>NC_067403.1:79273250-79873250 GCF_016432865.1 Antechinus flavipes | reverse complement strand
TTTAATAAATACTAAGATAATTGAATTAAATAAGGAAACTGAGGGCAAGAAAAGTTAATAACTTGCTCAGCATCACATAGTGAGTAAATGGCACAGTATGGTTTTGAATCCAGATCTTTGGTTCTTTTCATCAGATCATATATTGAATAGAATAACTCTAGGCTGCAGTAGTAAGAGAGAGAGGAGAGGTTAGGTGAGAATAGGAATTGGTTCTGGATGTGTGAATTTCATGTCCTGGTTTTGGGAAGGAAATATAAGCTGATTTCATTGCTGACCATCAATCATTAAAGAAAGAACAGACCTATAAATCAAGGCATTATTGTTCCTAAAAAAACTTCCAGTGCATCACAAAACATTTTATGTGTAAATATATGAGACATGGCACAATGAAATTACTTTAAGTCAAAGTGACTTGTAAGCATGTGAAGAGGTCAGAGCTCTAGAAGAAAGAGACAGACATACTCGGATCATACAAAAGGAAAGGAGATGAGTGGGCTGCAAATGCAGATATGTTTTAATGAATAAATCTGCTTTGAAGATTCTTCTCTGTAGGGACATATCACACAACCTCTTTCACCAAATACTTTTTGAATTGAATGGAATTAGTAAATGGTCTTCAAGAAATGTGATGATGGAAAAGGACTAGAAACATAGTAGATGGATAATCATTGATTGGGGAACATCTAATAGTGCATGAATATAATGGAATATCACTATGTTATAATCCATGAGAAATATGTTGGATACAGAGAAGCATCAAAACATGTACCTAGACTGATGTAAAGTAAATCAGGTAAAACCAAGAGAACAATATACATAATTACTATAGACGGAGATGTCTTCTTATCTCTCTTCTTTGGGACTGGGATTATTCTTCGTAATTTTTCAGCATTTATTTTTGATTGTTTTAAGGTGGTTGTTCTTTCCATTTACACTGATATAGTCATTATGTTTTCTTGATTTCATGTGCGCACACTGCATATGTTTCCATATTTTCAATGTATTTATTAGTTTTGCTGATTTTTCCCCTCATTTTCATCTTTTTTTAAAAAAATTCTTTGTTATAAGAGACAGCTTTCAGAAATGGGGGGGGGAAGAGGGAAAAATATTGGCAACAGAAAAATAAAATGTCAATGCATTTTTTTTTAAAGTTTCAATAGCTAAAAACATGTATCTAACTGCAGCTAACCTGGTGATCTATCTTCCCAACCTTAAGTAAGTTTTCATTTAGACAATAGAAGCAAACTCTTTGCACATTGGTAGAACGTGCTAAAACTTAGATTCATTCCCTTGACATAGAGAAGCCAGGATAACCTCTAACTTTGGAAAAAGCAAGGAGGATTGACTGAAAGAAGAGTTTATCTGTACAACCAAGACAAGCAGATTCTCTGGGCAATTTTAACTCAAATTAGAGTAATTAGTTTATATACAAGTGTGAAAAAATGCAAAACTATCAATTCTATGTCCAATTTGACAGTAAACAATAGGATTGATAGCTGTCAGATCTTAGAGCTCAACTAAGCCAATTCTCATTTTTCTAGATAAGGGAACGAAAAGTAAGAGAAGTTAAATGTTATAACAGGCAGTTTAGCTACAGAGCCAGCATTCGATCACTTTAGAGGCAGAGATATGACTTCATCTTCAGGATGACAGGACATTTTCCATAGCTCAGCCTTCTGTACCACCATTTCCACACTCAAATTCCCAGAAGCTGTCTGGGTTTGCCACTTATTGGACTTGGAGTGGCCAATAAAAATGGAAATTCTGGATATTCACATTACCTGCTGCTCTCCACACAAGCTTCTCGGGGGCTATAGTTCCCAAGAAGACCATATATCCTGCCATAATCAAAGCTAACATTTGTATAATACCTATTATGTGCAAAAGCCTTTCTAGTTAGTCACCTCATCCCAGCTTATGGGAACTATTTCCTATACTTTTTGATTTTTACTTAGGATCCTCCTAGTTAATGGAGGGGGAAGGAGGGAAGAGAAAGAAAAGGAAGGCAATACCCAGAGACACAGAGAGAGAGAGATGGGGGAAGGGAAAGAGAGGTAGAGAGAAGAGAGTGAAGAGAAAGATAGATTCAGATAGAAGAGAAAGGGGAGAGAGAGAAAGAGAGATTGCATTATCTGATCTTATCTGAGCTTCACAACAACGGAATAATGTTGTTATGTAACAATGTAAAGAATACATAATAATGTAGATACATTATTATTAGGAAGATACATTATTATCCTCATTTTACACATGAGAAACTGAGCCAGAGTTTAAGGCCACTTGGCTGAGGCCACATTTGAATGTATAGGTAAATAAAATTTTCTCAAATTGGTTCCCATTAAACTATGGGTCCCAGTTTACTCTGGTGAAAATGAAACCTTTCAACTTTTCTTCAGTTAACTATGAAAGTATGGAAAGATGAGAGGCAACTAGGTGAATTAAGCATGAGCCCAGGAGTCAGGAGGACTTGTATCCAAATCCAACCCCAGACTCTTACTGGTTCTGTGACCCTGACAGGTCACCTAACTTTGCCTCAGTTTCCTCATCTGTAAAATGAACCGGAGAAAGAACTGGCGAACTACTCTAGTATCTTTGCCAAAACAACAAGAAAAATAACAAACAACCAAAACCAACCCAAGCAGGGTTACAGAGAGTTGAACATAACTGAAATGACTCAACAACAACAACCAGAACAATATGGAAAGATGAATCAATTGGCAAGTAGATTTTTTAGAAATATGGATAACAGCATTCCTCCCACCTCCAAATGAATGCTGGTAAATACATCTACTCTGTCTCAGATGCTCATTTGCATGGTCATTTAAAAATCAAATACTTGGAGTTTGGAAAAGAGTAGTTTTCCTGTATGTTTTTTCATAGTGAAAAATTTCTAGATATTCTATTAAATTACCATATAATCATTGAAGCTGCTTCCTGGTTCTTATGAAGCTGCCCCAAGAGAATTTCAAGTGATATGCATCTTGTTTTCATGAAATGCCCAGGAGGATTGTAGTCAGTCTAGCAGAGTCCCACAAATTATGAGTCATTGTTTCAGAGATGGAAATCACCACATACAGTTCAGTTTTAATTCATTCTCTATCATCAATTCCCAGTCCTTTAGAACTTGGATCCCTTTTAATTGTTTATTCAATTTAACAATACATCCTTCCTCTTCCACTACCCAAAGTGTTGTATGACATATGTTAATGTCACCATAGAATTTAAATTATTTGGTTTCAGAGAATTTCATGACATCCCTTCAAACAGTTCACAACAATACCAGAGTTTGGAGGTCATGGAAGTTTTACCTAAATTTGAACAAAAAATAAAGACAGCCTGCAGTATTTCTAAACTAGGACTGTGAATTGTATTAAATCAACAAGGCTTCTCAATGCTTTATTTATGTGTCTAAAATATTTATTTGCTCTCTCTCTCTCTCTCTCTCTCTCTCTCTCTCTCTCTCTCTCTCTCTCTCTCCCTCCCTCCCTCTCTCCTTTCCTTCTTCCCTCCCTCCCTCTCTCTCTTTGTCTCTCTCTGTCTCTGTCTCTGCGTATACCTCTGTCTTTTTGTCTCTGTCTGTCTGACTGCCTTTTTCTCTCTTTGTATCTCCCTCTATTCTGTTTATTCAAATGTGCTGTTAATGCTCTTAATATGTGAAATCGATTTTAGGTAGAGCATACTAGTAATTTCACTGGAATAGGGAATTCCTAATGAGAAAACTTCCTCCACCAGTGAAGCTCAGCACTAGCTCTGCAACTTAAAATCTTAGAGTCATACCTGGGGCATCCAGAAGTTTAACGATTTGCCCAAAGTGACAGCCTATATATGTCAAGAAAGACTCAAACTCAGATCTTCCTATTCAGAGACCCACTGCTGTCTGTCTGTGATGCCATACTATTTCTCATATTTTAAGTCAATGTTAAATCAATATGCTAATAATCATAAAAATGATTGTTGTCCTTTTAAAATGATTTAAGATTTACAAAATATTTTGCATATATTAGCTTATTTGATCCTCACAACAAGTTTGTGTTATAAACTGTTCTTTTCAGATAACATATCTGTGTGTTTGTATATTGTCTCATATATATATATCCATATATATATATCCATATATATTTGATACTACTTTTCAGAACAAAATATGGAAGGGAGAAATGCATGCAATAATACAGAAGAAAATGGTGAGGGTGAAAATGAAACTCCCAGGGAATTGAGAAGGCAGAACCTTGACTCATCTCAGCCATGGACTCTGGTGGTCCAGCTTAGATGCTGCTGCTGCTGCTGCTGTTGTAGCGAGCAGGAAAAACTTTAACAATAAAAAACTATAAAAATAAGCCCAAAGCTTTTTTAAGACTTGACTAAATTTGACCATGAAAGATTAAGCATGCAGTTGGGCAAAAAGAAAAGCTTATGATGACTCTGTGCCTTTTACTGCTTATTCACCTACCTGGAAGATTTAAGAGCTTTGGAATTAGAAAACTAGGAGACCCTGAATTTGAAAAAACATTTGGTAGCTTTGAGGTGAATAACTCTTACACAAACAACTAACGAGGGGGCATCCTAAATTAAAATCAGGATGCAAAAGGAATGGTTCCCATTTGGTGTGGTGAGCTGTCTAACTAGAGAGACCTAAGCCCCTGGACCAGGAAGTTGCATCCAAAGAAGATTAAAATTTGTGATATTGGGTAGCTAAGGTAAATGATCTCTGGTCAAAGACATGACAGCTACTCAAGACTCAGTAGAAAGGATCAGACTGGTGACTGTCATTAAAGGAAGCTGCATCTGCTATTCATGTGTCCTTGGAAGAATCAGTTAATGTCTATGAGAAGGGCTTGGCTAGACGACTTCTAAATGTCATTTCTAAATCTATAATCTTATATGTGAAAGCAAAAAAATTTTTTTCAAATAAATTAATCTTTGTATTTAAAAATGAATGGGCTGTCATCCTTGAAAAGTCTGGGAACCACTGCCCATACCAAACTGAACTAGAGAAAAAAGCGTTCAGCGAAACAAGTTTT
Organism: Antechinus flavipes; assembly: GCF_016432865.1. Lineage (NCBI taxonomy): Eukaryota > Metazoa > Chordata > Mammalia > Dasyuromorphia > Dasyuridae > Antechinus > Antechinus flavipes. Next base: position 79,868,229 of record NC_067403.1, on the reverse strand, counting down.
CTCCCTGGGTGTGGACGGAATCACTTAAAAGTCATGAAAAACAACACATCAGCTTTGTCTGCGTGCCAATGTGTATGTGTTTCTACAGGTTTTGCTACAGATTCAGAATATTCTGGAGAAGGGTCATTTTCCAAAGAAGAAATAATCCCTACAAATGAGGTAGAATTGACTTCTATCACAGAACAAGGAGAAGATGATTCCAGCCCGGGGAATAGCTTCCAAATTCCAACTACATCTCCCTCACCTGTGTCAGAGAGTGTGTTGAGCCCAGAGTTTCTGCTAATGGTGGGGGTCCCACTGGTGTTACTGCTCCTGCTGTCTTTGCTGGTGGTATTCTTTGTAAGATACAGTAAAAGAACAAAATCCAAGCCAGGTAAGTATTTAAGTGTGGGTTTCCACAGCAGACAATTACTTTGAATGTTAAGATTATGTTAATAATAAAGTTTTGTTTTGTTTTGTTCTTATATACAGTGCCTTCTAGTCAAGGATCTCAAAGTGCTTTACAGTCATGTGAGTAGCACTGCAATCTCCACTTGCATTTGGGGAGGTGGGAGAAAGCGTATTTCTAAATGTTTAAATTCAAACATGGGAGTGTATCCAATTCGAATCAGCATTTACTAAAAATTGGCTAAGTACAGTGAATCATTCTAAGCAAGGGAAATAAAAAAATCAGTGAAGACAAAACAGTCCCCACACTCAAGGTCTTTCTTTATAGGAAGAGAGGGGAATCGGAAAGGGACTATGGAATAGACATGTTAATAAAAGACAATTTTGGGAAGGAGAGAATATGGGGTGGGAGAGAGAACATTTACATTAGTAAGGGGTGGGAGTCAGACTGAGTCGTTCAGTCATCTCTGACAGTGACCCTATTTAGTGTTTTCTCAGTAAAGATACTAGAGTGGATTGCCATGTCTTTCTTTAGCTCCTTTTATAGATGAAGAAACCAAGGCAAACAAGATTAAGTGATTTGCCCAGAGTCACAAAGCTATTAAGTGTTTGAGGGTGGATTTGAACTCTGGCAAGTGAGTCTTCCTGCCTCCAGGATTAATACTCCATAAACTGTGCCATCTATCTGCCCTACAAGGTTTGGAAACACTAGTCATATTTGTTTTTTGTTTTTGTTTTTTCTTCTGAGGCAATTGGGGTTAAGTGACTTGCCCCGGGTCACACAGATAGGAATTGTTAAATGTCTGAGACCAGATTTGAACTCCAAGTCCTCCTCACTTCATGCTCTATCTACTGAGCCACCTAGATGCCCCTGACACTAGTCATACATGTAGCACCTGAGGACACCCCAATATTGCCCCTATGGGCTACTCACAAGTCTACAGCGCTCAAGCGTGTAATTATCCACCTCAATTCATAACCGATGAACCCCCATTTCTATTGAATTTTCCTGACCAAACCAGAATTACATATCAGAGCAAACATTTACTCAGATAGAATCCAAGGCAGATAAGTAATGTTTGCTATCTGGAATCAGAGAAGTTGGGTTCGAGTTCTTGCTTATTATCTGCGCGCCATTGACCTCCTCTCCTGACTAGATGGTCAGTAACATTCTATGAATCGGTGAGCAGGGCCTCTCACCGCTGATTTTCCAAGAGGCTGGAGGCTCCGTATCGTCCCCATCCCCAACACTCAGCACCAAAGGAGTGAAATGGGCAATTTCCCTCCCGCTTGGGTTTGTTACAGAGATGAATATCCGTGAAGAGCTCCGCTGAAAACTCTGCTCCCGTGGCTGGCTTCTCAGCGTGACGCTGCAGACGCAAGAAAATGGAAGCTTTCTCAGAGACTTGTTAACTAGACAAACATTGAGACCTCGATGGCTTGAAGGCGCAACGTCTGAGCGTGGCGGCTCGGAGCCTGGCAGATCCGGAAACTGCAAGGGGAAGGGCAAGGAAGACTCTTCGGGATAGAAATCTAACTTTCTTCTTTCTTCCTCTGGCTTAGAAAGGAGCAGGGTTCTGGAAAGCCTTCAATTCCAGAAGCAGAACTGGAGAGGGGAGAGATTAGAATGGAGACATAATTGAGCTGGTTTTTTTTTGTTTTTTTTTTTTCATTGAGAGCAAAACCAGTTTGGAGTAAGGGTTGGGGCAACCACACAAAGGATATGCCATTTTAGGGTGCAGTTAACCCAAGAAAGAGTAACTGGTTTCCTTCCTCAGGGCAGGTAGGAGGAAAAGGTGTGGCAGCCCGGGAGTGGTTACCTAGCAATCCAGGCTAGCCAAGTATAATGAGGTGACTTGTGGGAATTATCCTCAGTACCGGGCAGAAGTATGCCCTCCCAGTGGGTAGGAACATGGTTAACTGAACCAGAAGTGAGAAGACCACTTAGGAAATTATTGTGATAGTCTAAATAAGAGGAAATAATGCCCTAAATTAGAGTGGAACTGGAAAAAAGAAACTAGGGGAGAGAGAGAAAGAGAGAGAGAGAGAGAGAGAAAGAGAGAGAGAGAGAGAGACACAGAGACAGAGACAGAGACAGAGACAGAGACAGAGAGACAGACAGAGACAGAGACACAGAGAGACAGACAGAGACAGAGACACAGAGAGACAGACAGAGACAGAGACAGACAGAGATAGAGGCAGAGAAAAGAAGAAAGAAAGGGAGGGAGGGAGAAAGAAAGAAAAAGAGGGGGAGGAAGGGAGGAAGGAAAGAAGAAAGGGAGGGAGGAAGAAAGAAAGAAAGAAAGGGAGGGAAGGAGGCAGGAAGGAAGAAAAAGAAAAAAAGATTTTGTCAGTGAAGAAAAATAAACAGAGCTTTGCAATTTGCATCATGCACCTACACCAGTGATGGGCTGAAGCCAGCTCAGACCAGCCCATGGAAAGTGATTGTTAAATTTTAACACCAGAATTTACACTCTGGAAATTAGAAAATACTGCAAATCAGGGCTTGATTTCTCATTCTATTGATTGCCTAGATTTGAGAATGTGATAAAGAAAGGATCCGTAATGCAGATCAAAATTAAAAGTATGTCATGCTTAATTGTTTTTGCTAACTGGTTGCTAAATATTTACCAGTCCATCCCTGCCTATCAGTATAAGCTTTCTTTGAATCTAGGTAAGATTCTAGCTAGTACCATCTTTCTAAGTTATGATTTTCAGTTTATCTCCACTGTACACTCAGAAAGGCAGCCAGGTGGCATGGTAGATATAGTATGGAATTCAAGGTAGGAAAACTCTTGAATTCAAATCTGACCTCCAACACTTACTAGCTGTGTAATCCTCAACAAGTCACTGAACCCAATTTGTCTCAATTTGCTCATCTGTAAAATGAGTAGGAGAAAGAAATAGCATATCATTCCAGTATTTTTGACAAGAAAGCCCCAAATGAGATCACAAAGAATTGGATGCAACTAAACACAACAATATTCTGAAAAGATTTGAGTACCCCCTAGGTTTTACATTTCATGATTTGGGGAGTATACCCATGTTCCTCTGACAAAACTTTTTCATGATTCTATAAACTTCAGTCACATATCCTTTCTTGACTAAAAGGCTATAATTTTAAAGTGTATCATCCTACAGTGGTTCTTCAAATTTCTTTGATCATTTTAGTTGATTTCTTTTGGAACATCAATAATTTAAAGCATTCCTCCCTCCTCCCCCTTACTTTTAGAGGCAGAAGATATTTAAATTCCTCAAAGAGTAATCCCTCAAGCAGTTTGGAATCTGAGAGATCAACTCTGCCCCACAATCCTATTTTAGAGAAGAGAAAACTGAGGTCCAAAGAAAAGGAGAAATTAGCTGTAGGTTGCCCTAATTAAAGTCAGGTCTCAATAAGAATTTTTATCTTCTTACTTCTGAACTACTGGTCTTCCACTTTCAGACTAAAATTCAATAATTAAGTTATAGGAGTATCACTGTCTTATACAAGAATAAGGCAATATTTTCATTAACTTTATTACTTGATGGAACAAATAATAAAAATAAGTTTAAGATTAATATCATACTTTGCTCACAACATGCCTCAATAATAAATACTGTAAGTACTATTATGGTGCATTTTACAGATGAAGAAATTGAAATTAAGTGACTTCTGAAAGTTCACAAGGCTAGAAATATTTATTGAGCTTACATTGTGCATAGTATTGATCTTGAGTCAGTGAGCACATGTATGTTTAAGATATAGTTTAATTTCCACTGATGAGATCAGCCAAGCTGTTGGCTAGGTGACTGACTGGCTAATCTGATAAAGTAATTCTACTTGAGTATTAATGACCAATTGTGCTTTAATGGCTCAGTGACCTCTACATGTTGAAAGGAACTTTCTAGTTCCTGACCCAAAGTATCACAAGAATTTAATGCACCATAGCATATGATTTGGGGCAGCAGGGTTTGTTTTTTTTTTTGTTGTTTTGTTTTTTTTTTGGCACCTTTCATATCATATCACATGGAGAGCTGCCTGTTTTGCTGGAACATAGTGACAACCTTATCTACAACATGGCCAGTATGGTTGGTGATAAGCTCACCACTTCACAAAGGCTGGTCCTAGTTTTCTCTCCATCTGCCCTGACAATCTGTTTGGGTCATGTTTACTGTTTGATGGAAAAGGGAAGTTTTATAACTTGTAAACAACATGGGAAATGAAGATTCAAAATTTAGGGATGAGACAACTTAATGTTTTTGCTCAGTCTTAGTCTTAATGAGCCAGATTATAAAAGGCTTTGAATACAAAGCTGAGGACTCCTTAGTATTTTATCCTAAAAGAAATATGTACCCGGTGACATATATATATATATATTTCAAAACATGAAAAAAATTCCTCTAATATATTTTTATTTCATTAAATATTTTCTATTAATATGTAAAAAAATTATTCATTTAAAAAAATTCATTCCAAATTCTCCTTCCTGCTCCTTACTTGGAAAAGAAAGGCAGACCACTTGATATTGATGATACCTGTGAAGTCATGAAAAAACATTTCCACATGAGCCATATCGCAAAAGAAAATAGACATCATTTCCCAGTAAAGTAAGAAAGTGTGCTTCAATCTTCTTTCAAGTTCAACAGCTCTCTTTTGGAAGAGAGAGAATATTTTTCATCATGGCTTCTTTGGAATTGTCTTGGATTATTGTCTTGATCAGAAAAGCTAAGTCTTTTACAACTGATCATCCTTATAATGTTACTGTTACTATATAACAGTTCTCCTGATTCTTCTCACTTCACTTTGCATCAGTTCATATAAATCTTCCTGGGTTTTCAAGAAAGAAGTTTTTAAAGTTGAGTATTGAAAGCCCTTGGTCCAACCCTTCAGAAAGTCAATCTCACTTTATTGGGGACTTCTCCTCACCCCCCCACATCACTGAGAAAGAAAATAAATAAATTATATAGCACTATAATGCTCTGAGATTTTTTAAACAGTGAGCATTTGAGCATTTAAATGTGTGGTTGTTATTATTTACTTATTACACGCCAGTTCAATTAGATAGCTACAAGGAAAACTTCCTTTGAATGGGGCTGCCTCAGCATGGTGTCGGCTTCCATGCCTAGTGTCTTGAACAAAGAACACAGATCATTCTCGTACTGTTTGGCATAAAAACAAGACTCAGTTTATTACATCTCTGGCCTCCATACTTTTGCACAGGCAGTGCTCCATCCCTAGAATGCTCTCCTTCCCCATCTTTACCTCATTGAATCTAGTACAGTGTAAGCTATTTGAAGGCAGAGTCTATTTTGTTTTTGTCTTGCCAACACCTAATATAGTGATGGCCTGTGAGAAGCCTTAAGAAATGCTTGCAGATGATTATGTGATGATTAACTATGGTGGATTTAGTTCTTCTCAGCAATACGGTGATCCAAGACAATTCCAATAGATTTGGGATGGAAAATGCCATCCACATCCAGGCAGAGAACAATGGAGATTGTAGATTAAAACATGATATTTTCATCTTTTTTTTGTTTGCTTACTTTTTATTTGTTGTGTTTTTTCCCCTTTTGGTCTGATTTGTCTTGCACAACATGACAAATACAGAAATTGTCTAAAAGGATTGTGCATGTATAACCTATATCACATTACTTGCTGTCTTGGGAGAGGAGAGGTGCTAGAAGGAAGGAGAAAAAAAATTTGTAGCACAAAAATGAATATTGAAAATTATCTTTTCATGTATTTGGAAAAATAAAATACTACTTGGAGAAAAAAGAAAGAAATGCTTACAGGACTGAATGTAGTACAGTGTAGGAAAAAAAGCATGTTAGTTTTAGAGTCAAGACACTTTGCTTCAAATTCTAGCCCTGTTCAACTCCCAATCTCTCCACTTTCTGAATGTCACTGAAAGTTCCTGGGCCCCAGTTTTCTCATCTGAGTATTAGCCTAAATGAGCTGAAAATCTATGATCCATTGACATCGACTTTGAAATTTGAGCACCCTCAAAAATTCTAACAATATAAAAAAAGAAAATTAATGGAGAGGCAGGTGTCCTAGGGAAAGACTTCCTGGACTAAGTGAAGTTGAAATGGAAAGAACTCAATTTGGAATCAGAGGACTCCATGTCAGTTCATTGAATTCAGATGCTGTTCCTGGCAACAAGGCAAAGCAATAAACGTTTTAAAGCACTGGGAATATAAACACAAGCAAAAAGACAGTCCTTGACCTCAAGAAATTTATATTCTAATGGGGGAACATGGTACATTAGAGGGAGCTAAAATGGTAGGAGAAAGGGGAGGAAGAGACTCATGGAAAGGCATGGTAAGAAGTAGAGAAAGTCAAACTGAGCCAAGACGGGAATGAAGTTTGGCCAGCTTGTGTCCTTCCTCAAAGTGAAAGCCATGGAAGAACTCAGCAATGAGATAAGGGAGTTAGTACCGCAGAAAGCTATTTCAGGGTGAGGTTCTGAGTAAAGTTGGCAGCTGAGGCATGGTGTCAAAGTCTGCAAAGTCAGCAGCAGAGCCAGGAAAAGACTAAAGATTGGCTGACCTGGGTTCTTCCTTAAAATGGAGGCTCTGGGAAGAATCCATCAATAAGAGAAGGGGGCTGGCATAGAAGATGGGTGAGAAGGCAACAGGGGAAGATGGATGTTCCAGGACCAGGAGGCTCCAACCTCAAAGGAAGTTCCAGGGTGAAATGACAGTTGAAGCATGGTGTCCAAGTCTAGAAAATCAAGAGAAGCTGTCACTTGTCAAATGAGTTCTCTTGGGCAATCCTTTCCCATCTCTGGGTTTTGGTTTCCTTGTATTGGACCAGAACAGATTCTTTTTTTTTTTTTTCTGAGGCAATTGGGGTTAAGTGACTTGCCCAGGGTCACACAGCTAGGGAGTGTTAGGTATCTGAGACCAGATTTGAACTCAGGTCCTCCTGACTTCAGGGCTGGTGCTATACCCATTGTGTTATCTAGCTACCCCCTGGAACAGAGATTCTTAACACTCCCTCCCTCCCCCCACCTTTTCTTTTCTTTTCTTTTTTTTTTTTTTTTTTTACCATGGACCACTTTGGCATTTGGGTCAAGCATCTATGGAGCTTTTCTCAGAATAATATTTTCAAATTCACAAAAGATGTAGGATTGCAAAGAAAACCAATCATATCAAAATAAAATTTTCAAAAAAAATTTTTTTAAGTATGTTCATGGATTTTAAATCCCCTGGATTCCCTTATAATTTAAGATTATTCCAGCTCTAAATCCTAAATAAGAATCAAACAATGACAAACAGAGTTAATGGAAGCTGTGAAATGAGAAATCAGATCAAATAAGGCTGCTGAGATTAAAATGAGCCATCTAAACTAGTAAAAATTGAGATTGATTAGACTGGTCTAAAGGACAGAGAAAAAGGAATAGGAGGAAATATATAAAAAGAGGTAGGCCAGGTAGATTGGTCTAGAAACCTAGAAAATGGAAGACAAGTAATTGATCATCTTCCTTGCTTAATTTTTCTTTCTCCCCATTTGTGTCCTTCATGTTTTCCTGTTACCATGGTGTCCAGGGCAAGGATGGGCAGTTCACATCAGGCTCTCTGTTCTGATTGAATGCTGATTGCAGCAACTTCACACAGCTTTCCTCTGGAGCGTGTCATTAATGGCTTTTTAAAATTTACTCATCGTCTGTATAGCTTCCAGATGCCAACTTCCAGGTGCTCCAGAGCTGTGGTGGGATAGCACATCGAAAGAGAAACTGATATCCTTGTCATGAAGTCATAGATGATGATGCTCTAGGGAGGTGTCTGGGTGTTCTCATGCAGAGACCTAGATCATAAAAACGAGGGGGATCCTCATGACTTTGAGGGGGCCCTGCTGCCCCAAAGATGCTTCCCTCTAATGACAAGCTTCATCTGGAAGGGGATATTCGGAAGGAAGAAGACGAGATGAGACTATCTTTATAGCAAAATAGCATTATCCTGAATGGAAGGGCAGTTAGGTGGTTCACTGGATAGAGAACTGGGTTTTGTCAGAAAGATCTGAGTGTAAATCTGGTCCTATCATTTACTAGCTGTGTGACCCTGGGCAAGTCAATCTATCTGCCTTAGTTTCCTTGATTATAAAATGGGGATAATCCTGTCCCCTAGGGTTGTTGTAAGGATAAAATGTGATGATAAATGGAAACTGCTTGGCATAGTGCCTGATGTTTAAAAAATGCTATTATTAAATTTAAGTGATAAGAGAGGGAATGCTGGACTGAGGGAGGAAGATGAGTTTGACTCCAGCTTTAGACACACAGTAGCTATGTCACTTTGGTCAAACTGAACTTCTCGGATCCTCAGTCTTAGTTTCTGTAAAATAAGAGCAATGTACCCATTTCACAGGATTGTTGTGAGCATAAAATGAGATAATGTAAAAAGCAGTTTGCAGACCTTCAAATAGTACTGTGGTGATTTGGAACCATGTCCCCAGATTACTAAGGTCTGCATTTGTTTCAGCTATACCCAGAAGAGATCAAAGAAGAAAAGGACCCAATACTACTCTTTTTCACAGAAGCCCAAAATTGAAAACAAAGATGGGGGAGAGGGAAGTCTTCTCATTGGCAGTTGAAAGAGGGATGTTCCAAGGATGCCATTAACCAAAGTATGGCACAGGAATATAATGATGAATATTATTGTGCCATAAGAAATGACCAAATGACTTACATGAGCAGAACCAGAAAAATAGTTCACACAGGGACCACAACCTTACAGAGAAAAGCAATTTTGAGACTTGAGAACTCTTATTAGTACTCATAACCACAGATCCAGAAGACTGAAGATGAAATATGCTACTTAGTTCTTATCTGAAATGGCATGAACCATAAATGAAGAGATATTTGGGTGCGTGGCCAATATAGGAATTCATTTGCTGGATTATGAATATGATGAGGATATTATTTTGGGGTTTGTTATTGTTCACTAGGGGGGGTTAATAGAACAGATTATAAATGCATGTGAAACTAAGTAAATTTTTAAAAGAAAAACATTATAGAAATACAATTGTTATTATTTTCTAAATTATTTTTAAAGAGTCATCCCCAGGAAAAACACACCTTCAATTTCAACATAGGTTCCCTGAGAATCCAGTAACTGCGGGAAACTGGGACAGCCCTGCTGGGCTGGAGAAGAAAAACCCTTGAAGCTCTGTGAAAGCCATCACGACTCGATGCCATAAAACAGAAAACTGGGTACCAGATTTCCCTGGATTAGAGATGCCATTAGAATTTGCCAGCCCGTAGGAAATTATAACAACAGCTCGTGGCTGCCAGGAACATAGTTCCAGGTGCCTGCCGGCTGTTTTCCCTCACTTGGGACCTAAATTTGTCTGCAGGCAATGGACAAATAGCAGCCTACAATTGCTAGGGATCATCAATATTTGGCTCTATGCAGTGAATCCCACTGCTCAATGTTTTTGCAGCTGAGTAGTCCTCAGATGATAAAAAGCCAACTGTGAGCCTTGGCTGTCTGAAATCCCTCAATCAATAAGCATTTCTAAGTGCCTTCTATATACTGAGGTACTGAGGATACTACCACCTAGGATAGAATTCCCAATGAATTTATATGACTAAGGGAGGCAATATTTCCTGTGACCTTCCAGAGTCCTCTTCCCCAAAGCCCAATATTCTAAGCTACTGTACTGGAGGTGCCCCAGTTATGTTTTCAAGAGCGGGGAAGGTTGTCCTTTACTTCAAGGAGCATCTCCTATATGCAAGTCCCTGCACTGTGTGCTGGGAATGCAAAGACAAGATTCTGAATCTGATCTACTATATAATCATTCTACAAACCAGCATGTTGCCTGAATCCCACTCTACAGTATAAGATTTACACTCCTTGACAGCTTTGATGGTCATGTTTCTTCTTTGTGGCTCCAAGGCTTAGCACAGTGCTTGACTCATTGAAAGCACTTAATAAATACTATAGCATTGAGAAGCAGTGACGTTTGGGAAGGATGGCTAGCTTTAGGATCCGGGAGACTCAAACATAAACAGTGACTCTGGACAATTCACTTAAATCTCAAAGTTACTCCAGGCAGCTCCCTAGAACTACAAATTAAGAAGGTACCGATTTGCATTGTTGGAGAAAAACTCTTGCCAAGAGTTTCTTATAATGAAATTACAAGTCTGGTTTTAAAAAATAGGAATGGGGAAGAACTGATCCACAAGGAACACATATGGGCAAGGAAAAATTTCACCATGAAGAAACATTGAGGCTGGGAGTGAGTCATTATGGAAAATGCTCTGCCTTCAGGTGCTCCATGATTTACTCTTAAGTTTCAGGGAATAGAAACACTAAACTCCTCTTCCGAACTAAAGCCATATGTAGATCTACACTCATCTTATGCTGTTGAACTGGGGCATCATTTGGAAGGGATGCAAGGGAGAGTACCTGGAGAAGCCTCTTTTTTATCTGACTTATGATGTGCCTGAGAACAACTTTCCTGAATGCCTGCAAACAGAGGGGCACTCACTAAATCTCCTACGAGATTTCTTCCTCCTCTGAGCAACAAGACTGAGGTGGTTCTGATATATCTCCTGTTTGGCTTAGCTTTCCAACCATCCTTTAGCATGGTTCAATGGAAATTGCTCTGGATTTGGAGGAAGAGGACTTGGATTTGAAATACAGCTCAGAGCAAGTATTAAATGACTTCATGACTGCGAACAAGTTACTTAACTACACCAGGTCTTAAAAAGCACCTACGCTGGGACAGCTATGTAATGCAGTGGATAGAGCACTGGTCCTGAAATTAGGAGTTGAATTCGAATTGACCTCAGATACTTAACACTCATTAGCTGTATGACCCTGGCAAGTCACTTAGCCCTGACATTCTCACAAAAAGACGAAAAACCACCTAAAGCAAAAAAGCATTTATACACATAAATATTATTGAGTCATACGCATGTCATATATATCACAGCAACCCTAAAATACTCTCCTCTCTCCCATTTTTGCTCATTTCTTTTCTTTTTCAGATGAATTAGCTTTATTCAAATCCCAACTAAAACTTCTTCTACAAATAGCATTTCTCAAACCCTCTTAATTCTTCTTCCCTTTGTTGATTTATTTCCTATTTATCCTCAATAACTTGCATTGCATATATTTGTCTGCATGTTGTCTTCTTCATTAGATTGTAAACTCTTCGAGAAGGAGGATTCTCTTTCACTTTTCATTGTGTTCACAGTGTCTAGAACATAGTAAACATATGACTATTATCTGTTTTCAAAATGTATTTTTGAAGTTGATTTTTTTTTTGCAAGCTTTAAGACTTTATAGTCTTAGAGCTGAACCTCCAGTCCAACCTTCTCAGCTTTACAAATGAGACAATTGAGACCCAACAAGGTTGTTACTTGCCTGAAGTCATGTAGGCAGGAAATGGCTAAGCTAAGATTTGAAGTCAGTCTTCTGATTTCAGAGACAGTCTTCTTATTCTTAATAGGTATATTCTAAGGTATTAACTTTCATTCTATTAGATTTATTCCAATGACTTGATATTTTTTGCATCTCAACTCTATCATCCAAAATATTAGTAACAACAACAATAGCAGCAACAATTATTACCACTACTTCTACTATTACTATTTTTATTTCTATTATTATTACTACTTCTACTACTACTATACCACCACTACCACTATCACTATTGATATTGATAAAGTACTTTAATGATTGCAAAATCCTTATTCTAATTCTCCTAATAATCATGTGTAACCATCTGTGTGTCTTCTCCTTATTGGATATGTGTGCTACGGATACCTATGTACCTTTGACCAAGTCATAGCATTTTGTTTACACCTCTTAAAAATAATTCATTTTTCTATGGCACTTGAAGGTTGTCAAAGCATTTCCTCCAGAACAACTCTTTGAATTGTGTTGCAAGTATTTAAATCTTCCTTTTCACAGATGACAAAACTGAGGCTCAGAAAGATTATTGGAGGCAGGATTCAAAGAGACAGTCTCTTGATTACAAATTCAGAAAATTTTCCATTATCCTTGCTGTTTAAAAGGGCAATTTTCTAAATTTTATATCTTCTCCAGTTTCTAGCGCAAAGTCTTGCCCTCAGTAATAGCTAAATAAATCTTTGTTGAATGGATTGAATTTCTTTCTGTTTTTTTTTTTTTCCCTCCTGCTCTTGACTTTCAATGTAAGTCTTCCAGCAAAACTTGATCGCTAATCAGGGATACTGTAGGGTCATTCTATTTTTTTTTCTTCTTCTACTTATGAGTTGAATTTTGGCAGCCTCTAAAATCCCTTAAAATCAGGAATGAACTAGAGTCAGCTCAACCAGCCTGCTGCAAGACCAATTGTTAAATTTTCAGTGTGATTTTTAACATCTTGGAAATGTCAATCATAACAAGTCAGGGCTTGAGTGATTGTTTAGTTGATCGATTAGACTAAAGAAAGTGTTAATAATGAAAATTAAATTTAAAAGCATGATTGTCCCTGACTCTGCCCCTCTTTCTGTCCCTCCCAGCCTGGTTATTAAACATATAACAGCATGCCCTAGATTTTAATTCTACGATTTTGTGGTTTTATGACCTCCTTTTATTAGTAATGAGGCTATTTTGAAGAGTGAGTCTGAATAACGGTGAGAGGCCCTTCCCCCTCTCCCACAATTAAACTGTCTCTGAAGTAGCCAGGCCCCAAAGGCTTCTGCTTTAGTACTTTGCCTTACTATGAAATGTGAGCTTCTGGAGGGCAGGGACCGTTTTATATTTGTTATTATATCCCCAGCACCTATGACACTGCAATGAACAGGGGCTTCATAAGTCTTTGCTGAATTCATACAGAATGCATCTATTTAGCTTAGAAGTTACTGATTACTAGTTTAAATTTTTTAAAGCTAGCTTTCTTTCTTTCCTCCCTTTTTTCTTTCCTTTATAAAACAGTATTAAAAAAATAGAGAGTTGGCCAGCAGGTTCTTTTTACCCCTGGGGAACACTCCTGAATTTTGGAATCAATTTTTAAGTACACCACCTTATCCCAAGATTCAAGAGGTTTTTCCCTAGGTAATTTTGTTTTTGTTTTTGTTTTTAAAGAAGGATTTCATTGGGATCAATTTTTAAGTATACTCCTATCCCAATTTAAGAAGCTTTTTTTTTTTCTAGGTAAGCTTTTTTGGCTTTGTTTTTAAAGAAGGACTTCATTGTTTTTCTTGGTGTGTGTTTTGAAGCTGCTCCATCTGAGTACTGAAAATTCCATTCATTTATTCCCTGAATTCCTCGCTAGAACCGGCAGGTTGATATGAACATGGCCTCCAACTGCTTCACTTTCCAATATTTCTGAAATAAATAGATAAAGCTGTGATAAAATAATAAAAAGAAATAAAAACTAAATCCCAAATGGCCAGAAGCTGTAACACAAAAAAGTTAAGAACCAAATGTCCTTCTCAGCTTTAAAAATTATTTTTGGTGCCTCTTCCCCAAAAGTTTCATTTCTCCCTCTCTCTCTCTAAGGAAATCTAGTAAACATTTGGCTCAGCACATTTTCTGATCAATTTCTGATATTTAAATGCCAGTATCCAAAATACCAAAAAGAGATTCCAGTGAGGGCTCCTGCCGGACAGCCAAAATGATCAATAGAGAAATGCAGCAGTATTCTTCAGATGGAGGTGATAAAAATTACATCCTCAAAAAAATCAATTTAAACTTTATTTATTTAAATTAATTTATTAATTAATAATTAATTAAAATGAATCAAATTAAAGAAGGGCAGCTAGGTGGCGCAATGGATAGAGCACCAGCCCTGAACTCAGGAAGACCTGAGTTCAAATATGACTCAGACGCTTAACACTTTTTAGCTGTGTGATCCTAGGCAAGTCAATTAACCCCAATCGCCTCAGAGGAAAAAAAAAATTAAATCAAATCAAAGAAGAAAAAATAGAATTTATTTATTTATTGCTGAGGCTTAAATGACTTGCCCAGGGTCACATAGCCAGGAAATGTTAGATTTCTGAGATCAGATTTGAACTCAAGTCCTCCTGATTTCAGGGCTGGTGCTCTACTTACTATGCTACCTAGCTGCCCTCCTCTTTTTTTTTTTAAAGGCAGCATTGATTCTGTTCATTTAAAAAAACCTATTAATTTTAAAACCAAAATAGTCAAGAACTTCAGATTCTTGGTAGACGTCACAACTTTCTAGTGAACTGGTAAATAGCTGGTCCCATTTCCCTCTAGCATGGCAGAGGTCAGAGAATAGAACTCAAGGGCAAAGGACCTTGGTGGAAACCTGTTCCAAGGTCCAGCTCCTCAAGAAGAGAACCCAGGTGGAGATCCCGAAGCTCACGATACCATACACCTGGTATGTCCGGAAGCAGAGGGAGATGTTGAGACGATTCAAACAGAAAGTCCAAAGTTGTGAAAATATGAGAGACAAAAGCAGTCAAGATGAGCTGCTGTTTCTCTTTTCAGTGTCCAGCCAGCAGTTCAGTGCCAGTGAGCTGGGCAGCCAGAATGATACCTGTCCTGAGCCTGCCAATGAAAAGATGCATTGAAACTGCTTCAAAAGGGGACCAGAATCCGAGCAAATCTTGTATCGGATCTACGATCTGCAAAAAAGAAAAAAAGAAAACAAACAAACAAAATAAAAACCCAACAAACAAACAAAAAACCCCAACCCTAGTAAGGAAGAAAGGGAGGCAACAGGGCAAAAGTCTGCAACGAAGGGTCTCCCCATCTAAAGCTCTTAGTTGGAGCTCCAACCTGGTCCTGATGTCAGTGGCCACAATTGGTCGACCAGCCACAGAAGGAGGAACCCTTTCCCCAGAAGCTGGTCATGGAAGCCTGTAGCACAAACCAACTGCACTGCCTGAACCCAGGGCTGTGTCATGGCTCCCCCCACCTCACAAGGGTCTCTCTCTCTCTCTCTCTCTCTCTCTCTCTCTCTCTCTCTCTCTCTCTCTCTCTTCTCTCTCTCTCTCTCTCTCCCCCCCACCCCCTCCAGGTGAGCTCTTAAGAGTGAGCTACAGGCAGCCAGGGCACAATAAGGTAACTTCCTCCTCCACCATCACCACCAGGGCAACAACGCCATGGTGACCAGTCAGTTAGTTGTCCAGCAGGTTTCTCCAGCAGGCCTGGACTCCTGCCACAATTTCCTCTCACCTGATGGTAAATTGATAGTGTGGAGGGCAGCTTGGCCACACTGGGACCTCCCTATTTCCGCCCCCACCCCAACAGCTTCACAATCCACATCAACAGCCCCTAGGAAACTCAATGGTCCAGTGGTCTTTCATGGCAGCAGCAACTCAGCTACAGAACTCCCATGTCTACAATATCTCCCCCAGTATTCCCACACCTCCTAATTCCTATCAGCCATGGTAGTCACAGACACCAGTAAGATTAGTACACTCACAGCATGTCTTCCAGTAAACAGTATCCTCTGCAAGCCTGATGATGCTCACCCTTCATATTCTCTGCTAATATCAACAAGGATCCTGTTTCCACACCATCACCATGATATTAGGACAGTTGTTAAGAAAAAGCACGAATTGATGGGCAACACTGAGATGTTTTTTTCATGTTCTCAAACCAATTCCTCTCTCTCTCTCCTTCTCTTTCCAGGGCTTGGTCTGTGGCCCAGTCCACCCATTCAGTTGGTGTGGGGGATTGGAGGAAGAGCATGGGTGGGGGTCCTCTGCCAGCTTTGGGGATTTTGCTTTCATTCCTTGCAGCATTATCCTTGCCTCACAAAGATGCTAAGTATTCCCATTCATTCTAGTAATGAGGAAAGAGGAGCAAGCAAAAAGGGCTGCTTGCTCAGAGCCCCAGAAGGGGAAGATGAATTTCCCTGCTGTCTTTTATGTTATGGTCCTTCATCGATTGAACTTATGGAAAAACAAAAACAAAAACTTGAATCTGTTACTAAGATTTCAAGAGGAGGAAATATGTGCTGTTGAACTGAGCCAAACACAGTGTAAATATTGACAGATTCCCTCTCCCAACTCTACCCTGAAATGATCATGAGATTTCTTTTAAAGAAGTAAATGTGTCCGGTGCTTGTAAACTGTATTTAAAAAAAGAATTAGTGATGCTTCTTGTTGTTACAGAGCAACCATTTGAAAGTATACTTTCCCCCTTCTCCCTATCAGCCTTCTCTTGGAACAAAGAAGGAAAAAAAAACCCAATTAAGCAAAACCAACTAACCCATCTGCTAAATATGAAAGTGTATGCAACATTCCAAAGTTATAGCCAACCATTTCTGTAAAGAGAGAAGAAAGGTACATGTCTTCTCCAAGGTTACAACTGGTCGTTATAGTTGCAAGATGTTCAGTTTTGTTTTGGTTTGTTCTTTTTTTTTTTTTTAATTTAAGTTGTTTTCCTTACTCATTATTCAGAAGAGTGTTTTTTAGAAAGAGTATAGTTCTGATAAGGAGAGAATATAGTGATAAATAGTTGAGAATATTTATTTTATTTTTATTTTATTTCAGATGAACTAGGAAGTGAAAACATCAAAAGGTAAACATTTTCAAGTTCTTAAATCTGCTCAATTGTTGAAAAATACAACTCTGCAGGTCCTTGATATTCTCTTGTTTTCAAGTCTTTCTTTTCTCCTGATTCTCCTTGAAAGAGGGAGTAAGTTCTTTTCTCCTAGAGAGGGATTTCTGTGTACCTTTTAGCATGATAACCCAAAAGATAGTCCCTAAGTGGTGAACAAGAAGAAATGCATTTTCTTCCCACCAAACTAAATTCTTAGTAATCGATGTAGCTGCTAGAAAAAAATCCCATTGGTTTGATTATCTTAGTCAAATGAACAGCTTCTTATATCTGCTACTAATGATTCTTTTTTAAAAAATAATTATAACTTTTTATTGACAGAACCCATGCCAGGGTAATTTTTTACATTATCCCGTGTACTCACTTCTGTTCCGATTTTCCCCCTCCCTTTCTCCACTCCCTCCCCTAAATGGCAAGCAGTCCTATACATGTTAATTATGTCACAATATATCCTTGCTACTAATGATTGTAAAGACAAGATAGGTAATAAAAATTTTCTGGGTGATATCTCCCAACCCTTGATTTTTTTTCTTATCTATTTCTAATATTGTTAGGTAGTTTTATTCTTACTGAACAACTTCCCCCTGAAACAAAGGAATAGTTGCAACCAAAATAGATGGCAGCAGAAATATAATCCTTACAAAATAATAGCTGGCATTTATGGGAAGTTTTAATGTTTTTGAATTGCTTTATGGGGGCACCAGTCCTGAAGTCAGGAGGATCTGAGTTCAAATCTAGCCTCAGATACACTTTCTAGCTGTGTGACCCTGAGCAAGTCATTTAACCCACTTAATCCCAATCGCCTCAGCCAAAAAAAAAAAAAATTGCTTTATGTATATTATTTCATTTGAGTCTCACAACAACTCACTGATATAAGTGCTAGTATTATTCCCATTTTACAGATGAAGAAATGAAGGTTGAAAAAAGTTAAATGATTTGTCTGAGATCACACATCCAGTCTAAGGAAGGATTAGAATTCAAGTCTTCTTGACTCCAAGTTCAAGTTCCTGTCTATTCTGCTGCTCCGACAAAGCTTCTCCCAAACTCAACCAATTATTATCTGATTGGACAATTTGCTTGCCCGGGATGGGAGTAGCAGTATAGCATAATGGTTAAAGGAATATTTTTGGAATCAGGAAGATCTGAATTCGAATGCTGCTCCTGACACATAAAAGTTGTGTGATGGACAAGTCCACTTGTCCTCTGAAAGGGCCAGGAAACTTCAAGACTCCTAGTTATATTTGAGCTGCTAAGCTGTATCTGTGGGGAACATTTCCACACTGATGAAATCAGAGGTCTAAACCCTGCACAAAGGAAATACTGAGGCTTTTCTTTTCTTTTTTCTTTTTTTATATCTATAATAACCAGACAGTTTCTCTCTGATTTTATTCTACAGTCAATTATCAAATCTGAGAATTGGTTGCAATGGATTTCTGAAATGGAAAAGTTCCATTTTTTTTTCCAGAGGAGAAAAAAGGGAAGAAAGTAGAGGATTGAAGATAGTTTCTTGACCTCTGGTGATTTTTTTTTTTTTTCAGAAAGTCTTTGATGATAAGGGAAGTAAGACTTGGCAGGGCTAAAACATGAAGAGTGACCTTCCTGAAGACAGTCTCCTGGTTGATATGTCTGTGCTGACTGCATTTTCTACCTTTAGTCTGGCTTTTGGGCCACCCTGTGGTTTTCATCCTACAGCCCACATGTTGATATTACATTTATTATTTTTTCTCATTTTTTGGCTCAGTGAGAGACTGATGTTTTCTTTATTCTTAGCTTTGAGTGAAGATTAATGTCACTGAATGAGGCAGAATGCCTAGGCCAGCCCTGAACATAAGATACTGAAGCTTTATCTTCTTCTACAGTGCTAAGACATTTGGGACTCCGGGAACTTTTTTTTTTTTCCTAACTTACCTTTTGTTTCCTCTTTCCAGCCCTATTTTTGAAGAAGATACACCCTCTGTCATGGAAATAGAAATGGAAGATCTGGATAAATGGATGAACAGTATAAACAGAAATGGTACTGTTAATATCTAGCTATATTTTGTAATGAGACTAAGAAGTTCTCCCCAGATCTACAAAGATAAGTTTCCCTAACAATAATCAAGTTTCCCTCCCTCCCTCCAGTGGAAATCTTTCAAAACAGGAGAGGATGTTTCTATTTAGGAACTGAAGCATGGTAGCAATTAGACAAGAAGAAATTTAAGATACTAATCATAATAATCATAAGAATACATAATCTATTTAGCCAATACATTTATTGTTTTCCATTCTTTAAAACAAGCGATTATGTGATAGTAGAGATCTTTAATCTCATTTTAAGGCAGATTTCTAATTCCCTTAATAGCCTTAAATGCTTCTATAAGAGAGGCAGCGATAGATAGGGAGTTATCCTTGGAACCAAGAAACCAAGTTCAAGTGCGGCTTTTCTGACACATGCTAGTCTATGTAACCCATTAGTGCTTTAGGCAACTTTTTAAGACTGTAAGTTACAGAGAAGGCGCTAGCCTGCATTGAAAGAAAGGTTTTCCTCATCTAGGAGCCCCTTGTATTAAAGAATTTATGAGCTGCCTTTAACTGCATTCCTACAGCTTCCATTGCATTTTGTCTTCTGTGGAAGTCATTCTAGTACCATCATAACCACAGCAGAAAGCCATTTTTCTTTTATTTTATATACTGAAATACTCACATCATTAATTTTGGAACCGGGGGGGATATGGTGTGGTCACTGATATACTTTGAGTAATCGAGGCAATCCGGAATTCCAGTATATTTGGGTGGGAGAAGGGAAGGGAAGGGGAGATGAAGTGATTAAAAACATCTACTTGATGCTGTGAGAAAGACCTTTAAAGGGTCTTACCAAAGCCATACCTGTGACTTCTAGAGCTTCCCAGGAAGACAGAGTCCATCCCCAAAGGATGAGGCTGTACTCACCTGTGCTCATTCTGATGTCCCTGAAATGGAGTGACATTGACTAATGATGGCCAAAATGTCTTTCACCTTTTCCCAGCTGAATGTGAATGTCTGCCCACAGTCAGAGAAGAAGAGAAGGAGTCAAACCACAACGCCAGGTAATTGCAGATAATGAAGGGGCTCCTTCACCTGGCTGTATACGTGGACAGGTGTGGAGATGGGAGATGGGGGGAGGAAAAGGAAGGAAAAGCTGCACAAAACATACAGGACATTGTGGTTCAGTGGAAACAGCATTGGCTCTAAAGTTAGAGCTTTCTCTCTATCTCTATCTATCTATATCTATATCTATCTATCTATCTATCTATCTATCTATCTATCTATCTATCTATCTATCTATCTATCTATATCCTGTGTGCCCCTGACAAGCCATATGCCTTTTATGGACCTCAGTTCCTCATCTATAAAATGAAGATTTTGAACTAATTGACCAATTCTAAAGTCTCTTTTAGCTCTGAATCTATAAGCCTATATCCACTTATACATTTCTTAAAATCAGTATTTATACTTCCCAGACCTTCTAAGTACATTCTTAACTGTCTGCTTCCAGTTTCATTTCAGTCGCTCTAAATTATGCTAAACTGTAGTTTGTGTATATCAGAGAGGCGGCTGTTTTGTACAGAAAACAGATGGCAGAAACAGTCTCCAAGGGGGTGAATATAAACAACAGTGAGGGGAAAGAATGAAGCTTTACATTTAATAATTAAAAAAAAAAAATCGAACACCTGGACAGACTATTTTAGGAAGAAATGGGGGCATCGTAAAAACGTTTTTATTTCTACCACTAGGTGGCTCTGCTCACTTGAGAATCTTCAGCCACTCAAGGTGGGGTATTCTGAAGGTATCATTGAGTTTTTGCCTCTGGTATAGAAAGAAGGTCCTTACGTCTGGGAATTTTTAAAGCTGGCTTGTAGAAAGGGATTGTCTGGTCATGTTATGAGGAGGTACTTTGCTCAAAGGTGAAACATTGGAAGGATCAGAGCAGAAGGCTGGGGAATTGAGACAATACCAGGAGATGGTGCTGGAGCCACAGGTGTCTGTTGGATGAAACACTAAATGAGGGAGTTCAAAAGTGCTTTTCTTGACCATCGTACTTATCTTTTGTTGGCACATGTTCAATCTTTCTGATTAGAGTCCATTTCACTTTCCCAATCACAGCCATGCTTGATTATAATTGCTTTGGGTCATCTCTTCTTGCATTTGGCTTGTCCATTCTCATACATAAAGGATCTCAGGAACTTCTCCATGCCCATAGTAAAGAATCCAAACTTATCCGACTGAGGCCTCGGCGACTGGCTTAGTCTGGGGTTTGGAGAGTTAATCTAACTTAGAGGAATCGTAGTATCAGAACCTTAGATAGCGAAGTTACTTTATAAATCATCTCTAGCCAAACACCTCCTTTTACAAATTAGAAAACTGAGACCCAGAGAGTAATGGCTAAGGTCACATAGGTAGCAAATGACAGAGCTTTGATGAATCCCGATTTTCTGTTGCCAAATCTGACACTGATAACTCTATATCTTTCGGGATATTTGTGAATGAATGGCTGCAGAATCCTAGCTCAGAAGCATCGGAAATACAGAATTTGGGTCATAGCAATGATTCAGGGGGCTAGAATGTCAGTATTAAAAGACTTTATACCTTCTTTTTTGCTCCATCCCCTTTCCTCTCCTCCAGGGAAGGCCTCCCTCCCAGTGTTCTCCAGAATCAAATCCATTCCTGGAAGGGTGGGACTGGGGAGATCTGATTTCATTATTTCTTTGTAGTGGTATGAATCTAAGTCAATGAATCACTCCCTCTGGGTATTTGTTTTTTAAAGGTTATCTCTTAATTGTGTAATGGAAGGTTGGCTAGAGGCAGTTCAGACCACAGTGTGCTTCCGAGAAAGTATGGGAAAAAAGGTTTCCCCACCTAAAGAGTCACATCATGACATATCACTAGTGACCCCAGACTGAACAATCCTCAAACAGATTATTTAATCCTTGAACAAATCAGTGATCCCTCATGCTGAAAACAACCACTCTTCCCCTTGCCAAAATTCCACAAAGAATGTAGAGGCTTTTCATCAAACTGGTTTTTTATCCTAACTATAAAATAAAGTTTATTAACAAATAAACAGCATAGTTTACAAAATAATAAGACAATCTTCTGAAATTTAAAGAGGGCAACATTCTTAACTTAAACTCTACTTCTCTTGGCTTCCATATATTCATTTTTTTTTAAAAAAAGGATTATATTTAGATGATCTTTAAGAACATTACCACTTCTTATTTTTGTGCCTATTATTTCTGAGATCCTATTTTCAGAAGCATATCATGTAGGAAAAAAATACAATGCTATTTAGAAGCCTTACTTTTTTAAAATGTAAAGCTTTTTATTTTCAAAACATGTGCATAGATTGTTTTCAATATTACCCCTTGCAAAACCACGTGTTCCTAATTTTTTTCCCTCCTCTAGACGGCAAGTAATCCAATATATATTAAACATATGCAATTCTTCTATACATATTTCCACAATTATCATGAGAAGCCTTACTTACGCCTGTGATGCAGAAGCATCAGAACTTCTTTCCAAATTTCTATCTCTTGCAGAAATAATTTACTTGAATGCAGAATTCTAACTTATTGTGTACTGCCAAACTCAGGGAGAGGGCTTCCTTATACACGGCCTAATCAAGAGGAAGCAGTCTTATCAACGGTCTTTTTGATGCTCCTCTGGAGGGTCTAATCTACTAATGGGAAACTTAATTCAATTTAATTTCACAAACACTTATTAATTGACTATTATGTGCAAGGCACGGGGCTAGAATGCTAGGTGATAGTGATAAAAAGAAAGAAATCAATGACCTAGAAAGAAAAGAAACAGCCCCTTCCTACAAGGAGAACACCACACTTAAATAAATGCTGTTTATATCAATCCAATTCAAATGGCATTTATTAAGCACTTATTAAAAACAAGGAGCTTGGTGTGGTAACTATAGAGTTGTCCTCTGAATCTGGAAGACCTGGATTCAAATCCATTTCAGCTACATTGGCAGTGTGACCCAGCACTAATTACTAAACATCTCAGCACCTCCAGGCAACTCTTTAAGACTCTAAGCTACAAGAGAATTAGATCTGATTTGGGAGAGGAAGTTCCTTCTCATAAACTCCTTCCTATACTATGAAACCAGAGACTGTCCAAATAAACAAGCCACAGAGACACTAAGCATCTAAAGACAAAAGAGAAATCAGCTCCTACTCCCAAATTGCTTATATATTACCTTGGTCTTGAGTTTCTTGATTAAACATTTTAAATAAGTTTTAGAAATGAGTAAAAAAAATCAAATGAGATTTCTGTTTTATGTTGGGAATCGACTGAGAGAGGGGGGAGGGAGAGGGAAAAGGAGAGGGAGGGAAGAGGGAAAAGGGGGGAGAAGGAGAGAGATGGGGGAAGGAAGAGGGAGAGGGAGAAAGGGAAAGACAAGCAGAGGAGGGGAGAGCTGGGGGGAGAGAGAAGGGAGAGGAGGGGAGAGAGAAAGAAAGAGAGGGAGGAAGGGAGAGGGGGGGAGAAAGGGAAGAGGGAAAAGTGGAAGAGGAATAGAAAGAGGAGAGAGGGAAGAGGGAAAGGGACAAAAAGAAAGATAGAGACAGAGACAGAAGAGATAGACAGAGAGAGAGACAGAGACAGAGGAGAGAGAGACAGACCGAGACACAGAGAAACACAGAAAGAGAGAGAGAGGAAGAGAGGGAGGAGAGAAGGAGAGACAGACTATTTTAAGAGTTGCTGTTTTGGACAGTAACTTCTCACCAAGTTATTTCCTTAAAACAGTGGTGTCAAGTGCAAATAGAAACAGGGTGTTA
The DNA here is from genome assembly GCF_016432865.1 of Antechinus flavipes. Lineage (NCBI taxonomy): Eukaryota > Metazoa > Chordata > Mammalia > Dasyuromorphia > Dasyuridae > Antechinus > Antechinus flavipes. The sequence continues at coordinate 79,844,545 of NC_067403.1, read as the reverse complement.
TGAAACCATTTGTGAGGATCTCCGCAGCCCCCTATTGACTTGGAAAACCACATACTAGCATTATCTACATTCCATTGTATTTTTATTTATTTAGTTAAATAGTTCCCAATTGGCAATGACCCTTTTGGCTCTGTTTTCTCATTGAAAAGTGAGAGGATTGGGCTAGGCAACGTATAATAAACTTGAATAGCTCAAAATTCCATGAATCTGTCTTTGTAGATGGGGGCAGCTAGGTGGGGCAGTGAATAGAATGGTGAGCCTGGAGTTGGGGAGACTCATCTTCCTGAGTTCAAATCTGAGCTCAGACACTCACTAGCCACATTATCCTAAACAAAACCCTTAATACCGCCTCAGTTTCCTTATCTGTAAAATGAACTGGAGAAGGAAATGGCAAACCACTCCAGTATTTTTGCCAAGAAAATCCCAAACGGTGTCATGAAGTGTTGGGTGTGATTGAAATGACTGAAGAACAAGCTTTGAAGAGCAAACCTTCTAAACCCTGGTTTTATTGGATTCCAGATATCACCGATCCAATTCTATCCAATCTAACAAGCATATATTAAGCCCCTGGTATGTGCAAGACACTACCTAGGAGAATATTGATGTGCTCAAAATCCTCAAAACAAAATTAATCTTCATTTTCTTTCCTTTACAATATATGCCAAAAAAATGAAGTTAAAACATTCTTTAAAAAAAATAAACATATGCCATAAAATCCCTTTTAGAAGGAGGGATAAAGAATGCCCCTAAATCAGATGATCTGGTACTGAAATTGCCTGAAGTTTCCGTTCAACAAGGTTGGAAAAAAAAGCATTTATCCTGAATCCTGAGCTGAAGGGTTTCAGTGAGAATATCTCCAGAGCGGGGAAAAAAAAATAAAACCCTGAGAGTAAAACTAGCCTGTTCAAATCCAAATGTCACTGTTAATTAGCTGAAGAAAAAGAGTACCATTTCTCACTGGAGGTATGTCAAAATCTCTGATCATCAGAGAATATCAAAACTAGAAAAGACCTTTGAGATCATCTCACCTAGTCCATAAAACCTTAACATTTCTCGTATCATGGACCCTTTGTGCTATTTAATAAAACCTATAGATCCCTTCTCAGAATACTGTTTTTAAATAATTAAAGGAAATTTTAAATTTCAGTTGGAGGTTAGTCAAATTAAGGATGTGATTTTCCCCCTCCCACCCTCCATCAACATCACAGCATTCTTTGAAATCTCTCTACATAAATCAGGTTAAGAAACTGATCTAGTCCAACCCCTTCATTTATAGATGGGGATATTGAACTTGAGGATGCAGAAGTCTCTTGCTGAAGACTCAGGAGCTATAAGTAGCAGAGCTCATTTAGTCTATATCTTCAGCTCAAAATTCAGTGCTCTTTCCACTTGAGATCTCACTTTTTCCCTTTGTTTTAGAGAATATTGTTCTCTACCATTACAATATTCTTTTATCTGATTATCTGTCCTAGGTTACTTGTCAACACAGTCCAGATTCAGTATATATAATTGACAATGTACCACTTTATGCTGAATATATCTGCTCTGATCTCCCAAGAATGGGAGATCAAAATTGAATCAAATTAAATGAAACCATTCTGGAGAAAGTAGCATGTTCCCTAAAAACTAAATTTTAGAAACTGCAGAAGTAGCCATTCAATTAGATTTCATTTGTTTTGAAATTCCCATTTAAGGTAAAAATAGCATTTTTCCAGTTACCAATTGTCTGGCAAATTCCAACATTGGCAGGTAGTCCTGAAAATTGTAAGCCTGCTCCCTCACAGTACCTCTTTTTATACATTCCATTTGAACTTAAAGGTCAATGCCCTTTCCTTGGATTTCTAAGAATTAATTTCATAAGAAATGTCTTTTAATTAGTTTTTTTTTTGGGGGGGTTGCTTCTCTTAGCATATTTGAAAATTGATTTGAACAGACAGAATATAACTGACTCAAAGAGCTTTCAAACTTTGTTATTGAATAAGTTAAATCAAGCTTGTGGGGTACTGAGGGAAGCTTGGCACTGCTCTGACTCTGCTACCTACCCTTAAGGTTGTGTTACAAAATACCACCTCTCCCAAGAAATAAGGAATTTGCTTGTTCTCATGGGATAAGATAGTCAAACTACAGCTATAAACTCTCCCAAATTACCCATGTGTTACATGTGAATGTGGTTTCAAAACACTCTACCCATCCCCACCCTTGTAATTCATTCTTTGCAAAGTTGTCAACTTCCCTATTTTTTTTTTTTTTTGTCTGCTTTTCTGATGGAGGTGATACAGAGGGGGGAAAAAAACTATTTTGGTAGTTAGGGATCCTGGGTTCAAATTCTGATTATTTTCTGTTTTTTATCTCCTGATGGCCCCAGTTTTATTTTTTGTAAAATCAATAGGTTGAACCAGACAACCTTTGAAGTTCCTTCTAAGCTGTTTTTATTGATGTTATTTCCCCCAGGTGGTTTAACTACAGGTGAGAGCCAGTATCAAAGTGAAAAAGGATTAGCTTTTTATTGGAGGTCATGATCTGGCTCTGTTGCAATGGTTTCCTCCAAAAAAAAATTAAGAGTATAGATTGGCAGATTTCTTCTACAAGCCCTCTGTCTCCTATTTTTCTTCACTCTTAATGAATTTGCAGCACAGTGTAGTGGATAGATTGTTAGACTGGGAGACAGGAAGAATAGACTTTTGGTCCTACTTATGATGCTTACTAGTTGTTTGATGCTGAAGAAATCAAGCTTTCAGTTTTCTTATCTGTAAAATGAGGGTAATGGTATCTGTAACACTAGTTTACTTGGTTGTTAGGAGAATTAATCAAGTAGTATTAACGAGGAGCCATTATCCTCCAGCTCTGTGCTGAGAACTGAATGATTGTGCATTTAAAAGATCATATCTGTAAAGACATGTTCAAATTGATCATATATGCAAATCACTTTAAGATTTGCATATCAAGATGAGCTATTATTGAATTCCAAAATTGTTCTCAGGTGCTAGGTCTACTGAAATCTTCAGAAAAGCAACTAGAATCAGAACCTTAGTGGAAAACCTACTTCCTTTCTCTCCTGCCAAAAGGAGAAAGAAGACCAGCAGTCTGCAGGAATCACCTTATCTCCTGAGCAAAGTCAAAACCTCAGTGTCAACATTTAAGACAATTCTCCATTTAGTCTAACCTATGTTTTTAGATTTCCAGTGCAGATCACAAACCTTACTAAGGAACTCCTACTAATTCTGCTATCAGGAAGCTGTCTGAATTTCTGTTGCACATTCAAAATCAATCCACATTTAATAAGCATGTATTGTGTGTAGAGAGCACTTCTGGGTATTATGGGAGATTGATGATGTTTAGCTAAGATATGGTTCTTGTCCTTAAGCATCTTATGATCAAGTCAGATTAATAGGTACCACTTACTATGTGCCTAAGCATCAAGGATATAAAGAAAGGAAAAATCAATTCTCTTTCTTTAAGAAGAAAAATCTAATGGAGGAGAAAATAAGCAAATATGTAAAAAAAAAAAAGATAAAGAAATAGGGAAATAGACAGACAAACAGACAGATCAATAGGTAATGTATATAAGAAAAATTGGAGCTAATCTCAGAGGGAGTAAAATCACCAGCAAGGGAAGAAAAGGCTTCTTGCAGAAGGTGAATTTTAGTGAGTCTTAAAGGAAGCCAGAAGGAAATAAGGAATAAGTACATTCTTGATGTGGAGGACCACAGCATCAGAAGGTATTCTCTGTGATGAACAGCATGGAGGCTAACGTTGCTGGATCAAAAAGTGTGTGGAGGGAGAGAAAAGTAAGAAGACTGGAAAAGTTGGAAGGGCTAGTCTGTGAAGGACTTGAAAATCCAAATAGAAGATTTTATATTTGATGATGGAGGTGAGAGAGACACTGGAGTTTATTGAGTAGGAGAGTGACACGGTCCGACTTAGTGCTTTAGGGAGATCAATTTGGTAGCTGAGTGGAACATGGCCTGGAGAAGGGGAGAGAGTTGAGGGAGAGAGATTGCTTAGAAGACAATTTCAGTAATCGGGATGAGTGGTGATAAGTGCACCATCTGTGCCAGAGGAGAGAATAAGATAAATGAGAGATATTCCAAAGAAAGAAATGACCCTATTTAGCAACTGATAGACCATGTGCAGTGAGTGAGTGAATGAGTGAGTGAGAATGAGGACTCAAGGATGACATGTAGCTTGGAAGTTGTAATACTTATACATAAAAGTGCATTCGGTACAAAATAATGTATTAAGTCCCCCTCTTATTTCTGTTCTAAGTAAAAAGATGTTTGTGGGAACATATGTTTAGAACTGGGGGGCCGGGGTTGGGCTGGGAGGACTTCAGAGATCACCTAAGTATGACCTAATTTTACAGATAAGGAAATGGAAACCAGAAAGAAAGTACTTGTTCGGGCTCACCTAGCCAGGTGTAAAGCCAAGATTTGAACTGAGATTTTCTGACTAAAATTCGATCACACTTTCCACAGCATTTTATTGCCTCCCATGTTTATCACCTTTTGTCACTTCCTCCTCATTTAACTTATGTCAGCTAGATAGTGAAGTAAGTTGAATTCTGTCCCTGGAATTAGGAAAACCTGAATTCAAATCTCAAATACTTATTAGCTGTGTGACCCTGGGTAAGAATACTTAACCTTGTTTGCCTCAGTTTCCTAGTCTGTAAAATGAACTGAAGAAGGAAATGGCAAACTACTGAAGTATCTTTGCCAAGAAAACCTCAAACGGGATCATGAAGAGTCATATATGATTGATCAGGAAGTAGATTCAAGTCTTTATTAGAGATAATGCAGAGTGCTTTACAAACATAAAGCCACACACACGCCTATATAAATGTCAGCTATAGTTTTTTTTTTTTTTAATTCTCTTAATTCTCTATCATTGAATTATAAAATTCCCTTCACTTACTGTACCAATGTATAGAGGTAGCTAGGTGGAGCAGTGGAAAGAATTCAGCCCTTAGAAACCAAAGGCCTGAGTTCAAATTCTGCTTCTGACACTTGCTATGACATTGGGCAAGTCACTTAACCCGTCTGCCTCAGTTTCACCAATTATAAAATGGGTATAATAATAGCACTTACCTCCCAGGGTTATTAGGGCAGTTTGGTGGCACAGTGAATAGAGTGCCTGGACTGAAGTCAGGAATACTCATCCTCAGACGCTCACTAGCCGTGTGACTTTGGGCAAGTCACTTTACCCTGTTTACCTCAGTTTCTTCACCTATAAAATGAATTGGAGAAGGAAATGTGAAACCACTCCAATATCTTTGCCCAAATGGATTCATGAAGAGTTGGACACAACTGAAAAATGACTGAACAAAAATGGACGTTGAGTTAATATAGGTAAACTCTTTGCAAAGCTTAAAGTGCAGTAAACTGTGAGCTGCTAAATCTTGCTGTGCTGAGAACCAGGAATGCAGATTTGAGAGAGGGTCTGTCTGATTTCATCTATGCATCATCCTAGCTTTGGGAAGGATGACTTTTTTTCTTTGCGGCTAGCTGTTTTCTGTCACTCTTTGCTTCATGTTTCCAAACTCAAGAGCAGGATTAAAATTGAAATTAATTCAAGCAGTGGTAATACAGGATCTGCCTAATTTCTTCTCCCATCCTGTCACTCTCTTTTTTTCCTGCTGAAACAGAATTTGGACTGTGTTTACATTGTAGCCCCCCCAAAGAGTTAAAAGCCAGCTGGTTATTTGGACTGCAAGATGGCAAACACAAATGGTTGGGTTGATTTTCTTTCCCTACTGAATTCACTAAATTGACTGAATCTATTGGTAGCTGGAATCAGGGAGAAAAAAGTTCATTTTAGTGATAAAATAGATGCATTTTTTCTTTTTTCCATCATCTATATTAGATCCTTTTTGGCCATGTTCTGAAAGAACTACTTCATTAAATAATTGAATTTTAGAGTCAAAAGGGATCTTAAAGATTATATATCCCAAGCATCTTACTTTACAGATTAGGATACTGAGGCCCAGGAAAGGAAGTGACTGACCTTTTCAAAATTTTCAAACTGCTTCATAACATTATTTTCTTCAGTGTTTGAAACTATCCTGGGGGAAGGGAAGTAAACATTACAGATCCATTTTTACAGATGAAGAAACTGAGGCTCAGCAAGATAAAGTAATTTATCCATGTCATATGGTTGATGTCAGTGGTGGGATTAGAATTCGGGTCTCTGTGGTTCTGAGTCCAGCCCTCTATCCATTCATTAGATCACACTGACTCTATTATTTGATTTTATTAGTGGCGGGCATAGTTAGTACTAAGGGAGAGTTTATTTTGTGGCTTTCTTTGTCTACTTATTTGGTCAACAAACAGTTCCTGACTTATATACTTTGTAATTTGGGTCACAGTGGTGAGAACAGTCTAGGAAAGGCTTCCCAGAGGAGCCTGTACTTGGGTTGGACTCTGGAGGACAAATAGGATTTCATCAGAAGGAGGTAAAAGTGGAAATATGCACTGTGGGATGGCATAAGAAAAGGTCAGGGAATGAGAATGGGAGTACCGGGAGGTAAAGTTGGACTCTGAAATTGGAGTTACATCTTGGAGGTTTGAGGAAGCATTAACAGCAAAGGGATCAGGATTCTTGTAAAGGGGATGTACATAAGCTGAGCCTTAAAGGAACCCAGAGATTCTAAGACACAGAGGTGAAGAGGGACTGTCTTCCAGTCATGGGGAACTGCCTTTACAAAGGCATGGAGGTGGTAGTTGATATGTTGAGTTCAGAAAAAAGCAAGTCCATAGGATAGAGTGCATGAAACAGAACAAAATGAAATCCGACAAGGGAAGCTAGAGCTAGGTTGGGAAAGGCAGAGGGGAATGCTGGGATAAGAAGTTTTAATTTTTCTTATAGGCAATGGAGAGAGACTGAATATGAGGAGACTTCCATTTAGGAGACTGCTATGATAGTGTAAGCAGAGCCTGGATGAAATGATCAGACAGTATATAATTAAGGGAGTCAGCAGGTTGTGCATCCTATGCCATCCTATCAAGAATCAAGGGGCTGCTAAGTGATAAAATAGGCAGAGTCCTGAACCTGAAATCAGGAAAACCTGAATTAGATACATTTAGGAATTGTATATTCCTGGGCACTTAGCTTCTGTTTGCCTCAATTTTCCCATCTATAAAATGGGGACAACAATAGCACTTACCTCTTAGAAAAATGAGAATAAAATGAGATAACATTTATATAATAATATTTGTAGAGTGTCTGTTGCAAAATAGGTGCTTAATAAATGCTTGTTTTCTTCATGTGATTTCATTAATACGGTAAACTCGCAATTTAGGAACCCCTTGTCCCAAAGTACATCTTCAGGGTAGAATATTAATGAATGCCTTTTCTGAGAGGAGATAGCTGCCTAAATAATCTTCATGAAGCAAAAGTCTGCCTCTATCACTCCCTGCTCAAGAATCTTCTATGGTTCCTTATTGGCTCTAATAAAATCATGTTTTTAATAGAAAACACAAAGTCCTTAATTTGATACATACAGCCCTGCATTATCTACTCCAGTTTGCCTTCCTACATTTTCCTCCCATTACTCCCCTCCCCTCTCTATTCCAGCCAAACTGACCCGTTTTCTTTTTCCCAAAATTCTGCATTCTACATACTACTTGAATCCATGCCTTTGCCTAGGCCATCTTCTATACCTTTCACAACGTAGCTCTAGCTTCCCTTCCCAAATGTATTTCATTTTACTCTGTTGCATGCACTCTATTTCCTATGTACTTACTTATTCCTGAATTCAACATACCATCTCTCACCTCCATGCCTTTTAAAAGCAATTCTCCATGACTGGAAGACAGTTCCTCTTCATCTCTGTGTCTTAGAATCTCTAGTTTACTTTAAGGCTCAGCTTATGTACCACTCTTTATGTAGGAATAATGATCCCTTAGCTGTTAATGCTTTCTCAAACTTCCTCAAATCATTTGTATGGTGTGTGTTCATTTTTCTGTCTACCTATTGCTTCCCCATAGATATATTTCTCCAGGGCAGTTAGTGAATTCCTGTTAAATTGAATCAGTGAGAGAGAACCCACATAACTTATTTGAGCCTGAATTGCAACCAAGGGGAACTAATGAAATTAGGTATAAGGTTGGATTTAGTCATCCATCTTCCACCATTAGTTCCATTTCTCCTTCCTATATACTTTCTTACTAATAGTGGACACACTGTCCTACTTGAATCCAAGCTTTGCTACTTCCTAACTATGTAAACTTAGGGAGGTCTTTCTTGTCTGTGACTTGTTTTCTCATCTGGAATAATGGGCCTGGAAAACAGATAATAAAACATTCTTCCCCTTGTGTGAGGTGAGGTAATAGAGAGCAGGATATTACATACATTGTCCAGGGTAGGTTGCTTTTGCTTAAATGTTTTTCTTTTCTTTTCTTCCCGTTCCCTTCCCCCAACTTAACAGTATTTTACTTTTTCCAATTACATGTAAAGATAGTTTTCAATGTTTACTTTTATAAAATGTGATTTCCATTTTTCTTTTTCCTTCCTTTCCCTCTTCCTCAAAACAGCAAGCAATCTGATATGTTATACATGTACAATCCCATGAAACACATTTCCACATTAGTCCTGTGAAGAATCAGAACAAAAGGGAAAAACCACAAGAAAGAAAAAAAAACAAAAAATGTGAAAATAGTATATACTTTGATCTGTATTCAGACTCTATAGTTCTTTCTTGGGATATGGATAGCATTTTCCATAATGAGTCTTTTAGAACTGTCTTAGATCACTTAAATGTTTTTTCTTTCTTTTCTTTTTAACAAGGGAGGTTTGGAGTCAAGAATAAGATATATATGTGTTTATAGACATATATATACATGCATGTATATCTAGTTACGTACAAATATGTGTACTGTGTGTGTGTGCATGTATAGGAGAAAAAAAGAGAGAGACAGTGAGCATAAATTTTTCAATAATATTTTATTTTCCCCAATATATATAAAGATAGTTTTCAATATTTATTTTTGAAAAACTTTATGTTCTAAATTTTTCTCTCTCCCTTCCTTACTTCCCCTCTCCCCAAGACAGCAAGTAATCTGATAGAGATCAAACTCATGCAATCTTTTAAAACATATTTCCATATTTGTCATTGTGTAAGAAGTCAGACCATAAGAGGAAAAAGATCCATGAAAAAGAAAAAAACAAACAAAAAGGTGAAAATACCATGCTTCCATCAACATTGTCGCCATAGTTTGAGACAGTATAAAATAAAAGGCATTAATAGAATGATTTTTAAGTGGAAAGAAAAAGAAAAATGGCATTAGGCTAGATGATCCTCAAGATCCCTTCCAGTTCCAATATTGGGTTAGTGATTTCACTTATTCTTTATTGAAGTGATTCCCTTCTCAATCGTTCATGTTGATCACTCTTTGAAAAACTACATGTGAATGTCAATGCCCAGACTTTTGACTAAAACCCCATGATAATGCTGAGGGTGGATGGGGAGGGGGGAGACAGAGAGATTTGGAAATGCTCACCCAAGTTTGCCTTGGGCTGGCCTCATATCAGTTTGCTTTGGCGCTCTGAATAGGAGGCTCCAGAGGTTGCCAAAGCTGAGACTGGCTGGGGCTTATTTGACCAGTTCACTCAGGTGATAAATAGCAACCCAGAAACCAAGTAACACACCTAAGTAAATAGAAGGAGTGGGGTGTGAGAAAGTGCCTCCAGACTCAGGTGTGAAGCCAGCCAACAACCTAAGCTTTTTGATTCATCAATAGCTTTGTGCCACCTCCCACCCCCATCGTTCTGATGAAAGCTGCATTTGAGAATCAACAGACACTAGAAATGTCCTTGTATCCCCTAATTAAAGAGATTCTCTGCCCAAGCTGAGATTGTATATGAGGTGATGATGGCCTTCACTCTGACCTACTCTCATCGGCTTGGAGTAATCTACATCATGAGCTGTAGTCATTCTGTTTCTTAATGCCCTAAACCCATGGATCCTTGGTAATGAACACTGGCCCATATTTGGCCAATATTTGTATTCTATCGAACCAAACATCGTCACAAGCCCAGACATTTACAAACCGGGTTTTGGAAAAAAAACAGTTGTGAAGGCCTTGGGCATGAGCAAAGCTCAGTTTTGATTTGAACTTATTTTTTCTCACTGGTTTTTCTTTTATGATTCTAAAAGTCAGGTAGAAAGCAAAATTTAATCAATCAGTTGATTGATTTATGAAGTATTTTCTAAGTGTTAGACATAGTGCTAAGCTTTAGGGATATAAAGAAAAAAACAAACTCAAAAACTAGTCCCCAACTTTAAGGAGCTTATATTCTAATGGGGGAAGACATGTACATCAATATTTGTTTACAAGGGCATATGCAATGGTTACATGGTAGCCCTGCTGGGAAAGCCACCAGCTTCTGGGGAGTGAAGAGCTTAGGAAAGGTTCTGGAACTCCATCTCTGACAAGTGACAAGGAAATAGTTTCACCTTTCTGGACTTCATCCGTAAAATAAAGGGACTGATCTTTCTTTCAACTCCAAGTCTACGGTTCTGATTCTAGATCTTTCTGTCATAATCCTTTCCATCTTCTGGTGCCTACTGAACCCAAGTTTTCTTCTTGAAGACATTACATCTCACTTGCCTTCTCCAAGGACAGCTACTCTTACATCCCCTGACACATGGGGCCAAGGGGAAGAGATTCCCTGTTCCCTACTATTACATTAGAGACCCTTCTGCTATGATCATTGCATAGCAACCACCTTTCTTCTTTAAGGTTCATTCCCTCCTGTCCAGATCCTCACTCTTGTTATCTATAGCCATCCAGGCCCTCTAAGAAGCCCTCCCTTCTGGCTCATTAAGTCAGCTTACCAATTTCTCTATCCCAAAACCTTCCCACTCTGGATAGCCTGTTCTATCCTCCTGCAGTCCATCTCAAGCATATATCGGGATGGTTAGGCCCTCCTACTTCTGTGCTTTCCTCCCTGGAAACTCAGTTTTCTTTAGGTGCCAGAATTTCTGTCTACAACTATAATTAGTGGCAATAGTTTCATCAATTAAAGCTGTACTATCTCAAGACCTCCCCGAGCCAGCTTTCTTGGACAGGCAGCTAGAGGTGCAACCACACTGCAGAAAAACTGCTGAAAGAAGTATTAGAAAAGAAAAAGCAAGTTTAAAGTAAAAAACTCAATGGACATATCAATCAACAGTACCACAATGGCCGAGGGGAAAGATGTTCATTCATATCTGCTCCCACTGGGAAGGGGATCAGGGTTCTATGTGACAGCCAATAGCCATCTTTAAATCATTCGGGGATATGCTCAAAACAGGTTATTGAAAACATGCCAGGAATTCCAGTGTTGAAGGGAAAACAACACATGGAATTTTTTAAAGGACAATTTGGCATATATTCATAAAGAATTGGGCTAGATTTAATTAAAATTAGAAAAAAACTCCATCTGGATATCTCGGTACCAAAGCTAGACAAGAAGGTGAGCTGGAGTAGGAGGTGGTCACCTTTTGGTTGTTACAGATTTTCTCTTTGGCTAGCAAAAAAGAGAGTCAAACCTTTGCTCATAGGTCTGTTTTAGAGATAAGACTCAGGTTTGAGTCCCTGTTCAGCCAATTATAACTTACATGATCATGAACAAGTTCTCTCTGAACTTCAGTTTTCTCAACTATAAAATAGAGATAAAAATGCTAATCTAATGTGAGGTTCAAATAAGATTAGGTATATGAAACCCCTTTGTCATATAATCTCATGCCCTATAATCAATGTTATATAATCAATGTAACATGGCACTCAGAGAAGCAAGGCAATCCTTTTACATCTTCCTAATTGATTCACTATCTCATTCACAGCAAATGTGGCAGCAAATTTTACACAATCTACTTGTTGTTCCCAAATATGACTCTTCATCTCCCTATTCCATTCTTTAAAAAAAAATACTGCTAATCCTCCATGTTTAGAATGAATTCCATCCTCACTGTCACCTTCTAACTTCCCTAGTTTTCATCAAAATTCAGATCAAATACTCTGCTCTGCAGATTTTTCTATTCTTTCCCAGATGCTAATGCCTTCCTCTTTCGGGTTGCCTTCCATTTATTCCATATATAGAATGTACATAATTAATTATTTTCCTCTTTTCATAAAGCAATGTGTATTAAAAATAAATAAACTTACTACAACTAGACAGAAAAAATTTATTTGTTCTCTCCCCCATTAGAATATAAGCTCTTAGAAAGCAGGAACCATGTTTTTGTTTTTCTTTATACTCTGTGCTTAGCATAGTACCTGCACTTAACAAATACATATTGACTGACTGATGGTTAATTGAATTTGGTGGTGTCAGGAAGGGGTGTTATTAGTGTCAATAAGAATATAATCCTAAATGAGAAATTCCTCTGGCTTCCTCCATTACACAAAAATTGGTTCTAGCTCATCTACTCTGTTGCTTTGTTTTTACAGTGATGCTGAATCCTGAAGGTGAACAGTGTCCATGTTTTTCCAAGAGGAACAACCCACAAGGGAGTCTGTAAAGCTTGCCAATAGAGAATGAAATGGATAAGAATTTAATTAATTTCAAATAACTGTAGACACAAGAACTTTTTCCCTTTCTCTTGCTGCGCCCACTCTTCATAATGCTGATGACATCACCTGGATCTGGAGAGATGTACAAAGGCAGACATTCTGGAAATGAGCTCTGGCTTCAGAAATGAACTCTGGCTTCAATCCACAAATCCCCAAGGTCCTCTGCTGCTGGACTCTGCAGCCTGTGGTTGTCCTTTCTTCTTCTTCAACTTTCCATTGACTATGACATGTGACTCTACCTCACTGTATTCACCTGCGAGAAATCTTTGCTAGCTTTTAGTTCTTCATGGCTGGAATCCAATCCTTGGTTTTCTTTTACATATCGATGAGTTTCTTTGGGTAACCTCATTGCTTCACCTGTTTTACATGTGTCTGTAGACCATATAAGTCTGATGGTAGATAAGGCTTCACTGAATAGGTCAATTGTGTCACAGAATTGGCTCCAGCCAAAATCAGGGTTTTAATTTAAGATATAATTTCTATGAGAACTGATAAATCTGTTCATATTTAGCAGGTAACCCATAATTCTCCTGAAGCCCTGTATTATTTGTAGCCTATCATCACCAGATCTAGCCAAGTTCCCTTAAACAGTCCTTGTGAATTCAGGAAGGAGCTTGTAATTTTAACAGTTCTTTTTGTTCTGAGGTTTCCCTTGAAGCAAAAATCATCTTCAGTTTTGGTCAGTTTTTTCCCCTAACTCAGGCAGGTTCTTAAGGTGCTGCTCACTATTGGTGTTTATACTAATGGGAAGTGGGAGGGGGAAGAGAAGTGGGAGAGTATCAGTGAACTTGTCCTTTCTAATAAGCAAAGAAAATAAAATTCTGAGGGCTAATTAAATTACTAACAAAAGATAAAACAAAGAAAGGAGGGGGAGGGAAGGAGGAAAAAGGAAAAGAAAGGAAGGGAGAAAGACAAAGAAAGGAAGGAAAGGAAGAGATGGAGGGAAAGGAAGGAGGAAAGGAAGAATTGATTCAACCTTGACGCTTAAGGCAATCCACTTTTCTAAGACATGTGACAATTTATTTGAGGCAAGTCATGATGAATGATACTTTTATATATTTTGCTATCCATGTACCTCCTGAGGGGCTGGTGGGCTGGTGAAACACTCTCGTGGGCTGCTGGAGTTCTAGTGCTTGTTTGTAAGACTGCCCTGAGGTATAGTAAAGCAGCTGCCCCCTTTTCATTGCCCACACAAGTACCTGCATTCCTAACTATGCTGAGAACTTGAAGGCAGAGTTCCAACCCCATGGTGTCTTATCTGTTTGCATGCCGGGAGGTTAATAATCCTTTTCTCTCTCTACTCAACAGGGGATGTCTTTCTAGTGTAATTGTTTTCCCCTCTCTTGAAGCTAAATCCCCAAGTCCAGTTCTGTATTTTTTTTTCTTTCCTGACTGCTCAACCAGGTCCAATTTATTCAGTCTGCTATTACAGAGAATCTTATGGACAACAGCAGCAAAAGCATTCAAAAGCCCTGTCTTGGATCTTTAGGGGTAAAAGACTTTTTCCTTAGTGAGAATAGAAACTCCTGGAAATAGGATCGTGAACTGCGATTTCATCAGTATAGAAAACTTGAAGAGGAAACTCTTCACTAAAGCAGGAGTGCACCTTCTCTTCCACTTGTAAGTCTTATAGAATTGCCTAGATCACTGAGAGATTAAGTTATTTGCCCAGGATCACATTCGGAAAGATCATCACTCATTGCAAAAATGACTGAAAGCATATTGTGTCATTTCAGACTTGGAAGAAAACCAAGTCTGGGTGCTCTTTTCTATTTAATCCATTTGCCACACTCCCAAATCCCTGGTGGCCTCAATCTCCCCTGCTGTTCTAAAACACATAGTTGTCCTTTGGTTTTCCCCAAACCTTAGAGTGTTCTATTCTCTTTTAGTCCCCCTATAGCCAGAGAAATTCCAGGATTTCAGTTCATTGACATAGGGTTTTAAATGGGACATATTGCCTATGGTTGGATTTAAGAACCAACATTTGCCTTAAATTTCATTTAAGAAGAGAATAAGATTGCTCAGGAATAAGAACCAAATGAATATTATCTGAGATTTACATTTAGTTTTGAGTCATAAGATCATAGATCTGGAGAAGGAAAAGACTAAAGAAGCAGATCTCTTCCCATCTCTGAGGAAATAAGCCCAACTCAGACAGGTAATAGTCATTTAAGGTGGGATTTGGACCTAGATATTCAGACATGAGAAACAGGGCTCTTTCTGTAGTCCTTAGAAAATTTATTCAATAACATTTTCCCTTCTTCTTTTCCCTTAGCGTTACTTACATTTTCTTTTCTTTTACATTCCATATACATGTACATAATTACCAAGCAAGTTCTCAGGAGGCCAGCTCCCAGCTGGAGGAGATTTTGAGAGGTGGGGCTGCTGGGGATCAGTATTGACAGGGAATAACTAGAATTAGCAGATGGTTATCACTTCTCACTTTTTCCCCCAGAGGAGGGAAAAAACCCAACAACTTCTAGGTCACTAGTTGTTCAGTCATTTTCAATCATGTCTGACTCTTTATGATCCACTTTTATTTATTTGACTGTTGCCTTCACTTCCAAGAAATATAAAAGAATATTAATAATATTAGCTAGCATTTTATAGCTTTTTAGAATCTGCACAGCACTTTACACCTATTCTATTGTTTGATTCTCACAACCATCTTGGAGGTTGATACCTTTATTATTTGTAATGTTCTCTAAAGTGTAATATTCTCTGGGAGCAGGTTTCTTGGGGGGCTTCTGGAGGCAGCCTTCGTTTCAGTTCAGTAAATACCCCAAATGCAGCCAGGAGTAAAAGTCCAAATCCTTTATTGTCTCCTTCAAGGTCTTATCTCCTTCACTTGGGGCTCAGCTAGTTTTCTGGAGGCCTTCTGTAGTCTTGATTCCAAGAGCTTAAGCTGCCTTCTCTGGCTTCTAAATCTACTCGACTGAATCCTGACTGAGGCTCCAAGAGCTTCTAGTGGGCTTCTCCTTTCTGGCCCTGAGACCTCCTCTTTATATACCCCACATTGAGTATACACCAATCATTATATCACTAGGAAACTATTATTTGTTGTAGGATTAAATCTATGCTAAACTAGATTTAACCACTGTCTCCTCAATTCCACTTACTTAGCACCTTATAAGAATCCTAACAATTATCCCCATTTTATAGATGAAAAAATTAAATTTGAGAAAGGTCAGATGACTTACCCAAGATCACACTTTTAGTGTCTAAGACAGTATTTGAATTCAGCTCTTTCTGACTGTACCTACTGTATCACTTAACTGCTAATCATTTTCTGGTTCTCATGTTACTTAGATCAACATGAGAAAAATCTGTATATTTCATCAGGGTGGGTATGCCCATCACCAAGACACTCATCAATTCTTTCACGCCTTAATAGAATGGCTGTTATGAGTTGCTATGGCCAACAAATATGCACTATTTGGTGTTGATTTCTTCTGAACTTCTTGAGATGGTCTTCAGGGGTCAGATGTACAGTCTTTTGCTGGATTTGGGCTCAAAGGCTTTTCTAGTTTAGTAGGACATGTCATAGTTTGTTCACAGCCAGCCTAGATTTTGAGAACTCAGGGTCACTTCCATTCCACTTTGAAGAATCAAAGGAGGTCTAGAGTAGAGGCTTTCATCTTCTGAAATCAGACTTAGCAAAATACAAAAAAAAAAAAAAAGAGATTATCTCTTTTATCTATTTATTTATCTATTATTGACAAGTTGTAGACTGAAAAAAAGGTGGGTGATTAGGCCATAGCAGAAGGGGCTAAAGAATGTGGGGATTTTTAACTTGGAAAAAACAAAGATATAGATAAGTGGAGATTTAGAATAAAACAACCAGCACAGGAAAGGGTTTGGAGCTCATACCATAAAAGGATATGTTTATCTCTGATACTTCCTACTCTGTGACCTTGGACCAATCACTTCATATTCTTGAGACAGCTTTCTTGGCTGCAAAATGAAAGGGCTAGACAATCTCAGGTTCCTTCTAGCTTTAGATAAGAAAAAGGCTCTTTAGCTAGGATTTATGGACCTCCAAGGTGTCCCATGAATAAATTTCTATGGGTCCATGAACTTGGGTGGGAAATCTTGCACATTTATTTTCAATATAATTGTTCTCCTTTGTAATCTTATTCATTTTGTCTTAAACATTTAAAAATGTCATTTGAAAAAGGAGCTCCTAGGTTTCCTCAGACTGCCCAAAAAGTTCAGGACACAAAATAGGGGAAGAAACCTTACTCTAGATCTATGGGCTAGGAATATTTAACTTAAAGAAGAGAAGATTTAGGGAAGAGTTGTATTTGAAAGGCTAACACATGAGAGGAAATTGTGACTTTTTTTCTGCTTGGCTCCTGAGGTTAAAATTAGGAATGAAGAGTGAAAGTTGAGTGAAATTCCAATTTTAGAATTAATATAACTATAAAGACTTGGCTAATACTTATATCTTGTTATTCTTTGATTCATTTTGAAGTGCTTATTCAGAGAGGGAGGATTTGATATAAATTCTCATAGGGAGATTTCTCACTTTCAGAAGATGCCAACACAGGTCCTTGTGTTTGCTGCATGGAAGGGAGTCCAAGGCAGATTTGCCATTAGGGCTATTTCTTTGTGGTCCCCAACTAACCAGTTTATACCATATGGAGTGAGAATAGAGAAGAGGAAGGCATTTGATTTCTCCAGTTAGGCCTTGCATGAAGGGACAGTTCTAAAATTTGTCCTATTTCCTTTTTTCTAAGTGGCAAATTCCATAAAAAAGCCAGAGCCTTGTGTGAAACAAAACCTTTTCTCAGCTATTAAGCAGATCTGGACCCTTTGCGTCAATGTTCTCATAAGATACCGACATTTCTAAATCACAGGGCTTAAGGAAACATTGTGATCATAAATTTCTGCGGAAGAACAAAATTAAGGGTACTATAGGAAACTTAATCGATAAATGGAGAGTATGATTTCTAAACAAAAGAGGAGAATGTTTCCTTAGACACAAGTACACTGGATTATTTATAAAAGCACTCAGATCTCTATTTTTTTTTAAAGTAATCTACTGGGTTTGCACGTAAAGCAGCTTGTTTTCTACAGCATGCCTGCACATAATGTGCTTCATTTTCCTATTGAGAAAACCACTTAAGGAGAGGCCTTGTGTTGTCAACTGAGGTGAAATTGCTGGAACTGCAACATTGGGAACAGATGTGAAAATTCAGCATGTTTTATAAATACCAGCCTGCGGAAAGACCAGGAATCACATAATCCTGGAATGGAAAAAAAAAGAAAAAAGAAAACAAAAAACTTGATACAATAGGAATTTTTTGTGTGTCTTCCTCAGTGACTAACATGGTATCTAGCATGAAAGATTATATGCACACCAAATCTCAAATCTTGTATAAAACCAAATAAAGGATGATCTTAAGGGGCTGAGACTTTCTGTAATCTTTAGCCTTACAAACAGGAAAATCCCAATCATTAACTCAGTGAGCCAATCAAACATGAATTGATCATGTGGAGAAAAAGGTGAAAATAATTCCTTAAAAGTAATTCAGTCTATTTCAACCTTACATTGGGCATGCCATTCAACTTTACTACTGATTATTATCTTGAAAGCTATTGACAAATTTTAGCACGAACTGGACAATGTGGAGCCTCTTGCGTTATAGTGTGCTTGCAAATAATGTGTGTATATGCAAATTGGGTTTCTTTTCTTTTAAAATTTTCATCTTGCCTTCCAACTTCCCAACTGTATGCCAGATTGCCATATGTTGTAAAACAGACTAACCTCAGCTGTTTATTTGATTAAATGTGGCTGAGCACTAGTAGGCTAGGAATTGCCTGTTGCGGAGCAAGGAAGGATTCTTGATCCTCTTCAGTGAGATGAAAGCATTTTAAAAGGAGGGACTGTTGTTCATTTTTGCCTGTACAGGGGCTCGTACATAGTAGGTACTTCATACATCCTTGCTGAATTGAATTTGACCTCTCAGATTGAGAAGCAAAGCTGACTATGAGGAAGGAAGCCTTGGCACTCCAGTTTCTTTGTTGTAACTGAAGGGAGCTCTTTAGAATGGAAAGAGAATTTAAATACCAGACATCAAGCAAAGACATTTATTAAACCCCAGACAGGGAGTAAAGGATGCCTACATCTCAAAGAGAACCCCTTTTGCTTTCTGGAAGGCTTTTGATTTTATAATTACATTCAGGTGATATATAAATACAGATGGGGAAGCAATGCCCAGGAGACAGAAGAAAAAAGTTTCTTGTCAGAAAGAAAAACCATGGCTTTCTGAGAGAATGGTTAGACTGAAGAACAAATGGAATTTGGCAAACTTGTCACTGTCCTTATGTTGTTATCTGTCCTAAACAATCCATGTGTGTGAGTGTGTGTGCGTTTAATTGGAGATGACATTGTAATTGTCTGAAAAAACCCTCAATTTTTCAAGTTTGTAATAAAAAATGAAAAAGCCTTTTGTTGGAGTTAAGACCCATTTTTCCCAACCAGTCCCTACCTCAATTATCACACTATCCAGTACTAACCAGAATGGCTCCTTATGGGTCAATGAATGGATATCTCTGGGGATCATGACAAACAAGGGAATAAAAAATAACTGGTAGGGGTTTGGTCACATCCAAAAGGTGGGTATCCCTTTACTAGAGGTCTAAGAGGAAAGGTTGGGTGGCCACTTAGGCCACCAGGGAATATTATAGAAGGTATTCTTGCTCAAGTAAAAGTTGAAGTGGAAAGGCTCTAGGGCCCCTTTAGAATTTTTGGAACTGAAGCTAAGTTGGTGGGGGTTAAGAGAGTATGGGAAGAGATCAACAGTAAGGCTGACTTGAGTTATTTTTCCAGTAGAAATGCATGGAGTTTGAAATCTGAGAGTCTGGGTTCCAATTCTCTTCCTACCCCCTTGTTAGTTGTGTATGAACTTGGCAACTCACTTCCTTTTTGTGGGACTGTTTTCTCAAAGGAATATGGAGGACTACATGATCTAAGAAGGACATTGATGAATTATAAAATATCCAGGGTAGAGCAACTAGAAATGCCGGAGAATCTTGACTCCATGCCAGATGAGGAGCTTTCAAAGGTAATGTTCAATTTGGAGTAAAAAAGACTGTGGTAGGACCTGAGAGCCGTCATTAAATATTTCAAGGTTTGTCCCATGATGTCATAGATGTCTCACTCCTTCCGTTTGGTCATAGATTTGAGAACTAGAAAATAAATGGAAGCTGTAAAAAGGAAGATGAAGGCTGGATGCAGGAAAAACTGAAGCAATTAATAGAAATATGGGACAGGTAACCTCAGGAGGTGATGTACTCCCTATTCTCAAAGGATTTCAAGCAAAAAGTCTGGATGACCACTTGTGGAGAGGATTCTTTGTCGAGTACAAATTGGATTAGAAGGTCATGGAGATCCCATCCAAGTATGAAATTCTGAGATTTTATGGACTCTAAGGTTTCTTCTAACACTAGAGCCTCTGATCCTGTGATTCTTGATATCTTTGCTCTCTTTACCAAGATTGATACAAGAATGTCTGCTGGAGGGAAACTATAAGTAGAGAGTTGTTCTTCAGTCATGTCTGACTCTTTATGACCCCATTTGGGATTTTCTTGGCAAAGATACTGGAGTGCTTTATTATTTCCTTCCCTGAATCATTTAACAGATGAGGACATTGACGTAAACAGGGTCAAGTGATTTGTCTAGGGTCATACAACTAGTAAGTTTCTGAGGAAGATGAGCTTCCTGACTCCAGGTCACCTAGTTACTTAAAGAGTAACTTGAGCTGGGGCAGCTAGGTGATGCAGTGAATAGAGCATCAGCCCCGAAGTCAGGAGGACCTGAGTTCAAATTTGGTCTCAGACAATGAATACTTCCTAGCTGTGTGACCCTGGGCAAATCACTTAACCCCAATTGCCTCAGGAAAAAAAAAAGAATAACTTGCCCCAATTCAAAGATCAGAGGATTACAAAGGAAATGAACCAAGAAAATTACAGGGATTGTTGTCTGCTTTCAGATTCTAGGTTCTAAATTATTCTCTCTTCTGCTCCCCAGAGTGCTAAGGTCAAAAAATCAGCTTGCTGAGCTCTTGGATGATGATTTAGCACTGGAGACTAAGAAGAATGAGTTACCGTCCAATCCTCAACTGTGTCTCCACCAGCACTTTTTCTAAAGCTATAATGCTTTCCTCAGAGACAGGCAGGAAGAGCTTATAGAGGAAGGAAGCAGAACCACAAATTGAAGTAATAGGACCCACCCTACTGGGTGGACCCTTTAGGATATAGATTGGTCAACCCAGAGAGAAGCAGCTGAGGCACACCCTGAACCTCCTTAGTTCAAAGGACATAGATTCCAGCTGTGAAACCGAACCTGCTGGCAGCAAGACCAGTAGTTAGCTCAAACCCTGGCCTATCTCTTAGTGGTCCCACTAAGTGGTCTTTTCTTCTGCCCTCTGCCTTTGATCTCAGCTCAGCTGGCCTGCTGGGACTCAGCCAAAGACTCTACCCCAAGGCCACTTGTATTCTCCCAATTTTGACACCTGTTCACAAGAATCGTAATCCTAGAACTGAAACCAGAAGTGATTTTTAGAAGTTATCCCATCTAATCCTTTTGGAAACTGTAGCAGGGAGAAGTCAAATGGCCTAAAGGTGCATTGGGAATGTCAATGGGCTTTTTCTAGGCCCCCCGGGAAGAGTCCTTGTCTCTGACACTTATTATCTGATTACCCATTAGTTCTGACCTACTTAGCCCTGATTCCTCAATTCTCCTGTAGTTCTGGTTTTCTTCGGTGGATTCCTCCCTGGAATCTTATCATTCCTTTTTATTTTCACTTCCAAATTCTTTCCCTTCCTCCAGCCTCCCCCACTCTTTGACAAGGCAAGAAATCTGATACTCATTGTACTCCAACTCTAGTTTATATAACTGTCTGACTCAATCCCTGGTCCTGGCTCCACCTGCAGCTACTGATCCTAATGCCTCTGACTCATTCATGACTCAATCAATTAAGCAAATATTTGTCAAGCACCTACTATGGGCCAAACACAGTCTTAGGCCCTGGAGATATAAAGAGAAAACTCAGGTAACTGGCTAGAGAGAGCTCAGTCCTTTCAACAGTCTCAGATTTGTCCTTCCTGAGGGATTACACAGGCCATGTAGAGATATTTCTTGCCTCATTGCAACTCACATGAAATTTTGGAAACCTTTTTTTTTTTTTTTTTGGACTGTGGGTGATCAAGAGGCTGAAACTGTATCCCTCTCATTATACAAAGAAACAAGTCTTGCCTAATGTTTTATTTAAGAAAGGTAGATACAATATGTCCTTGGATAAGTCAATATGATGTATACGTTGCTGTAGGCTGAGCCGAACAGAACTGGAGGTAGAAACTCTTCTCCAGAGTTAGGCAAGACGGGCTGGGCTGAGACTTCTGGAGGAAGGAAGAGAAATGAGCATAAAATTAATAGAAGAGGGCTTACCTGAGAGAAAATGTAGCTCCTCAAGGACTGGGGCCGTTTTATATTTATATTTATATTTACAGTACGTGATCCAGTATCTGACACATAGTAGGCTTGTTGGCTCATTGATCTGTAAGGATGGTTTAGCCAGTCTTGAGAGTGGAAGAATGTTCCAATAAAGTTTGCACTCAGCAAAGCAGCCTCATTGTGTTTCAAGCTTAGCAGCTCCATTAGATTGTCATCTTTATAGTGGCTTCTCAGGAAGGACTTTTGCCTGTGGCAACTGATTGACTTTTTAGATAGAATGAATGTACTTTTCTGTTCATGCATCTCCAAATCCAAATGGACTCTAGAGTCTCCCTTAATTTTTATATTGTCCTTTATATAATACAGCTCCTTCTCTCCTTTTAAATAAATAAGGGGATTTGCTTCTATAGCGACCATTACTACCCTCCAGCCTGCAAAAACATAATCTCTGCACATTTTCTCTCCTTGCTTCTATGCATCCTTCCAATCCATCACTTCACAATTCTGTTGGGACTGATTCTGTGCCAGTATTTGCTAGTGTTAATCCCAATATCCACAGGATACAAGTTTCAAATAAGCAGGTAGGGCCTTTAGGAGATGGGTTATGGCAATCTCCTAATTTAGGGGTTTAATATGATTTTTTTCAGGAAAGATCTTAGGTGATTCTTCTTCAGTAGTTCTAATAAGCTGTTTCTTAGAGCTGTCTCCAACTTCCCTAATTGTGGGACTCCTGCTTTTTTTTCCTAATAAGGACACATAATGTAATTTCTTTCTTTTAAGTCACAGGATCATAATATAATCATGATTACTATATAAAGGACTATAGAAGCATCCAATTTAGTATCATGTTGCAGATGTGGAAACTATTTGAAAAGTAGGATGTTTGGTCCACAGTCACACAACTAAGAGGAGATAGAGCTCAGGTCTTCTTACTCCAAATTCAATGTTCTTTCTTCAAAAGTCTAAGTCTAACTTTCAAATATACCCCGCAACATATCAATTTTCTTATCGCCATAATTATTTTC
Source organism: Antechinus flavipes (assembly GCF_016432865.1). Taxonomy (NCBI): domain Eukaryota; kingdom Metazoa; phylum Chordata; class Mammalia; order Dasyuromorphia; family Dasyuridae; genus Antechinus; species Antechinus flavipes. The sequence continues at coordinate 79,821,509 of NC_067403.1, read as the reverse complement.
AGTTTTGAAGACTTTGGCTCCTCCAGAATGTAGAGAGGAAAGGAAATATAATAGTTAAGATCTATGCATAGTGGATATCTAGCCAAGAACAAGGTAGAAGAGGGAGGAAGGCTTCTCTGAGAAAGAGAATAAGGTTCTGCTAGAAAAGATAAGATGGTTGTAACAACAATGACATATTTCTGCTACTTCACAATTCTGTTGGGACTGATTCTGTGCCAGTCTTTGCTGGCAATGCAACAGGGCAATGATTTATCTGTTTATCTCTCTATTTACTAAAGGTCACAGGGTTATTCCTGAAGTACCATTAACCAATTTGCCTTTGAGTCTCACAGAGGGGATATGTGAAGAATTGGGGGTTGTTGAATCTTGATTTTAGAAGAAAAATGTTAAGAACATAATTGCTTCTTCTTAGTAAAAAGGTGGTAGAATGTAAATACAAAGTGATGCATACACTGTGAATTAATAGATACAGTCTGAGGCTGAGATGGTTTTCATGTAATGAAGCTACCCTCAGGATTTGGATTAGGGGCAGTGAAAATACAATCAATAGAGAGATAGTTAGTGTTACTGAGGACTGGAAAAATTCCTACTGCCTTGCAGAATGTCATTTTGATCCAGGATTGTTGCCCTGATGAATGAGAAGCTACAAAGGAGCAGAATCCTTTCTTTTAAAAATGCAATTATATAGACTTGTGTTGGAAAATATCAATCCCATCCAGAGAGAGCTACAGAGATTGAATGTGGATGGAAGCATAGTATTTTCACTCTTTAGGTTTTTTTTGCTTTTTCTTTCTCATGTTTTTTTTCCCCTTCCTGGTCTGATTTTTCTTATACAACATGACAAATATGGGAATATTTTTTAAAGGATTACACATATTTGACCTTTATTGGATTGCTTGCCATGTTGGAGAGGGGGGAGGTGGGAAAAGAAGAGAGAGCAGTTTGGAACACAAGATCTTGAGGGACTGGGTGCTGAAGACTATCTTTACATGAATCTGTAGAAATAAAATACTATTGACAAAAATGCAAAATGCCAACATAATTATTCAGAGTTAAAAACAAATAAATTTAAAAATAAAAATGTAATTATATTTATTTAAGTTCTTTATAAGTTTTCTGTTAGTAGTTTATGATCCATGAGTATTTCCCTACTTTTCAGATCTGAGCATGGATCATGGAGCTACCTTAAGCACAGTGCCTGGCTCCAGAGCAGTCACTGTGACAATTTGTTTTGTTGTTCAGTTGTTCTTTGTTATGAAAAGTTGGGATAGTAACGGTAGTGACATAAAAAGCCATCAATAAAACATTACTTTTAAAAATGGATTGTAGTTTACTCAAAAGAAAAAGAGGCCATACCCAATGTAGACATAAAGTTTCATATTCAATCCTTTTTCTGTTCTCCTAGGTATATACTAAGACCCATTCTATTGGATCTTTGCTAATTCGGGGAGGGGGAGGTGGGATCATTTTGAAAAATAAAAGGAGTCAGGGCTCTTAGCCTACTTGTGGACACAGTTGATAAATTCTGAAGTTAGAATTTGAACCTAGAACTTCTGACTATAACCTTTTCTTTGAAATAGATGTTTCTGTATAGATATCCATAGGACCAGATGTCTATACACAGATGTGTATAGGGGTATGATCTGATGCTGGCACTCAGTTAATTCAGGTTTGATATTGAGACAGAATGAGGCAATTAAGTCAAATCAGCAAACATGTATTAAGTACTTACTGTGTGCCAGGAACTATATTAAGTATTGAATATAAATAGAAAGAGAATGAGAAAGTTTAGTGAGGGGGAGGACAACTTAAGAGGAAATTGAAAAGGGAAGGGTGGGTGGGGGAATACTGGTCGAGGAGTTGGCAGAAAAATCCCCCAGAGTCCTGAGTACATGGCTCACCTGGGAGGTGAGAGGAAGCTGCTTATCAGAGAAAGAGGCCATGAGGTAGAAGAGCATTTCCAGTGTAAGAAATTTAGAGGTAGAGTGAATTTCCAGGATGAAGAGGTTTGTTTGGCATGTTTGGTAGAGAATGTCTAGAGGGTCAGAAGTAACTGCAGCTTGGAATGGAATGAAGGCTTAACAAAAGTAGAGGCTTACTTAATTCTAAAACAGCAAAGATCTGTACCAAGTATATAATAGCACTAGCAACAGGACACCTTGTACAGCAGGGAAAAATGTGCTTATTCACATAGTCTTCATACATCCTCCAGATTAGAGGGGTGGGACCCTCCACAGGTATATCTCTTTGGTGATAGACCCCACTTTAATGCAAGCACGGGGAGACACATCTTAAGTCTTGCCTCACTCAGGGTCAAATAGCACTTGGTTTTGAACCCATCTTCTAACTCTTATTGAGAAAGGGGAAATGATGGGATCCTATCACAATGCACATAAGGTGAATATCACCTTTAACCCATTCTCCAGAGGATGGAAAAGAGCCAATTTTGTCTCTTGAGAGAGATACTCCTGAGAAGAACCAATGGTAATGTTGGCCTCCAGGCATACAAGGATCATGCTCCCCTATGAATCTGTGCTAAATATACAGTAACTTGTTATCTTCTTTCTCCCTCATGTTCCCCAGATCTTCCTTCTATACTTTTCCATCATTTAAAAAAGTTAATTATTTAAATACAGATATTGAAATCCTTGGTAGAACTTAAAAGGTGAGATTATGCTATAGTTGTGGTTTATTTCCTGCTCTTTATCTTAAGGATAAAAACACTCCAATTATAGAAATTTAATATGAGTGCCTAAGGTACGAAAGCATTAAATTACTGATTTAACATGCAGAAGTCAGTAAACACTATTCTCATAAAAATATTAGTTCACCCTCAATGAGCAACTACTAGATATCTCATCCTGCCTAACACTGCCCTTTGCTTTACTATTGTATAATACAGAGACAAATAGCACATTACTGCAATGAAAACTGTAGCCTCTATGGACAGGAAACAGGATCTACTTTTCTTTATTTTTGAAAACCTGGACAACTTTTTAAAGAGTCGGGACTTCCCTACAGTCTTTCTTTCCTGTTGAGCAATTTTTTTAAAAAGTAGAAAAATATGGAATTAGTATTTTCCTTTTTATCTATGCCTAGAGCTTCAGGGCAGGAAGGAACCTTCTAGCCCCATCTCTGGGCAAATGAGGAATGATGCCCACTGGAAGTGAGGGGAAGTGGTTTGCCCAAAATGGAAGTAAACATAGGATCTGATGCCATTGTTAGTGTTGAGCTATTAGAGAAACTTTATAAGGCCAAAAAGCAGAGGGCAATTAAGGGAAATGTCAATAATACTAACATTTTAAAAAATGTTTAAACTTTTTAAAAAGAACTCTCATTTATTTGCATATATCACATCATAATACTAACAATAATTTTTTTAAAAGCATGTATAAACATTTTTTAAAAAGAACTCTCATTTATTTGCATACATTGCATCATGTAAGGCCTCACAGACACTCTTTAAAGTAGAGGCCATTGTTATACTCACTTTATAGCTGTGGAAACTAAGGCTCAGTGAGAATTTAGGATCACAGATTTAGGTCTGGTTGCAACTTCAGTCTATCCAGTCCAACCCCCTCCCTTTTATAGCTCAGAGAAGTAAGTGACAATATGACATGAGTAGGAAGCAAAAGATGCAGAATTTGAATCCAGGTCTTTGAAATTCCATACCCAACAGTTTATCCCCTGCTCGACACTGCTATCTCCGAAGGCTGGGCTGGACAAGCTGGGTCATTTTCAGGCCTGAAGTTCTCGGTTAGTTTTTGAATGCATAAATAACCAATTCTCAGGCCTTTTCTCATAGGAGCTCAATATTTACCTCCCTGAAAATGAGAAACCTGAAAAATTAAACACTTAGCTGGCCAGAATTGAGTTATTCATTGACCTCTCCTTTTTTTCTGAATTTTTAGAACTTTTGCTTCCCCTGTAAACTCTTTTGCTTTTCCATCCGACATTTGCGCTTTCTGTTTCCTAGGTTTTGCTTCTTCCCTGTCCTTTGGGCTTCTCTTCTATAGCTCTAGCTGAGCATTAGAGCACATTTTAGGCTTGACAAATGCTTGCTGGATTGTTGAAACAAATGAGGATTTGATTTTGGGGCCTGTCCTTTGATGAGCTCTCTCATAGCTGCCTCTGGGGATCATGTCTTCTGAGTATCAGTTGAAGGAAGTGGAGATGCTCATCCTTAAGAAGACTTGGGTGACTGGGTAGAGCACCAACCCTGAAGTCAGGAGGATCTGGGTTCAAGTTTGATCTCAGACACTTAATGCTTCCTAGCTGTGTGACCCTGGGAAAGTCACTTAACCCCAATTGCCTCAGGGGGGAAAAACTTGGGTGGTGGGGGCCTTAATAGCTTTATTCATAAAAACATGAAGGGCTTTCATTTGGGAGAAATACTTGATTGTTTAGCTCAGCTAGGAACACTGAGTAGATGTCATAAACAAATGTAGACCTGATGTAAGGGAGAAACTACTGAACTATTAGCAACAGAGATTAGGACTGTAATGATATGTAGATATGATGTAATCCAGTGTTTTCATTTTTCAGATGATGAAACGAAGGCACAAAGAGTCACACGGGACAAAATTGGAACTCAGGTCCTCTAAAGCCAAATCTAGTGTTCATTTTTCTGTACTACCTCCAAATGAAAATAAGAACCCAAAGAGATATCAAAGTCTTCTCCCTTGGAAGTCTTCAAGCAGACGTTTGAGAGTTTTCTTATTTAGTATTCCATGGCTGCTGAGCCCATTTCTGACTTTAAAATTCTTTAATTCCACACAGTCCTCTGACAAATTTTTCCTAGTCTTGCTTTCCTGGTGATGATGTAGTGTATGGGAAGATGGCTACACTAGTCCCCACTTAGAGAGAGTTAACAAGGGAGAAGTAATGAATGGGTCTGATGGAGCCATCTCCTATAGGCTCCTGAAAATTCATTGTTAAAATTTCAGTCTGAGTATTTATATCTTGGGAATAAACAATTGTTACAGATCTGGGCTCGATTTGTTGTTTTGTTGACTGTCCAGACTTAGCAAAGTGATTGAGAAAATGGGAATAATGCAAATTAATTTTACAAATATAATTCATTAATGTGAGATGATGACCTGGGAGAGGAACAGAGAGGAATACTTGAGATAAATATGGTGATGTAAGAAACAGAAAATGGCAATAAAATTTATTTTAAAAAGAAACACATGGTCATATTTTTGTGGAGGGCAACTATCTAATTTAATTAATTTTTAACTAGTTAAGGATTTCCCAGTATACCACTGGTCTGAGCTCCTCTCTCAATGGCTAACTCATTTTATACTCTCTTGTACTTAACCTGTCACAATGATTCTGACCCACAGACTTCTAATGCACAAACTCTTTTCACCAATCCACAATGGTCACTCCCTTAACTTCTGTCCATCTGAAACTTCTCCTTTCTACCACATCCCACTGATTGCATTATAATTAACCACATTTTTTTCACCTCAAACTCTTCCTTTCTCATCCTTCCCTCTTCTAGTCTTCACCAGGGCTCGACTTCCTTCTGATGGCTATGTTCATCACTATGCTTTTTTCTTATATTCCATCACTCATTGGTTAGGGTGGAGAAATCAAATGTTCCTTATTCTCCATTGTCACTTCCAGATTTTCCCTCTACTATCTTCACTAAGCAACCTCTCTTTTGAAATTCATGCAATCCAAATTTATTACCTAATCCAGATGCTGGTAGTCATAACCTCATAAGTCAATTTGCTTTCTTACTTAATGAGATCAGTACCTCATTGAGGTCACAACCTTTCTCTTCTTTCCATTTCCTGCTTTCTTACTAGAGTTCATCTATATATATATATTGATATATAATCATATATCATATATATAATATAAATAAAAATTAATTAAATTAGATAGTTGCCCTCCACAAAAATATGACCACATATTTCTTTTTAAAATAAATATATATATATATATTGATATTCCCTCCAATGCCATAATTTTCCATTTTCTCAATCCACTCATTTCCAATGATCTACTCTACTCTTCTGTTCCACTTTAATCATACACCAAGCTCTCCATATCCCTGATCTTTAATTGCCCACAAGTATTCCAGTTTTATGTTTCATGAGCTTTGAAATTTCTTTCCCTAATCATAATCTTTTATTGTTCCATCTTTTACTATGCTTTATGATGGCTCAGAGTGAGTGTAAATGGCAATTGTTTTTGTTCTGAGGGGCTTCGCCTCTCAGATTGATTCCTTTATGAAGGCAAACTAGGTCATCTTTTCCTCAATTCTTACCTAACCTTTAATTACTGAATGGGTGTTTCCTCAGACTGAAATCTGAGAAAGACCTTAGCTTAAAAAGGCCATGGTGCCTCTGGAGTCATCACCAGTTGTCTTAACCTATATTTTGATACTGGATTCTGATGATTCTAGAAAAGAGCAAGGTTGATGACTTTGTACTCTGTTTCATTTAAGTCCAATTCATTTTCAAGTCAATACAGCACCCTCCTGATGTCATCGATCCTCTTCTAGAATGAAGACGAACAACAGTGTCTTATGATCCTTACCTCTGTTCTTCATCCTTAATGTAGGCTCCATTCCCTGCACTCCTGAGTTCTTTTCCAGTCCACAGCCCTATATTAGTTCCACTCTTCTCATCTTACTATCTCAAGCCCTGGGAGAATCAACTTAACCCTATATTATTCTATCTTTGTGATTCCCTTGCTCCTGTATTCTGATAGTGATCTTGGCCTACCAAACCCCAGCCCTGAAGTACTTCCATCATCCATCTCCACTACTATTTATGAGTTGTTGATTAGTGGACCCAGGCTGGGGCCATTATACATTTATGTTATATAATCTTAACTAGGACCTCATTACATTTAGTTAAACATTCTATTCTTCCCTAGTTATTTTGCTATGCCATTCTTCCAAATCTTTTCATCTCTCTTCAAGCCTCCCATTCCATCCCTCTTTCCACTCTCTCAGTTGAGGACCCTATCTCATACATTACTGAAATAAGCTTGTGTAATGTGAAAAAAATGTTTAGAGCAGCCCTTTTTGTAGTGGCAAGGAATTGGAAATTGAGTGTCAGTTGGGGAGTGGCTGAATAAGTTATGGTATATAAATTGCTCTATAAGAAATGACGAGCAGGCTGATTTCAGAAAAGTCTGGAAAGACTTACATGAATGGATGCTAAGAGAAGTGATTAGAGGCAAGAGAACACTGTACACAGCAATAACAAGATTATGTGATGATCAGCTATGATGGACTTGGCTCTTTTCAACAGTGAGGTGATTCAGGCCAATTCTAATATACTTGGGATGGAAAGAGCCATCCTCATTCAAAGAGAGACTGAATATGGATCAAAGCATAGTGTTTTCACCCTTTTTTTTTTGTTCTGATGTTTTTTGCTTATGCTTTCAATTTTCTTTTTGATCCGATTTTTATTGTGCAGCATAAATATGGAAATATGTTTAGAAATATTGTGCATATTTAACTTATAGTTGATTGCTTGCTGTATAGGGGAGAGAGGAAGGGAAGGAAAAGGAGAGAAAAATTTAGAACACCAGGTTTTGCAAAAGAATGTTGAAAACTGTCTTTGCAAGTATTAAAGACAAATAAAAAGCTATTATAACAAAAAAAGAGAGAGAGAAATAAATCTGTGTCACCATGGACAGATTAATTAATCTCAGTTTGTAAGGACCACAGTTCCATATCTGTCAAAAAGAGGAGGTGGGATTCAGTAACTCCCTTCCAGCTTGAAATCTGTGGATGACACAGTGAAAAGCTATCAGACCTGAAGTTGGATGAACTGTCTTTGGATTTCAGTTTTACCACTTCCTTTCTTTGTGGCCTTAAGCAAATCATTCTGGCCATCAGTCTCCTTATCAGCTGAAGGAGGTCACTATTTTGGATGAAATCTCAGCTTTTTATCTGTGATCCGCCAGGAGCTTCACATAGGTGAAGGGATCGGGGATTTGCTAGTAAATGTTTAATATCCAACCCTCTGAAAAAATAATGTATGTGTCACATGCTTTTAAATTTAACTTGCATTATTCACTTTATCACTTTGCTAAGTCTAGAAATCAACCAAACAATAAATTAGACCCCGGTTTGTAGCATTTACTGATTTTCATGGTGTAAAGGCACATGCTGAAAATTTATCAGTCAGGCTCTTGGGAGCTATCTCTCTGGCGATGCTAACTCTAACATAGCCTGGGTGGGATTACACTCCAGATCCAGCATCTTTCCCCTACACCGCACTGCCTTTCATATGAAAATGATGGGAAGTAAGTGTGTGTGTGTGTGTGTGTGTGTGCATGTGTGCGTGCATGCGTGTACGTGTGTGTGTGTGTAAGAGGGACCTTTTTAAAGCCTTTTCTCTCTAGTTTCTGTGTGCTTAAAGATCAGATCTCTGAGACATTACTCCTAGAGATACAGATGGTCCCATCCTTCCCATTGGAATGTTTTTATCTCTTGTTTACAGAGACAAGCCAGGAGTAATACCTACTTGTTGACATTTGAGTGAAAAAGCACAGATAGCATCTGAAGTCAGAAACTCTGGTGTTCTATTCCCAGTGTTGCAACTGAGACCTGTGATTTTAGGCAGGTCCCTTGTTTAATTTCTCTACCTGACTTCCTCACTAGCATTGGCTCGTGAGTGTGCCTAAAGAGGTAACCAATTAACTATCTGAAAAGAAACTCCCTGAGAAATGAGACAAAATACAACCCATTCTGAGCTGGAGGGTGGAAAATTGGATTGTAATCTGGGATCGGGCTGTGGTTTGGTAGGCACTGGAAACAAGCAGGGATCATGATTAGACCTAGAAAGAGTGTCGATAATTAGACCTGATTTGCAGAAGTAATTAAAATCTTTCTCCCCCACACAGGAATATGTTCTAAACTGTCTTCCTTTGAGAATTCTCCATCCTACTCTCCTCCCCACCCCCAGTCAGTGTGCATTGTTGATTCTTCAGGCAATACATTTAAAATTGCAAAATACCTCGTGTATCTAAAGTTTGTCCCAAGAGCATGAGAGGAGATGATGGCTTAGATTCCTGGTATTGATGCATCATTGTCTGGGTAGGAAAGAAATGCTCGTCCATCCATATGGAGGTTGGGGGAGGGGATAATCCAGCAAAGAAGGGCCTTACTGGCACTTTAGAATCCATTTCTGCCCCTTGTTGTCCCTCTACTTTCTTCCCTTTATTTGTCCCTCCTCCAGGGCTATTCTGAGCAGGCTCCATCTTGCCATTCAAATCGTGAGACAGTTTCCTTCCTTCCACCCTCCTTTAGGGATTCTTCTCTGAGGACACTGAGCTGTGCTCAGTATTGCGGGAGAAATGAGGACGGCTTTAAAGAGAAACACATAAAAAATAAATGAGCCGTACATAGAAATGAATATTATTACCAAAAGAACCCTCTGCCAATGTCTCATCTCCATGTATATATTAACTTAGCTGCTGAGCTTAGGAGCAACAGAGAATTAAACCAATGGATCATTTTTTTTAGGAGTTACTCAGTTGATTTACTATAAACTTCATATAATCCATTGAGAAATGAGCAGTCCTCATTGCTGTAATGATGATGAGGTTTCCCCTCCATGTTTTTTTTATGTTGCAAGTTCTCAGATTAAGCCAAACCTGTTCTGTCAGTGGGATTCTTTCTTACAGCTCTCCAAAACAACTCAGATACTCAGGTGTGAACAACTCTTCACAACTTCAGAAGGAGAACTTTATCCCCCTAATGCTAAGAAACAATTGGCAAATTAATGTGTCAACAAAGTTGGACTCTTTGGGATCTATATTAGAGACATTGGGATATTTCCTTTATCTTGGTGCAGAAAAAATTGTTGTTTTTCCCCCCTTATCAGGTCTCCTAATATTCTACGGAACAAAGAACAGATTTGTTTTCAACCACGTCTATAAAAGTCTTCTTAGTTTAAGATCCAGTTTATTGCACCATCTCCACCATGAAGTCTGCCCAGATCCACCCCAAGCTGAAATTTTTTTTTCTTTTCAAATCTTCCTAGAGCACTTCCAGAATGAAAAAGATACTAGAAATCAACAAAACAATAAATTAGACCCCAGTTTGTAGCATTTACTGATTTCATGCTGAAAATTCAGCAGTCAGAATTTTGGGAGCTATCTCTCTAGTGATGCTAGCTCTAACATAGTCTTTACCCTTATAATATTCTACTTTATATTAGATTTTTGTTTGTACACATGGTAATTCCTGGGTAGCATGTAAATTTCCTGAAAACAAAGCTGATTTCCTTTATTTCTTGGAATTTCCAATACTCACTATAATGCCTTTTACTTAATAAGTACTTCATAAATGTTTTTGGATTAAATGGAACACAAAAATACCTGAAATTTACTAACACAGTAGCTGAGATACTTCAACATCTGTTCCTAAGGTTTTTATTTTGATTTGGTTTGGTTTTTAAATAAAGGGGAAATGTCTTGGGGGCATGAATACCATGTTCACTCTGAAAACTGTATTCCCCGGGAGCCAGTGCTTGTGCTCTGAAGGTATTCTATCCTCAGAATGGACTCTGGTTGAAGAGGTAAGCTTCCCATGTGCACTGTTTGGGAATTGAAGAGATATCTCCCAGGGGACAAGAAATGGACTGGAGTTCAAGGCCACAGAGGAAGAAAAAGAAAGTAGAAAAGAAGAAAATGGGGGTTGTGCCTGGAGAATACCAGAGCTAGAATTCATTTGTCAAAATAGCAGCTGGAGATTTTCTTCCTCCAGGATCGAAGAGGAAGAAACCAGGCTCTCTAGAGCGATCCACCCTTCTCCTGCCCAAACATAGCTACTTCAGTACATCGAGACTGGCTTCTTGGGTTCCCAAGATGATCGTTGGTCTTTTCCAGACATGGAAACCTTAGTTGGCCAGCTTCTACCACCTTATCCGTTTCCTATTCTGAAGTACAGTGCTATGAAGCCAGCTCAAGGGAAAGGAAGTGATCTTTTGGAGCTGCTCAAATATACTAACCTCTGTATGAATAAACCATGTGTGATTAAAGCTAACCGTGTCATTCTCCAGCTATGTTGAAGATATTAAAGGGGGAATGGGGGAATAAACAGTAGATGAAGACTAAATTAAAAGCCTGGAGGGATGAGATATAGCAGCCTTAGGAAATGGATGTTGAGAATGTAGCTTTATGATTTAATTCCCTATTATTTATTTTGCATTCTGTTCAAGTAAATGTTCTTTGCTTTAACTATGATGTCACATGTTTTATTATGGCTCAGTGGGAAAGATTTAGTAGAAACAAGGCTTCATGAGCTATGGACTAAGATAGACAGTTACCCCTTGAGGACCATCGACCTGGGAGTGAGCAGCAAGGGGCCAGGTTCCAGGGGTCCCAGATGATGCACTTACTTGCCATTTTGCTGCTTCTCGAGGATTTTTCTCTACTTTATGTCTGACAATTTGCAGCAGGGGGGGCTATGTTCTCTCTCTCCTATGAGATGGGTCTGAAAAGCAGTGAGACAGATTTTCATGTGTGGCTCATCTCATTGTTTTACACTCCCACTGTCCCGGCTACAAGATGATCTGTCCCCTGCGATTCTGAGAACAATATGCAGAGAACGGTGCCAGGAAGACCCATTATGGTCAGTGATGCTCTCACCATCTGGAATGGTTACAGTTGTCAAGCTCTGAGATGACTCACCGGGCTTTGGGGATCATTTCTCTAATGGCAGCTCTCTAATCAGGAGGGATGAAGCTGTTGCTAAGTGCTGTGGCTTGAGGAAAATACCCTGCCAGATGAAAAAATATGGGCCTTTTAAAGCCCAAATAAATGTTTTTCCCATTAAAAAAAAAGTTGCTTTATTTAACGCAGTGCTTGGCACATAGTAAGTGTTTAATAAATGCCTTTTCATTCATTCATTCATTCCTTTAAATTTGATCCCAACTCTAGAACTACACAGAAATACTAATAAGAGTACCATTACTACTAGTATTTAAATAGGTTTACAAATATGTCATCTTTACAACCTTGGAGGAGGGTGTTGTTTTTAATCCCCATTTTGCAGATGGGGAAAATGAGATCGACAAAGGTAAAGTGACTTGCCCAAGATCACATAAGGAATGAGTATATGAGACCAGATTTAAACCCCAGTTTTCCTGGTTTCAAGTTGAGTGCTCTATCCCCTATGTCACCTGGTTCATGGAATAAACCTTGGGGAGTCAGAAGCCCTGGAAATCATCTTTTCTCTACATCTCCTTTCTGGGCCACTCTAAAATGTGTGAATATGATCTCAAAGATTCTTTCCAGCTTTGGATCTTTAGATTGAAGCTTCCTTATTTTCCCTCAGGGGAGAGCAGCAAACTACCAAGCTCCCTGATACCTATAATAGCTCTAAAGTGATATCCACTGGAGAAACAGCCTTTGGAGTTGTTTGCCGGGATTCTGGATTTGACTGAGACATCAGTGCACCAATTCTGAAGTCAGGGGGCTGAGTTCAAATGTGTAGTAGCTGTGTGATCCTGGGCAGGTCACTTAACCCCAATTTTTGAGAGAGAGAGAGAGAGAGAGAGAGGAAGAAAGAGAGAGAGGGGAGGGAGGGAGAGAGGGGAAGGAAGAAGAGAGGGGAGGGATGAAGAAAGGGAAGGAGGGAAAGAGGGGAGAAAGGAGAGAGAGAAAGAGGAAGAAAGGAAGGAAGGAAGAGGGAAAGAGGAAGAAAGGAAAGAAGGAAGGAAAGAGCCATCAGTATGTTCTCACCAGGTCCCCATCAAAACTAGAGTAGTATATGCGAGAAGTATATGCTTTGTATGCATATATTGTATTTAACTTATGCTTAACACATTTAACATGTATTTGTCAACCTGCTATCTGGGAGAGGGCGTGGTGGGAAGGAGGGGAAAAGTTGAAACAAAAGGTTTTGCAATTGTCAATGCTGAAAAATTGCCCATACACATATCTTGTAAATAAAAAGCTGTAATTAATTTTTTTTTTAAAAAAGAGAGAAGTATATGCTTGTTTGGGGCTACTGATGGGTGGGGAGGATGGTGGTGAAAGAGGTATGGGGAAGGACCATCATTTACATCTTTGATTATGGGAAGGTGCTTCCTTTTCCTGTGTTGCTATTCTGAGCAAACTCTAATTTCATTACCTCAAATACAGGTTCATCCCAATCTCTGTTAGAGATGGGAGAGCTTATAAAAATGGGGTCTTAACATGGAGTTCATGAAATTAATGTTTTGTTTTACTATTTTGATAACCATGGTTCAGTATAATTGATTTCCTTTTTGATTCTGTATATTATGTATTTTAATAATATTTACTACTAATATAACCATACAATATTTATTATTTATAATATATTTAAAATATTTACAACATTTTATTAACACTATGCATTAATTTATTGTTTAACATATTCATAATTCTGAGAAGGGGTTCACAGTATTTATCAGACTGTCAAAAGAATCCCTGGCACATAAAGGTTTAAAAACTCCTGTCCTAGATAGATGTCATACTGTTCAAATACCTTGTTGTATAAACAGGGAAACTAAGCTTCAGAGATGGTGAGAGATTTGTTTAAAGTCCCAAAAGCAGCAGAATGGGGTTCTCAAACCAGTTTGTCTCATTCCAAATCCAATAAGTGCTCTTTTTTCCATTCCATGCTGTGTCCTTGAATTTGTTGGCCATGTCCCATTAGGGATGATGGGCTGCTATTAAAACTTTGGCACATCTTTCCTGCTTGGACTCGGGAAGAGAAGGGCAGCCCAGAAGGGTGGGTGACAGATTTTCTCTGGGCAGTTAATCACTTGGCACTGGTCCAGCAGAGAGACATTACAATCTCATCCCTTACTTACTGCTTGGTTATCCTTCTTCCTCACTGCAGAATTCACAAGCAGCGAGCAATTCATTGGATTTGTGGGTCAGAGAACTGGATGGGACCTTGGAGATTTCTTCATTTTATAGATGAAGAAACTGAGGCACAGAGAAATGATGTGACTTGTTGAAGGTCACCCTGAGAATAAAGGAAAAACTTAAAATATGAACTTGGCTCCTCTGACTGGAAATCTTTTCACTACCTACCCTGATTCTCCTAAGTTTCTTTCCCACTCTACTGTTACCTCTTTTTTCTTGTTCCTTCTATAGAACCACAGATTTTCAGAATAGAAAGAGACCTGAGAGATCTTCTGGTCCACCTGTTACCTGACTGAGACATGAAGTTCTTTTATTTGAAGACATCCCCTAAAAGGGAGAATCCAGGAATACCAGAGACAACCTATTCTCCTTTGACTTAGCTGTAATAATTAGGATTTTTTCATGACATCAAACATACCTCTGTCTCCTTGCTACTTCCACCTCTGGTCCTCTTTCCCAACCTTCTTACCCTTTTTCTTCCTCTCTCTGCTGTGGTACTACTCATAGAGTCTTGTCTCTATGGTACATGCTGATTTAGTTACACATGGTTTCCTCCTTGAGGATGTGAGTTCCTTGAAGATGGGTGCTGTTTTGGATATTCTTAGTGTTCAGTGCTTTGTATTCAGGGACTGACACATATTGAAAACCTTTATAATTGTTGATCGAATAACTGCTTGACCCGGAATTCAATCCCCTGCTGGCTCTAGATATAAAAGCCTTAAACTAATCTAACGTGTTAGGTTACAGACTGACCATTGATTCAGTCAGAAGGTTTGTTCAACAGACATGTATGAAACTAATAAGAACAATATTTAGCCAAGGAAGCGAATGAGCAGAACATCTGGATTTCTCAAGGGTTGGGATGGGAAACAGACACACACTTCCTTGTTTCTGGTTTCATTTACATTTATTCATTGTTAAGTCATTGCCACAGGAAGCAGGCTTGGTTGCTACTGTTTTTACAATGTTTGCCAATTAAGTGAAGAAACTGAGCAAAAGGGAAAAGCTCTCCCGTACCCCACCCCCAAACTTCAAAGGCGTTGATCAGAATAAAGAACATTGGATTTACTGGGAAGAGCTCTAAGTCTACATGACTTTGTTTCCTCATTGTGTGTGTGGCCAAAAATCCTTCAAGGTTTTGATGAACCCTGTTTTCAAGTATGGTCATTTGTGTGTGGGCTGGTGCAACAAATAGGTAGCTGGCTCCAAGGACATGACATTTTAATGAATTACTTTTCTGCTGGGGATAATTTAAAAAGAAGTGGGCTGATCATATGGGGAGAATGGAGGACAAATAATGGACAACATTACTCTCTCACATATGTTCTGTATTCCGGACAGACAAACCTACATGGTATTCCCATATGTGATATCCCATCTCTCACTCCCATGTGATATCCCATCTCTCACTCCCATCTCTCACTCAGCTCCCAGGCTGTTCTTTCTTCTTTCATGGCTAGTATACTTTTCCCTTTTATCTTGGGAGTCCTTGGGACTCTTAGTTCCTTTTGAGGCTTGGCTCAAATATAATTTCTGGAAAAGAAAAATTTCTCAATTCTTCTACTTATGATTCCTCTTCTCCTTCCCCTATGTTTATTTGGGATACATGTTGTATTGATTTATCTGTGTATATGTTGCCTTCCTAATCCCTCTCCCACCCACATAAACTCATGGTAAAACTGTTTTGTTTTTTATTTTATATTTCTAGCACCTGGTAGAGCCCTTGGCACATAGTAGATAGATATTCAGTGAACTCTGTGGGTTCCAATCCAAAACACATACTCAAAGATTAATGCTTTGGGGAACCCTTCTCCAGGGGAGATGTTATTTCCCACTAGAAGAGGAAGCAGAAGGTTGGGAACAGATGGTTTGGCCATTCTTCTTTTTTCAGAGAGAAGGGGTGTGGGACAATAATTCAATTCAATAAGCATTTATTAAATACCTATCCTGTTCTGGGCATTGTGCTAAGTGATGGGGATACAAATAATAATATGAAAGATAGTCCCTGCCCTCAAGGAAGTTATACTCTATAGTAAAAAGACAATACACAAAGACCTGGAAAAACAGGGAATAGGGGTATAATGTTAACTGAAATACAAATCAAGCAGAGTTGCTGAAGGAAAGTGGATAATTAGCTGGAAAGTTCCGATTCCAGCCTTCTCTAAAGGAAAGCTTTGGGAGGAGTTTAGTGTTCCAACCTCCAATCCTCCAATCAGAGGGACAAAGAGGGAGTTGGGGTTCTGAGTATCCAAAGCTGAAACATAGAATTATGTCTATCTATTACTTTAAATAATATTATTCTAGGGGGTGTGTTTAAGGTAACTTCTGTTTCTTTAATGGAAAAAGAAAGAAAGATCCCAAAATTTATTCAACAAACATTTACTGAAATTTATATCCAAGGCTTAACTCCCTTCTCACCACAATGAACACACATTGGAAGTAGCAAAGAAACCTATTTATTGATATCAATAGTAAATGAAAGAAAAAAGGAGAAAAGGGAAGAACGAAGTTTGGGAGAGAGGAAGGAAGAAATAAAAGAAAGTATACATAGGAGAATATATGCTAACAATGCAAAGTGAAGGAGCTCTGCATTTGGCAGAGTTGGCAGCCAACTAAGAGGATTCTTGATCTTACCCAAGAGGAAACTGCCCACAGTCTCTTATGTAGCAAGCTGGGGATAGAAACATGATAGAAGCTGATAGCTCCTCTAGCATCAACTTCTTCCCAGAGACTTTTCCTTCAGCAACTTGAAGGAAAGGATAGGTATCTTTGATTTCTCTTTGGAAGGTACAAGCCAGAAGAACCTGAAGCCTGAAGAAATTGGAAAAAAGATGAATAAAGTCTGAAGAGAACAGAACTTACCTCTCTATCACTCTCATCAATGTTTTCTATCAGTGAGGAGAGAGTTATCAATGAGCTTTGGGACTTGGGTATACATACATACATATACATAGAGAGAGAGAAAGAGGAAGGGAAGGGAGTAGGAGGAGGAAGAAAGAGGGAAAAAGAAGAGAGAGAAGGAGGAAAATGGAAAGTGAAAAGATAGAAAGAAAGAGAAAGAGATACACACAAAGACAGACGGACAAAGAGACAGAGACAGAAAGAGGAGATGAAAAGAGGGCTGGAGGAAAGAAAAGAGAGAAAGGGAAAATGAGAAAATCAGAAATAAAAAGACAGAAAAGTAAAGAGGACAGAGAAAGGAAAGAGAGGGAGAGAAAAGGAAATTGAGAAAATGGAAAAACAAAAGGGAACAAGAGAGAGAGGAGGAGAGAGAGAAGGAAGGAAAGAGAGAAAAGAAATGAAAAGAGAGAGAGTGCTGAAGAAAAAGAAAGGGAAGAAAGGGAAAGCAAAACGATAAGAAATGAAAAGAAAGAAAAATAAAGAGGACAGAGAAAGGAGAGAGGGAGAGATAAAGAGAGAAAAAACTGAGAAGATGGAAAGATATAAATAAAAGAGAACAAGAGAGAAAGAGAGGAGGGCAGGAAGGAAAGGAGAGAGAAGAGGTTAAGGAGGAAGGAGATGAAAAGGAGGAGGGAGAGGAAAAGGAGAAGAAAGAGAAGGGAGGGAAGAAGAGAGAATCAGAGACAGAGACAAAAACAGAGACAGAAAGATAGAGACACACACAGAGACAGACAGAGAGAGATAGAAATACAGAGAGAGGCAGAGACAGATAGAGACAGACAGAGACTGAGAGACAGACAGAGAGAGATGAAAAGTGAAGGCTGAGTGAAAGGAGAGAAAGGGAAAGTGAGAAAATAAATGGAATTAAGAAAAATAAAGAGAAAAGAAAGAGGAGAGAGAGGGAGGAAAATATGCACAGAGAGAGGACAGACAGACAGATAGAGACAGAGAAAGTGAGGAGATGGAAAGAGCAAGGGCTGAGGGAAGGAAAGGAGAGAGGAAGAGAAAGGGAAAGTTAGGAGAGAGAGAGAGAGAGAGAGAGAGAGAGAGAGAGAGAGAGAAAGAGAGAGAGAGAGAGAGAGAGAGAGAGAAAGAAAGAAAGGGAGGGAGTGTTGGGAGAGCCTGAGATTCAGATGATCTCATTCAGTCGTCTCATTTTATTGATAATGAAATTGACACTCCGAAGGTGAAGCAATTGAAGGAACTTGGCCAGGGTCACCCAGCTCATAAGTAACAGAGCTGGAACTGGAAGCCATGTTTGCTGACTCCAAACCCAGAGATCCTTTGCTTATATCAACTAAAGCCTCCTCTAGTTTTAAAATTATTGAATTCCACAGTTTACAGAAAAATGCAAAGCCCTTCAAAAGCAATGTAGGATAATGGTCAGACAACTGGCCTCAGAACTGGCTCAGGAAACTTCTGTCACATTCAGGATGTATGACTCTGGGCAAGTCATTTTTCCTTTCAATGTTGTAGGCAATTCTCTAAGACTCTAAGCTGCAGGTAAATAATTAGGTGACCCAGTGAATAAAATAATGGACCCAGAGTCAGGATAGACCTGGCTTCAAATGTGACTTCAGATACTTGCTAACTGTGTGACCCTGGGGAAATCATTTAATCCCACTTGCCTTAGTTTTCTCATCTGGAAAACGAACTGGAGAAGGAAATAGCACACCAGTCCAGCATCTTTGCCAAGAAAACTCCAACCGTGGTCACGAAGAGTCAGAGGTGACTGAACAACAACAAATAATTGATTTGCACCGGTAGAGGAAATTTCCTTGTTGAGATTTCCCTACGCTAATGGAGTTACACATTTGGAGGAAAGAAAAGGTCCCTGCCTTTCGTTTTCTAAGTCTTAGTTAAGCATAATACATGGTAATGTTCATCCAAGTAGGAAGGCGAAGAGGAAAGTCTGGGATGCATCACATGGCAAATATTCCCCATACGGGGAGCCTGAGATGCAGAGAATCTTCAATCGTATGTGAACAGGCATCCATTTACCTGCAGGCTCTCGGTTTATATGAATAGAAGCAGCTTAGGGGCTGGGAGAGGGGAGGAAGAGGGAAGGAGGAGGCAGGCTCGCTATCTCTAATAACAGAACTGGACAGCATCTAGGCTGAGAGCTGCTTCTGCTGATGGAATACTGCTAGACGATGAAACTCTATCTGCAGCCAGAAATGATTTCTGCTGGGTGTGCAAATGTCAGGCTGGGGCTTGCCCTCAGAGATGCAGGCTGCATTACCTAACTGGAGCTTTGTAACATCAGCACTGCCTGAGCCGGAGCAATCAATCACAACTGCTGATTTTACAAGCAGCTTAAGGAGGGGCACCTATGCATTGGCAAACAGGCTGACGACCCGAGGCTCTGGACAACCTGGGGGTGTTGTAGTCTAGGGATAGTCAAGCCAAGGGAAATAAATATCTCTGTAAAATACAAAAGTGCAGATAGGATTGTAGAGTGTCGGAGATGGAAAGGACCTTAGAGTCTGGGCAGTTCAACCCCCTCATTTTATAGATGATGAAACCCAGGATGAGGGGGATTAAGTGATTTGCTCAAGATTGCACAAGCAGTAAGTAGTAGAATTGCAATTTGAACCCAGGTTCCTTGATGTAAATCCAGCATCTGTTTGACCGTGTCCCATGTTAACCTGTGCTAAGTCAGACGGCGGATGGAATGCTGAGCCTGGAGCCAGGAAGACTCATCTTCCTGAGTTCAAATCTAAACTCATGTAGTTACTAGCTGTGTGGCCCTAGTTAGTATTTTAACGCTGTTTGCCTCAGTTTCTTTATCTGTTAAATGAGCCTGAGAAAGAAATGGCAAACCACTCTAGCATCTTTGCCAGAAAAACCCAAACGGGACCATGAAGAGTCCGACGCAACTGAAAAATGACTGAACAACAATCACCCAGTGGGCTACGGTCAGGAATACTAGAGTTCAAAAATGGCATTAGATATTAGCTTGGGATGCTAGGCAAACCACTTTATCTTGTCTATCTCAGTTTCCTCAACTATAGAATGGGGAGGATAATAATAGCACCCATCTCGCAGGGTTGTTGTGAGGATCAAATGAGATGTTTGCAAAATGCTTATAGTACTTGGCACATAGTAGGTGCTTAATAAATCCTTGTTTTCTTCTTCCTAATGTGGTTGGAATCATATCTATTAAACTACTGCCACATAAATTAGGTTAGTTTTTCTCCTTAAGATCAATGAAAATGATCTAGAAATTTAATTGGTCCAGGAGAACTAAAGCTTGAATTGTTGAGGTTTACTCAAGTACTAAAGCCCAGGACATGAAGTGACAAGGGCATCTTATGCTTCCCCCCACTAGCTTCTGACAGGCTAAGGGGCAACGACTCATATGGAAAACCAGCTTGTGCAGGTACTTGTCTGCCCTGACCGACTTTCGAGGTGATCCTGATTGACAGTTCCACAGAGCCAGCTTCAATTATCCCGAGATCTCCTCCTCCTCGGGCAGCAGCAGGAAACTCCCTGGAGGGGCAAGAAGGCCATACAGACCTTAAGCCTGCTCAGTGCCAGGTCTTTCTGCCGGAACTTCCAACCGGTGACAATAAAGTGTAATTATTCCACAGGGCAGAAATTCATGGCCGCTACTGGTCTGACATTCAGTCACCTCATAAATCAGCAGTCGGGAATAGCTTTGAGACACCATCCATCTGAGCCACATTCAAAACCTGGCTTTTTGTGAAGCTGCCAAACTGTCTCCTTTGCCCTTAAACCAAGTATTGTTTGTGATCGTTTGTGCACACGAATTAGCCCTAGGATTGTGGATCTAAAGCTGGCAAAACTGTTTGATCTTACAGAGGAGGGAAATTGAGGCTCAGAGAAGGGAAGCAAAGCAAAGGTAATATCGTCCAACTCAGGATCCCGTCATCATCATTATTACATATAAGAGTAATAATAGCTGATATTTAGATGGCACTTTAGTAATAATCAGGAAGCATTTTTAATAAGTTCCTTTTATTTTCAAAAGATAGTTTTCAGCATTCACCCCTGCAAAACCTTGAGTTCTAATTTTTTCTCCCTTTCCCCCCCAGTTCTCCTCCGCTAGACAGCAAGAAATCCAATATAGGTTAAACATGTGCAATTCTTCTAAATACATTCAGGAAGCATTTATTAAGTACGTACTGTATACCAGGCACTGTTCCAGGCTCTAGGAATAGAGATAATGATGTTTTTAAGACATTTAGCCTCCCTTGGGAGAAACAACATAAACATATATAAAGTAAACATGTCCCCCTTTTGAGAAGGGGGGCACTAGCAACAAGGGGAAGCAAGAAAAGTCCCATGTAAATAATAGAAGTTGAGCTTTGAAGGAACTAGAAATCAAAGGTGTAGAGGGAATGAAGGAGAGCATTCAGGGGATGGAGGGCAGCTAGGTAGTATAATGGATAGAGCATTGCCCCGGAGTCAGGAAATTAAGTCTTCCCCTCAGTTCAAATCCAGTCTCAGATACTTAATAGTTGTGTAATTCTGGACAAATCTCTTTTTGCCTCAGTTTTCTCACCTGTAAAATGAGTTGGAGAATGAAATGGCAAACCCTTCCATTGAATTTGCAAAGAAAACTCCAAATGGGGACAGGACTGAAACAATTCACCACCACCCATAATTCCAAGGATGGGCTCCTTTTTCATTTAAAAACTTTGAAGCTGAAGTTGAAACACTGTGTATGAGGAATAGCAAAAAAAAAAAAAAAATCAGTTTGGCTGGAATATATAATGAAGGAAGGAAAGGAATGTGAAATAAGCTCATCTGTGAAGGGATTTAAATGAGAAATTTAAAATTGGCTTCAAACTTTTGAGGCTCAAGATCCCTTTCCACTCTTAAAAATTATTGAGAACCTCCAAAGAACTTTTGTTTATATGGGCTATGTATATTGATAGTTACCATACTAGAAATTAAAATGTCTTCATATTATTTTGAGAATAGATTTCACCTAACAGATCCCCTGAAAGAGCCTCTGGGCCTCCCATGAGTCCCTAGACATATTATGAGAACTATTATTCCAAATAATAGCAGCTGGAGTTTATTGAATAGGGTAGTGACATAATCAGCCCTGGGCTTTAAGAATATCATGTTGGCATCTCTGTAGAAGGGAGACTGGAGCAGGAAGAGACTTGAGGCAAGATTAATAGGTTGGCTGTTGAACTAGTTGGGTTGAGAGGTGATGAGGTCCTAGTCTAGGGTAGCAACTGCAAGAGTCAGTCAACAAGCACCTCTTAAGCACTAAGAGCCAAAAATTGTGGAGAAAAGGGGAGAGATAAAAGAGAAGAGGAGAAGGTAGAAGATAAACGACATAAGATTTGGCTAGTAACTGGACATCTGAGCATGAGCAAAAGAGTAAGAAATCCAGGATGACATCAAGTTTGTGAATTTAGATGCCTAGAAAGATGGTCATATCCTTGACAGAAATAACAGGTAGATTTATTGATTTAATAAGGTAAATTAGGTGCTTAGGAGGGAGCATGTGCACTGGCTTTAGAGTCAGGGGATCTGAATTCAAATTCTGTCTCTGAAATTATTTCTGTGACCTTGAGTTGGCCAACATTCCTTGGCTTCAATTTCCTTATGTGTGGAGTAAGGAAGCCAGATCAGCTGGCCTCTTTCCAGCTCTAGATTTAGGATCCCACCCTTACTGACAATGTCCTAGTCAAATGGATACTACAAGTATTAGTACCATTTTGTAGATGAAGAAACTAAGGCTGAGAGGAATTAAGGTTACATACCTGGAAAGTAAGAAAGGTAGGACCTCATTAGCCCCTGGATTTTTGATTTCTTCAACTTCCTAGATTATTTTAATTTAAAAAATATTTTTGCAGTTGAGTATTTTAAAATTTAATTTATTTTATTCTGAACTTAAGAAATAAAAGAAATATTTCCATAATAGAATAGAATAATAAAAAAAAAAAGACAGCATTGTGGAAACATGGAAACATCACAGAAAACCTGTAAAAGTACTTTGAATTCATTTTCAGAAAGTAAAAACCAAAGAAATGAGATCTAGCCCATTCATTTATAGATGAGGAAACTGAGGTTCAATTTTATAGAGTTTACAGATGAAGAAATTGAAGGTCATGGAGATTAAATGTCTCACCATAAGTCACATATGTAGGAAGCATCAAAGATCCAGAACCTCAACTCTAGTCATACTCTTTCTCCCAAGAAGTTCATTGCTTTAAATGTTCCACGTGAGGTTGGCAGTATTGACTGACTAACAGAATGTTTCTTCAGTGTAGCTTTTGGTACCACTGGTACCAAGCAAATGAGACAGCTTTTACTCATTGCTCTCCCAAACCCAAATGATCATCTCTGACCTCTCCTGAGTCAGGACAGAGTTCCCAGCAGTGGAAATCTATGGGGAAGAAAAGAGCCACTTCTTCAGAAAATAATGTTTTTTCTCGTATTGATGAGTTCTCTTTTCTCCAATTCCCTAAAGATGTCTCCATCACTGGGTCATAGGAAAAAAGCAAAGAAGATTCATGCTTTCTCATGGTGGAAAGTGTCCATTTTTCCAGGGAGAAATTAAATGTGAGGATAAATAATTAGGCTAGGTGTTTGAAAGGGAAATGAAGGTAGAGCTGATGATGCTGAGTAAAATTGTCTCCACTAATAAAAACTCAGCACAGAGCGCTAAATATAGTGTGTCAATTCACAGAGGGCACATGGTGTAGTGCAAAAAGTACTGGCCTTGGCATTGAAAGGCCTGCTTTGGAGTCCTAGCTGTGACAGCTCCAACCATCGACAAACCATTTCATCTCTTTGGGGGTAACTCGCTACCTATCTCAGAGGGCTGCCGAGAAAAAACTGTGGAACACCATAAGCATCACAGGATTGAGTGTAAGCTGTTACATTTTGCTTTTTATTTGTACTAAAGACAAAATTTTGATGATCTTCACCCCCCTCCCTTTTTTTGTAACCTGCCTTTGGGGATGACAGGAGGGATGAGACAAGAAAATGTAGTAACTCTTCAGGCACCATGGAAGGGAAGATCATTCCTCCCCACAAAGTTTCACTTGGTCTCAAAATCAGGCTCTGTTTTTTTTTTTTTTTTAGAGCTGGAAGGCAGCTCAATGACTACCAGCCTACTCCAGGAACCATGGAAAGGGTATTACTGGTCTTAGAGTCAAAGAACTATAGCCCCATTCCTGCCTTGGATGCTTGCTTACTACTGCAGGGTTTGAGATAAGTCATTTCAATTCCTTAGATTTTGGCTTCCTTATCAATAAAACAAAGTAGTTAGACTAAAAGACCTTTACAATTCTTTCCAGATTTAGATTTAGAATCCTTTAAATTTGAACAAGAAAAAAAATCTTATCAACTAGGGTCACCCTAGTAAATATTTTACAATTAGCTCTTTTAAAGCCAGGATATATTTTCAAGTTTGATTAGAATTATTTACATTTTCTCTATCACTATTTTAGGTTTAAATCATCAATAATGATAAATTGTTTTTCAAAAATAATCAAATATAACAAATGACAATAATAACAGAAAATAACAAGGAATAACAAATCAAGCTTTTATTTCTAGCATTTGCTGGTTTCCAAAGTATAAATGCTGACATTGAAAAATTTAACAATTAGTTCTCATGAGCCAAGGCTTATTCAATAAGTGATCATCCAGTCTTTATTTCAAGTCCTCCAGTAAGGGAGGAAGCTGCTATACTTTGAGACAACCATAATCATTAGGAAAGCTGTTCCTCACGTCAGGTGTCTTTGTAACTTTCACCCTTTGCTCCTAATTTTTCCCTCAAGGACCAAATGATTCGAATCCCCTCTTTTACTTGTTACCCCCGCAAAGACTTGAAGACACTTTTTATAAACCTTCTCTGTAGGAGCATGTATCAGTTAACAGAGTTTCAAATGAGAAGTAAATGTATACATAATAGAAAGAATTCTGGACTCGGAAGCAGAAGATCTTGGTCAGAATTTTGCCTTAAACTCTTGAGTTAAATGACTTGCCCAAAGTCACACAGGCAGTGAAGGACAGAAGTAGAATCTGAAGCCAAGGGAAGAGAAGTCCATCTATTTAACACAACAAAAGGGAAAGAATTAATCAGGGGACTCATCATTTCTATTAGCTTGCGCAGCCAGAGCCATTTACAAAAATGCCATTGTTAACTGAGTGCTCATTCATTCTGGCAGATGGCAGGGAGATGGAATCAAAAGACAGCTGTATAATGATGAGCAGGTCACTTAACCTCTTTTCTACCCCCGCCCCCGTTTTTCTGTCTCTGTTTCTGTGTGTGTGTGTGTGTGTGTGTGTGTGTGTGTGTGTGTGTGTGTGTGTGTCTTTCTGTCTCTGTTTCTGTTTCTCTTTGTGTCTGTTTCTTGCTCTCTGTGTCTTTCTATCTTTGTCTCTGTCTTCCCTTCTCTCTATCTCTGTTTCTATCTCTCTGTGTCTGTCTCTTTGTAGCTATCTCTTTGTCTCTGTCTCTCTCACTGTCTCTCTGACCCTGTATCTGTCTTTCTCTGTCTCTTTGTCTCTGCCTGTCTCTCTCCCTGTCTGTCTCTCTTTCTTTTTCTCTCTCTGTGTCCATTTCTCTCTCATATTGTATCTTCCTATCTTGCCCAGGCTAGGTATCTTTCTCTCTTATTCTCTCTGTCTCTTTCACTGTCTTTATCTCTGTCTCTCTCACTGTCTTTTTGTTCCTGTATCTGTCTTTCTAGGTCTTGAATCTCTGCCTCTCTCTCTCTCTCTCTCTCTCTGCCTCTCTCTCTCTCTCTCTCTCTCTCTCTCTCTCTCTCTCTCTCTCTCATTGTGTCTCTGTCTTTCTGACTCTATGTCTCTGACTTTGTCTCTGTCCTTGTTTCTCTCATTCTCTCTCTATCACCATCTCTGTCTTTGTCTCTGTCTCTCTGTCCCTGTATCTGTCTTTCCCTGTCTGTCTGTCTGTCTGTCTCTGTTTCTCTCTCTTTCTCTTTCTCTCTCTCGCTCTTCCTCTCTCTCTCTCTCTCGCTCTCGCTCTTCCTCTCTCTATTTCTCTTTCTCTCTCTCTCTCTTTTTCTCTCTCTCTCTCTCTTCCTCTCTCTCTCTCTCTCTCTTTTTCTCTCTCTCTCTCTTCCTCTCTCTCTCTCTCTCTCTCGCTCTTGCTCTTCCTCTCTCTATTTCTCTCTCTCTCTCTCTCTCTCTCTCTCTCTCTCTCTCTCTCTCTCTCTCTCTTTCTAACCCTTTTAAGAAGTCTCTATGTCTCTGTCTCTCTATTTCTCTGACTTTGTTTCTGTAACCTTCTTTCTGGTTCTCTCTCTGTCTCTCACTGTCTCTATTTTTGACTCTTGTAAGAAGTCTCTGTTTCAATCTCTGGTGTCTCTCTCTCTCTCTCTCACTGTGTCTCTGTCTTTCTGACTCTATGTCTCTGACTTTGTCTCTGTCCCTGTTTCTCTCATTCTCTCTCTATCACCATCTCTGTCTATCTCTCTGTCTCTCTGTCCCTGTATCTGTTTTTCCCTGTCTATCTCTCTGTCTGTCTCTGTTTCTCTCTCTCTGCCTGTCTCTCCTCCTGTCTGTTTCTATCTCTTTCTTTTTCTCCCTCTGTCTCTGCTTCTCTCTGTCTCTTTGTCTCTCTCTGTTTCTGCCCCCTCATCTCTCTATCTTTCTCTCTCCCTCTTTGTCTCTTTCTCTCTCTGTCTCTGTCTCTCTGTCCCTGTATCTGTCTTTCCCTCTCTGTCTGTCTCTGTTTCTCTCTCTCTCTGCCCGTCTCTCTTCCTGTCTGTTTGTCTCTCTTTTTCTCTCTATGTCTCTGCCTCTCTCTCCCTCTTTGTCTCTTTCTCTCTCTGTCTCTGTCTCTGTTGCTCTTCTCTTTCTATCCTCTTCTCTCTGTGTGCATCTCTCTCTGAGAATGGATCTCCCTATCTTGCCCAGGCTGGGAGTATAGTGGCCACTCAATACTGACTGGCACGAAAGCTTTGTTCTGTTCTGTTTCTAGCCTAGCCTGGTTCACCTATCTTTAGGCAGCTTGGTTCCTTGCTGTCCTGGGAACTCACCATATTGACTGATCTACTGAAGCTTAAAGCCGTTACAGCCTCAGCTCTCCCCAGTAATCTGTATTATAGATCTGAGACAACAGACCCAGTTTAGCCCTTCAGTTTCTTCATCCATAAAATGGTCATGATGGTAACCTACATTATGAGATCATTGTGAGGAAAATACCTTGTTTCCCCCCAGCTGCTATTTTAAAAAATGTACTTTTTTGAACATGACACTTAATTGAAGTAATTCATAAATCATCAGAAAAATCTAAAGGGAACCAAGTTTGCCCAGGCTTTGGGGTGATATATTGGAAGACTTCTGTGCAAAGGAGTTAAACTCCCACATTAGACAGTGAAAGGTCAATTAGTACAATGGAAAATGTTGCAAACACGGAATTGTTTCTTTATTATCAACTTCCAAGTATAGTCTTGTAATTATATGTTATTGTTCATGCAACTTCATGGGTAATTACTCTGTCTGCCTTGGTTTAAGATTTTGGAAAGGGCCTATCAAGATACAGCCTGTTGAGAGAAGAAGAGACAGATTCATTTGCAAGGGGGCAATGGAGTAAAAAAACACAAACAATGGACCTTTGTTGTCTCTCAGAATATACGGGGTGATCCGGGGAGAGGAGGTGAGTGCATGCTTCTGGAAGGAGATAGCATCAGCCCTCCCGATATGCCAGCACATTTTCTCAGACCTAGTAAGGATAAGGTCTTCAGAGAGCGAGAGCTTTAACGTTTGGAAAGAAATCTATGTGTCTTCTTTTACTTTCTCCTCATACTCCCCCTATCAGATAGGTTCTAGGGGTATTAGAATCCCCATTTTACAGATGAGAAATCAGAGGCTCAATGAGAATAAGTAACTGACCTGGGATGAGT
This sequence comes from Antechinus flavipes, assembly GCF_016432865.1. Classification (NCBI taxonomy): domain Eukaryota; kingdom Metazoa; phylum Chordata; class Mammalia; order Dasyuromorphia; family Dasyuridae; genus Antechinus; species Antechinus flavipes. The sequence goes on along the minus strand of NC_067403.1, from coordinate 79,793,859 downwards.
CTCATGAGGTAGGTCCCACGTGCCTCATCCCCACTTTATATATAAAGAGCTTGGGTTCAACAACTAACTAGGGGTCATACAACTAGTAAGTGACAGTTCCTCCAAGAACAGCCTTCTACCCATGACCACACTGCTCCTGTTGAAGTCTGTTTGTCAATATGACTTCTTATAGGACACACAATGAAAAGTCATTTCCCAACACCAACCCAGGATGGAATATTAGTAATGGATAGGCAAGGCACACATCTTAAAAGGTGTTTTGCCTCACAGGCACAACTGTCCTATCCCCTAATTTTGAGAGTTCTCTCATGAGCCAGCTTCTAGTCCCAAGAAGTTTATTTTTAAAGCTGTGGCAGCAGCTGCCCTAGTTCTTTGGAGAGAAAGGATTGCTAAGCAGGGAGGGAATAATTACTTTAATTCAATCAGATGCACACATTGGTTTTTTCCTAATTTAGAGCAGTGTTCCTCTCCTGAAGCCCTGCTCTGGTACCTTGCTGGGATGCAAAGGTGACACTGGTTAGAAGAAGGCTGTACTGGTAGAGAAGAAGCTCTAACAGGTCCTACCAAATGGGAAAAGGTCTTGTGTTAAATTGTGCCCACTGTAAGACTTCGAGCTTAGCCAAGGTCAAAGAGGGTCATCAATTGAAAAAAAAAAATTGTGAGGGGAAAATATTTTATTGATACTTTTTTTTAACATTCTATTGTTGAGTCACACACATATGCGTATGCACACACTCACCCACACGCACACCCCCACACCCCATAAAATACATAAGCAATATTGGCCATATCTGGTACCGTATTCCTTATTCTGTACCTACCTCCACCCCTCTGACCAAAAGCAAGAGACATACAATATCAGTCCTCTGAAGCAAACATCAGACACTCCCATCAATCAAAATTTATTTTTTTTTGAAACTTTTATTTTCAAAACACATTCATGGATAATTTTTCACCATTGACCCTTGCAAAACCTTGTGTTCCAATTTCTCCTTCCTTCCCCCACCCTCTCCCCTAGATGGGGATATATGCAAATCCAATATAGGCATATGTATTTGTACAATTATCTTGCTGCACAAGAAAAATTAGATCAAAAAGAAAAAATGGGAAAGAAAATAAAATTCAAGCAAAGAACAAGAAAAGAAAGAATGCTATGTTGTGATCCACACTCAGTTCCCACAATCCTTTCTCTGGGGGTAGATGGTCTCATTATCATATGTTCATTGGAACTGATCTAAATCATCTCATTGTTGAAGAGAGCCACGTCCATCAGAATTGATCATCGTATAGTCCTGTTGTTGCCGTGTACAATGATCTATTGGTTCTGCTCATTTCACTCAGCATCAGTTCATGTAAGTCTCTTCAGGTCTCTCTGAAATCATCCTGCTGGTCATTTCTTACAGAATAATAATATTCCCTAACATTCATGTGCCACAATTTATTCAGCCATTCTCCAACTGATGGGCATTTACTCAGTTTCCATTTTCTTGCCAGTACAAAAAGGGCTGCCACAAACATTTTTGCACATGTTTCCCTCCTTTTCCTCCTTTAAGATCTCTTTGGGATATAAGATGGCTCAAAATTTAAATGTCTTTCAGTGCTATTTTCATTTATGCTACTGTAAACTATTTTTCTGGTTCCCTTATTTTTCTTGGAATCAGTTTATCCAAGTCTGCCCATGGATCCCTCACATTCATGATTTCTTATGGCACAGTAATAAGAATGATTTTTATTTGGCCATGTAGCAAGTCGGATCCACATCCTTGGAAGTCCTCTCTCAACCTTCATGAAACCATGGACCCTTATATATCGACATATCATATAATATTTTTGGTAACAAAGTGAAATATTGTGGGCTCCTGACTGACAGCAGCAGCACTGTGGGAGAGCCAGCTAAGCTGGGCTGAGTCTAGAATTCAGGTCTGCCTATTTCTTTTTCTGTAAAATGAGGGGGTTGCTGATTGGACAGTTGATGAAAAATGATGGCATTATTGGGCCATGAGAAATGACAAGTATGAAGACTTCAGAGAAACACAGAAAGGACTCAGAATCCAATGAAGTAATGCAGAGGAGGGAAACAGACCCAACAGAACAATGCCCACAGTGATCACCACAATGGAATTAACAAGGCTAAGAAGGGGCAGGCAGACTCTGATGAGGGAGCCAGTACCTACAGGGCTTAGAAAATGAGAGCCAAAAGGAGCCTAATCCAACTCCCCAATTTTACTTAACAAAACTGAGGGAAATTAGTTACTTGCCCCAGTTTCTACTGAAAATGAGAAGCAAAACTGGAGTTTGCACCCGGGGTTTCAAATTCCAAAATTAGCACTCTCTCCACTATGCCTTGATGCCTTATCTACTCTCTGAGTTTTGCAGATGAGGAACCTGAAACAGAGAGATTGGCTTGCTCAAGGTCACATAGGAGGATTTGAACCCACATTGTCTAACCCACAAACCAATATTCTTTCCATACTCATGCAACATACTTTTTTTTTTTTTTTTTTGCTGAGGCAATTGGAGTTAAGTTACTTGTCCAAGGTCACACAGCTAGGAAGGGTTAAGTGTCTGAGACCAGATTTGAACTCAGGTCCTCCTGACTTCAGGGATGGTGCTCTATCCACTGTACCACCCAGCTACCCCAACATACTCTTAATGAATCAGAAATGTGCTTACAAATATTGTCAGATGGTGTCACTGTATTTATTGATTTAGTTGACTTTTTTTTTTTTTTACTAAGGAAGAATTCATAGCAGTTAAGGAGGAATAACTATGGCATAGAAACAAAAGGTGAAAGTAAAATAAAATGGGACAATCGGAACAGGTTTATTAAGGTTTCTTTCCAACTCTAGATTTTATAGTCTCATGTACCAGAAGCAAATTGAATATTCAGTAGTTTTAAGTCAATAAGAACTACTAAGCAGGGGGTCTTACAGAAAAAAACCCATCAGGAGACTTAGAGCTATCACCCACCCTTTCCTCTTACTTCATTTGAAGGTGAATCTGAAAGGAATAGATTTGCTGGAATTGCGTCTTTAATTCTGCTGGGAGAATCGGATGAATTTTCTGGCTAAGCAGAGCAGAAGGTGATAAATACCTTTATGGGAGGCCTTGGCAGGGAAATGAGATGCCCATAAAGCTAATTGGTGAATGTGAGGGTGGAAAGAATTGAGCAAAAGGTGACTATGACTGCATGAACATGCCCTCCTTCTGCTGCCCTGATTTATGGTGATTAATTAATTAAGGATTCTGGAAGGCCATTGTTGGGTGGCAGAATGGTCTTTCTTCATTGCCTAAACAGGGATGATGTCAGTTGAGAGGATGACAAGAGTTGGAACTCTGCAGCCCTCAGGAGGATTCCAAGAGCCTTTTTAGCTGTCTGGAGGCTACGGGCCAATATTATGAGAATTGAATCCCATTTGAATCATATGGATTCCAGGATGACATCCTCGGCCATCAATATTCTTTTCATTCACTATAAAAGTGCTCTTCTATAAAGGGGATGTAGAGAGGACGGGTGGGCAGAGGATTACAAAATGAGTTTTAAACAGCTCTCTTTACTTCTCTATCTCTCTCTGTGTCTCTGTCTAGCTCTCTGTCTCTCTGTCTCTCTAGGGTGGGAGAGGACTACAACATGATTTTTAAAGAGTTCTCTCTACCTCTCTGTCTCTCTCTGTGTCTCTGTCTAGCTCTCTGTCTGTCTCTTTCTCTCTCTGTCTCTATCTCTGTCTCTCTCTTCTCTCTCTGTCTCTTCTCTGTCTCTTTATTTCTCTATCTCTCTCCTTTTATCTCTGTCTCTATTTGTCTAGCTCTCTGTCTCTCTGTCTCTCTAGGGTGGGCAGAGGACTACAAAATGATTTTTAAACAGTTCTCTCTACCTCTCTGTCTCTCTCTGTGTCTCTGTCTATCTCTCTGTGTCTCTTTCTCTCTCTGTCTCTATCTCTGTCTCTCTCTCTTCTCTCTCTGTCTCTTCTCTGTCTCTTTATCTCTCTATCTCTCTCCTTTTATCTCTGTCTCTGTTTGTCTAGCTCTCTGTCTCTCTGTCTCTCTAGGGTGGGCAGAGGACTACAAAATGATTTTTAAACAGTTCTCTCTACCTCTCTGTCTCTCTGTCTGTCTCTCTGTCTCTTTTTATCTCTGTCTCTGTTTGTCTCTCTTCTATCTCTCTCTCTCTCTGTCTCTGTCTCTTCTCTCTCTGTCTCTGTCTCTCTGTTTCTGTCTCTGTTGCTCTATGTGTGTCTCTTCTCTTTATGTCCATCTCTCTTACCTCTCTTCTCTTTGTCTCTCTGTCTCTGTGTGTGTCTCTTCTTTCTCTGTCTCTCTGTCTCTGTGTGTGTCTCTTCTTTCTCTGTCTCTCTGTCTCTATCTCTGTGTCTCTCTTCTTTCTCTGACTCCCTCTCTCTGGGTGTGTCTCTCCTCTCTCTCCCCACTCCCTTCCTATTTCCTTTCCCCTCCCCTCCTTCCCTCCTTCACTCACTTAATTTTTCTCTTCTCTTGACTACTCAGAAAAAAAGGGCAGTGAGATACACCCCAAGCCCCAGGGTGACAGCTGGGATTTCTTTTCCCCTGCTGTCTCTTCCCTTCACCAGAAAGCAGATGGCATCCTTGTCCCCTCTGTGCCTTTGTTTGCGCTGGCTGTGCAGGGGATATCCTCCCTCTTCATTTCTGCCTCTTGAAATCCTTGATTACTTCAAGGTTTAACTCAAACCCCAACTTCTACATGAGGCTCTTTCTGATCTGCCAGCTGGTGGTGTCTTCCCTTCAAATAATCTCACATCTATTTGTGTATAGATAGATAATTTAAAAACATATGTATTATGTGTGCAAATTATATATATACTCACACAAATATATACATGTATATATACATACATGCATACATCTACACAAACACAAACAAATTGCCTATAATCTCTATACTAGACTGTAAGCTCCTTGAAGGGCAGGAATTGTTTTCACTTTTGTTTTTTTATCCCCAGTGCCTGGACTGGAACATAGTAAGTGCTTGATAAATGCTTGTTGATGGATTAGTTGATTGATTGATTAATTAAAGAGTTACTAGGAAAAAATGGGACCTCATCCCTTTGGCCAGAAGTGGGGTACTGTCAATCACTCACATTTGGAAGACATTCTGGGTATATTTGAAAGTGCATAGGATACTTCTTAAAATATAGTAGCAAGTCTCCACTGTGGTATAAATTGCCGGGTAGCAAAAAACAATCCATCAATTAACAAATACATCTCAGATGCTTTTTCTGCCTCAGTCAGTGTGCTAGGCAATACAATACAATGAATGAACCGATATCCAATCACAGAGACAAATTACTGCCAGCAATACAGACCCTAGCATTCATTACATAGTCATTCTTTGGGGTTAAGGCACTCTTCCTGTTATAATGAAAATACCCTGAATGGGTCACTCAGGAATTTCTCTCCCTGTATTCCCCACCATGATGAAGGGCTTTCACACATCACTATGAGCTTGTGTTAGAGATTTATTAAATTGACTAAACCTTTTTTCCCCATCTGAACATTTCAAGAACCTTCTTACATCAATATTTCAACTATCTTTGATTTCATACATAATCTCTCTCCCTCTCTCTCTCCTCTCTCTCTCTCTCTCTCTCTCTCTTTCTCTCTCTCTCTCTCTCTCTCTCTTTCTCTCTCTGTCTGTCTCTTCTCTGTCTCTCTCTTCGCTCTCTTTCATCTATCTCTTTTCTCTGTCTGTCTCCTTTCTCTCTCTGTTTCTCTGTCTGTCTCTTTCCTCTGAATATATTCTCATTCTCTCTCTCTCTCTCTCTCTCTCTCTCTCTCTCTCTCTCTCTCTCTCTCTCTCTCTCTCTCTCTCTCCCCGCCCCTGTTTCTTTCTCTGTCTCTGTCTCTCGCTCTCACACACACACAAAATCTCCTATAGTCACACTCTCACACTCTCCAGTGATGAGCCTTTCTGAACTTACCTAGGTTAATCCTTAAAACACAAATTCTATGAATCACAAAATCAAGATATAATGTTGGGAGATAGAGAGGCCAGTGCTGTAACCCGGAAGGAGTTACTCATCCCAAAATAGTCAAAATGTCGATGATAAGCTTCCTTTCCTTGGATAGGATCTCCTCATCTTGGCTTTCTTTGCCAGACCTGTACAGGTTGTATAGTAATCTGCCCCTTTTTCTTCACCTGGCCCCTGGCTGCATCTCTCATTGTTTCAGCACCATTTTCCTAGGGCCTTCTTTCTCCCAGTTCTATGGTGTAAGGTCATTTCTGTAGGAAGGAAAGAAGGTAATAAGGATTTCTTAAGCTCCTACTATGTGTCTGGCACTGTGCTGAGCATATTTATAAATATTATCTCATTTGATCCTCACAAAAACCCTGGGCAATAAATGCTATTATTACCTCCATTTTGCAATGGAGGAAACGGAGTCAGACAAAGGTTAAGTGATTTTTTTGTCCAGGATCACACAGCTTACATATATCAGCACCAGAACACAAAGCCAGGTCTTCCTGATCCTGAGGTCAAAGCTTTATCCATCATGCTACATTTCTCTTAGGGATATAGTTGTACCATAAAATAGAATTCTAAAATACAGGGACATTAGAGTGATTTAAGATGAATTACATGAAATGATGCAAAGTGATGAAAAGAGAACCATGAGAAAAAATATACAAAATGACAGATTACTCTTAAAGTAAATGAAAGCAATACTAATGATCATTTTAGAAATTATGCAGTAGTAAAGGGCCAGCTGTGGAGACAAGATGACCCAGATTTTGTGCTTCCACTAATACAGATTAGCTGGGTGAGTAACTTGATTAACCCTTCAGTGCCCCAAGGCAATTTTCTAAAACTATACATTTTATAAAAGTGTGTATCTGTATCAGCAGAGGGATTTTTCACACTGGGATGTCCTCTAATGGCACTTTCTATGCAACTTAAAAGTCTTGTCAACTTACCTAAAGTAATATTCATTATAACATATCACCTCTTTCTATTTTCCATTACACACCAATATTTCTAGTGAAATTTTTAATGGCAAAGGAATACAACTTCTCACCTTCCCATGGGATTTTGAATCCTTCTTCCTAACTTTCTTCTCCTCAGTCATTATGTGGGATCCAGTCACAAACTCATAGCTAAGATGGATGCATGATCCTGCCACCAGGAAAGTCTTCATCTTATTTACATCTTCTCATCCTGTCTGGATTTTATCCATGTCCTCCCGTTAGTTCCCAGTACTGAGTCTATCCAATATGCTAGATGTTTTGATGATCTTTTGATATAAGCATGATAGACTATTCATCCAAATGGTTTTGAAATACATCTAAGTAGGGATTAGTTGGAGCTTTCTCAGGCTTACACATGTTATTCAGGAGTAGGAATATTTCCAGTACCTGACCCCAGAATAGAGAAAATATTCTGTGGAGTAAGCATAGGTTTAACTTCAGTCAAGTCCCCTTTACATGTGATCCTTTCTGAGAGATCCTATTTAAGACAAAAATCCTCTACCTTACAGGATGGGTCCCACAACTCTAACAGAAACCAAATCTATCTGGAATAGATTCCTAGTCCTGGTTAATACAACCTTGGTTTGGGACAATTCCAGGGCAGAAGACTGTATAGAGCAATCATAACCATGTTGGGGGCACATAGGGCTCTAATTCCTTTGTATTTCTGGATATCATTTTTAAAAACCTACGCAAACAAGTCAACTATGAATATAATCCTTATGTTGGACCATGGGAATTCTTTGAAATCAAGTAGTTCAGATAAGGGTCCTGCTTCTTACTAAATGATTCTCTCTCCTTTTTCAGCAAGACACTGATGATCTGTTTTATATCATTTCTAATATGGGAGCCATTGTAGGCAATATGCTACAAGTGACTGCTTTCATAATGTATCCCTTTGGATCACATGCAATTTTAATTACTCAAAAACTGGGGTATTCTATGATTTGCAGTTCTATAACATTACTAGAAGTATTTTGTCACTAAAAAGACATGCATATGTGTCTACAAATATATTGGTATCATTGAAATGGCTATACCGGTGTGACCTTTGATACCACTAATCAATTAGATAATTAGAAATTACTCCCCCATCGCTGGCCCTGTGTTTACTGCCTATGTAGCCAATCTAGATTTTTGTAATACTGACTGGTACCTTCTACATCCAACACCAAACCACCTTCACCATATTATATTGACATGGGGTATCTCTGTAAGAATTGGACCCTTTTCATTTCTTAATCTTGGATTTAAAAAATCCAAAAAAAAAATACTTGGATGGTATTTTCCATTTTAAAAAACCATTTTCCTCTTTCCTAAACTTTAATTTAATAATTTATCTAACACTTAACAAGCTAAAAACCAAATTAATGTATGTTTATACTTTTTATACTTAAAATTAGTTTATTAATGTCCATTAGCATATTCCTTCACAATCTATTCTATTTTCAATTTATTCACACGTTTTTAATTAATTTTTTTCAAATGAAGAGCTACCTTTTCTACTTCTAGCCTCCCTTTATACCCGTCTCTATCTTTCAATGAGAAAGTAAGAAAGAAAAATCTTCCATTACAAAGATGTACAGTTAATTAATATAGATTCCTGAATTGGCTACATTCTGCTCTCCACTCCCCAGATATCTCAGTCTTTACTCTGAATCTATCACCTCTCTATCAAGAGGTGGATAGTCTATTTCATTGAGTCCTCTAGAATTGTGGTTTGTCATTATGTTGCTCTGAGTACTTAAGACTTTCTAAGTTGATTATATTTACCAAGTTGCTATTGTATAAAATATTCTCCTATTTCTTCTTACTTCAGTCTGCATCAGTTCACACAAGCCTTCTTAAGTTTCTCTGAAATCATCCCTTTCATCATGCTTTTAGCACAATAATATTTCATCACACTGGAATTTCTTACTTGATGGGCATCCCATTAATTTTCAACTCTTTGCCATTGCAAATGTTATAAAAATGTTGTGTCTATTGGTTCTTTTCCTTTCAAAAAATTTTCTTGGGGATAGAGACTTATTAATGTTTTCATTGGGCCAAAGAGCAATATATAAATTAACAACTTCTGGAATATATTTTCAAATTGCTTTCCAGACTGGCTGGACTAGTTCATAGTTCCATCAACAACGCATTAATATGCCCGTTTTCCCACAGATCCTCCTGCCTTTGTCATTTTCCATTTTTGGTCAGCTTTGCTAATCTGATGGGTGACAAAAGGAATCAATAAGACATATTTTCACAAGTCCTATTTAAATTTTTGCCAAGGATGGTTAAAGTTTTTCCAAAATGACATCTCACAAGTGCTTAATAAACTCAGTGAATCATTCAGTACGGTGAGATAAGAAAACAATGTTAGTTGAGAGACTGGGTTGTATGTCTAACCTTACTATTTTATGGATTTCTGATAAGTTTCTTAGTGTTTCTCTGTTTCCTTATTTTAAAACGAAATGATTAGAAAATGATGATGATGATGATCATCATCATCATGAGAATAGAAGCTAGCATTTATATAGAGCTTTAAAGTTTGGAAAATGCTTTTCAAATGTTATTTTATTTTATCCTCCCAACTCTGGCAGATAAATGCTATTATATTATCTTATTATTCTCATTTTTTTTTTTTTTTACAAATGAGAAAACTGAATTAGGATCACACAACTAATAGCTGAAATCTTCCCAGCTCTAGGCTGGATACCCTATGCACTGAAAACTGAGGAAGCTATTGAGAAACTCTTCAATCAGAGTAGGTATCATCTCTACCTCCTCTGCTTCAGAAACCATGATTTCTGTCCATTGAATCTCTGAATATAATAAATGAGGTTTTACCTTGTTTGCTGGGGTCCAGGTCTCTAACACACTTCCTGGTTATCTTCACACTATGCTGATCTACAAACTTTCTCCCTTTCCCTTTCCAGCTCCCTATTATGTGTTGCTTTCCCCAGTTAGAATATAAGCTTTTTCAGGACAAAGACCAGATCTTATCACAGTACCTGGTACCTAGCAAGCACTTTATAAGTGACCTATGTATCTTATCACAAAAAAGAAATGAACCCAGTTTTCTGTACCCAGCATATGGCTGGTGTTCTTTTTTGTCCTAGACTTGTGATTTCAGCAGTGTAAAAAACTTTAAAGTTCCCTTGCTCTGAGCAGATTAGCTACTTATCTGTATGTAATTTGGTTTTGTAGAGTGTACACCAGAATTCTCCTGGAAACTTCTGGGGTCTCTGAAGTCAAGGTGACTCATCACTTGGTCTTTCATGATGACAAACTTCCTGGCAGCTTCTGGCCATCTGGTGGCTCAATGCTTGAAAGGACTTGTCAATCTAGGATGACTTGAAGGGGCTTGAGTGGGTTCCTTTCTCATTTCCACCTCACCCACCTTCTGTGAGAGGAGCAAGTGGGAAGAGAGACACAGAGAGATAGACAGCAAAAGAAAGACACAGAGAGACAGAGAGAGACAGAGAGACAGAGGCAGACAGAGAGACAAAGAGAGACAGAGAGAGAGAAAGAGACACAGAGAGAGAGAGAGAGACATAGAGAGAGAGGGGAAAAAGAGAGATACACACAGAGAGAGACAGAGACAGAGAGACAAAGAGAGACAGAGACAGACAGAGAGACAGAGAGAGACAGAGAGACAGAGAGACAGAGAAACAGAGAGAGACACACACAGAGAGAGACAGAGACAAAGACAGAGAGAGAGAGAGAGAGAGAGAGAGAGAGAGAGAGAGAGAGAGAGAGAGAGAGAGAAAGAGAGAGAGAGTTTCCACTTGGCTTTTTTGGGAGTTATAGCTTTCCAAGCGATGTTATTTTAGCTAGGAAGAGTAGAATACTGCAATAAAATATTGACTCCACTACACCCCAACTAATGGTCTTATCCCAGTTGCCCCCGGCTGTGATTGCTTGTTTCCTATCCTTAGCACATGACCTCATGAGTTTCAAAAGCTTCTCCCGGGGTGGCAGGACCAGTTGTGGTTATAGCAGCTGGAGAAGTTGAGGAGGTATTTGCATCAGAAAGAGTGGCCACTTTCAGTCTAGGGGCCAAGCCCAGCATCAGGCTTCTAGAGAAATTGATTAGTCATCTCACAAAAACTTTTTCTGTCCCTTAACAATCAGCTACCCAGAAGAGTGGTAGAGAAGTTATGTTAGTTATTGAATTCTGTTCTAATCATTCTATTGAGGGGTTTTAGGAAGGCTTAGTGTTGTTTTCTGTGTATGTTAATAATATAGCCCCTCCCTGGATCATAGCGTAACCTGAATTCTCTTTGTACATTTTCCCCCACCCGTGGGGGAAACAGCAGCATTTTACTTGGGTTGACAGAGTTGGGGGCAGGGTCGATGGTCCGATGAGTGAGAGCATTGGATAGCTGATTTCTCCTAATGAGGGGTCAGGCTTCCCAGAGAATGAACTTGGAGCAAACAGGAATGCTTGGATGTAGGACTGAAAGTGACAGTCTTAATGAGTCCCAGCCCAGCCCTTTGATGCAACTGTTTTTTAAAATAGAAAATCAGCAACTGTTTTTTATGGTCCCCTCAATGTTAGATTCAATTTAGAGGTGGTTGCCTAAGGGCACTAAGGGTTAAATTGACTTGACCCAGTGTCATTTAGTTAGTGTGTGTCAAGAGGCAGACAGTGAACCCAGGTGTCTCTGATTCAGACCAATTTTCCATTTCTATTCACTTGCCTTTGTAAAATATGTTCACGAAGACTTCCCATAGTTTCCTATGATATTTTATGCTTCTAAGGCTTTCCCTTAAACTTCTGCAAAAGCTGGCAAAAAAAATTTAATGTTGGCATTTCCATTCTCTTGAATGCTCTTTTCCTAGAGTCTTAATCCATATCTTTCTCCTCCTGTTCCTTTGTTTGCCTTCCTCCTTGATATTTCTTTTACATGGCTCCTGGTCCCTTCATAATAGTAATTCTCATTCATGCACTCTGTGCTTTTCCACTTTCCCTCAATGAACTCCTTGATGTCTTTACACGTGGCTTTAAAAAGAAAAAAAAAAAAAAAACTTTCTTCCCTTTTCCCCTAAACTCTTTTAGCAAAAAAATAAAATTTCCTGCAACCTTCTGACTTTTTGCTCTTAAAGATTGCCAATCCTGCTAAGAGTCAACCCATAGTCACAATAAGGCAATGCTGACAAAAAACAATAGTCAATGTTGGAGGGCAAGTGTGGCATGTTAGGCACACTAATGCATTGTTGCTGGGAATTGATGCAACCATTGTGGAAAGCAATTTGGCATTATGCAAACAAAGTGGACTAGATGTCCACACTCTTTGACCCAGAAATTCTATTGCCAGGCAGAAATCCCAAGGAGGTGGTTGATAAAAAGAAAATCCCCCCAAACCCCAAAATATTAACAGCAGCACTTGGGAATAGCCACAAATTTTGTGCCTTTTGATTGGGGAATGGCAAAACAAATTGTGATCTATGAGTGAAATGAAATTTTACTGTAGCATAAGAAATTATGAATGTAGAGAATAAGTAAAGATTTATTTGAAAAGATACAAAATAAAAAAGTAAAACCAAGAACAGAAAAATATATATAAGGTGTGTATTGTTCATATAAGATGTGTATGTCTTTGTGGATTTTAAAAATATGAACAAAAGGTGGCAAGGATGGATATCTCTGGAATTTTGCCTATTCTTCACCAAGAGAAACTTTGATTCCTGCCCTGAGATGAGCAAGAGTTGCAATACTTTTGGCTCTGTTTTTCTCTGACAGAGGGGTACTTCACTAGAACTAGAGGTATACACATACATAAATTTATATATAATTATATGTATATTGTATAAGTAAATACATATGCATATGTAAAATATTAAAAGGCATAAATCTACGCCTTTAAATATTGCCGGTCCAGGGATATGATTATTTTCAGGTTGAAGTGCTTTCTCACTCTCTTTTAACGGGGAAAGTTATACCTGCAGATTTGACTCCATGCCAAATGGAGACAAAATACTATCACAAATAGTAAATTGATCATAAATACATTTATCCAAGCATATGGAAAACAGAAACCAGAAAAATTATACATGTAGAATATATCAGATAATGTACAGAGATAATAAGCTGGTCTGCTAGAGTGATATATCTTAGATCAACTCCCCACTGAAGCCCCATTTCCTCCAGAAAGAAATTTTCCAAAATCTCTAAGAAGGGAAACTGAGGATCAGGGACATGTTGAGACACTAGTTTCTCTCCATGTCTCCTACTTTCCTGTCTTTTCTCTCTCTTCATAGTTATCTTTCTGAAGAGATTCCGAAACTGCACATTTGTCTCTTGAAACAAGAAAAAAAAAAAACTTTCTTCTTTAAAGTTCTCATACCAGATCCACCCCCTCAAGCACAGGGTCAGCATTCTCTGCACCAATTCAAATCAAGATTCATAGGCAGCAAGCAGGAAGCAGCATAGGATTGCCCTCCTCCACCCCATTTGGTTGTCCATTGGGTTATATACACAATGACTGGAACAATGTAATTGGAAAGAAGTTCAACCACAAAACAATCAAAAATTAATATTGCAAAATTACAATGAACAAACTTGGCCACAATGAAGAGATATGGGAAGATATCCCTGCCCCCGCCCCCCATTTCTTTGCAGAGGTGGGAGGTCCATGGGTACATAACATGATATGTATTGTTAGATTGTTATTATTTAATATATTAATCAGTTTTGCTGATTTTTCCTATTCTTTTTTAAAAATTCTTTGTTATACATGGTGTCTCATTGGGAGGGGGAGGGACATAGTTTTTTTTTAAAAAATAAACTAGTATATTAAGCAAACTTTCACTTCATTTATCACCCACCAGTTTCCTCCTCCCCCCCCCCAATACCTGACAGTCATTTAGGAAGATGTTTCATAAGCAGTTACTTCTGATATTTAGTAGGATAATATTTTCTCTGACTGATTTCTGGCATCCCACTATGAAACTAGAATTCCCCTTAGACTACAATATTAGCAGTAGCTGAGTCTCTGAAGGTTTGGTCAAGATCCATGGTGTTCTCCTAGATTCAGAGATCTTAACATCTGAAAAAGACCTTGGATGTCATCTGACACAAATCGATTTTTACTGATAAGGAAACTGAGGTACAGAAAAATTAGAGTGATAAACCCAAAGTCAAGCACAGTTATTAGGGGAAATATTGAACTTGTACTGCAAAATCATAAATTTGGAGCTCCATGCCATTTTTCTTTGATAAGCTTCCCAGCTCCCAGGAATTCAATGATCACCTTTAGCCAAATGCCTTTTGGATCGATTTATCCATTCCTAACCTCTTTCCTGGGCAGCTAAGTAGTGCAGTAGATGGAGAGCCAGGACCCTGGGCAGCTAAGTGGTGCTGGAGGTAGAGGGCCAGGTGTGAAGTCAGGAAGATTTGAGTTTAATCTCAGAAATCTGATCACTCTGTGACCAGAGCACATCACTTAACCCTGTTAAGTTACTCATCTGTAAAATGAGCTAGAGAAGGAAATGGCAAACCTCTCCAGTATCTTTGCCAAGAAAGTCCCAAATAGGGTCAAGAAGAGTTGGACATGATTGAAATGACTAATCAACAACAGCAATCGCTTTTCTCCTGACAGTCTCTCTAATTGCCTATTGGATATCTCAACTGGTCATACCACAGATTCAGTGTGCTCAGAACTGAACTGATTAACTTCTCCTACTCTACTTCCCACATTTCCCAATTAATGGAGCGAGCACCACCATTCTCAGTCACTTAGACTACAAAGGGAGTCATCCTTAACTCCTCACTCTCTCTCCACAGCCCCTAGACAATCTGGTGCATTTTATGGTGCAATCTTTTCTCTGATCCCACCTCACCTGGTGTAGACCTTGTCATCTTATCCCTGGACAGCTTGCTGGTGGAACTTCCTGCCTTAAGTCTCTCCCTATTACAAGTCCTCCTTTACTCAACCATTAATCTTCCTAAATTGAAAATCTGACCATGTCACTCCCCAGGCCTACTCAAGAAACTCTAGCATTCACTTATTGACTCCAATATAAGGAACTATCAGGCAAATTGTAGTTCATTGCTAATGCCATGAAGCTCTAATATTTTAAATAAATGACATATCAATATAGTCTAAAAGATGAACATATTTTCTTGCCCCCCCTTTTTTTTAACATAAAAGTGAATGCCCAGTCAGAAGTTTTTTTTCCTTTTGTTTCTGCTTACGTCAAAGACTTTTCAGGTCCTAACACTCTTTACTTGAGGTTTTTTTGAACCAACTTTTTTCAGTTGCTATGACACCCACCAATGAGTAAAAGATGGAATGCTAAAGATCAGAAAATAGTGAAAGCCCATGAGAGTTAAGACAAGTTATAAAGTATTCATTCCAACCAAAGGTTTATTTTTTTCCCTCAGAATTATGTTCTTGTCCAGAAATGTCTTTAAGGATCCTGCTCATTAGCTCTTCTCATTGCATCTCTTACAGATGTGTTAGATTAAGACGATAAGGCAAATGCTTATTCAGATCATTTATTTTTTGCTTAATAGTATTTTATTTTTTCCAAATACATGTAGATAGTTTTCAACATTTATTTTTGTAAAACTTTGTGTTCTAATTTTTTTCTACCTTCCTTCTTTACCTCTCCCCTCCCCAAGATTACAAGCAAGCTGATATAGTTTATACATGTACAATTCTTTTCAAACATATTACCATGTTTATCATCTTGTACAATAAAAATCACAGTAAAAGGGAAAAAGCCACAAGAAGGAAAAAGCAATCAATCAAAAAACTAAGATGAAAATACTATGTTTTGTTTCATATTTAGTCTCCACAGTTCTCTCTCTGGATGGCATTTTGCATCTTAAGTCATTGATATTATTTTGGATTAGCATATTGCTGAGAAGAACTAAATTTATCATAGTTGATCAGGTCATTTCTTAAAGCTTTTCAATGCGCCTCTATACAAGGCAGTAACAGATTTCTTTTTTTATTGAAGTTTTTTATTTTCAAAACATATATGCAAGGATAATTTTTCAATATTGACCCTTGCGAAACCTTGTTTTCCAATCCCCCCCTTTCCCCTACCCCATCCCCTAGGTGGCAAGTAATCCAATATATGTTAAACATGGTAAAATATATATAATAATAGATTTCTTAACACAGAAACACAGGCTGTGATATCCATGAGTTGCCTCAAATCACCCCAAGAATACTAATCCTTCTTGAATTCTGTTCTCGAGTGGTGTAATCTTAGAGAAGGCAGAGGTCTTCCCTTTTTAGGGGTTAGCTGTGTATGGATTTGAGGGACTGATATGATTCATTCTCACTGAACCCAACCTATCAGAAGAAATGAGATCAATTCTTGGAGATTATATAAGAACAGATTGTTAATAATACCTTATTATTATTAATAAAAAGAATTAATGCTCACTATGTGCTAGGCACTGTAATAAATTTTACAATTATTATCTAATTTGAGCTTCATAATAACTCTGGGAGGTAGGTGTTTTTATTGTCCCCATTTTACAGATGTGGAAACTGAAACTAATATGCCCAGGGTCATCCTAGTAAGTAAATAGCTGAATTTGAACTGAGGTTTTTCTAACTCCAGATCTAGTACTCTAACCACTGTACTACCTAGCTTTTAGTAATAAGAATAACAGTAATAGTATTTATTTGTATTTTAAGAGTTTCAAAGTGCTATACATATTATTTCATTGAATCCCTACCACAATTCTGAGAGGTAGATGCTATTATTATCATCCTTATTTTACAGATGCAGAAACTGAGGGAGAAAGATGTTAATTAAGTAATTTTCCCAGGAGAGCATAGCTGGTACATATACGAGGCAAGATTTAAATTCAGGTTTTTGGTAACCCAGGGAAATGAATCTTGATCAAGAAACTTATATTTTGTTCTGGGAGGGAATGAAGGAAATGAAAAACAGCATAATCAATGAAGAAAATGTTTGCCAATGATCAGTTTCCATTTCCTTTCATAATTAATTCCAGATATCACCTTTAGTACATGTTGTACTTCCCCAGGGGCAAGTGAAGTTTTAAACTGAATCTTTGTACATGGGTATTGCATCAGAGGTGATATTATTTTCAACATGGGGGGAGAGGAGGGGGAAAGTTTGCCAATGGCTGGATTTTGTAGAATGGATTATAAAGAGAAGAAAGTATGGTTTATTAAAAGCTACACTAAAATCTACAACAAATAAATGATAAGAGGCAGCATGACAAAATCATTAGGTAAGACTGGGTTTGCACTCTTATTCTGCCTTTGATACAGGCTACCTCTGTATAGATAAAACACTTAACCTCCCAGTGTCCCAAGCAATTCTATAAAACAAAAGTCAATTAGCATTTATTAAGGGCCTACTATGTGTCACCCATTGTGCCAGACACTGAGAATATAGCACAAAAATGAAATGATCCCGGCTCTCAAGAAACTTACATTCTATTGGAGGGACAAACCACTCCAGCATGTTTGCCAAGAAAACTCTAAATGGGGTCATGAAGAGTTGGCGCAATTGAAATGATTCAACAACAACATGTGCATATGTAAGTGTAGCACAGTTTTTAGAGCTATTTTTCCAATTCACACTGGCAGGCTGGGGGTTTAGTTGGCCATTACTACAGCCCCTCAGGGTTCCATAGTTACTCTGAGGGAGCTAGGACATGTATTTCAAATGCTATAGCTCTCTAGTCTCCACCAGTCTACTATAATCTTCAATTAAATCCATAACCATCAATTGAATTTCCCTTTAGTCAGCCAGACATTGCCAAAAGCTATTGCTATCATGAGACAGATGCTAGCTAGTACTAGGAAGTTAATGGGAAGCTCAAAATTCATCAGCTCTTCTGAATTTCAAATATGCAGCGCTGGTCAGTAAAAGGGAGAGGAATAGACCCTTTTCTCTGTCCAAGTGATTCTTCCTCAAGGGCTTGGCGGACCAGCTTCTACCATCAAATTGTCAGAAACTCAAATGCATTGTTCCAAACTAGAACAATGATTTTATACAATCTCCACAAAACAAAACAAGGACCTCAATAAAGCTGAACAAACTTCCTGTTAAATCCAGTTTAAATTCTTGAGGTTGAATTTTCATTTATTCATGGGAAATATTTAGGCCTCAATTTACATGTGAATTCTACCAAACATTTAAAGAACAATTAATTCCAATACTATGCAAACTATTTGAAAAAATAGGGAAAGAAGGAGTCGTACCAAATTCCTTTTATGACATAGATATGGTGCTGATACCTAAACCAGATAGGGTGAAAACAGAGGAAGAAAATTATATACCAATTTCCCTAATGAATATTGATGTACAAATATTAAATAAAATATTAGCAAAGAGAATACAGAAAGTCATTCCCAGGATAATGCACCACAACCAAGTAGGATTTATACCAGGAATGCAGGAGTAGTTCAATATTAGGAAAACTATTAGCATAATTGACTATATCAATAACCAAACTAACAAAACCCATACGATTATCTCAATAGATGCAGAAAAAGAATTTGATAAACTGCAACACCCATTCCTATTAAAAACACTAGAGAGTATAAGAATAAATAGACTTTTCCTTCAAATGATCAGTGGCATTTATTTAAAACCATCAGCAAGCATCATGAAATGGGGACAAACTAGAACCATTCCAAATAAGATCAGGAGTGCAACAAGATTGCCTACTATCACCATTATTATTCTGTATTATGTTAGAATGCTAACCTTGGCAATAAGAGAAGAAAAGGAGATTAAAGGAATTAGAGTAGGTAATGAGAAAACCAAATTATCACTCTCTGCAGATGATATGATGGTATACTTAGAGAACCCCAGAGATTCTACTAAAAAGCTATTAGAAATAATCCACAGCCTTAGCAAAGTTGCAGGATACAAAATAAATCCACACAAATCATCAGCATTTTTATACATCATTAACAAAATCCAACAGCAAGAGATACAAAGAGAAATTCCATTCAAAATAACTGTCGATAATATAAAATATTTGAGAATCTATCTGTCAACGAAAAGTCAGGAACTATGTGAACACACCTACAAAACATTTTCCACACAAAGTCAAATCTAATTAATTAGAAAAACATCAAGTGCTCATGGGTAGGCTGAGCAAACATAATAAAAATGACAATACTACCTAAATTAATCTGCTTATTTAGTGCCATACCAAACTCCCAAGCAATTATTTTACAGATCTAGAAAAAATAATAACAAAGTTCATATGGAAGAACAAAAGGTCAAGAATTTCAAGGGAATTAATGGAAAAAATGCTAATGAAGGTGGACTAACTGTTTATAATATAAAACATATTATAAAGCAGTGGTCATCAAAACCATTTGGTACTGGCTAAGAAATTGAGTAGTTGATCAGTGGAATAGGTTAGGTTCATAGGACAAAATAGTCAATGACTATAGGAATTTAGTGTTTGACAAATCCAAAGACCCCAGCTTTTGGAATAAAAAAATCACTATTTGACATAAACTGCTGGGGAAATTGGAAACTAATATGGCAGAAACTAGGCACTGACCCACATCTAACACTATATACCAAGATAAGGTTGAAATGGGTTCATGATTTAGACATAAAGAATGATATTATAAGCAAATTAGAAGAATAAAGTATAGTTTACCTGTCAGATATATGGAGAAGGAAAGAATTTATGGCCAAGGAAGAACTGGAAATAATTATTGAACACAAAAGAGATAATTTTGACTATATTAAGTATAAAAATTTTTGTACAAACAAAACTAATGCAGACAAAATCAGAAGGGAAGTAAAAAACAGAGAAAACATTTTTACATTCAAAAGTTCTGATAAAGGCCTCATTTCCAAAGGATATAGAAAATCAACTCAAATTTATAAGAATTGAAGCCATTCTCCAATTGATAAATGGTCAAAGGTATGAACAGACAATTTTCAGATGAAGAAATTGAAACCATTTCTAATTATATGAAAAGGTGCTCTAAATCACTATTGATCAGAAAAATGTAAATTAAGACAACTCTGAGGTACCACTATACACCTTTCAGATTAGTTAACTTATCTGAAAGGAAAATGACAGGATGACAGAAAAGATGATGAATGTTGGAGGGAATGTGGGGAAACTGGGGACACTGATGCATTGTTGGTGGGATTTTGAACTGATCCAACCATTCTGGAGAGCAATTTGGAACTATGCCCAAAGGGCTATTAAACTGTGCATGCTCTTTGATCCAGCAGTGTCTCTAATGGACTTTTATACCAAAGAGATCTTAAAGGACAGAAAGGGATCCACATGTGCAAAAATGTTTGTGGCAGCCCTTTTTATAATGTCAAGAAACTGGAAACTGAGTGGATGCTCATCAGTTGGAGAATGGCTGAATAAGTTATGATATACTGAATGTTATGGGATATTATTGTTCTGTAAGAAATGATCAAGAGGATGATTTCAGAGAGGCCTGGAGAGACCTACATGAATTGATGCTGAGTGAAGTGAGCAGAACCAGGAGATCATTGTACATGGCAACAAGAAGATTATATGATGATCAGTTCTGATGAATGTGGCTCTTCTTAACAATGATATGATTCAGGGCAGTTCCAATGATCTTATGATGATGAGAGCCCTCTACACTCAGAGAGAGGTCTGTGGCAACTGAATGTGGATCATAACATAACATTCTCACTTCCTTTGTTGTTGTTTGCTTGAATTTTGTTTTCTTTCTCATTTTTTTCCTTTTTGATCTGACTTTTCTTGTGCAATGAGATAATTGTATAAATATCCATATCTATATTGGATTTACATATATTTTACCATGTTTAACACATATTGGATTACTTGACATCTAGGAGAGAGGATGGGGGAAAAGGAGGGGGGGGGGATTAGGACACAAGGTTTTGCAAAGGTCAATGGTGAAAAATTATTCTTGCATATGTTTTGAAAATAAAAATCTTCAATAAAAATTTTTTTAAAGGCAATATCTAGGCTTTGTTCATACCTAGTTCACACCTCTGGTTGAAAGAGAAGAAGGAAAAGTAGTAGGAGAAGAATAGGAAAAAGGAAGAAGAAAAAGGAAGGAAGGAAGGAAAAGAAAGAAGAAGAAGAAGAAGAAGAAAGGAGAAGGAGAAGAAGAAGAAGGAGAAGAAGAAGAAGAAGGAAGAAGAAGAAGAATCATTCCCACGGTATTCCAAATATTCAGAAGACTTCATTACCCCTAAGGAGTAGAATGGAGCCCAAAGAATATTTTGATATTGGAGGAGAAAGGGACATAATACATAATAATATCATCCTCCAGCACTCTTTTAGCTGTGTGACCTTGGAGTTTACAAGGACCAAGATAGCACAACCCTAAAGGGAAAGAACCCTAGATTTAGTTATAAGCTGGAGACTCAGCTCAGTGTGACTCTGAACCAGTCTCCAACTTTCTAATGTGTAAACTAAGAATAATAAGTCTCATACTTTGTTATTCAGTCTGACAAGACTGAGCAACAACTAAGTTATGTAAGGGTACATTCCACTTTGCTTTGCATTTTGTAAAGGATGATCTTATCTTCAAATGTGAGTTGATCATTCTATACCTAGTACAAGACTAAGACTCTGAGTCAATCATTTGCATATAAAAAGCCTAGCTGAGACAATGAACTTGTCCCCAAGTCAGAGATCACCTCTGTACCTTTTCCCAAAATACTCATTTCCAAGAATCTTAGAGTTTAAAAATGTCAGAGAACACTAACCCTAGAGCTTTTTGGTGATTATTGGACAAATGGCCATTGCCTAGTTATGGCTTAGCCTACAAAAATGGAGATTTAGGAAACATCTTGCCTGGTCTCTATAATTTAGGGTGAGTCCTTCCCTGAAAGGACCTAGCCCTGAACCAGGAAGAACTGTTGAAAGTGGAGAATTAGCCTCTGTTCTCCTGCCTGGATAATAATAAAACTGTCTTGTAGTTAAGATGCTGAGGTAGCCGAACTGGAAATGCTTCTTCACATCATAAACTAAAAGCCACTGTCCTTCCTGGAAATATATAACAATAACCCACCTGAGGGGAAGAAGGGGAACAGAAAAAAAAGCATTTATTAAATATTTACTATGTATCAGGAAAAGATAAATGATATCTCATTTGAGCTTCACAACAGCCATAGGATGTAGATATTTATTATTGTCCTCATTTTACTAGAACCCTGTTTTTGTCATAGGGGTGGCTAATATAAACCAGGCACTATACTAAGTGCTTTACAATTATTATTTCACCACAACCTTAGAAGATAAGTGCAATTATTATTTTTCCCATTTTACAGATGAGGAAACTGAGGCAAATGAAATTTTTTTAAGTGGCCTGCAAAGAGTCATATAGCAAGTAACTGAGGCCATATTTAAACTCAGGTCTTATTGACTCCAGGCCTGCTGCTTTGTCTAACACACCAACTAGGTGCTTTAAGAATTCTTTATCAGAATTTTCACTTGGCAGAAGTTACGACATAGTTATAGTACATAAATGCCTTGCTTGGAATGATACCTTTTTCAGTTTTCTGTTTGTCAGGATTTCAAATTTTTGTCACTGACTATTTTTTTGTCTTATTGTATTTATATGAACAGAGTTGTCACAAGTCTAATTCTGTTATTTCATTACTGTTTGGGTGTATCATCCAGTGAACTATAGATACATTGCAGTGGTATTATTGCTTAACATCTAAAGAAACTTCATACTGGATGAGCCAAGAAAAGAAATGGTTTAGTATGACATGTTGTTTATGCTGGAGTCCCATGTACTAATCTTCATTCTGTTCACTAGATCATGATAAAATAATGGATTCATTTCAACATACCAATCTAATCTTTAGGATTCTCAGTAGACTAGCCTTTTATAGAAATGTACATTATTATTTGATTATCATTTATCTTTTTTAAACCTTTGTTTTCTTATCCACAAAACAGGGATAATGCTACTTACGCAACTTGCCTAAGTGGTATGAGTCAGAAAGGAACCCATGTTTTATTCCTTTCCAGTTGACCTCCCAAATTTGAATTCTCCAAAAACTTATTTTTGGACAATTTCAAAAGTCATAATATGGGGGCAGGTTATTTAAAGACATTATTTTATTTTCCTTTATTTTCCTGTTTCTTTTTTTAATTATTGGGTTTTTAATTTTTTAAAAATAATTATCAAAAAAATTTTCTTGCTACCTTCTCTCCTCTCTCTGCCTTCATAGGTAAAAGAAACAGAAAACCCTTTAATAACATGGTTAAACAAACAAATATTTACACTGGTCACAGCCAAAATAGTGGATCCAATTCCGCATGAGCTAGGTCTATCACCCTTCTTTCTTGTGGTGGCTAACATTCTTCATTATTTGTCCTCTGGAATCATGGTTGATTATTGTGTTTTTCAGAGTTCTTAAGTCTTTCAGAATGTTGATGTTGCAGTATAAATTTCTCTTCTGGTTCTGCTCACTTAATCCAAGATCAGATTATATAAATCTTCTCAGATTTCCCTGAAGTAATCTTCATTTCTTACAGCTCAATTATATTCCATTACATTCATATAAATAACTTGTTCAGCTATCTCCAAACTAATGGACACCATCTTATTTTCCATTTTTTTTTGTTTTTGCTTTTTATACTCTCTAAAAGTTCAGAAGACTTCTAAAACTCTCCAGATATACATATTTCCTCTTCAATGCAGATGAGAATAAGATTCCAACATTACCAACTCTGAAGATGTTAACTATATTTCTTTTCTTGGAACTTCATTCTCAAGTATATTTTAAAAGTCAACACTAATTCAAGTAGCTAGATGCAGCATAAAAACCATTGAGTTTGGAAATCTTAGAATACTAATATTGAACTGAGGATTTTAGACAGATTTAGAGTGGAAAGAAAATTTCTAGCCTGAGGGTTCTTAATAGTTTTTAGTATTGTGTTCCCCCTTCCCCTCCACTTTGGCAGTCTAGGGAGGTTTAGTGACCCCTTCTCAGGATGTTTTCGAATGCATAAAATAAAATACATAGGGTTATAAAGGAAACCAATTATATTTAAATAAAGATGTAGATTTTTCCATTCAAGTTACACAGATCCTCCTGAAATTTATCGGTGACTCCACATTAAGATTCTTGCTCTAATACATCATTCTAATTTTACAGGTGAGGATACTGGAGAAAATGACAGCAAAATAACTGCCCAAAGTATACACGCCCAGTCAGCATTTTTGCTTTTTAAGGCCCATGTATAAGTTTTCTGACTGATGCTTTAGCAATTGTGTGAAATCACTTAGTTGGTATTGCCTCATTAGCCCCAAATTGAAATTAGAAGTAGTGTGGTCCACTTCGGGTCACTTCTGGGCTACTTATTTATTTTGTGAATTATTTCAGCCTTTTGTTTCCCTTCCTTCCACTTCAGCTTTTCATATCTTGCCCATTTCATTGAATTTTGCCATCATTCTCAGAGGATTAATGAGACACAGTCAGAGAAAGATCTCTCTTTTCTATTGGAACTATGTTTAGGCTTTAGTAAAAGGTTTGATGGGTTGAAGCATTTAACTTTAGCTTGATTTTTTAACTATCTGTATAGCTCATTTATAATTATTCTTCTTGTAAATGCAATTAAGTGATAGAATAGATAGAGCACTGGACCTGTTATTAGTTGTATTATGGTAAGCAAATGATTAGCTTCTGTCTTCCTTAGTTTCCTCAGTGGTAAAATGAAGATGAAGATACTAATAGCACTTGTTTCTTAGTCATGAAGATAATATTTGTAAAGCATTTATCAAAGGGCCTGGAACAAAGTAGATGCTTAATAAATGCTTGTTTGCTTCCTTTCTTCTTTCCTTTCTTTCTTTCTTTCTTTCTTTCTTCCTTCTTTCCTTCCTTCCTTCCTTCCTTCCTTTTTTTTTTTTCCTTTTCTGCTCCATTTCCTTTTTTCCATCCTTCCCCCTCCCTGTTTTTCACTTTTGGCTTCTTCAACCCAATTACAATAGATAATTAGTATTTGCTATTGTGAAGGCAGGAAAACTCCTTTATTTACCTGAAATCTTACTACAATTTGAAATCTTGTCCCTCCTTTAAGGTCTAGCTCAAATACTACTTCCTTCATTGGTACAACAAAAAAAGTCCTAGATCTGAAGTCATAGGAAGTATCTGGGTTCAAATTACAACGCCTTTACCTGTTGCCTTTAAACAAGTTACTTAACTCTAGCTTGACTTTCTCCCCAATAAAATTGTTGGGGTGAAGAGGAGTGGACCAGTTGATATTGAAAATATCTTTCAGGTCTAAATCTCTGATCTTGTAACTTTTTTTTTTTTGCACTCCCCAGCTAAAAGAGATTCCTTCCAACTATGTGAATACTCAAGGATTTGTTTATATGATTTTTATAAATTTCACACTTCTACTTTGATATAAAATTACTTGTTGGTCCCTTTCTATCCCCAAACTGTAAGCTTTTTGAGAGCAGAACCTGTGTCTTACTCATCTCTGAATTTGTCTTTCCTAGAGGCTAGCCCAATGACTTCCATATGATAGGTATTTGATGAATGTTCACTAAATTAAACTGAATTGGTTCCAAAAAATGGGTTGTTTTCCCCTTATTTGTCTTTTTTTTAAAGCACAATCCGATTAGTCAAATAAGTTCATTATTTGAAAAAGCTTTTGTTTTCCTCCTTGAATTATTACCTAACTGAGGTCTCTGTTCAGAAATATTAAGCCTCCTTCTGACCCTGAGCACCTTCTCTATGGAAACCCTTGTGTTACTGGTTGGACCATGGTACCTTGTTGGAGGAGGTATTTCTATTCTTGAGAAATTGAACAATAAGCTACTGTATGCTTGAGCTGCAAAGTTCATTTCTTTATGTTTTCATTAGTTTTATTCATAAGATTCTATTAGAGTCAATTGTTAAGGTTCTGGAAAAGTCCCCAACAAGGGACAAAAAGGTCCTTCTATAAAACCAGAGCAGCCCATCCCCTGCCCAGACTTGAAAGGATTGTAAATTAGTGCAATAAATTGCAGAATTTAATGGGTAACCTTTCTGCTGTCTTAGGGGGGGTTGGTACTGAGTGGTGAGTTCATGTCTGAAATCAGGTCAGCAGTATAAGCTCACAAACTGTCTCCAGAACAGAATACATTGCTCTTAAAAAGCTATAGTCTCTAATCATTAGTTTCTAGCATATTTATAGAGGAAGGACCTATAAAATCTCTAATGATATGCATTTTAATAAATGTTGGTTATAATATCTAAATTCACTTTAAGAGCTTATCTTTACACCATGTGATGCTTGTTCTTCCTTTTCTTTTTCTTTCCTCCTCTCTCTTTTTCATCTCTCCTTTTCATCTCCTTCTTTCCTTCCTTCCTTCCTTTCTGAAACACACTTTCTGTCTCTTTGGTCAGTGCCAAATCTACCCTGAAGGTTTCTTTCATTTAAAGCAAATCCAATGCAGATGTATATTTCCCTTAAGATTTTAATGGCTTAAAAACAAAAGACATTAGGTCTTTTTCATTTTCCCTTTGAATCTAAAGGGAGATATTTCTCTAAGATTGAAGTGATTTTGATTGATTAATCAAAAAAAATTATAACAAAAATGTCTGAGAAATATGATTCTGTTCCATTCTCTCCTTCCCCCTCTATCCTTACCTCCCCTTCCCTTTTCATCCTTCTTTCATCTGTATTTCCCTATTAAATCATTGTATCAGTATAAAACCATGTCAGTGCTATGAGTCCAAATTCACAATAAATTTTGTTGATTTTTGTATATTATGTGCTCACAATGTTAGTCCCCGATGAAAAATATGCTTCCTGCCCAACAGACAGACCTAGAACTGAAAGTTACTTCAGAAATCATCCAATCCAGCCCTCTCGTTTTATAGCTTTGGAAACTATCAAGCCCAGAAAGATTAAGTCAAACAAATATTAAGAGTCAAAGGTAGGATCTGGATCTAATTTCTCTGACTCCAGAACTAGTGTTCTTTCCATTATACTCTGTTATCTCTCATTATGAGAACTCTGGATCTTGTGATCAGGTTAAATCATAAATTCTTATTAAGTATAAAAACTTAAATAAAAAATTAATCATAATAGAGAATCCATGTGATGGCAAGAGAATTAAAAGAATGCTTCCCCCAGCTACCCCCAGCGAAAGAACTCAAGGAAATGAGTGTGAACCACTACAAAGAATTCCCAATCCCTCTATTTTTGTTCACCTGCATTTTTTATTTCCTTCACAGGTTAATGGTACACTATTTTAAAGTCCGATTTTTCTTGTGCAGCAAAATAACTGTATGGACATGTATACATATATTGTATTTAACTTATACTTTAACATATTTAACATGTATTGGTCAATCTGCCATCTGGGGGAGGGGGTGGGGAGGAGGGGAAAAATTGGAACAAAAGGTTTTGCAACTGTCAAGTCTTGTAAATAAAAAGCTATAATAATAATAATAATAATAAAGAATGCTTCCCTTTACTCATGAACCAGAGACTCACAGGATGAGAGGATATGAAGGTGTTGTTATATGAGAGACTGGAGCTAATTTCCACATTACTGAAATTACAGATCTGTTGAAGAAATAAAATGGAAGCAAGAGTGAAGATATAATTCTGAAATGGACACATACTGGCATGCAAAAATTCTTCCGATAATAATAATGAATAACATTCCCTATTTTAAGAAAATCTGAAAACAGCAAGGTAAAAATTAGATAAACAAGTGCTGCTAAAAAGAAATTTTCAGTGAATAATGGAAGGATGTTTATAATTCAATGCGTTAAGGATCAATGATTTCATTATAAACCCTTTCTAATACAAGCCATGTCCACCTTTAGTAGATGGAGTTTGAGAGCTATTTAGGCTTGGAAGAATTCATCACTGTGCAGCCAGTCTGATTGTGGATATTTAGTGTAGTTTAAATTTGATTTTCTTCAAGTCCCCACCCTTTTACAAAGGTGCCATTACACCTGGTACTGACACCTATCTCATTCTCAATCTCAAGAATCAAGGATTCCAGAGGTAATGAAGAAGGATCAAATTAAAAATTGTTCAATGTAGAATTTTATTTTTAAAAAGTTTAATCACATATTATTATGTTGTAAAGTTACTGGGTTGTTTTGTTTTGTTTTGTTTTCATTTTTCTATAGGAGTTACAAATTGTGTAATAATATAAAAAAGAAAGCATATATTTAAATATTTGAGATTATTTTCTAAGAAAAAAGATTGACCTCGTAAACATCATTCTTCCAAATGGTTTTTTTTAAAAAAGAGTTTCAAATCTATAAAATTGAAAAGTTTCAAAATAGGATGCCAATTAAAGCAATCTTAGTGTACCACCTAACACCCATAAAATTAGAAACGAGGGGAAGAGATCTCAGAAAGAGAAGAGCCTGGAGGGGAGCTGGTGAGGAGGAGAAAGAGAAGAATTGAAAAGCATTGGGGGAGGAGAGCTTGTTTTGCTGGTGGGAGGGGATTCCACTGAGGAATGCTCCCTTCGAGAGAAATAGAGACCTTGTGCTGGACATACCTTGGGGGATTGGAAGCTTTAAAGCTCTACTTATCTTGGTTGAGAGGAGAGGAGGAAGAAAAGGAGAGTGAAGGTGACTGATAGAAGGGTATTGGAACTTCTAGAGGCAGTTGACACCTGGAGAAGTGGAAGGGCATGGATCCAGTGTGGAGCTCTTTAGGTAAATTGTGTGTGTGTATGTGTGTATGTTCAATGTAAGGTTAAGAAATATGGATGTAGATCAGTATCAGGTTGCATAATTAGGGACATAGTGAGGAAAGGACAGGTCTCCACCATCTTCAGTAATTGGCATTGTTCTGACAGTGGGATACCATAGGAAGTGGGTGTCTATGGGGCAAGTTCTACAAGGAAGTGGCAGAAACTGTTCAGAGAGGGAAGGCTGGAATAGATAACTTGAAAACTTTGCACAAGGAATGCAGAGAAAAAGAGAGACCAGATAATTTTATGAGTGTTGGAATCAGATAATAAGGATCTAGACAGAGCAGACAGAAGAAAAAAAAAGGGTGGATAATGAAGAGAGAGAAATCCTTTTTTGGGAAGGAGTATAAAAATGAAATTTAAAAACTAATAAACAAAAAGAACAAGAGAGGAAAGTGGAATCTACTTGACTTACAAAGAGGGGAAAAAGGGATTAATAATTATATAATCAGATAAAAGCAGAAAAGAAAAAGAAACTAATTAGCAAAACCCCAAAGGAAAGGGAATAAGAAACTAGAGGAGGGGACCAGGGATAAGGGGAAGAGAGCCAGTAGGAACAAAGTTAATTTAAAAATGATTAAGGTAAAGTAACTGAAGGAACATGGTGCTGTTTATAGTAGAAGAGGAGAAAAATTATAACTTGAAAAAAATTAATATTAGAGACAGATGGAGGAAAAGATAAACCTAATTCATTACATTAAATGTGAATAGATTAAAGAATTCAATACAATGGAAAAGAGCAACAGATTGGATAAGAAAACAAACCCCCACAATCTGTTGCTTACAAGAAACTTGTCTAAAAAGAACTCCACACTGATATAAAACTGAAGGAATGGGAGGAAATTTGCTCTGCATCAAGGGAATCTAAAAAAAGTAAGAACAGCAATCATGCCATCTGACAAACCAAAAAACAAATGTTTAAAAAATAAAAAATGATCCCAACAAGAAAACCATATTATGCTGACAGAAATGATAAGTCAACATACTTTTATCAGTAATAAAGTCTCCAAATGCTTTAGCATCCAAATATATAAAGGCCAATAATACAACAAGGATAGGAGATGTCAATATCCCTCTCTCAGTTTTAGATAATTCTTAAAAAAAAAAAAAAAAAAAAAAAAGGTAAGAAAAGCAAGGTGATGCAGTGGATAGAGTACCAGGCCTTGAGTCAGGAAGATCTTTTCAAATCTAGCCTCAAACACTTACTAGTTGTGTAATGCTGGACAAGACATTTAACCTTTCTTCATCTAAAAAATTAATTAGAAAAGGAAATAATAAACCACTCCAGTATCTTTGCCAAGAAAGTCCTAAAGGGGAACATGATTGAAAAGAATTATACAACTGAAAACAACTGAATGACAAAATAAAGACAAGGAAAAGGGAAAATATGGAACTGAAGAAATTAGAATTAAAAGATTTATAGTATCTTCTAAATGGGATGGCAAAAGAATATACATATACTCAACATTACATGTAATCTTTTACAAACATTGACTATATATTAGGGTACCGAGATATTGCAAACAAATTTAAAAGGGTAGAAATAATTAATATATCTTCTACAGACCCCTTTCATGGAAGTCCACAAGTGCTACACATTGCACATATTTTTAGACTTTTTCAATATGGTAATCAGTTGTGTTGATTTTTTTTCCTTTCTTAAAAAATGCTATTTGTAATATGGGATGGTTCTTTAGGAGGGGGGAGAAGGAAAATGGAAAGGATTATG
Organism: Antechinus flavipes; assembly: GCF_016432865.1. Lineage (NCBI taxonomy): Eukaryota > Metazoa > Chordata > Mammalia > Dasyuromorphia > Dasyuridae > Antechinus > Antechinus flavipes. The sequence continues at coordinate 79,763,468 of NC_067403.1, read as the reverse complement.
ATGTTGTGAAAAACAGAAGATATTACTAAAAATTATTTTAATAGTATTTTGTTTTTCAAATATGTATAGAGTTTTCAACATTCATTTTTGTAAAATTTTGTGTTCCAAATTTTTCTGCCTCCTTCCCTTCCCTCCTTCCTCCCTAAACAGCAAGTAATCCGATAGAGGTTAAATATGAGCAATTGCAAGTTTTTTTTTTTTTAAAGAAATTATATCCAGATTAACCAGGTCAGTTTTGCTCTCTTTTACAAGTTAGAAATTGATTAAGGATTGTAGAATGTGATTTTGGACAATGTACAACACAATCTATTATGCTGTTTCTCCAATTGTGTCCTTTATGGTGATCCATATAGTTTTCTATTATTTAAAGTTTTCCTTTAACAGAGTTCTAACCAGGTACAGACTAATCCAGGATTCATAACTTGCTATATTTAGTCAGAATAGTCAATCATGATGTTTGACATGGTCCAAGCAGCTTTCTTATGGATGTTGGTTTAGGAGTAAATAAGCAAGTTAGGAAAGACAGCAAGTCTTTTTTGATTTTCAATTGAGTTTGTTTATCTGTACAGTGACAATTTTTCTTATAACCCTTAAAGAAGGAGTCACTACTGGCAAAGTGTCAGATATTTTCATCTCTTGTAGACAGTTCCAGTTTTGACAACTACTTCAATGTAATCATTTAAATCACCCTTGAGAAAAGAAATGGTCAAACAGGTATCTTCCAGAACTTCTGGATCATCAGGATATGGAAGGTAAAGTAATGTAGAAATAATATGCTTGATAGCTTCTACAGGGAAAGCAGGATTCTTTATGTGACAAAGATATGAAAGCATTTGGGCAGGATTTCTTAAATAATCACATGCTAGTGATGCTGTATCAGGAAATGCAAGTGGAGCTGGAAGAAGGACTATCATGGCTTAATTGATGACCAAGTCTCTGTAGGTTGTACCATCACCTGCTGATAGTCTATTTGAGATGTCAATCTGGAAAGAGACCAACAGAATAGCGAATGCAAATATAACATCTCTGTCTACCAGAGATAGGATTGGTAGATAAGACTGATGGTCTGATGAACCAGAAGCAATGTTGTTAAGTGCCCAAACAAATCCATATTGAATAGGATAACAATCTATCCTTCTCAAGACACATACAAACTTTGGAATCATACTACTCTCATTTATTTGATCTTTGGGGAAGGGGAGCTGTGTTTCTCTAGAAAAGAATTTCCTGATGGCTCAGGTTGCCTAAAGTTTATTAGTAATTATATCTTTGATTGTTTCTCCAACAGACCAAAATTCATATTTCTTTTGGAAGGGAAAAATTACATCAACAGAAAAGATGCTGACATTTCTTCCTTTAAGTCATCTAAGTTTTCCTGTTCTAGATTCACTTTAAAATGCCAGCACCTCATTTCTAATCTATTCAACTATTCAACTAAACAGCTAATGCATTATTATTTTCATTGGCAAGTGAGGTTATATTCAACACTGGGAGAAAAGCAAGGAAGGAAGATGCAAAATGATGGCCAGTCCCAGAGAAGAATCAGGAGGAGTTTGAGGCAATGTCATGATTAGACCTGAGCAGTCTTGAAATTACTTTTCTATCTATGCCTTTTCACCTTGTGACTCCTATCCATATTTTCCCAAAGATGCCCCAAAGAGGAGCTACCCAATTCTTGGGGAACCTTTCTTTATCTTGAATCTTATGGGTACCAGAGTAGCATTTAGATTATCTATTATCTCACAAGAAAGCAGCTAGATGGCTCAGTGGATAGAGCCCTGAAATCAGGAAGACTAGAGTTCAAATATGGACTCAGACATTTATTGACTGTATGACCTCGGGGCAAGTTATTTAATCCTGTTTGCCTTACCAAAGGCAAACTTCACTATCCTTGCCAAGAAAACTCCATGTACACTATGGTCCATGAAGTGGGGTCATTAAGAGTTAGACATGACTGTTGAATAAAAACAACAATTATCTCACAAACTCCATAGTGAAGCAATTGACTTTTCTGGTTAAAAAATACCCAGCTGATGTTCTTTAGGCTGCTTTTTATACTTAGGCCATTGTTGGAAATACCCTTCAGCCTTTTTATGCCACTGGTCCCTAGAGAACAAAAGATGAGGCATCTATGGACTTATTCCAGTGATCTAATATTTAAGAAGGACAGCATACTGGGCTTAAAGTCAGGAAAATCCAAGTTCAAATCCAGCCTCAAACTCTTACTACCTCTGTGACTCTTGGCAAGCCACTTAAATATGTTTGCCTCAGTTCCTTATCTATAAAATGCTGACACTCTGACTTTACTTCACTATCTTCCTCTCCCTCTCCCCACCCAGTGTTGATACACCAGAGGAGGAAATGACAAATACTCCAGTATCTTTTCCAGGAAGACCCTATGGACAAAGCTCATACGGTCACATAGGGTTAGACAAGACTAAATGACTGAACAAGGATATATGATTAAAACTAGGCTCTAGAATTAAGTATCAACTTCTGGAAGTGAAAAGCAGTGACCATAATAAGAGGGGCCCTTGATATGTGCTGTGATTGAAACAGAGTGGCAGTGGAAGAATGGGTACCCACTAGGGCTAGAGTTATGGTTGAGAAGGGAACCAATTTTGGCATCTCCACTCTTTCTAGAAACCTATTCAAAATTGTTATAGTTGCTTTTGTTTTTCATTCTTGAAGATGTACCATTCCAAGCAATAGTCTTGGAGATGGAGAAAAGCAAAAAAGAGTATTTTATGGACCCTCTGGGTCCTCAAACTACAGCCGCGGGCCAGATGCGGCAGCTGAGGACAATTATCCCCCTCACCCAGGGCTAGGAAGTTTCTTTATTTAAAAGCCCACAAAACAACGTTTTTGTTTTTACTATAGTCTGGCCCTCCAACAGTCTGAGGGAGAGTGAACTGGTCCCCTATTTTAAAAGTTTGAGGACCCCTGTACCCATACCAGGTACGGGCTATGAGTTCTTTCATTTTCTTTTACTGTGTAAGTAAATGTGTTCTATATCTGACAATTGGTGAGCTTTAGTTATTCTAAATAGAATTGTGCTGGCAACAGAGGAGTGACAGATATCAAGACTCCTACTTCTATCTTGATGGAGGAAAATGAACCAGATAAGAGAGAGGACATCAAAGGAAGTGGGATTATGGGAAAAGGTTACAGAAATGAAGGGGAAACTTCCTTTTTCTTCACTTGTGTTTCTACTGGAGTACACACAAAACAGAACATGGCAAAAGGATTGTATATGAAACTATGAATCTCTATTCCTTGGTATTTACTTTATAAAATAAATTCAACCAATTAGTTTAAAAAGTGTCCTTCTTGTATGTGTTTCTTCTGATATTCCTTCTGTCTTTTGAGCATGTCAACAAATGTTTCAATGGTCCTTTTTTTTTTTCTTTTCTTGCTTTATTTTAGCATTACCATTACTATGCCCATTTACCTCCGCCCCCAGTATTTTCATTAAAAAGAGAAAGAAAAAATAGTTTGTGTAACAAAAAGGCATAGTTAAGCAAAAATAAATCCACACAGTGGCCATGTACAGTACCAAAGAAGAAGTAATTGCAGAATTCTTAGTGCAAGATAGTAGAAGAAGAAGGAAACAACATGGTCAAGTTTCTGAAACTCAGCTTTCTGTGATAGATAACCCTGGTGTTGAAGGAGCAAAAAAGAACTGAATCATGATGTGAAGAAGAAAAAAAAAATGTTTTCCTTCTTCCACTATTGTGAATTATTTGGGCACCAGAAGTCTGATGGGAAGAAATAGCTTCTTCAGCAAGGGGAGTACAAGCTTTTAGGACAGTGCTATATGATTGGAAGCCTATAGAATATACTCCTGAGGTGTGTGTGTATATATATATATATATATATATATATATATATATATATATATATATATTATATATATATATATATATATATATATATATATATATATATATATATATATATATATATATATATATAGCTCTACTGGAATGTTGCAGGAGTGGTTTCCTCTTTAGTACCCAAAGTTCATTTTAAAGGAGAGTCCAAACCTTTAGAGGTCTGTGTTAGTTTCTGAGGTGGAGGATGAAGCTCACCTGAAAAGGAAGAACTATGTGGATTCTTTTTGGGCTACTGTGAATCCTATGTGTTGTTCTGAATTTTCTATGCGATGAAAAAAACTGTTTTGTATCTGATGTGCAGGGTTATCTTGAACATTTACATAAGAAATGGGGACTTTTTTTACCTACCTCGGCCGAGACTTAGATATCAGTCAAATGATCAACAAGCATTCATTAACCACAAGTTAAGTTAAAAGTTACATATATCCCCAAGCTCTTTTCATCATAGCTTTTGATGATAACAATAATAATTAATAATTGGAGTGGTCCTGATTGTGCTTTTAGTGACTTCTACAAAAGAGAAGATTACATGATTGGAGAAAAGCAAATTAAAACAATGCTGAGGTACCACCTTACACCCATCAGATTAGCTATTATGACAGAAAAGTAAAAATGATAAATGTTGGAGGTGATATAGGAAAATTAGAACACAAATATAACATTGATGGAATTGAAAATTCTGGAGAACCATTTATAACTATGCCCAATGGGCAAACTGAACCCCCAAAGATATCAAAGAAAATGGAAAAGGATATATTTATAAAATAAAATTTCAATCAAATAATATTTAATAATATTAAATAATATTTTTAAAATATTTATAGCATCTTTTTTAGTGATGGCAAAGAACTGGAAACTGAGGGAATGGCCATCAATTGGAGAATGGGTGAACAAGCTCTGGTATATAAATATTGTTCTATAAGAAATGTTTTATAAGAAATAAGAAAATTTTTAAGAAAATAAGAGAAGGAAGATTCCAGAAAAACCTGGAAAGACTTATACAAACTGATGCCTAGTGAAGTGAATTGAACAAAGAGAACATTGTGCACAGTAACAGCCTCACTATAAGATGATCAACCTTCAATAGATAAGATAACTCTATTCAGCAATACAATGATTCAAAACAATTCCAAAGAACTGATGAATAGACATCCATAGAAAGAAGTATGGAGTCTGAATGCAAATCAAAGCATGCTATTTTCATTTTCCTTTTGGTCTGTTTTTTCTCTCACAACATAACTAATATGGAAATATGTTTTACATAATTCATATATATATAAACAAATCAAATTGCTGGCTGTTTTAGAGAGGGGGAAGAAAAGGGATGAAGGGAGAAAATTTGGAACTCAAAATTTAAAAAAATGAATGTTAAAAATTATCTTTAAATGTAATTGAAAAAATACAATGCTATTTACAAAAAGGCCAATCTTAAATCCTAATATTCTTAGGATTAATACAGAAAGTATTAATTTTATCTACTCATATAATAGTTCTCAGAACATTAAATGAGTAACAGCATGATGGTAACCTGGTCTCAGACTGTTTATATCTGAATTCCATAAAAAGTGATGAAATAACAACAACACATTGTAATACATATTTCAAGCATAAAAAGCAATTATTTTATTTATCTGTGTAATAATATGTAGAACATTCAACATAAAAATAAAAACCAAAATAACTACTTATCTCAGGATAATGTATATCTAAATTGCATTGAAAAAGGTTAGAGGAATAAAAAGAATAATGAAGATGAAACAGGAGGAGGTGATCACACTAATGATGATAACAACTAGTACTGCTACTAGTATATACAACTAGTACACATTTTAGAAAATTCCCTTCACCATAGCTCACAAGGAAATTAATGAGAGTGTTCTCTATTCTCTCTTCTAGAGGAAGGAACTGAAGCTATGATTTAGTCACACTCACAGAGTTAGCAAGTATGAGAGCTGAACTTTAATATAGATTTTCTGAACACATAAATATTTGATATCTGATGCTCAAATATGAGAGGACTTTGGCTCTTCCTATATTCTTTTACTAGAAAGACTGAATAATGAGAAAATACCAATTATAGAACTTGCATCCTATATGTAGATAGAAACCATATGTCAAGTACTTCTAAGAAAGCATTTTTAAAAAAGCAAAACCAAAACACCATTCAACAGAGTAAGTTATTCTCCGTATCAGAGTAAGTGGCTATTATATGCTTAGTTTATTTTATTTTTTTAAATAACTTTTTGTTGACAGAACCCATGCCAGGGTAAATTTTTACAACATTATCCCTTGCACTCACTTCTGTTCCGATTTTCCCCCTCCCGCCTTCCACTCCCTTCCCCCGGTGGCAAGCAGTCCTATATATGTTAAATATGTTACAGTATATCCTAGATACAATATATGTGTGCAGAACTGAAGTTCTCTTGTTGCACAAGAAGAATTGGATTCAGAAGGTATAAATAACCCAGGAAGAAAAACAAAAATGCAAGCAGTTTACATTCATTTCCCAGTGTTCTTTCTTTTGGTGTATATATGCTTAGTTTAATATAATTTTATTTAGAGAATCATGAGACTATTTATTCTAACTGGGATACAAAGTGGATTATGATAACATGAAGCCCAATTAAACCTCTGATTAACCAGTTAGAACAATGACAATCCAAAAACATCCCACTTGTTGCTCAATGCTTTTATTGTTTGTAAGATTTTTATTAAAGTGCTAAAGCTATAAAATATTATTAAAAGCTACAAAATCATTATTCAAACACAAAGCATTCAGATGGCTAGGAAGAAACAGAGCCTTTTATTCCCAATGAGAGGATCTGGTCTCTAATGTAATAGAATACAGAATGCTACCTACAGCTTGCATTCATTTTAAAACAATAATCCACACCTTTTCTGATGGAATTTTTTCTATGTTCAGGGTAGGACTGTGAGGTAGAAGATAGAAGGATGAATTTAATTATTGGGGTGGATGACCATTGATAGGAAAATGTCTTAGGAAAGGGAGAAACATCTAAAACAATAGCTTTTCTGTTTTAGTGAGCCATAAAACAATAGTCATACCTCAAATTTCTTTGTGGTCCATTCTTATGAATAGCAGATGACTGAAGTTCTGTTTTAGGAAGAGAAACCTCAAAGGCAATTTAAAAAAAAAAAAAAAAGAAAACCCAACCTAGGGTAACATGATACTATTGTTGTTGACATAACACTTGGAAATATTTTCCTCATAATTATTTATTTATTCATTCATTTTTGTAAGGATTTATTTTCTCTCTCCTGCTCTCCAAACAGAATCCTCATAGCAAACATGTACACTTCAGCAAAACAAATTCCCACATTGGCCATGTCCAAAAATACATGTCTCTTTTTGCATTTTAATGCCATCATCTGCTTGGCAGGATATATATACATGTCCATATAGTTATTTTGCTGTACAAAAAGAATCAGATTTTGAAATAGTGTACAATACTGCATAGTATTATATATCTTCAGATCACTAGATTTGTGTTTTATCATTGCATTGATCTTCTAAGGATTTCTAAGGTGCCCTGAAGTTTGTTTATTTGTTTTTGATAATGTCATAGTAGAAATTGTTCTCCTATTTCTGTTCTCTTCAATTTGCCTTCCCAGTTTCCTCTGAAAGCATATGTCTCACTTCTTATATAACAATCCACTAATTCTTATACTATCTGTTTAGCCATTCCTCAATAGGTAAACAACCCCTTAATTTAGAAACATAAATTAAGCATAAATCAATAAAAGCAAGTTCATCCCAGTATATGTGAAATTGAGGGCTGATTATTCCAGAATAATAGTGACCTTGGAACCTATGGCAAGGGTAGGCTTTGATTCTATGAATATGGTTTATCCTATAAAAACATGGTAGAACACTGAGATAAAAGGGGTTCACAGCCATAAATCAGGATCATGAGATGAAAGATAAAGTTAAGATGAGTCTGAGTTTGGCACTTACTTATACTTTGCAAACTTATGCAAAAATTGCTAAATTTAAAAAAATCCATTAAAAAGTCAAATTCCTTCTAAATCTATCTACCAAGACAATTTACTTTTTAAAAAATCAAAGAATTCTCAAGTCATTAAACTTGTTTCCCTCATCTTTAAAATGGGGAGGTAGGAAGTCTTTTCAGTCAACAATTCTCAAACTTCATGGTCTCAGCTTACATGAATTGATGCTCAGTGAAATAAGCAGAACCAAGAGATCATTATACACGGCAACAAGAAGATTATATGATGATCATTTCTGATGGACGTGGCCCTCTTCAACAAAGAGATGATTCAAACCAGTTCCAATTGTTCAGTAAAGAAGAGAATCAGCTACACCCAGAGAGAGAACTGTAGGAACTGAGTGTGGACCACAACATAGCATTTCCACTCTTTCTGTTATTGTTTGCTTGCATTTTTGTTTTTCTTCTCAGGTTTTTTTCTTTCTAGAAGCAATTTTCCTTATGCAGCAAGATAACTGTATAAATAGGTATACATATATTGGATTTAATGTATACTTTAACATATTTAACATGTATTGGACTACCTGCCATCCAGGAGAGGGGTAGGGGGAACAGAATGTTTTTGCAAAGGTCAATGTTGAAAAATTACCCATGCACATATTTTGTAAATAAAAAGCTATAATAATAATAATAAAAACTTCATGTCTCAGGAATCCTTTATACTCTTAAAAATGATTGTAGGGGCAGCTGACGTCAGGAGGACCTGAGTTCAAATCTGGCCTCAGACTTAACTCTTCCTAGCTGTGTGACCCTGGGCAAGTCACTTAACTCCAGTTGCCTCGGGGGGGGAGGGGGAAAGATTGTGGACTCATCAAAGATCTTCTGTTTATGTGAGTTATAATGATTTGTACTTACTACATTGTAAATTAAAACATTTTAGTATTATCGTGAAAATAATTTTGATTTTACAGATTCCCTGAAGGGGAGAATCTCACATAGACTCAAATTCTTACTCCTTCATAAAATCTTACATCTTCCTCTGAAGCTCAAAATCTTTTTGTATAGTCATTATGGTTCCTGGAAAAAAGACTCCAGTCCTTATAAGTGGACTGCATTTGCTTCACCTTCTCATGCTGCAGTTGTGGACTTGTTAAGAAAAAAAGTAGTAACTTCCATCTATCCTCATGAGAACAATTCTCTAAATCACGATTGATTAGAGAAATGCAAATTAAAACAACTCTGAGGTACTACCTCACACCTGTCAGCTTGGTTGAGTTGACAGGAAAAGATAATGATAAACATTGGAGGGGATGTGGGAAAAATGGGACATTAATACATTGTTGGTGGAGTGTGAAATGATTCAACCATTCTGGAGAGAAATTTGGAACTATGCCCAAAGGGCTATAAAACTGTGCATGCTGTCACTATTATATATGTATACATGTCCAAACAGTTATTTTGCTGTACAAAAAGAATCAGACTTTGAAATAGTGTACAATTAGCCTGTGAAGGAAATCAAAAATGCAGGTGGACAAAAATAGAGGGATTGGGAATTCTATGTAATGGTTCTTAGTCATCTCCAGAGTTCTTTCACTGGGTATAGCTGGTTCAGTTCATTACTGCTCCATTGGAACTGATCTGGTTCATCTCATTGCTGGAGAGGGCCACGTCCATCAGAATTGATCATCATATAGTATTGTTGAAGTATATAATCTCCTGGTCCTGCTCATTTCACTCAACATCAGTTCATGTAAGTCTCTCGAGGCCTTTCTGAAATCCTTCTGCTGATCATTTCTTACTGAACAATAATATTTCATAATATTCATATACCACAATTTATTCAGCCATTCTCCAATTGATGGACATCCACTCAGTTTCCAGTTTCTGGACACTACAAAGAGGGCTGCCACAAACATTCGTGCACATACAGGTACCTTTCCCTTCTTTAGTATCTCTTTGGGGTATAAGCCCAGTAGAAACACAGCTGGATCAAAGGGTATGCACAGTTCGATAACTTTTTGAGCATAGATCCAAATTGCTCTCCAGAATGGCTGGATGTGTTCACAATTCCACCAACAATGTATCAGTGTCCCAGTTTTCCCACATCCCCTTCAACATTCCGCATTATCTTTCCCTGTCATTCTATGCAATCTGAGTGTCACATGAACTTGATATGAACTACAATTGTCTTGTGCCAACATTAGACTATCTAATCGCACTCCTGAACAAAGTAGTCATAACTACTTTGGGGTGACCATGGCTTTTTTGGAGGGTAATTACTTTAAAGAACATGGAGTTTTGTTGGGTTCTAACAGGGATTTCAGTCTTTTAACATCTAGAAATAACAGAACTTTACACCTAAGTAATTTTTGTGGTTTTTCATTCTCAAAAAAGACCATGATAGCAGGGAAGTGATGCCATGACTTGCAAGAAATGGAATTAAGTGAGCAAAGTCTCACTTTGTCTTCCAGAGCCCTGTGGACCCAATAGCAAGATACATATCAGGATAACTAGAGATGGTCCTGGATGACCTTGGTCTTTTTAAGTTAAATTCTTTACCTAATTAATTGGTTTAAAAGGGATGCTACCAGATTGTGGGCCAGAGAGAACTTTTCCCATTCCCGATTCTGTTCTCTTGTCCAGTTCCCTGCCTCTGTTCCCTCCAGCAGTGTTTTTATGCTGCTGTCCTAGGTCTCTGACTGCATGCTAAAAGTCAATGACCCCATTCCCTATTTTAGCTAGTGACAACTTGCTTCAGACACTGTAATTTCTAGTGATAACTTTTCTTGAATCCCAAGTAGATTGAGTATGTGGGATCTCTTACAGCTAGGTCTGGAAAACCCGTGATCCAGAACTTCCTTGAAAAGGCTTGGGCAGAGTCTAGAAATCTGAATGATTCAGATTATTCAAATAGTTTGACTCTCCCTCTAATTCTTATTAACTTGGTTCCAAGGATACCAAACTGATCTGGGCTCACTAAGTTTTAGGTACTTTGGAAATAATTCCTCTAGTAGAAAGAAGAGTAGAGTGAGAACCAGAGAACCTAGATTTGGATTCTAGGTCTATTTGGGGAAGGTCTTCACTCTGGATTTAACTTCATCCATAAAATGAGGAAGTTGATCAATATAAGCTGCCAATTGCTCTTTCAGGTCCAATGGATATATGGTCTTCAATTGGAGAATAAATCACAAGGAAGAGCAAAACTCCATTATCAAAAAATATATTCCTTGTATGTGACACTATACATTATACTATGTGTTAGTTCCATTTTTTCAGATACATTTTGTAACACTCATCTGACTATATATTTTCTAGACTGAGTGGATTTGGCACAAATCATGTTGCCTATATTTTCTCTCATTCTTGTCTGTGTCCTTGGGCCAAAAGGACTAGATTGAGGAATGAGAAGAAGGTCATTACTTATGTGCACTTGATTGTATTCTAGGCTATTTAAAGTACCTGAATATCTCTAAAAGTGACCTAGACAGAAGGGAGTCAATAATTGAATGAATGAAGATAGGTTTGCAAAATTATATTCAAATACAGAGAAGGTCTTAAACTAGGGCTTAGAGATTATTGTAATGTTAGTTGTAAAAAGTATGTGACTAGTTTATTCATAAACTCTTGTGGGAGACTGGACAGATAGCCTTGACACTTGGGGAAAATTTTTTTTTTACTTTCATGATATTTTTAAACTCTGGGAACCAGTAATATCAATAATAGAGATGAAATTTCATTTGAAGAAAAAGCCTTAATTAACCCACCCCTAAATATGAGTAAGAAAATATATATTACTTATAGAACAACTAGAAAAATGAACTAAAGAATGTCTTTAATGATTTAAAATGTCTGGCAAGCTAAAGACAAATAGTCAGAAAAATCTGCTGCTGATCAGATGAGAGATAGAGTTCATTGATGTTGAATCTAAATTAGAATGATTGATGCACATGACAAGTATCCTCGTATTTTCACTGTAATGATTAAAAGTGGCAAAGATTTTTGTTGATGTCTGAATAGGAGGAATATAGGTTCTTAGAAGCAAATACATCTTGCAGCAAGAAATACAACATAAAAAGAGGGGAGAATTTTACAAATTCTCTAAATGTGAATCATACAATTACTTCCTTAATGTCCCTTTTGGGCTTCAAAGAAAATTTCAAAGTCTAGAACTTGTAAAATTTGAACATATACTATGTAATTGGTGTATCACTACTAATTTACTGCCTTATCTCTTCTCTCCCTCTCCCTCTTTCCTTCTCTTCACCCCCAATAATACTTAGTCAAGGGCCTATTAAATTGTTATTTTTTTAATGTAACAGTGTTGTACTTTAGGTGCCTTATGTTTCATGTATGAAACATAAAAAGAATTTGTTGTATTGAGTAAACATGAAATAATCTATATTAAAATAAATTATAATTGCAGCATGGCCATTGCTTGCCATTAGTGGCATCCATTGCCTTTATCCAGACTTCCCACTTATTTTTCACTTTTATGTGCCTTTTTTTTTCTGTTCCAATTTCATTGAATGTTTTCTTGAAATATCCCAATTGTGCTCGACTGAATCAATTGATTTTTCATTGTATAATTCATTTCATGAATTTATAAAATTTATTTTAATTTTAACACTTTCAACAAATCCTATTAAAAGTGTTTATTTGAATGAAAATTACTTAAAATAAATTGCTCAAATCCTACCATTTCAATTTCTTCTTTTTTCTTTCCCCTCACATACATGTTTACAAATAGTAAATAGTGCTCCATACACACCAGAGATGCTTTGAATTTATCATTCCCTGTAAGTATCTAAGCTGGTCTCAATGTCTAGTATACAGTCCTGCCTACTCAGATTTCTTATTTTCCTTTAATTCAATTCAGTGAAAGGGTATTAAGAATAGACTATTTGGAAGGCACTATGATACAAAGCCAACAATCACAAAAACAAATAAATCAACCAACCAGAATTGTTGCTGCCTTCAAGGAGCTTATAATTTAAAGTTTCAGATAAGAAAGTCTTCCCTGATCACTTTTCCCTCTCTAATTCACCAGTATGAGGCCTTTCTTTCTTCTCAAGTTACCTAGTTTTTCCTTGTATATATACACATATGACTTTCCCCAGTAGAAATAAACTTTCTGAGTTATTTTATTTTTATATATTTTATATTTTAAATGTTTAATATTTTATTAATATTTATTTAAACAATTGATTTTTAAAATTTAATTTATTTAAATTTAATTAATATTTAACATTAAATTGTTATTTACAAAAATAAATATTATATATATTAGAGGTTATTTTGTTTTTATCTTATTCCCATTATCTAGGGCAATGCTTTGAACATAGAAAATGATTAACAAATGTATATTGAATTGAATAGATTTTCTATTACTGAAGCCTCCTGTTCACAGATTTACTAAAAAAAACTGCAGCTGTTGTGATTATCAAGTCATGCTTTGTCTTTAAAAAAAACTATTTCTGGGAAACTTAATGCTCTTAGAAAAATCTAACCAAATTTATTCTTATAATTTCAGTGTATGGGAAAGACCTGGTGTTGTGGCAATGAAGTCATTGAGGAAGAGAATGTTTATAAAATATGTATAAGTTGCTTCCTCTTCTTAGTACTTCAACAACTGACTCCTTGACATTTCCTAACACATTCTATCATTCTATTTGTATGAAGAGCCTTTCTATAATGGTCTTGACTTTCTCCATATACCCTCCATGTAATACTTTTCTTAATTGGTACTCTTGCTATTTTTCCATTTAAAGTTGCTCTTTTAGAATAGTTATTTTCAATTTTAAAAGGAAATTGAGGTGTGACTATTGTTAAGTATAAATATTTAAAAGGAAGAAAAAAGGTATGGATCATAAGAAACAAATCATGAACAAAAGTGTGGTTTACAATTAAAATTGAGTAAGCCGAGAGTCACAGAATTACAGAGCTAGAAAGGATCTCAGAAATCAGTTACTCCAGACCATACTTGAACAAAAATAATTTCTATAACATATATATCTGATAGCTAGTCATCAAGTTTTACTAGAGCCTCCCAATAGGTGAAGGGAATCCCAATCTTTTCCCAGAAGTTATACCCTTGAATCTCCATTTGAGGAAGTGGCCAAGCCCATTATCTTCTACTTCTGACTCCCTGGATTTCTTCCTTAAAAAAATTTTTTTTATTGTTAAAGCCTTTTATTTTCAAATCATATGCATAAATAGTTTGCAATATTCACCCTTGCAAAACCCTGTGTTCCTTTTTTTTTTTCTCCCCTCAGCTCCCTCCCCTAGATGGCAAGTAATCCTATATAGGTTAAACATGTGCAATTCTTCTATACATATTTCCACAATTATCATGCTGCACAGGAAAAATCAGATCAAAAAGGGGAAAAAATGAGAAAGAAAACAAAATGCAAGCAAACAACAACAAAAAAGTGAAAATACTATTTGTGATCTATACTCAGTTCCCACAGTCCTCTCTCTGGGTGCAGATGGCTTTCTCCATTACAAAACCATTGGAACTGGCCTGAATCACTCCACTTTTGAAAAGAACCACGTCCATCAGAACTGATCACATAATTTTGTTGCTGTGTACAATGTTCTCTTGGTTCTACTCACTTCACTTAGTATCAGTTCATGCAAATCTCTGCAGGCCTTTCTGAAATCATCCTGATCGTTTCTTATAGAACAATATGGATTTCTTCATCTTGACTTTGATTTGGTCACCTTTGTATTCTTTTCCTTAGCTCCCTTAGTGCTTTTATTTTTTTAAACTATTTCATGTATGTTAACTTGTTTCATCTTTACAGCAAACCTGTGAAGTAGGTATTATTATTATCCCTGTTTTACAAATGAGAAAACTGAGACCCAAAGGAGTTAATCACTGCCCAGGATCATGCTGCTAATAAGTATCTGAAGTAAGATTAGAACTCTGTTCGTCTTTACTGTAAGTCCTATGCTCTATCCACCTAGCACTACCTAGCTGACTCATTGTCTATCTCTCCATCTCACTATCTTTCTATCTTTTTGTTTTCTGTGTTTCTAGCTCTATCTAGCCTTCTCTGCTTCTCCACCTCCCCTCCCTTGTCTCTCTCTGCATCTCTGACTCTGTCTACCACTGTCTCTGTGTCTGTCTCCTTCTCTCTCTTTGACTCTCTCTGTCTCTTTCCTCTATATGCCTCACTTAGCTCTTTCTAAATTTGAAGAATTTTAATTCTCCAGAAGATTTTTCTCTCATATAAAGTTTAAATTTACCTCTTAGCAACTTCTATGCATTGCTCCAAGTTCTGACTTCTAGGGAAAACAGTAGAAAGTCTAATCTCTCTCTCAGGTCATAACCTTTCAAAAAATCTCAGACCTCTCTCATTTTTCCCCCCAAGAATTCCTTTCTTTGGCTTCAACATTTCCAGTTCTTTCAACCAGTCCTCATAAGGTTTGATTTCAAGACCTTTTAACCATACTGGTTTCCTTTCCCTTGGATACATTTCCCATATTTCTCCAATATTATTCATAAAATGGGTTATCTAGAATGGAATACAAGAATCCATATTTGATCTGAATATAGCAGAGTACAGCAGGACTTTCATCTCATTTGTCTTGGATTATGCTTCTTAATGTAGCATAAGATCACATTAGTTTTCTTGGGTGCTATATGATAGACTATATTCCTACTATGCACATATTCCACTAAAATTGCCAAATCTTTTCCTATGTGAACCTCTCTTTATCAGTATATATCCCATCTTTAAAATTATCCATACATATAACTTGCAAATTAAAAGCTATTAAAAAAAAAGATTAACATGGGAAGATGTATGAACTGATGCCAAGTAAAGAAATCTGTACCAGATTAACAATATGTATACAGTGATTACAATAATGTAAGTAAGCAGTACACACATACACACACACACAAAAAAAAAATAAGAGGAATACTGAGTAATAATAGTGACCAATCTTGAACTCATAAAAGAGATAAAGATATTCATTTTTTTGCTTTACATAAAATGACAAGGAAAGATGGGTCTGGAACATTACATTTTGTATTGTATGCCATCATTTTGCCTCTTGTTTTTGTTTAATTGATTTTCTTATTTTAAGAAATGGATTATTAAAGAGTGATCATATCTATAAGAAAAGTATATATCCCATCTTATATTTGAAAAGTATTTTTAAAGATCTAGGTATATAACTATCTTTCACTAATTAATTTCATTATCTTATATTTAGATCAATGAGCTTGCCAATCAAAATTTTTTGGCTTTGTCATGTTATGAATTTGCTAATTCTCCTACTTTTTGAGTCACCTAAAATTTGCTAAGCATATCATCTATACCTTATCCAAGTTATTAATGAAAATGTTAAGTACATTTGGCTAAGCAATGCTGAGGAGGAGATGTATTGCTGACAAGTGTTACAGCTTATATAAATGCATGAGGGTACGCCACAGGAGACCTCCTTAAGAGTTAATATATCTCCTCAAACTATAGTCTTCTATCTCTCCTGCTTTTCATATACAAACTCTTAGAGGAAATTATAAGTACTTCCTGATTCTACTTTTCCATCTTCAACTCATTTGAAACTGTTCTCTTCAAGGTCACCAATGATCTCTTACTGCTAAAGTCAGTGATCTTTTTACAATTCTCATCTTTTATGATTTTGCTGCAGCATATGACATCACTGGCCATTCCCTCTTTCTGGGTATTAAAATCTCCCTGGGTTTTGGTGATAGTATATTGTCTTAGTTTTCTCCCTACTTGTCTGACAAATCCTCAATCTTCTTTTCAGGACCATCATCCATACCCTGTTCTTTTTTTTATCTATATTTTTATTTTATTGATCTTATTATTTTCCATGTGGATAATTATCATCTTTGAACAGATCACTTCCATATCTATATACTAATCTCGCTTCTAAGTTCTAGACTTACATTTCTAATTGGATGTTCCATTGGTATCTCTAATCTAACATATCCAAAACATGAACTCATTATCTTCTCCCCAAACCTACTTTTTTAATATCTTTATTTCTTTAGAGAGTATCACAATAAGTGGTACTTTCAGTAAGCCAAGTTCACAGTCTAGGAGATATCATAGACTCTTCACTTTCACTAATGGTCTGAGACCACTTGCCAAGTCATGTTGATTTTATTTCCACAATCTCTCTCTCCTCTACTCTCTGCTCATACCACAATCACCCTGGTTGAAGCTTTCACTACTCTCTATTGGATTGTTACAGTAGCTTCCTAATCTAAAACTAGACTCTTTTCCAACACTAAATCTATCTAAATCTATCATGCTATGACTGCTATATCTGTATTATAAGTACAGTCATTGCTTCCTCCCTAGTTCAATAAATGGCTGCTCCAATTCTAGCAGAGCAAAATGAACTGGTGTCAGTTTAGTAACAAGGGACCCTTTAATAATAACAGCTTTGGGAACAAGGTAAGTTCTCATTGATTAGGTAATAGTTAACCAAATTATGATATATGAATATAGCAATATTCATATTTATTATGTTATAATTATTATACCATATTATAGCATAATTATAATTATACCATATATATTATACCATATTGTACCATAATTATTATTATGGTATTAATTATACCATAAGTTTGATGGATATGAGAAATAAGAAGTATGGGAAGACTTGTATGAAATGATGCATAATGTACTGACTCAAATATATGGAGAAGGAAGGAATTCATGACTAAAGAAGAACTAGAGTACATTGTGAAATGCAAAATGGATAGTTTTGATTATATTAAATTGAAAAGGTTTTGTACAAACACAATCAATGCAGACAAAATTAGAAGGGAAGCAGAAAACCAAGGAAAAGTTTTTTAGATTCAAGGGTTCTGATAAAGGCCTCATTTCTAAAACATAGGAATTTGACTCAAATTTATAAGCACACAAGACATTCTCTAATTGATAAAATGATCAAAGGATATGAACAAACAATTTTCAGATGAAAAAATGAAAACCATTTCTAATCATATGGAAAAATGCTCTAAATCACTATTGATAAGAGACATGCAACTTAAGACAATTCTGAGGTACCATTACATACTTCTCAGATTGGCTAAGATGATAGAAAAAAAATAATGATAAATATTGAAGGGGATGTGGAAAAACTGGGGCACTAACATTGTTGATGGAGTTGTAAACTGATCCAACCATTCTGGAGAGCAATTTGGAACTACACCCAAAGATCTATCAAACTGTCCATATTTTTTGATTCAGCAGTTTCTCTACTGGGCCTATCCCAAAGAGATCATAAAAAAGGAAAAAGAACCTACATGTACAAAAATGTTTGTAGCAGCCCTTTTTGTAGTGGCAAATAACTGGAAACTGTGTGGATGCCCAACAGTTGGAGAATGACTGAATAAATTATGGTATATGAATGTTATGGAGTATTAGTGTTCTATAAGAAATTATTAGCAGAATGATTTCAGAAAGACCTGAAGAGACTTACATGAACTGATGCTGAGTGAAGTGAGTGAAACCAAAAGAACATTATACACAGCAACTACAAGATTATGTTATGATTAACTCTGATGGATGTGGCTCTTTCCAATAATGAGGTAATTCAGGCCAATTCCAATAGTCTTGTGATGGAGAAAGCTATCTGTATCCAGAAAGAGGACCATAGGGACTGAATGTGGATCAAAACATAGTATTTTCACCTTTTTTTTGTTGTTGTTTGTTTGCTTTTTGTTTTCTTTATCATTTCTTTCTCCTTTTTAACCTGATTTTTCTTTGCAGCATGACAAATTTGGAAATATGTATAAAAGAATTCTATATGTTTAACATCTATTGAATTATTTGCTGTTTAGGGGAAGAGTAAGAGGAAGGGGGGAGAAAAAATTGGAACACAAGGTTTTGCAAAGCTGAATGTTGAAAACTAATTTTGCATAAATTTTGAAAATAAAAGACTGTTTAAATGTACTGAAAAGAATCAGAAAGATACCCTGCATATTATAATAATATGAATAAAGAGGACAATAAAATGAAACTAATTGATGTATGACCAAAAGATCATATTTGGGTCTATGGAATATAAGAAAAATGTACCTCCCTTACTTTGCTAGAAAGGTAGGAGAATATGGATGTGAAATGTTGCACATGCTATATGAGATGGTCAGTAATTGTTTGGTTTTGCTTAATTATTTTTTTCTTTGTTATAAGGGAAAGCTTACTGGGTAAGGGATAATGGAAATATATATTTGTAAATGTTTGAGATGAAAAAAAGCATTATTAAATCTTGAAAATGGATCTAATAAAAATTATGATCTGTCATTTAGATATGAAGATTTATAAAGTACTTTATATCTATGATCTCATGTGATTCTAACAACATCCCAGTAAGAAAGATACCATAGACATATCCATTTTACAGATGAGAAAGCTGAGCTTTGAAAAGATGTTAATATGGCAATACAATTAATACATGTTGGATGCCAGATTCAAACCCAATTCTCTTCTGACTCTAAATCCAAGATTCTGTTTTATGGAGCTTTTCAAAAAAAGGAACATCACCATCTAAAATGAGAAACAGGCCAACATAATGAAAAGAACACTAGAGTTAGAATAAAAGGAATCTAAGTTCAATTCTCAGTACTGGCATTTATGAGGTTTTTCTACCCCTCTCTTCTTGTTTTCTCATCAGTAAATGAAAGAGTAGGATAAGAAGACAGATGAAGTCCCTTCTAGTTTCAAATGTATGACATGTTTAATCTTCCTGCTATGCAAGGGGCACTTTATATAGAATAAATTTTAAAGTGAGAGGCACAGCTTGATGTGGTAGATAGAAAGCTTGTCTCATTCCATTTTTTCTAACTCCAAGATGAGTCAGGGTCCCATCTTTAGCATATACAAGTTATATTACTCTAAACAATTCACTTCCCTCTTTGTCTCAGCCATCCCTCTGAGACTACACTTGAAAACTAGGTGATAATCTGCATTATAGAGGGAGTTTGCTCAATGGAAGTTCTCCACACCAATAAAATGACAGAAATCCTAGTGGAGGAAAACTTTAGAGATATTAATTTAATATTATGTTTTAATTTACACTACAGAGCAATCCAATAGCAAAATGGGGTACTTCAATCTATGTGACAACATTCTACTTGCCATTTCTATTAAGCCCAAGTTACTTTTAAATATGATTGAGATTTTTGTCCTTGTGTGAGATGTTTACCCTTATGAACCCTAACAAAAATGCCAATTATCCATCCATTTAACACAAAAGACAACATCAGCATATTATAATAACTTCTAGCCAGCATTAATCTGTCACATTTGCAAAGGTGAGCTAAGTGTGAAAAGCTCTGAGCTCAATGATAAATCTCAACAACCCAGTCTCTATTTTCTAGTTATCATTTATTTTGAAAAGTAAGGGAGTTACTTCCTCTTCTTTCTTCTCTTCTCTTTTTCCATTTTTTCCTTCCCCCTCCCCTTTTGTTGTTTAAAGTAATCGCTGTACTCCTATTTAGGGGCATTAGGACCGTTAGCAAATTTTTACTGCTAGATTAATCCTTCCATTTCTTTGTGTTGCAAAGAATAATTTTAAATCTTGATTTTTCTCAAATTATAACTAAGCTGCCTTTTATATAAAAGGCCCCAATGATTCTTCTTTGCTTAAATATTATGCTTTTTATCCTATAGATGAGTTTCATCAGATAAAATTGGTCCTGATTTCAAATTAAATGATCTACTCTTGAAAAACACCTGTGATGAAATGTAAACTCCAGCTTATGCATTAAATACAATACATCTTTTAAGGAGTTCATTCACACATTGGATCAAAGAAGGAGATCTTAGAGATAATTTAGTTCAGTCCCTTGATTATATAACTAAAGAAACTGAAGTTTCAGAGAAGTCAAATATAAACAAAGTGACTAGATAGCAAGTTAATTTCAGAATGAAGAAATTTTTCAGGCAAAGCAAATCTCGAAGACTGTCTACTAGGCTGCATAAGTATAGTGATCTGCACTGGTAAAATGGGTGTCTATGTCTGTGATGATGATGATGGTGGTGATGTCAGTGAGTTAAAATGGGAAAGATAAAGGTATTCTCTGTTTTTCTAGACTGCAATGATTTTTCAGTCCTAACAGATGACAGGATGCAAAGCCATCCAAATGGGTTGCTGTATATTTAGAATCTAAGGAATTTTTCGTAGATAAAGCACTGTTTCTATAGACCATCTAGGAAGAAAAGAAAAAAAAATGTCACAAAGAATAATTCTTTGCAGTGATGTTTGAAATATTCAAATTTTGCTAGGATTATTGTCTTAATATTCTGCTTGAGATACTTTTAGGAAATGGTTATATTATGTAACTGATAGCTCTTAATAGTGGTATGATGTAGCATTGAAGAATAACAAGGTAAGCAAACATTTATTAAGCACTTACTATGTTCCAGGGTTTGTGTTGAATTCTAGGGACACAGAAAAAGGCAAACCATGATACAATGGAGAAGATAGCTTACAAACAAGATATATACAGGGTAAGCTAATGATGATTTCTGTGAGAAGGCTTTAGCATTATAGAAGAATGGGAAAATCTCAGAGACAGTGGAATTTTAGCTTACACTTAAAGGAAGCCAAAGGGGGAGATTAGGATATTCAGATTGAGAATAGCTGGGGACCACTAGGGAAAATGCTTGAAGTAAGTAGATGAGATGTCAAGAGCAAGGAATAGCAAGGAAGGTAATGCCATTGGATTATGGCGTACATAAGGATAGAGTGGGGTAAAGTGTAAGAATACTGAGAAGTTAGGAGAGGGCCAGGTTATGAACAATCTTAAAAATCAAAGAAAGAGATTTGTATTTCATTCTAGCAGCAATAGGGAGGCACTAGAGTTAATTGAGTAATCAGACTTGTGCTTTAGGGAAAAACTTTTATTAGCTGAGTGGAGAAAGAATTGTAGTGGGGAAAGGCCAGAAGCAAGGAGATTAACCAGCAAGTTATTTGCAACATCCAAGACTGAGGTGATGAGAGCCTGCACTGAGGTGGTGCTGGTATCAGAAAAGAGAAAGAGCCAATGAGAGAGATGATGTGGAGGTAGAATGGACAGGACTTGTCCCTAGATTGATTATGGGGGCAGAGTGAGAGAGAGTGAGGAGTCAAGAATGACACTTAGGTTTTAAGCCCAAGATCCTGGGAGAACAATGTTGCTTTCAATAATAATGAAGAAATTAGGAAGAAGAAAGATTGAATGGGGGAGAAATACTGAGCTCAGTTTTGGTATATTGATCTTATGATATTTATGGCATTTCTAGTTGAAATGTTAAATAGACATCAGGAGATGTAAAACTGGAGGTCACGAGAGGGGTTAGGCTGGATCAATAGATCACAAAGGCATATGTATAGAGATTATAATTGAATTCATGAAAACTGATGAGATCACCAAACTGAGCTAAGTAGCATAGAGTGAGAAGTGGGTTCAGGACAGAACCTTGGGGAACATGTATAGTTAATGAGTATAATCTAGATAAAGATTACTAAAGAAGAACCAGGAGTACTAAACTAGAGAGAAGAGAACATGAAGGAAAAGAGGGTGATCAAGAGTGTTAAAGATCACAGAAGAGTTAAGAAGGATGAGGACTGAAAAAACGTCCATTAGATTTGGCAATTAAAAGATCATTGATAGCTTTGGAGAGAGAAAGTTCAGGTGCACGAGGTCAGAACCAGGATTGCAGGATGTTAAGAAAAAATGAGAAGTGAGGAATGAGAAAATTTAGTTTCTTATCATGTTTCTGTGAGTAGAAAATTGTATGACCATCCACAAATTACTTCTCTTTAGCTATGGATTTCCTTATCTGTCACTAAAGCATCTACTTAAATAAGGTATAAGTTCTCTGAAGTATTTACTAGCTCTAAAATTCTATGACATATATTGAAATGGAAATTTTGATCTACTTAATTTCATTTTAGTTGTACCATTTTGGACACCAATTTTAATTCTATCTCAAACCTAACAGAACCTATAGCAATGTAACTGAATCCTTTGATGACAGGAAGAGAATTACTTTGGAGTAGGAAGCAATATTCCAGAGCTTGAGAACCATTTACTACTATGATTTGGGAAATAATTTACCTTTTCTTTCCTAAAGGAGTGAAATTATTTCATTTTAGTGAGTGCTTTCTTTCAATTAGATAATAAGATTATTGTTTTCTTTTTATCATCCACAAGTTTTCCCAGTGATAAGAAAATAAATTATTCTAGAAATCACATTTTGATTATGTTCTTTGTATATTATTAAATGATTTCTAATTGGTGAATGAATACTCTTAATTTTCATTTCCCTTCTTTTTATAAAAACATTCTATAATAATGGAATATCTTATTTTGGTCAAGACCAACTCTCTATAAACTGCTTAGTGCAGAGTCTGATTTTAAGCATTTTTCTTCCCAATGTATATGTTCCACTGTTGAGAGGCACATTCGTTATATAATATTGCATTTGATTGGAAGATAAATGCTATTACATAAATAATTTTGTGACGCAGAACCCATTATTAGGGAACTTACATCTATTAATATTCATACTTCATGTCTACATCTCAGGCACAATAAATGTAAATAGTCATGATCACAATAAAGAACTATAATATCCTCTTTTAAGACAGCACAGAAATAATGAAAAAATTTTCAAATCTAGTATAATGTATGGATAAAATGAAACTGGCAAATGATAAGGATATTTTGTCTCGATAGAGTTCAACTAGATGAAAAGGAAAAGTAAAATTTAGTGGAATTTGGCAAAATTATTATAATCCATAAATAGGAATCAAGATCATAACAAATTAGGAAACAAATTAAAACAGAATTCTAAAGTCCTTAGGGAAGGAAACAATGTCCAATGTAGTTTTCCCCAAAATTCATGAAATCCTCTGGGAAATGGGAAAAAAAATTGCTTTAGGAGCTAACTCAAAGAAGAAACCATGCAACCTTTGTTGTAACAGTTAATTGTCATACACATATATTTACATATGTGTGCGTGCAAGCACATATACACAGAGACAGCAAGGAAGAGAATTAGTATATATCGTTGTAGTTAAGTACACTTAAAGGGAAAAATATCTTCACATACTTAAAAAATACTCTGAAAATGTTGGACAATGTACCTTGTATACTATTGAAAGGCAACAATGATTCTTTGGTGGCTCAATAATGCATGGCACCGGTACATACAGAATATGAAATAGACATAGTTTAGCTTTTGAGTGGGCTTTATATCTCAAAAGAGATAAGTACATATTCAAATGCTTATTGCGAAAATAATAACTTGTTATAAATATGATAATGTAGTGATATTATTTGCTTCTACAATAATCTCATCTACAAAATGCTATTCAAAATAGAGAAGCCAGATACTTCCAAAATGGAGAGAATTTGCGGATCTCTTGGAGAGTAGTGTAAAAACTAAAGATAAAAGAATTTTATGAAATATTCAGTCATGAAGATTCAATAACAGACTTGTTCTTTCATTTGCAAAATGAAAGGGTTGAACTATATTTGGATTCTGAGATCCCTTCTGGTTTTGATATTCTGTGATTATGAAGATAATGTAAGGAATGTTATTAATTCAAATTAATGTGATAATTTGGATTTTCAAGAAAAAAGTTAAAATTACTATGAGCTTTAAAATGGTATTTTAAGTACTCCTATTTAATATTTAATATGTTGCTGAGATAGCTTCCTGTAATTCGTTGAACATAAAGGAAATATGTAAGTGCCACGGCACAGTAGATAGAGAGCTAGTCTTGGAGTTAACAAGCTCTGGGTTGAAGTTCAAATTCTGATAAATGCTAAATTTGAGCAAGTACTCTTTTATTCACTTCTAAAACCTTCGCATTCTGGCTACCAATCTCATTATTTGAGTAAAACTGCTCTAGAAAGTTATCAATGAGTTCTAAATTGCCAAATGTGGTTTTTTTTTTTTTTTTAATTCTCATACTATTTTCTTTGCAACATTTGACACCTAACCTGGATTCTCTTTCTTCTCTAGATTTTAAATTATTGATTTCTCTTGGTTCTGGTTTTTTTTTGTCTTTTTTTGATCAATTATTATTCAGATTATTTTTTCTAAATGTGTATGAACTCCTGAGACTCTCTCCTGGATCTCTTCTTTTCTTTCTATATTCTTTTGATGACCTCATCAACTCCTATGAGCTCACAGGATTACTAGATTACAGAATTTTTGTTATGGGCCAGAACTCTGTACTTTGAACAAGGATTCTTACAAGATGCAAACTCAGTGGAATTGATAAGACAATGGTTATCTAGTTTAGCATGTTGTTTAATAGTTCTCTAGTTCAGTATGATTGATTTAATCTTATCACAAATAATGGTTCCCTAGTGATATAATGATTGGCTTATATTCAGTGTATTGTAAATGATCTAATTATAATAGAGCATATAAGCTGGGACAAACTCAGCCGGGGTCAGACTCGGAGAAGACAGAGGACTGGAGGCGGGAGCTCAAGCTCCTGGAGCTCTCTCAAGGAGAGAGATTTTCAAGCTGAAAAGGCCCTAAGTGATTATCTAGGAAAACTCCCATGAAAAAAGAATCTCATGACAGGGAAAGATAATGCAGAATGTTGGAGGGGATGTGGGAAAAGAGGGATACTAATACGTTGTTGGTGGAATTGTGAATACATCCAACTATTCTGGAGAGCAATTTGGAACTATGCTCAAAAAATTATCAAACTGTGCATACCCTTTGATCCAGCAGTATTACTGTTGGGCTTATATCCCAAAGATATTTTTAAAGAAGGGAAAGGGGCCTGTATGTGCAAGAATGTTTGTGGCAGCCCTCTTTGTAGTGGCCAGAAACTGGAAAATGAGTGGATGTCCATCAATTGGAGAATGGCTGAATAAATTGTGGTATATGAATATTATGGAATATTATTGTTCGGTAAGAAATGACCAACAAGATGATTTCAGAAAGGCCTGGAGAGACTTACATGAACTGATGCTGAGTGAAATGAGCAGGATCAGGAGATCATTATATATTTCAACAACAATACTATATGATGATCAATTCTGATGGACCTGGCCATCTTCAGCAATGAGATGAACCAAATCAGTTCCAATGGAGCAGTAAGGAACTGAACCAGATACCCCCAGCGAAAGAACTCTGGGAGATGACTAAGAACCATTACATAGAATTCCCAATCCCTCTGTTTTTGTCCGCCTGCATTTTTTATTTCCTTCACAGGCTAATTGTACACTATTTCAGAGTCTGATTCTTTTTGTACAACAAAATAACAGTTTGGACATGTATACTTTTTTTGTATTTAATTTATACTTTAACATATTTAACATGTATTGGTCATCCTGCCATCTAGGAAAGGAAGTGGGGGAAAGGAGGAAAAAAATTGGAACAAAAGATTTGGCAATTGTCAATGCTGTAAAATTACCCATGCATATAACTTGTAAATAAAAAGCTATTAAAAAAAGAAAAAAGAATCTCTATTATATCTAATATGTGTGTGTATGTGTCTATATATATATATATACCCAGTGTACCCAATAATATATACATTCTCTATAATACACAGTGTTTTAGTATTCATTTCTACACAGATGACTCCTGGATATTCTTTCTTCTGAATTCCAATCCCATATTGCACATTATTCATTGGACATTTTGAATTGTATTTCCTCAGGTAATTCAAATTAAATATGTATATATCTGAATCCATCTTCCTCCTAAATTCACCCTTCTTCCAAACTTTTCTATTTCCTCGAGAGTATCACCATTTTTATAGTCATCCAAGTTTATAGTAAGGGTTACCCTTTAGACTTCTCTCTTCTCTTCACCCCATATGTCTAATCTGTTGTCAAGGTGTTTTGATTCTATATCTATAATATGTCTCTTGTCTGTTTCATTCAATTTACACAACTACTCCCATATTAGCCCCCATTTCACCTTTCATCTGTGCTATTATAAGCAGCCTCCTAATTGTTCCCTTTGTCTTATATATTTCTCTTCTTCAATATATACTTCACACAAATGCTGAAGTAATTGTTCTAAAAATGTTTATGATCCTATACCAAAGTAAGGTCAAAATAGAATCATGATTTAGATACAAAGGGTGATGCTATAAGCAATTAAGGAGAACAAGAGATAGTTTATCTGTCTGATCTGTGGAAAAGAAAGGAAGAGGGAACATTATGAAATGCAAAAGAACTAATTTTGATTACATTAAAATTTTTATACAAATAAAACCAATGCAGCTAAGATTAGAAAGGAAGGAGAAAATGGGAAAAAATTTACAGCCAGTATTTCTGATAAAGGCCTCATTTCTAAAATATAGAGAGAACTGAGTCAAATTTATAAGAATACAAGTCATTCTCCAATTGATAAATGGTCAAAGAATAGAAATAAACAATTTTCAAAGGAAGAAATTAAAGCTATCTTTATTTTTTTGAAAAAAAAATGCATTTGAAAAAAAAATTCATTGGAGAAATGTAAATTAAAACAAATCTGAGATACTACCTCACAACTATCAGACTGACTAAGATGACAGGAAAAGATGATGATAAATGCTGGAGAGGATGTAGAAAAACTGGGACAATAATGCATTGTTAGTAGAGTTATGAACTGATTGAGCCATTCTGCAGAGTAATTTGGAACTATACCCAAAGGACTATGAAACTGCATAGCCTTGGTTCTAGCAGTGACACTACTGAGTCTGTATCCTAAAGAGATCATAACAAAAGGGAAATGGATCCATATGTGTAAAAATGTTTTTGTGGTGGCAAGAAATTGAGGGGATTCCCATTAATTTGAGAATGACTGAGTAAGTTGTAGCATATGAATGTAATAGAATATTATTGTTCTATAAGAAATAATGAGTAGGTTGGTTTCAGAAAAGCCTGGACTTACGCGAACTGATGCTAAGTGAAGTGAGCAGAACTAGGAGAACATTGTACATAGTAACTGCAAAGTGTGTGATGATCAATTGTAATAAACTTAGCTCTTCTCAACAATTAAATTCCAATGGATTTGTGATGGAAAATGCCAATCACATATAGAAAAAGAACTAAGGAGGCCAATGGGCTAAAGCATACTGTTTTCACTTTTTGTTTTTATTCTTTCTTGTGATTTTCCCATTTTGTTAGGATTTTTCTTTTACAACATGAGTAATATGGAAATATGTTTAACACGATTGTATGTATAACCTATATTAAATTGCTTGCTGTTTTAGGGAAGAGGGAGAAAAAATTTGGAACTCAAAATCTCACAAAATTAAATGTTGAAAACTATCTTTACATATAAGTGGGAAAAATAAAATACTATTAAGTGAAGAAAAGGACGGGGGTTGGGGGGTGGGAAGAATACATCTATATTACTCCATTACTTTATCAATTTCAGTGTCTTCCTTTTATTTCTAGGATCAAATCTAAGCTCATGCATTTGGCATTAGAAGTTCTATAGAACCTGGCTCCAATCTATCTTTCTAGGCTTATTATCTATTATTTACCCTTGATACATTCTCCACTCCAGTTCACCTATTGTTTTATCTCTTATTTCTAAGCCTTGAAATGAATATCCTCCTTATCTCTTAGAATCCCTACTTTCCTTCAAAGTTTAAAGTGCCTCTTCTAGAACCATGTATTTGGAAATGGAAAGGATTTTGGAGATCACTTAATTCATCCCCTCTCATTTTACAGATGACACATCTAAAATTTAAAGATGTCAATTGACTTGTCTAAGGTCAGATGGTCCAACATTTGATCTCTCAAACTGGTCTACTCCTTTGAGTTATTCCTTCCTTCTCTCTCCCTCACTTAAAATTATTTTTGAAGTATGTATATGTATATGTATATATATCTAGATATACATGCTGACTCCTGTATAGAATATATACTCCTTGAAGGCAGAAATGATTTCATTTTGTCTCTGCCTTGCTAATATCTAGACCAATGATTGGTTGTAGGTAATTAATAAATGATTGTTGGTTAATTAATAGACTTTGGGCCAGGCACTTCACTTTTCAATTGCTGAGGCAATTTTCTTTCCATTTTTTTTTTTTTTTTTTTTTTTTCTGTTCCCCACATAATGTATTTTGGGTTTTTTTTTCCCTCAATGATGGTAAAGATCATTTTCATTCATTTTTGTAAGATTTCAAGTTGCAATTTTTTTCTTTCCCTCTTCACCCCCCCTCCCACTCTTCCCCCAAACAGCAAGCAACCTGATATAGGTTGTATGTGTACAATCATTTTAAACATATTTCCATACTAGTCATGTTGTGAAATAAAAATCAGCACAAAAAGGAAAAACTCCAAGAAAGAAAAATACAAAAAAGTGAAAATGTATGCTTTGATCTGTATTCAGTCTCCACAGTTTTTTCTCTGGATGGGCATTTTCCATCTAAAATCTTTTGGAATTGTCTTGGATTGCTGTATTCCTTGCAGTTAGTATGTATAGTGTTCTCTTGGTTCTGTCCATTTCACTTTCCAGAAGTTCATATAAGTCTTTCCTGAATTTTCTAAAATTAGTCTACTAATTACTGCTTGTGGAAAAATTGTATTCCATTACATGCATATTCCACAACTTACTCAGATATTCCCCAATTGATGGGAATTCCTTCAATTTCCCATTCCTTGACACCACAAGAAGAGCTGCTGAAAGCATTTTCACACGCGTGGGTCCTTTTTTCTTTTTAATGATCCCTTTGGGATCCAGACTCAATAGAGATCCTGCTGGATCAAAGGGTATACACAGTTTGATAACCCCTTGGGCGTAATTCCAAATTGCTCTCCAAAATAATTGGATTATCTCAAAACTCCAGACAACTTTCAAAGACTAAAAGAAAGCAAAGTGTTGTAGGTCTGCATCATTGCAAGACTTTCACAAGTCCCTACACTGATTAAATCATAGGTCTGGACTAGTACTACCTCCCAAGTATAGACATATTGATAGGCATTAGTACATATCTAGATATAAATTTAATAGACAAATGAATTATATTCTAGCATGATAGAACCCACTTATAAATATTCCTTGCTACATTGAAATCTAATACAATATGCAGAATTTCACTTGCAATGAACCGATAAGTCAGGGAATAAACTCTGTGCCACCTAAAAATTCACATTTATAATGTATTGAGTTATTAATATGTTTGTACTATAATCTAGAACAATCTCTTCTTCCTAACAATCTGTTTTATATCTTCTTCTATGGCTCTACTTCTTTTCTGGAACCTTTTATATCTGGAGCTTCTATTTTTTGGAAACTTCTAGTACTTTGGATTTCTTTTATGTTGCTGTTTGCTTGTTTTTTGTTTCTTTCTCATTTTTTTCCTTTTTAATCTGATTTTTCCTGTGCAATATGATAAATGTGGAAATATGTATAGAAGAATTACATATGTTTAACATATATTGGATTACTTGCTATGTAGGAGACAGAGTGGGGGGAAAAGAAGGGAGAAAAATTTTGGTTTTGCAAGGGTAAATGTTGAAAGCTATCTGCATATATTTTGAAAATAAAAAGCTATTATTTTAAAAATTGTCTTTATAAGCAATTGGAAAAAATAAGCACTATTAAAACTATTAAAAATGATTATCTTTGTGTAAATGTCTCCTAGATTTAGGTATCTTCGTTTAGTTACCTTCCTGAGCTCAAATCTCACCTCTTCAGCTGTCTATTCGACATTTTTCAAAATAAGACTTCACTGTTGATTTTTTTTTGTTGTTGTTTTTATATCATAGCCATTTCCCACTTTCAATTCAGATAGCAGCTAATAAAGTGACAAGATCTGAAAATGTATATAATATTCTTTCCTGGTAGTCTGATATTATTCTGCCGTAAGGGAGGAAGAATCTTTCAATTTCTCTTCTTTGGAACATTCATTGATTTGTTTTTCTTCCCCATTACTCAGAGCTCAACTTCTTCTTAGTAATCCTTTCATTTACATTTTTGTAGTCATTGTGTATAATGTTCCTATTAGATAACCTGTAAATATCTTAAACTTATGTCCAAAATAGAACTCACTATCTCATCATATACACTCCTCCCATTAACATATCTTGCCAGTCATTCAAATTTACAACTTGAGTCATTCTTGAATTTTTACTTTTCCTCATCATCCATCCCAGTCAATTGCAAATCTGATGCAACATGAAAATATATCAATATTATAAAAATAAAAACATATTGAGAATTTTTATAAACCAATGAAGAATGAAATGAGCAGAACCCGAAGAACAATGTAAATAGTTACTGATAAAAACAGGATAAAAATTAATCTTGAAAGTTGTAAGAACATTCATAATTCCAGATGTAAATTATGAAACATTCTATCTATTATAAAGTAGTCATGTATTCAGGAAATTAAATAATACATATACATTTTTGTTTGGTCTTTGGGGAAATGTGTTTTGTTTGACTAGATATTCGTTATAAGAATCTTCTTCTTCTTCTTCTTCTTCTTTTTCTTCTTTTTCTTCCCAGAACTTGAAACAAGGTGATAACTCAATGGAATTGATAGAAACAATGCTTAAGTTAACATCTTTGAGAGTTCACACATTAGCTCACACATTAGTTCACACGTTTGGGAGATTTCAGGGTTCAGTATGAGATATCCAAATTCACACCTCCCATAATCCCACTCTCAGAGGAGGAGTCAATCTTTGAGTTTACACCTCTAAAAGAGCATAAAAACAGCTGAGCTCAGTCAGGAGAGTTCAGTTGAAAAGATTGAGAGGGGAGTGTCAGTTGGAGATTGAGAAGCCAGGAGTAGGAGTTGAGCTGGAGGCAGAAGCTGCCAGAGAAGCTACAAGAGCTCTTGGAAACAAGGAGGGAGATAGGCCACCAAGAAAACTAACTGGGCTATTTTGGAGGAAGCAATAAAAGATCTGAACTTTTAACACCTGGCTGCATTTGGAGTGATTATTACATTGAACTGAAACTAAGGCTGCCTCCAGAAAACCTCTCCAAGAAACCTGTTCCCAGAGAACCATTATATTATACAAAAGAAGAGAACACCACATTCTTCTTTTTCTTCTTCTTCTCTCTATCTCTCTCTGTCTCTGTCTCTCTGTCTCTCTCTCTCTTTGTCTCTCTCTGTGTAACTGTCTCTGTGTCTGTCTCTGTGTGTGTCTCTCTCTATCTCTCATTCTTTGTCTCACTCTGTATATCTCTATGTCTATCTATCTGTCCATCTGTCTGTCCAACTGTATCTTTCTTTCCACTGTTCTTCCTTTCTTTACAATGGGTTGTGGGGTGGGGGAGCTTTCTGTTAATTAAAAATATATGATGAGGAGAATACTAGAGATGTTGGATGTTGCGTGAACTTTGAGCTGAGTTCACTGTCTTAATAGTTTTACTTAACTGTTTTGTTTTATTACAAAAGACCTCTTGTGAAATGGAAATAATCAGCAAATGTTGTTTGTTCTTTGTTTTTTTAAAGGACCAATGACATCATAGAATGATGTCTTGACTCTCCAGTGAATTGGATTTAAGTTAGCAAGAGTTGCACAAAATCATCAGTCTCTATTTTCCAGTCATTAAAGTCTAGGGACAAGAGAAAAATCCGGCCAAGGATGCAGTGGATAGATCTTGTCTTCATTGCCAAACCAAGTTCCAAGTGCTCCACAGTGCCTGCTTCAGACATCTTCATGGCTGTTGGAAAATTGTTCTTATCCACTCATTCTGTCAGAGGAAGTCTTTATGTGCTGGGATAGACATTTTCTATCTTTCTGATGATTTGAGGCTGATGAGTTACCCTCAACTTACTTTAACCTGCCTGCTGAAAGGTTTTTGCCAGCATGTGGCTGATTCGTGCCAAAGGTGAGTGCTAGATGGACATCAAAGACATGAGCAGTGGTGAAAAGGGCTTGGCAATCCCTCATAACAGAGGTGCTACCCTTTTTCAACACCCCTTATACCTTAGTAAATGGATGCTATATAAAAAGCAAACACATCAATAAAATTGAAAGCAACGCTTTCTCTGTTCACACAATCACTACCCTCTCTCTTCAGTTCAGACCCTTCTCATCCATTCCCCTGGACTATATCAATAGCTTATTTACTTCCCAATTCAAGTCTTCTCTTGGGATACTCCATCCTCCAAACAACTGCCCAAGTGACATTTTAAAAGCACATCCATGAAGAAGTCATTCTCAAGAATTCTGGTGGTTCCCAATAACTTCTAGGATGAAATACAAAATCCTCTCATTTAAAGGCTTCATAACCTAGTTGTAACTTACCTTTCAAATCAGTCCATCAATAAAGAAGTATTTATTGTGTCTACTAATGTCAACTATTATACTAAGCCCCAGGATACAAAGATTAAAAGTGAAATAATCTCTGTTCTCAAAGAAATTATATTCTAATTGGAGGACAATATGAACATATATTGGTGATTACAAAACCAACAAAAGCAGAAACAAGATGCCTTAGAGGAAAAGATATCAGCCAATGCAGGTTTATTAAGATTTTACTATATGCTAGGGACTGCCCAAAGCACTGAAGATACAAAACCAAAAGTGAAACAGTTTCTTACATTCCAAGAGTGGGGTGGGGTGGGGTGGGGGAGACAATAAATATGTGACTACATATATAAATATGTTATATACATAACTAGGTCTTAAAAGTCTTTGTCCCCAAAGTATAATTCTGAGTATTGAAACTTTAACATGTATCAAGACTTTTGGGACACTTTGTGACTACAAAATGAATATCAGTTGATTTTTAGGATGCAATGAACTATGAGCCACAAAGGTGAAATGGGATGGGGTGTGGATCAGGATAGGTTTCAGATGGAAGGTAACCCCTGAGCCGAATTTTGAAGGAAACTAGGGATTTCAAACAATGAAAAAGAGGATCATTCCAGGTATGGGAGGATAGAGAGCTGGTATAAAATGCTGCAGAAAGGTCAATAACAATGATAAATGGAAGGCGGTTTAGAAAAAGTGTGAGGAGAGCTATAGAAGAGAAGGATGTAAAGAGAATCATTTTTTCCTCTTTATCTGCTTTTCCTTCCCTCTCTCCCCCTAGTCCTGCCTGTAAAAGGAAGAAGAAAAAAACAAAACCCTTGTAAAAGAAAAAAATAAGCATAGTCAAGTAAAACACATTCCCAGATTGACCATATTCTTCTATTTTCTTGGTAAAGTATGAGTTGAGGCCCTCATCTGAGAAGGTAGGTGAAAATACTGTAAGAAACTTGGGAAAAGGTTTAAAATAGCTGCTATGGTATCAAATTCAAATAGAAATGGGGCCACTAAGTTATCCATAAGATCCCCATGACCCCTTTTTGATCCAGAAAAACATCCATTAATATTATCTATCCTCTATTTTATTTGTATATGTTTTGCTAAATAATTCCCAATTACATTTTATTCTGGTTAAGGCCATTCTTAAGGAGGGAGTGTTGCAGGCCACAATGGCATTAGGGAAGGATAAAAAAAGATTTCCTCATTCAGTGAGAGACCAATTGAGAACATAAATTTGCAATGAATCCAGTCATCAGTTTTATGACTTCCTCCACCTTCACGCAGTACTGGAGTAGGAATAAAGGTGGTAGAGAGTGAGAGTAATCCAAGGTTAGGATCTGATAAGATGTGGAATACAAGAAGATACAAGGTGTGGGGTAAAGAATTTAAGAATAAAAGACAGTATAAAGTTGACTGATTTACATAGACATTGAGAAAGGAGGAGACGGTAGCCTGAGTGGGAATGAGGGTCAGAACTGGAGGTCCCATTGACACTAAAGAATAGTGGCATAAAGTATAAGAAATTATAGGAGATTATGATTGAATAAAGAAATTTTTAGAGTTTTTCATCTTGAAAGTGGCTTTTTGTGGATTGTGATTGGATCAATATTGACTAGGTTTCTGCCCAGTATAGTTTAGAAAAAGGTAACAAAACTAGAACTTGATTGTTGCAGGATGGGTCAAGGTTCAAGCTCCTGCAATGTCAGTTTAAGAAAGTAATTGATGATCAGCCTAAGGGAATGCTAGTAAAACTATAAAGAGATATTCAGCACCAGGTTAGTAGAAACCTTTAAACCCCAGTCAAGCCTATAGACACTTTAAAAAAGCCCCAATACCAGGGAGATCATTTAGATGGAAGATCATAGAAGAAAACAGCCTCATGGATTCTTGAGATGATATTTGCAGGTGTTTAATAATGTAGGTGTTTAATAAATTCTGGTTCTTCCACTCTTCACTGGGAATCAGTATCTGTATGGGTTTTTCAGCAACCTCTATGCAGGTTATTATGGGTAGGATTAAAACAAAACCCTAGGAATTGATGGAACCTTCCTACGGAATATAAACTTCATATAAACTTGGTGTAAACCAAAACAATAATAAGTCTTTGGGATGAAAAATGTTTCTTCTTCATTGATGCAGGTGAGGGAAGTAAGAGTACTTTATACAGCATGAAAAAGGCATGAGGCATATGGCAACTTATGAGTGATTACAGGAGGTTGAGTAAAATCCTTGTGCTCATCATTATAGCTATTACTGATCTGACTATGGTTTCTCATTGAGTGAAGTAACCCAGACGCAGAGTAAATGGTATGTGATTATTGATCCATTATTCTTTCCCCACCTCTATTCCTGTTGTTGAGACTAATTAGGAAATGTTGGCTTTGACCTGGGAAGAAATTTAGTATATTTTCGTTGTCTTTCCCGTGATTATCTAAATTTTTTCTCTTATTGATGAGGTTAGTGGCAGTCAGAGAGTTGTTAAAAATCCCCTTTTGGTCGGCGCAGGTTCTTCATGAAAGAATTCATGAAACTTGAAATATTAATTGGCAAAAATGGAAGTTTATTGTTGGATAGGAAGCCAGTTTTGCTAAGAGATTAACTACTTTAGTAGCAAAGTCCTATTAAGGAAATGGAGGCTGACACTGAGAAGAGAATGCCTTCTCAGTGGGCAGGGTCCTAGAAGCAGAGCAAGCTGCTTTGGACCTCCTGCAAAGTGAGTTCAGAAATTGCCCTTTAAAAGGAGTCTTGAGGCTTCGGATTTCAGAAAGCCAAAGTCCCCAGGTCTAGATGCTTATTGGTATCTGGCCCAGATCTCCAATTGGAATTCAAAGGGTCTGGCATCCTCAAAAGATAAAAAGGGTGCTTTTGACCCAGATTTCTAATTGAATAATGATATAACTTATCTGGGGGGATATGTCTTCCTCAGGAGGGCCTGAGATCAAAAGGGAACACAGTTTCAGAGTGATAATTTTAAAGGGAACACAGTTTCACTTGCCCTTCAATATTGCCACATTATGATGGATAGAGAGCTGGAAAGTTCTTCATGGGGACATTGGTGTAAACCATTACACTGATGACATCTTGCCTGAGGCAGATGAGGCATAGTGAGAAACTCTATATTGGTTAGGACATATAAAGGATAAGGGATGGGAAATGAAAATTAAGAAAATCTAGAATCCAGCCTCCTTAGCCGAGCGTTTGGGAAATACAAGTAGGAGGGGAAATCTAGAGGTTTCTTGATAAAGTCCAGAATAAACTACTGACACTTACATGTCCACACTCTAAGAAGGAAGCCCAAAGACTTCTTAGATTTCAAGTTTGGGGGAATCTGCATTCCCCATCTGGATATTCTGATGGGCTTTAATTACCAAGTCATCTACAGGTTCATTGGACCCAGAATAATATAGCCACGGGATAGAACTTTGGAATATCTAGATTAGACTGTTGTCTCTTCCTTTAGGCCTTTGTGACCTGAAGGATCATATTTTGGGAAGTTTCTGTCTATAAAGAGCAGGCTGAGTGGAGGCTTTGGAAAATGCCAATGGGGCAGCCAGAGGAGTTAAGTGGTACAGTGGTTACAGTACTGGGTTTGGAATTAGGAAAACCAGAGTTCAAATTTGGCCTTAACTCTTACTATGTGAGCTCGGGCAAGGCACTTAACTCTGTTTGCCTCAGTTTTCTCTTCTGTTAAATGAGTTGGAGAAGAAAATGACAAACTACCCCAATATCTTTGCCAAGAAAAGCCCAAATGACATCACAAAGATTGGGACATTACTGAAATGACTAAACAACAAAGGGGTGGTGAGACAAAAGCAACTATTAGATTTCTGAAGATGCCAGTTCTCCATAGAAATGACTCACTATATTTTTTGTAAAGGCATTTAAACCAGTTCCTGAGTCCCAGTTGCTACTGAACAGATGCTGAAGGATGATACAATTGATCTTTATCCATAAGTTGCCCTTTGAGTTGGGTGATAGTCCTACTAAAAAGATGGGAAGGGCACAGGAGATTTATGTTGACTAATTGCAATAGTACATTAAAAATCATGTTTACCTGAGTCTTTGCAATTAGTGTCCATCACAATTAAGCCAGAGACTAAAGCCTGCAATCCAGATCTCTTCTGCTAGCTCCCTGAGATCTCACCTATAATAATCTAAAGGGTTCCTGAGGAATGCTGGTTTTATCTGGTTTATCAACAGTTCCATCTACTATTTAAAAAAAAAAAAGTACATGCAACGGGACTTTAGCAGCTTCTAAGGCAGGGGATACTAAAGGGAATTAGGGCCTTGGGAAGCCCTCTTCAGCAAGCTGGGCTGCAAGCTGTAAGACTGGCATACAAGAGCCTTGAGGGATGGGGAAGATCTATGTATATACTTCGGGCTGATCAAGTAGCCTGGGGTACGGAGAGAACAGGATTAGAAAAACAAAGGCTAGTCCCCCTGGAGTTAAGACCAATGGAGAGATTTTGCTGATGCCTCATATTGTGGTGTTTGTGAGATGTCAGCACTCTTCAGAGATATCATAGACTAAACAAGCAAGTTGACCTTATTACAAGAACAGTAGACTTTGGGGAATGGGTCCATTGCCAATATGGACATTAGGGAGGTTATGTCTTATGCTGGATATACAATCATGTAATTCTCATAGGGACAAAGCAGTTATTTTTAAACTACTGGTCTCTTTGTGCCTGGTGAAGTACTCACATAACCCAACTGTCCCTTAACCTGTTTACACTTATCAAAATGGTACTTTTATTGCAGGACAAAGAAGTTTGCTCTTGCTAATTAACAACTGCATCATCATGTTTCTGACTACCTGGGTCAGGTGTTCAAGCTCCCAAAAGCCATATCTGTGACAAATTGGTGCTACTCTAAGAAGAGAAAGAGCTCTCTGATCCTCTCTGAACCTATTATAGGTTTTTAGGATGCAGTCTCCAGGAAGGCTACTTAGATGATCTTCTCCAGATTTTCTTTATTTCTTCCTCAGCAGTCTCAGTTCTTGATGTTTTAGAAGATTCTCTATGCCTTGGAAAAAGAGCTCAGGTTCATCTCAGTTGAATGACTTCCTTTTCTATAAGACGGTTTGGATGATACCTTTCCAGAAAGCTTTAAAAACAGGAATCTGGGTAAAAATTGGAATTAGGAAGACCAGAGTTCAAATTTGGCCTTAACTCTTACTATGTGAGCCAGGGTAAGGCACTTAACTCTGTTTGCCTCAGTTTTCTCTTCTGTTAAATGAGTTGAAGAAAATGACAAACCACCCCAATATCTTTGCCTGGGATTATTACAGGTGAGGCTGAATTGAAGTAGCAGAAGTGGTAGGGTTCTACTACAAGCTTCAGTCCCTGGATTAGTTGCCAACTGTTTGTAAAAAGCACCAATTGTATAAGACTAAAGGAGTGGTGCTACTTTCTAAGTTTAAAAAATCAAGGAGGTGTCTTGTTTTCTAATAGCATGGGAGAATCAATTTTTTTTTTTAATATAATGATGGTGAATGTGTATTTAGTTGGAAGAAAGGAGATCTCTTAAGTAGTCTGGGGGTAATTTAGTCTCAGGATAGGGATGAGAAAATTTAGTTCATCTCCTTAGAGATAAAAGTCTCTAAAGAGTCAAAGACCTGTCATTTCCCTAAGGAGGTTCCCAGGTGAGCTAGGGAATACTAAATGGGTGGAAGTACTGGGTCTCCACATCATGATTCCACGACAGGTTATGTGCATCGACTTTTAACCTCTTAGTCAATTTATTACAATTGAGTCTTAATTCATAATGAATCTGTGACTACACTGGAGGTATTGTCCTCTGTGCTGTGTTCCTGATATTTCTGGTACTGTGTTGACTCATCATCACCACTTTGCAAGAGGACCCTTTTGAATCTCAAGGATTAGTAATCTTCTACCAAATGAACCAGATCATTGAGATGTGAGATTCAGTCTTGCTAAATGAAAAGTTTAGGATTTCTGGCTACATTTCCCCTCTGTAATGACTCTTCATGGAGTTTCCCCTTAGAGTCACACCTATGCCAGGATAAGAGGGTCCCTGAGTAAAAGCTCTAAAAGCATTTAATTAGGGAAAGATCTAGATCCTTAGGTTCCTGATACCACAGAGGTGGCACATGACAGGACTAATTGTGATCAGTGTCCTAATTCTATCTCATATTCTACCAAGGCTCAGGTTAGGAGGAAAAGGCAACAAAATTAGCAATAGATTAGCTCAAAGGTGATACAAGTCTGTGCACTTTCCTTCATTTAACCAACTAAATATGGCTGTGTTAGCTCAAGGGTATAAAACAGATGGGGAATCTTTTTTCTGCCAAGGGACTGATATTTAGGGTTATACAAAATTATCAACTCAAAGAATCCAAACAGTGGGAAGTTGTTGCCTACAGTT
This sequence comes from Antechinus flavipes, assembly GCF_016432865.1. Taxonomy (NCBI): domain Eukaryota; kingdom Metazoa; phylum Chordata; class Mammalia; order Dasyuromorphia; family Dasyuridae; genus Antechinus; species Antechinus flavipes. The sequence goes on along the minus strand of NC_067403.1, from coordinate 79,723,983 downwards.
ACCTTGGCAGGGCCAGACCAAATGATTTCAAGGGCACTATGAGGCCTGCTGGATAGACATTTCCCACCCCTGACATAAAAGGTTCCAGCTACATATGTCTGAAGTTATTACTCTGCTATATTGATCCAATGATTCTATGAAGGTGGACACATTTATGAGCTAAGTGCTCATGTATGTTAGGATTAATACCTCAATGATCTATTAATGCCTTTAATCCCAACATCAAACTTCAATTAAGATGCCCCTGGATGATGGCAAGATGGTATGATCATCTTTCTGTGTAGCTGAAATAAAAGTAGAGAAGTGTGCCACGGGAATTAAACTTGTTAACTAGAAGGTTAATATATTTGAGGGATACATGGCCTCACTGTACCTTATACTAAAAGCACTTGATATCAAAGCAAACTAGCTCTCTTACTGTTCCTCAAATACAACACTTCTTTCTCCCTGTATTTTGTCCATGCTTAGAATATATCTCCTGCACCTCTTCAGAATCCCTCATTTCCTTAAAAGTTCAGCTTAAATGCCACTTCCTTTATAAGTTTTCTTGATTTCTCCAGCTTCTGGGGCTTCCATTTAAATATTTTGATAGTACTTTTTGGTGTAGATGTTTTAAGGCTAGGATGACAGACTGGGAGTAAGGAAAGACTTCAGAGTTTATCTAGTAAAATTCCTTCATTTTACAGATGAAGAAACAGGCTTAATGAGGAGAAGTATCTTGCCAGAGCCACATATCTAATATATAAGGAGGAATGGGAACTTAGGTCTTCCCAACTCCAAACCCAGTGGTCACCATAACCAAAAATCCCCTTAGAGGATAGGTGAGAAAGCTGAGACTTAGAGGAGGTAAAATGACTTGTCCAAGGCCACACAGAACTGGTTACACTTTTAAAATTTTTATTGATTTAATTGGTGGTTACATTGCATAATTTCTTCTAGTACCTCTCTCCCTTCACTAGACCCTTTCCATATATGACAATTTTATAAAGAAAAACAAAGAAATCCTTTAAACAACACTGATAAACAATAGATTTTGGGGGATTTGTTTTCTTGTTCAATTTCTAACTTTTATTTTATTGGATTATTTAATCCATTCACACATAAAGTTATGAGTTAGGTTTTTATTTTTATCCGTGTGACTAATAATGGCTTTTTTTTTTTTTTCCCCAGAGCTGGGATTTAAAAAAAAAAAAAAAATCCATGTTCTCTAAAGATATTAAGTTATTTTTGCTCAATCTACTTTAAGGAAACCCTATTTCTACAGGTTTGCTTCCCTTTACCCTTAAATGCCTTTCTCTGCTCTCAAGTGATAAATGGTCAAAAGATATGAACAGGCAGTTTTCAGAAGATATAAAAGCTATTAACAGATTTTAAAAATGCTCTAAATCAATACTGATTAGAGAAATGCAAGTTAAACAATTCTGAGTTATCACTTCATACTTATCAGACTGGCTAATGTGATAGAAAAGGAAAATGACATATGCTGGAGGGAATGTATAACTATAGTGACACTTAAGCATTGTTGATGGAGTTTTGAACTGGTCCAGGCATTCAGCAGAACTATGCTCAAAAGGCTTACTCTGATCCAGCAGTACCACCACTAGGTCTATAACACAAAGAGATTCAAGAAATAGGAAAAGGACCTATATGTACAAAACTATTTATAGCAGCTCTTTTTGTAGTTGGCAAAAAATTGGAAATTTAGGGGATGCCCATCAATTGTAGAGTGATTGAACAAATTCTGGTATATGATTTGATGGAATACTATCATGCTCTAAGAAATGATGAGTATGGTTTCAGAAAAATCTGGGAAGATACGTGCAAACTATGCAAAAAATAAAGTGACAAGAACACCTGAGAAGACACATGCAAACCGTGCAAGAAGTGAGAAGAACAACACCTGGAGACATGCAAACCATGCAAAAAGTAAAGTGAGAAGAATAGAATACTGTACACAGAAACAGCAATTGTGTAAAGTTGGTCACCTGTGAAAGACTTAAACTACTGTGATCAACACAATGATCCAAGGTAATATCAAAGGATTCATAATGAAAAATGCCATTTATCTCTGGAAAGAGAATTGAGTGGAGATCGAAGAACACAGTTTTTCATTTTCATTGTTTTTTCCCTTCTTCCTTCTCCTATCCCCTAACCTGGCTAATACAGAAATGTTCTGATTGACTTTACAGATATAAATAAAGGCATCATACTGCTCACCTTTTCAATGGGTGGGGGGAGAGTCAGAATTTGGAACTTAAAATTACAAAAAAAGAACGATATAAAAAAACAGATAAATAAATAAAATAAATATTTCCCCATTCTTCCTACCCTGTTTATCATTCTTTCCCCTAGTTTTTGGAGTTTACTTATTAATTCCTTTTCATTCTTTTTTTCACAAAATGTAATTCTCTCTCTCATTTTTTTTCTTCATTGGTTGATTAAAACCCTCCCTTCCTCTTCTCTCCTTTATTTTGTTAGTTTTAAAATATCAGTGTTTTTTAATCTTCACTAATTCTCTTTTTTGTCTATCCTAAACTTTTATTCATATACTCCTTATACAACTTTATTTCTTCTTTCGTTTGTGTTCCTCATAAAACTAAAGCTTCTCTTTTTTTTCTTTGGAGAAATTTGCTAAGGCAGTTTCAAGTTTTTCAATTCTGTCAATTATTTCTCCTGTATAGGCCAGACATTCTGCTTTGAAGATCCTTATTTCTCTCTTGTACCATTCAGGAACATCCTGTTGTAATTCCATACTCTCTTGGGAATCCAAAGTTTTTGCTGCTTCATCACGAGTCGCTTCATTTTTCTTCGTCTTATTATATTTACTCAGAGATTTCTCAGTTTGTTTGGATGCCATCTTCCCTTCAGTTATTAATAGCTAACCTGTTGATTTATCTTAACTTTTTAAAATGAATTTTCTTTTGGGATCTTTGATAACTTCAGTCTTTTATTCTCCTAATTTTCAGTTTCTGATGGCAGATTCCCCTGAAGATTAACCTGCACTTTTTGCTAGCCTTAGTCCCTACACCAAGTGACTTCAGTGAATACAGAACTGGTCCCAAGCTAGATTCTGGTCTCCTTTTCTTCTGCCTAGTTGTAGCACTCCACACACTGGCAATCTACTCCAGTCTTCTCTGTTCTTCAATTCAACAGCTGAGATGTCCCAGGCTGACCAAACTTCTGATTTCCTATGCCTCCACTTGCTTTGTAGTCATTAATGATTAGTCTCCCACAAGGCTGTTTTGTCACAGGATGTCTAATTTGGAAACTAGTCTTAGTGCCACTTGAGAAAGGCCAATTTCATCTAGAAAAAAAAAATAAAACAAACCATAACGTCTTACTGTTAAGTGGATTATCAGTTGCATTTTGCTTACATAGGTGTTACTCTGTATTATGATTTGTATGTTTCCAGTCTTATCTTTTGCTACTGTTTCAACTAGCTAAACTGGATTACTATGTATCCTTAAAACCATGCCTTTATTCAAAAGATCATTTCCTATGCCTGAAATGTCATCCTTGTCTCCATCTATTCAATTCCTATACCTCTTTCAAAACCCAATTCAAATACCATCCCTTCCACGAAGATTATCCTGTTTATTTTATCCTAGGTAATCAAAATTTCCCTACTTGGATCTCACATAGCAGCTCTCTCTTTTACCTAAGGCACTTATATGAGCCCACGCATTATAGTTTGTCATGTCTTTTACCCAACATGGACTCAAGAGCAGTAAAGGCAAGGACAGTGGCTTATGTAATTTTGTATTCTTCCAGCTTCCGGTTCCCTCTCCTCCCTCTCCCCACCACCAGAAGAATGCCTAGAAGACAACTGCGTAGAAGTGTCTGCTTTAAAATCTTAAAAAAAAAAAAGAAAAAAGAAAGATACAAATGCATTTTCCAAACATCTACAGAAATCCCCTCTCTTAAAAACCTCACTCCCCTCCAACAGTTAATTATCGGTTGCTAACGTTATGGTCGTGTGCCGACACGGTTGTCTCTCGCCCTAGACTGCATTTATACCGCGGTGGTCAGAAAGGATGCTCTTGGGCCGTCCAAGGCGGTGACCTTGGGCAAGTGCAGCGAACCTGAAGTTTCGGGACCTCCTTTTCCTACTCTATTAAATGCAGAGCACTGTGTCCCCCAGAGGATCTCCATCCCCATCACCGGCCCCGTCCCTCTCCCGCCGGGCTCAGGCCCCGATCCTCGGAGGACCTCGGAGGACCCCGGCTCCAGTTGCGCCGATGGTGCGTGACCTTGGACAAGTCACAGCTCTGTGGGCCGCAGAAAAAAAGGTGGGGGCCGCCACCCCCGAAATCCCGAATTTCTTCCCGCACACCGTGACGTACGAGCACTCCCTTCACTCACCCCAGCGGGAGGGCGGCAGCAGCGGGATCCGGCGCCGCTCTCGGGCGGAGAAGACGCCGGTGAATCCCCCGGGGGTTCCGAGCTGCGACAGGAGCCACTCACTCTCACCTCCGGCCGCCGAGACGTCTGCGAGCGCGCTGCGCGTGCGCACGCGCTCCCGCGCCGGGGGGGAGGGGGACTCCTCTCCTTCCAGTCTGCACACCCGGCGTCTCCTCCTCCCCCTTTTCTTCCCCCAGGGTGGAGGAACCCCTTACATCCCCATTCAGCCTCAGCCACCTCTTAGAGGCCGGGGGTGGGGCGAGAGGCGGCAACCGTAGCCGCCTCAACTCCTCCCCTTCCTCTCCCCCCTCCCTATACGCGACGGCGGCAGTGGCGGCGGCCTGAGGCGCACCCACCTCCCCCTAGTCTCCCTCAGCCGCGACTTCCTCTTCCACCTCAGCATCATCAGCGGGCGCCCGAGTTGCTTGGGGCGGGGGGCGGGGGGTGCTGGATGGCAGGAGGAAAAAGGGCGGGGGGGTAGGGAACGGCGAGAGAGTGGAGAGGAGGGAAGAACTGTTGCTAGGTGATTCGCGTCATCCGTGCGCGCCGCTCCCCTGTCGTCCCCCCTCCCCTCTCTCTCGCTCTCTCTTTGGAGTGAGGCGAGAGAGTCCCGCACTGAGAGGGAGGGAGAGCGAGCGGAGCTCCCGGCGCCACCGCCGACAGAGAGGGAGGGAGCGAGCGAGAGAGCGAGCCGGACCGAGACCTTGCCACCTGGCTGAGCCCCGCGCTGAGCCCGGGCCCGCGGGAGCCGAGGCCGTCCTTCTCTACAGCGCCCCCCGCCCCCGACCTCGCTTCGCCGTCGCCGCCGCACACGCCGGGGCAGGAGCCGGAGCCGGAGCCGGAGCCGGCCCGGGAAGCAGGGAGTGCGGCGGCCGCGGCCGGGGGCGTGCCGGCTAGCTGTCCCGGGGAGAAGAGGGACCGTCTCCGGGAAGGGGGCTCCCCCAGGGTGCGGAGGGGGACCCATGCTGGAGCCCGGAGCGAGGGCGGCGCCGAGCGGAGCCGGCTGGTCCCCCAGCCTCCTCGCCGCTGCCCGCCCGGGGCCGTAGCATCCCGCCCCGGGAGGGAGCGCATGAGCCGGGGCCGCGGCCCGAGCAGCCTCCCCAAGGCCGGGGGGGCGAGGAGCCCGATGTGAAGCGGCAGCCGCGGCGGCGGGCAGAGCAGGAAGCCGGGGGCTCGCCCCCCGACCCCGGCTCCGGGACCGGCCCCCCTCTCCGCGTCCTCGCCTGGGCCCGGGGGAGGAGATTCCCTCCGCGCCCCCTCCCCCGCCCCAACCCCGAGGGCGGCGGGGCCGGGGGCACCCGCCGGGGGGGAGCGCCCGCGCCCGACTTCTGCTCCTCTTCCTCCGCCCCGAGGAAACTTTTTATAAAAGCAAAAGCGGGAGGTTCCCCAACGTGACTGTGCCCGGGGGAACGGCCCCGGGCGGGCGGGGGCCGCAGCCTGAGCCGGAGCGGGGAGCCGGGCTGGCCGCCTCCTCCCCGGCACAGGAAGAGCAGCCGCAGCAGCATCCAGCGCTCCTTCCCCGGCAACGTGTTCGTGTCCTTGCCCTCCCCTGCCGCCTGCGAGCGAGGAAGGCAGGCGGGCAGGGAGGCAGCCGGGCGACGCTCCTGCATCCCAAAGCGTGAGTGACCTGGGAGAGAGGGCAGAGGGGCGAGGGACTGGGTTTATTACCCCCCCTCCCCCCAACCCGGCTGCTGCTGGGGAAGGGCGGAGATGGCTGGGGGCTTCTGCGGTGGGGGGTGCGGGGGAAGCGGGTCTAGCTCTCACAGGATCGGGAGTCTAGTTTTCTTAGTTTAAAATTTTCTAACTTTTTCAGGCCATGAAATACTTGTTAAATCCCCACCACACCATGTATTCTATCATTTTTCTCCACCGGTCCTCCTGTTCAGAAACTGACCTGGGGGTGGGGGGCGGGGATTGTGGGGGGTGGGAACCGAGGAAGTGTGGAACATTTGGACCCACTGGTGGCAGCTTGGTGCAGTGAAAGGAGTGCTGGGTTTGGATTTAGGGGGCCCAAGTGGAAATTCTCACTTTGCTGCGTAGGCATGTGACCTTGGGCAAGTCATTTTAACTTTTCTGAGTCTTTCTTCATCGGATAAATAAGGGGCCCCTTTAATTCTATGATTCTATTACATCTCCGCTAAAAACCAGTGTGTCTTCTCCACTTACTGGTTGAGATACGGTGCTGTAGCTCTTGTTCCAAAAAAGCATGAGGGAAATAGTTTCCCAAGAGTGTGGAAGATGGGCTACCCCTTACATTGTTGCAGGTGAAGTCTTCTTTTCTCTCCACCCTTTCTCCTGATTAGTGCTATTACTGGATGTTAGCTTCCCATATCCTTACATGATGGAGTTGGGCTTGTGGAGGGAATCTGGAGGCACAAAGTCCAATTTTATCGTGGCTCATATGTTTCGGAATCTGCAGGTTCTTATTCCTTCTCTCTTATTGTTTGTGTCAGACAACAGTATCATTTATTGCAGTGGAATTTGAGTAGCTCAATTGAAAATCACTTAAATTCTGAATCCCTAGGAAGTCCTCTCATTAATAGGGAAGGCATTGTAATGACTGTCACTTCATGGGAGTTGTTTCTATTCCTTCTTAATCTAAATGACTTAATACAAGTTCTGTTCCAAAAGCCACTTTTTTTTGGTTGGGCAGAATGGCTAGATTCCATTTTCTCCTTCTTCCCCCCCCCCCCTTTTAAAACACCTTTTCTTTTCTTTTGTGTTACTAGATGCCAAAACTTGACAAATTTTATTTAAATCAAGACTACTTAAGATTTCATTCCTTTTATGTTTCCAAATTTAAAGTAGTATTTATACATGGAAAACTTTATGCTGTAGAGTTCTGACCAGATATCCCATATTAATAAAAGAATTTTAATATTATATAATTACCTGATCTGTAAAAATCAGATTTGTGTTGCATGAACCTTTATCTAGGGAATGAAACAGATGCTATACTGAGCATTCAGATTGGATACAGAATAGTGGTCCATCTAGTCCAGTATTGTCTATAATTTGTTGGAATATAGTTGGAATATAAGTTGGAACTTCCCATGCAGAATCGTTCACTGATTTATCTAAAGTGATTTTGTTTATTTTGGTGTAATGAATTTGGTGTGCTATCCAAAATATAAAACATACTCCTTTTATTTCTCTAGCACAGAGGTCCTTAAACTTTTTAAATAGGGGGCCAGTTCACTGTCCCTCAGACTGTTGGAGGGTGGGACTATAGTAAAAACAAAAACTTTGTTTTGTGGGCCTTTAAATAAAGAAATTTCATAGCCCTGGGTAAGGGGGATAACCGTCCTCAGCTGCTGCATCTGGACCGTGGGCTGTAGTTTGAGGACCCCTGCTCTAGAATCATCTATTTGAGAGATGTTCTATTTTGAGGTACAAGTTATTCTTCCTATTTGCTCTATATTCCTTTATATTTCTAGCCTGAATATGCTGTTTTTAGTTTAGGTCTGTTTTGCCATCCCCACTTGCTTGATCATTTTATTATCTACAACTTTCCCAGCTTTACAAATGTCTTTTTTGTGGTTCAGCTTCAAAAATGATAATTTTATGTAATATTACTAGTTATGTTTAGTTTTTTTTAAAGCAATAAATCGTTCTTTTGACAATAAATGTACTTCTCGATTCAGCAAGATCTTATTTTTATGTGTTGCTCTAGGTAGTGTCTATAGATAAAATGGTTTGAGCAATTCATAAACATTAAGGATCTATTACATGCAAGACTCTTAAGTTAATGTTGGGAATACAGAAATTAAAAAAAAAAATACAGTTCCAGTCTACAAGGGTTTTCTATCTAGAAAAAAAAAAAAACCAAACACTTAGGAACTTTATTTTATATGATTTGAAAAATGATAGATCGTTTTAGCCCACATAAAGCTCAAAATTCCATGCTTTTCCTCCCAAGCAAGTTTAAATCCAACCTTAATGTGGCTTAAATTGGAGGTGGTCATCAGGGTGTACCTTAATTTTTTTTTTTCTTAAGATCTCAGTCATACATTTTATTTTGGAGGGTAACCTGTATTTGATTAATGTATGTATACATTCTGTCTAGAAGTACATATGGGTATAGTGAGTTCATTGTTTTCACTACCATTTAAATGGTATTTCAGATTAGATGAATACTAGGGTAAGCATGATTTTTCTCATTTTCAGTTATTGTCAATCTATTTGTAAAAGCATTAGAACTTTTTTAAGAGGATATGGTCTGACCTCTGGACAAACATATAGTAATTGAAACTCTGAGAGTATTCAACAGAAATGCTTATTAAGCTTATATGTAATTATTAGTTCTAGTGTAGACAGAAGTTCTTACTCTTCCTCTTGAGAAGGTTCTGTGGCTCTCTCTTCTAGGATAAAATATGAAGCTTTTGTCATATAGAGTCCTTCATGCTCTTGTTCTGACTAATCTTTTTTGGCTGATTATTTTATATTACTGACACTCATGAACTCTGAAGTCTTAGCTCAACCTATCTACTTCTTTCTGATATATACAATCCCTTTCCTCTGTGCTTTTGTACTTCTTAGCTTCCCCACTGGTATGCTCTTTTTCATCATAACTGTCTCTTGGACTATTTCAGCTCTCTTCAAGACTCAATTGAAATATTATCTCTTTCAAGAGACCTTTTTTTTTTTTTTTTTTTTTTTTTTTTTTTTACTTTTTTCCCCTATTGAGCTTCCTTTCACCCCATAGTGTATTTATTTTTTATCCATTTATATTTATCAGTGTTATTTTCTTAAATATAATGTAAGCTCCAGGGCAGCTAGGTGGTGTAGTGGATAGAGAACCAGCCCTGAAGTCAGGAAGATCTGAGTTGGAATCTGGTCTTAGCCACTTAACACTTTCTAGCTGTGTGACCCTGGGCAAGTCACTTAACCCCAATGACCTTAGGGGAAAGGTATAATATAAGTTCCTTGAGGGTGTTATATAAACATATATATATATATAAATTTATTTTACTCTCTGAAAAGAGGCCTTTTCCAGGCTTCTCCCTCTCCATCTCCCAAGCCTAAAGCCTTTCCTCTGAGATTACCTCCAATTTAATATATATAGCATATTGTATGTACACATTTGCTTTTTGTCTTCCTCTAGAATGTGATCTGCTGGAGGACAGGAACTTTCTTTGCCTTTTCTTGAATCTCCTGCAAAGGAGCTCAGTATTTGGCACATAGTAAGCATATAATAAATATTTATTGACCGATTGTTTTCAATGAAAAGGTGGCAGGATGTTTAGAGAAGCAGAAAAAAGATAGAGGCAGAAGGAACAGGTGGATATAAATGAATAAATTACCTTGACTCAAAGATTAAGTTAAAATAGGGAAGCACTATGGAAGTTTATTTGGCAGTAATAACAATAATGATAAACAACTAATATGTATATATTTATATAGCAGGCACTATGTTAAGCACTTTACGGTTATTATCTCTTTTGATATAATAATAATGTTCAACTTATCCCAAGTCTATGCTTGTCATAGGAATCTAGTAATTTTATTGTGGTATTTAGGTTTTTCATAACAATCATCATAAATCATTTTTTTTTTTGACTGGGTATTTATAAAATGTCAGGATTAACTTTAAAAGTTCATAGTACTCAACATTGTCCTTCAATGGACACTGCTAAAGCTTCAAGTTCTACTGCTTTAGAATTGAAGCTTTAAAATTATTAAAACTTTCTACTTTTGCTTGGAGGAGAGCATAGATATGACTGGGAGGAAACCAGGAAGTACCCAACTCAGATGTGCTCAGTTACTTTGAGGTTTTCTAGAGCAGAAGTGTTAAAACATGTGGCCCACAGCACTTCTGACTACTTTAGAACCACAATGAAATATAATTGAAAAATATTTTTAAAAAATAAATAAACACAGGTAATATGGACTTCTCTAAGTTATTAAGTCCATTCTTTAGATTTTTGGTTCAACATCCTGCATTTGGAGCCAGGGCCCTCTATACTCATTTTCATGATCTTTCTTTGAAAACTGAAAGCTTCATGTGGTTCTTAAGTGTAGGCTGACTTAGATTTATAGGAGATTTGTTGCACTCTTCCTTAAAACCACTTAAATGTAATACTAAGAAATATAAGCCCACTTAGACTTTTGTCATGTTTAAGAGGGTATTTTTTGTTATTGTGTAAGGGGTACATGATAAAAGTTATTTCATGTGGTTCTTAAGGTGGTTGGTCGTCTGCATTAAAGGCACATGACTTTGAAAAAGATTCAGATTTGTCAAGGCAGGATTAAATGAAAATAGAGTAGAAAGTGCACAAACCCAGTGTTTCAATAGGGAGAGGCACTTATTTTGACATTTAATTTTTGGTACAGATTGAAGAAGATATATCTTGAAACAGATACTTCCAATGGACAGAAGACCAGTGGAATTGGAAATAGATTTACGTAGATGATAATTGAAATAATTTGAATTCTTGAAAGTGTATAGTGGTAGAGAATATGAGACAAAGGCTGGGCAATAAATGTTGATGGCAACATCCAGAATCAAAGCTAGTAAAGATAGGGAACAGTCAGATGGAGAAAGCATGAATTGTGGTTTAGAAAACTTTAAGAGTAGGTATATATTAGTGACAGGAAAAGAAATCCTTTAGATGAAAATGAAGATGACCCTTATGCCTGGTCAGTTTTCTTTACTTTTCCATCTTTCAACTTTAGGGACAAATCAGAAAGTTGTAAACTTTGCATTTGGTAGTACTGTAAGATTTCATAATGAAGAAGAAATCTGTGTAATTGGGATTTCAAAGGTTTGGAATTTGTCAATAGGAGAATAAATGTTTTGGATCCAAAAAAATTATAAAAATTAAGGACATTAGAAGAGTTAGCTATAAGCTTTATGCTTTTAAACTTTTTTCTAAAATGTTAACTGTGTAATATTTGGGAACCATGAAATATTCTGCTGCAATAGAACCAAAATAAAGTGTCACCAGCCTTCCAGTTGACCTTAACAGAACTAAGATAAGTGAAATTTCTTTAGTGTTATCTTCATCCCAACACATTTTGACACCATTTTACTTTTTAGTTCATTTTTCTTTAGCATCCTGTGCTACTTCTACCTTACCAAGGCTTGCTAATACCTTGTGTTTCCACCTATTTAAATTTCTTTTACTTTAGGCAGAGATCTTTTTTTTTTTGGTCTCTCAGGTGACAGTTAATTAACTTATCTGTTCTTATGTGGAGTAGGTTAGATGCCCTTCCTTCTCTAAGATAGCATGTGTACATCTCAACCATGACCTTTTAGCCTTGCTGCCTTAGTCTTCTTTATCTAGAGTGTTTTGAAACCTTAGACTATATTGTGGGAATTTCAGGTCCGGTAAAAAGGAAGACCAAGATTGCATGTATTTTTAACATGGTAAAAAAATGAATTCAGTGCTTGGGACATGTCGCATTATAGGTTTCACTCAAATCTATATTAAAGCTTTTTCATCCTCCTGCTCAATGAATGTTTGAATGAAATTGAATTGAAGGCCAGATTTATAAAATTAAAGTGAATATTAAGTGCAGCTGGAAGAGTGGGTGTGTAAAAATAGGGAGGAGTAGTTTTCTCTAACCACTTTGCCTTAGTAGTGATGGCAATAATAGCGATTTTTTCCTTTTGACTAGACTTGTGATTTCATTTCTGTAAGAAGCTTTTAGGAACTCTGCACTAGTGCAGATCTGCTCCTGCTCTCAACTTAAGAGTCTCAAGTGACTTGCCGGTGTCCGTAAATCCAGTGTCTGGGCAGAAGTCAAACTTGAACTCAAGTCGTCCTGACTTCAAATCCTGCTCTTTGTACATTTTGCTGCTGCTTCCCTGTGGTCAGTTATATGCAGTGAATCTGTGGTTTTAAAACTCTTTCCCCCTGTCATCTGGCTCCTATTTTACTGCTATGAGTTCTTGTCGAGTAATATTAAGAAACACTTTGGAAGTATGATCAAACACTGATGTTTCCTCTCCTATGATAAAAATGGGGGAGGCATTTTGGGGATTGTGCTTTGGCGTTTTAGTTTAAGAAGTCAACCACAGCATTTCAGTGAGTTTTCTTCAAATAGTGTCTCAGATTCACTGTATCAACTATGGACTGCCTCTGGATAAAGCCTCATATGTTCTTCATAATAAATTGAATAGTCAAGATCCTGTACAGTGTCCTCTTAGAGTAGTCTTTACCAAGCTGCATTGTAATTACATAGTTCAGGGATTGGGGTTTTAGTTCTTATTGATGCTAGTTTTGCTGTACAATATAATATGACTCTTTGCGACCCCTTTGGGGTTTCCTTGGTAGAGATACTGAATGTTTTGCCATTTTCTTCTCCAGCTCATTTTACAGATTAGAAACTGAGGCAAACAGGGTTATGGAACTTGCCCAGAGTCACAGAGATAATATCTGAGACCAGATTTGAACTCATAAAGATGAGTCTTCCTGCTTCCAAGACCACTGCTCTGTCTTCTGTGCCACCTAGCTGTTCCATTGATGCTAGTGTTTTCTGCTTTTAAATATAGTATAGTTATGGATATTCGTGTCTTAAAATAGATCAGTAATCTATGATACAAAATATTAACTTCACAAGTATCTTTATTAGGTAACCTGGAATGACTGTCACCTGAAGATTGGAGACTACTGGTGTATATACTATAATGAAAATACCTGTAACAGCAAGTGTTCTGGGGTCAAATTTGTTCAAAAAGAAGTTTTTCCATAATAATAGAACAATATCCCAAACACATTAAAACCTAAAGCAATTACCTTATTTCTAAAATTAGAAGTGTCAAAAGTATGTTTGAAGAAAGTGAATTAGTCACATAAGATCAGGGCTTGATACTATTGCATCTTATTCAAATAATATAGTTTAAGGAAACTTTTAATGTTTTTATGTTGCTATTGATTGGAATGTTATACATATTTTTATAACAGTTTCATTTATAAATATGCTTTAAAGTATATTGAATTCTTAAGTGTAATTTCATTATTTTGAGGTCAATTTCTCAGAATACATCTCTCGTTCACTGGTGGAAAAATAAGGTTTATTATGCAGCATTTTATCTTAGACACTTTTAAAGTATAACTTCTTAGTATGTCAAAGAGTTATCTGTATTCTGTATTATAATATATAATATTATATAATATATAATTCTGTATTATATTGTCTTCTATTCTAGGTGTTTACATGCATTTTTAAGAGTTCTTCCTTTTACAGTTTGTGGTATTTTTTTTAAAGATTTCCTAAGACTTAGCAAAGAGTTTCTCACTATTTTGAGGTTCTAACCTTCGATGTATGTTCTTCAAAGTACAGTTTTCCAGTTATACATCTAAAGTTTTTTTTTTTTCTTTATTAAAAAAAAAAATCAGTCATTTTCCAATATTGTCTTAGAGAAATAGAAGCAAACCTATTTTGTTAGATTAGGGGACAATTTAACATAAAATATTCTTTATATTTGACAATTATTCAGTTAGGTATTTTTTTTACATTTGTGACAGAACTGATCAGATAAAAGAAACCTGGAATTCATTTTTTTCTTTCCAGTTGATAGTGCAAATATCTGTACATTTCTATTGAACTGTTTTGTAATTTGTAGTGCATTTTTTTTTTTTGAGGAGATAATTTTTTCTTTCTAATGTAGGATTACTCTACTTCATAGTGAACTTCTTCCCAGTAATGTTTGATTATGGTACCTTTCACAATATGCTTTAAATTCAGAACTTAATTTTAAAATGTACTGGGATTATTTTAGCAGTGCTTGTGATTTTGGATATTTTCTCATAACCATTTTCCTCTGTATATAAAATGATATAAAATTATATTTCTGCTTCTGTTATGAGGAACTTTAGGAATCATCTGCATTTGTCATTGTCGCGGTGACTTGATGTTAGAAAAGATGTTTATTTCTTCAGTTATAATTAAGATACATGTTATACCTTTTAGGAAAAAGAATAGTATGTAGCATAAATTTCTCCTCAAGATATTTGTCTGCACTATGAATTAGTATAGATACCAAGTAGATATTCTGAATCTACTTGCAACTTAATCCTTTTAAAATGAGAGCTTGAAAAGTAACCACAACAAAGCCCTGCTTAATTTGTCTGATTCTCTTGCCTGTGGCTCCATGAAAGAAAGAAGCTGATAGTTCTGTTTTAAGATTTACAAAGTGCTTTATGTACATTATCACGTTTGATCCTCACAACTGTCCTGTGAAATACTACAGATATCATTATCCCAAATTTTCAGGTGAGAGGCAGCGTGGGATAGTGAATAGACTATTGAATATCTGAGTTTGAGGCCCATTTCTGACATAACACTGGCTGTCACTTAATCCCTACCAGTCCCTAGACTTCTCCAAGGATGACAAATTACAAAGAAATGTTTTGGTAGAGGAAGTTATCTTATTTGAGAGTTCCATATATCCGTGAAATAACAAATCTATGTCCCAGTTTTATGGATAATGAAACTGTGGTTCAGAGAGAGAATTTGAGAAATTAAGTATCTGAAATGTAGGATTTAATGTTCTATGAATTATATGTGGAATCATATCTAAAGGAAAACTAATAAATAGAAATCTTTAGATGTATCATACCTCTTTGTAGCTGAGAAATGATTTAGAAATCTAGATTGCTATAGAAAGGGGAATAGCATTCTAGATAAATTTGCTGCCCCCTTTGGGTGACTTATTTAAATCTTAGAGAACCTTAATGAAAGATTCTATGAATTTTCCCATACCCTTTCTATTAAAAAAAAAATTACAAAAACCTTTTATAAGTAGGACTGACAATTTTAGAAAGTTTTATTTTTGGTCACTCACTCAACAAGTTGTAACAATGCATGCTTGCCCATCAGAACCTGTATCTCAACCTTTCTTTACCCCGGCCAAGAAGGTAGCTTTTTCTTTATTTAGTCTACAATATCCTGGTGTGACTTGCCAATAAAAGTGTCAGTGCCAAATGTGAAAAATTTACAGGCATGTTCTTACTGACAAGGAGTAATGGCAATCTGTGTTTCTTTTTAGTTAAGCCCATAAAATTCAGGACATTACTTCAATATTTCAAAAGATGTGTAATTTTACTACATGGATTCTCCCATCATTGACACAGATCAAAACCTTTCCCATTCCCTCACTAAGTAGTTTCATAAAATGCCACAGCCAAATAAATTGATTAACTTATTATTTAGCTAAGATAATTGTTGAGCAAGAGGATATTTATGGCTGGACCCAAACTTGTATACTTTTCAAGTTACTGTAGGACTAGAGTTTCTTTTTGTGTTTGAAAATTCAGTATCCTAGCTATTGTATGTTCAGACACTGGAATAAGATGAAGATGTTAGTGGTTTTTTAAGACTTTAGAAAAGGTAATTTTTATTTTATATGCAATCTTAGTGGCCTGAAATAGTTAAAGTTAAGAATGAACAAATTGATTATTTCTACATATAGATACATATAGATAATCCATTAATAATTATAACTCATAGGAATTGACAGTTGAATATTAGCTAGCTGCTCATCTGTACAACAGATATATGAGAGGCAGTATTTTGTAGTGATTAGGTATTATCATACCGTATTCTGGCCTTGGAATTGGGAAAATAGGTTTTTAAACTAGGTTTATCATGTAATATCTGTTTGACTGGTCAAGCCACTCAGTTCTCTCTCTCTCTCTGCCTAGATTAGGTTATTTTTTTATAGTAACCCTCTCATTTTATAAATAAGGAAACAGAGGTCCAGACAGGCTAAGGAATCTGCCCCAAATCATACAGTTTATGTGTCTAAATTACTGACAGATAATTATTATTAGGATTCTGGAACAAATTAGCTAAATTCCCAGGAATTCTTGGGAATTCCCAGGATTATTAGTTACTTAGTATTTTTTCATAACATTTTATTTGTGTGTTTTAAAAGAATGAATGACTATAATAATGAGCAGTGAATAATTTTTCTGTGATAGGGCTGTACTAAAAATTTTAGAGATTTTCTGAAAAAAATAAAATCCACAAGAAACCCAACCTGATATAATAATAAATGCATGATCTTTTTATTGTCAACTAGTATATTGTAATAATGATTTAAAATATGGAACTCTCATTTCTTAAGTTATCTTTCTTGAAATACTTTCGATATTCTTTATAGATAGCTCAAAACTATTTAAAAATAAGTAAATGTTAAGTTTAAAAGCATTTATAAACAGTTGTTACCTGTAGCAAATATTGAAACTGTCCAAGCAGTGTTTGAAAATCACAAGCCTTTTTGGGTAGTATTCAAATAATAGAACAGTAATAGGGCATATTAATAGCACTATTTGGAATCATGTTGAAATTGCTAATTTAAGGATTTAATTTTGTTTTGAAATGTCACTCACAGGATTTGTATAACTTATATTATGCATATAAATTTACATTTATTTTATTTGCAAGAATGATTTGCCATTAAAAGCAGACTGAGCCATGAACATACATTTTATAATATGGCAACAGTTATAACTAAGACTGACTGATTAATCATGAGTGCTTTTCTTCAATATGCTCCTGAGTTCCCAGAAAAGTTTACTTACTTTGACTTTTCATGCCAGCATTTCTGCTCTTGCTTTTGACTGGATGTAGGTTTACTACTTTGAATCTGCAACATATCTTTCTCTTAACTGTTACTCTTTAATTCATACAATTTTCTCCCAATTTCTTCATGCTTTTTCTTGGGATTTTGGAAGAACATAGAAATTTTCCATGAAATGATGATCATTCCCCTGTAGAAGTATACACAGGTAATAATCATTAGTTAGGATTTGATTCCAGATCCTTTGACCCTAAAGCCACTGCTCTTTAAAATTATTTTATCTCAATTAGCAAGCACTTATTTTTTCTCCTGCTCTCTGTCCCTCTCTTTTTCTCTCTTCCCTCATCGCTTCCCCTTCCTTCTCGTCACTTGAAAAAACCAAAAAATCTTAGTGACAAATTTGTATAATCAAGTAAAACAAATTCCATGTTAGCCATCTATAAAAATGTATGTCTCATTCTGTATCATTCTGCATCTCTGTCAGTTGTTGGATAGCATTTTTCGTAGCAATCTTTTGAAATTGTGACTCAGCATTATCTTGATCAGAATGCAATCTTTCCAAGTTGGTCTTTTATATAGTATTTGTAAATTTGCGCTGCATCTATCCATTGGGCTGGAATCAATTATGATATTTTACATAATAGTTCTGTGTGAATTTAGATACATACAACCATTTCATGGAATCATTATTCTAAAAGACCATCTGTACATTGTTTTTCTGCTTCTGCTCATTTCACTCTGTAAAAGTTTATCTAAGTCTTCTCAGACGTCTTTGAAACTTTTCCTTTGTCATTTCTTGTGAAGCAATAGTATTAAAACAATATGTGATCTTAAAATTTAATCTAAATTTTAAAAAAATGCTAAATATCCCTTTTAAGATTGTTTTATTTTGAGTTCCAAATTCAATTCCTTCCTTATTCATCCTTCACTCATTAAGAAAGGAAGAAATTGAAAACAAATATGAAGTCCCACAACATAAATTTCCTCATTAACCATTACAAACAAAGCCAAGAAAATGAAGAGAAAAAAATATGCTTCGGTGTTCATTCTGAATCCATAAGTTCTCTCTCTGGAGCATAAATGAATCCTTTGGAACTGTGGTGGTTCATTGTGTGGATCATTTACTAAGTATTTACTTTTACAATATTGCTGTTACTGTGTAATCTGTTCCCTTGGTTCTGCTCACTTTATTTTGCATCAGTTCCATATAAGTCCTCCCTAGTTTTTCTTAAACTACCTCTTTCATCATCTCTTAGGGAAGTAATATTTCATCACATTCATACTTGTTTAGCCAGTCCCCAATTGATGGGCTTATTCTGAGTTTCTGATTCTTTGCCACCAAAAAAGAGCTATTATAAATATTTTTGTACATATGGGTCTTTTTCCTCTTTGATAACTTTGGGAATGGAAGCCTACTAGTGATATTACTTGTCCAAAAGATATGCATAGTTTAGTAACTCTTGGGAATTAATTTCAAATTATTTTCTGGAATACTTGGACCAAGTCACATCTCCATCAACAGATTATTAGGTTTCATGTTTTCCCTGTAGTTGCCTACAATGTTTGCCTTTTTTTTTTTTTTTTTTTTCCTTCAAATCAACTCTGCCAATTTGGCGAGAGGCTACTTTTTTTTTTTTTTTTTTAAACTCAGTTACTTTAGTGATATGGAGAATTTTTTAAATGTAGATATTCATGACTTTTTTTTTTTCTCTTTAAAACTGCTTATTCATATCCTTTGACCACTTATCAGTTTGGGAAAAAATCATGTCCAAACCTCTGAGTTAACAGTTTTTCAGCTATTCTCATAGTTGAAACTTCAAAGGCTTCATTCTGAGTGGTATCACCAGGACACCTAACAAAATGGAAATCTTCCCTTTGAGGACACAAACAATATTGTTGCAGAGGCAAAATGAAATCTGTTCTTCCAGTAGAGTCTGGAAATTTCATTCCCATGCCATGGGTTTAAGTTGGGGGAAAATGGCTTTTTGGCAATTGTGAGAATTCTTTTTGTTGAAATTTCCAGTGCTTTTGATAAGAGGAAGGATGTTTCTGTCAGTTGTGTTCTATAAATAGTTTTTAGATTGCATTCTTTAATTTCTAATTTAAAAGACAAAATTATCTATTATTTCTAGCAATTTTTTTTTCTTTTTTTGATGAGGCCATTGGGGTTAAGTGACTTGCTCAGGTTCACACTGCTAGTAAGTGTTAAGTGTCTGAGGCCTGATTTGAATTGAGGTCCTCCTGAATCTATGGCCTGTATTATATCCACTTTGCCACCTAGCTGGCAAAGCAATGGCTGCCCCTATTTCTAAAATCTGTGCGTACAAACTACTGTTTTGAAGGCTGCATCATCAGAATCCATTGTAATTTTATTGTTTGATATATTGTCTCTAACTTCCTCCATTTTAGGTATACCAGCCATCAAGCTACGGACAACATGCCAAGTCAATGTTTTGTATTATTGTTGGAAAAAATTTCATTTGTAGTCTCCAGCTAATACTTGGTTTTCTTGGCCATAACAAAATAATCTGACATTTTTATCAGTTTAATAAACCAGTCAAGCCTTTATAGAAAGTACATCTCAAGAGTCAGATAGAATTGGGTTCAGTTAGGCTCACTTTGCCACATATTATTAGTTAAGTGATCCTGTGCAAGTCACTTAACTTTATAGTGCCCTAGCTCTGTAAGTTACAGAGTTCGGGTTGATCTGCTTTGGTAGAGGAATTTCTTTTCAGGGCTTTACCCAAACTGATGAAAGTGCAGGTACAATTAAAAAAAAAAAGTGTACCAGGCACTGTTAAGTGCTATATAAATACAAATAGATATACAAAAATATATGCATAGTTTAGTAACTCTTGGGAATTAGTTTCATAGCAGAGAGAGAGAGAGTCCCTAACTTCAAGTAATTTATCGTTTATTAGAGAGATACAACAGACTTACAAGATACATAAACAATGATTTGTAGGGACAATCACGAAGAACGATGGAAATTAGGAAAGTCTTATTGAAGGATAAAGAACTTGAGTTGAGCCTTGAAGAAGAGCTAGAGGTTCTAAGAGGTACAGGTAGTCAGGGTAATCATTTTAGGTTCAGGAGCACCTAAAAGTGCAGGAGACCAGGTTACTTGACTTGGAAACATTGGCTGAAGCCAGATTATGGACTTGCATTAAATGCCAAACAGAGGAGTATGTTATTTATCCTTAAGATAATAGGGATCCATTGAAGCTTCTTGAGCTAGAAGTTTTGGTCCAATAAAAGCTTTAGGAATATCAATTTGGCAGTTGTGTGTACAATAGATTGGAGCGAGAAAAGACTGGATACAGGGAGATCAATTAGGAGACTGTGATAGGACCATTATCTACCAGAGTCCTTCCCCTCTGTCTCTCCCCCCCACCCCCCACACCGTGTGTGTGTGTGTGTGTGTGTGGGGGGGGGGGGGGGGGTGATGGTGGTGGTGGTGAAGAGGGAGAGCTATTTTCATTCCTGCCAGCCTTTCTCCCTCCAGGTGACAAAACTTTTCCTGGACTTATTTGATCCAGGTGTTAAATAGGGCTTCTTTTAAATTGTTTCCTGCTGGCTCTTGGCTATATTAATGTGATTTCCTGGTTACCTAAAGCCAAAAAAAAAAAAGTCCACCCAAGTGGATGTCCTAAGGCCATGTAAGTCACTATACCTCCCTGTCTACCGTATTCACCTGATCTGTTTCTCTATATTGGAGGTTGGAGAATGTCTACCCCAGGCAAATGTTGCAGTTTCCTTGTTGAATCCTTTTTATTCTATTGCTGTTCTTCATTTGTTAACTTTCTTGTGACTAAGAGACTCATTTTGGTTCAACATCAAACTTAAACTACAGGGTACTGCCCTGAATCAGGTCCACCATTTACTGAATCCATTGTGTAAAGAGAGATAAGGACTGAATTTGTAGATTTGTTTATTTATACAGAAAAGATAGATATATCTATGGGTGCTGATGCCATCACTGAGAGAATATATTGAGAGAAACTGAATATTGGGAAAATATAAAGAACCAGCTTGGTCAAAGATAAAATATGAAAAATAACTTCTTCAGTTCCTTTGCAGAAGTGGAGGGTCTCCAATGTAACTTTTTTGTGATACCAGATTTTTAAATATGTTTTAGTGATTTTTTTTCAGTATTTTAAATTATTTGTTGTAAGTAATGCCTCTTTGAATGAGGGAAATCTGTGATGTAAAATAAAAAAAATTAATAAAAATCTTTAAAAAAAGAATGAAACACATCTAGCTGGGGAAAATTGTAGGAAGCAAGGAAGGAGTCAATGGATGAAAAGAACTTGAAAACTGGGGGAAGAAGAAATGTGATCATGAGAGAGTTGTAGTTCATAGTTTATAAAGATAGTTCAGTATGTACATAAATACTACACACATGTGTATATCTTTTATTTATCTGTCTAAATAAATGTCTTAATGGACAATTCTGTGTTTTCAGGGGAGGAAAGGGAATAAGGTACGTACTATGTACTAGGCACTGTGCTAAGTGCTTTCTTGAAAAATATTTTATTCTCTCCCCCCCAATTACATGTGAAAATAATTTCTCACATTCCTTGTTAAATTTTGACTTTCAAATAGTAAATAATTTGATATAGAACATGCATGTATAAAATAATGTAAAACATTTCCATATTAATCATTTTATGAAAAAACGCAAAAAGGAAATGAAAAATAGTATGCTTCAGTCTCTGTTTAGATATCATCAGTTCTTTCTCTGAAGGTAGATAGCATTTTTCATCATAATTCCTTTGGCGATTGTCTTAGATCATTGTATTGCTGAGTCATTCATTCTTGTTCATCGTACAATATTTCTGTGCCTGTGTACAATGCTGTCCTGGTTCTTCTCACTACAATGAGCTGTATCAGTTCATGTAAGTTTTTCCAGGTTTTTCTGAAATCAACTTTTGTTATTTCTTATGGCACAACACTATTCCATTATGATCTTATACTATTGCTTGTTCAGCCATTCCTCAATTGATGAGCATCTCCTCAATTTCTTAGTGTTTCTTTGTTATGGAATATTATTGTTCTGTAACGAATGATCAGCAGGATGAATACAGAGAGGACTGGCGAGACTTACATGAACTGATGCTAAGTGAAATGAGCAGAAGCAGGAGATCATTATATACCTCAACAACGATACTATATGAGGATGTATTCTGATGGAAGTGGATCTCTTCGACAAAGAGAGCTAATTCAGTTTCAATTGATCAAGTATGGACAGAAGCAGCTACACCCAAAGAAAGAACACTGGGAAATGACTATAAACTACTTGCATTTTTGTCTTTCTTCCCGGGTTATTTCTACCTTCTGAATTCAATTCTCCCTGTGCAACAAGAGAACTGTTCGGTTCTGCACACATATATTGTATCTAGGATATACTGTAACCTATTTAACATGTAAAGGACTGCTTGCCATCTGAAGGAGGGGGTGGAGGGAAGGTGGGGAAAAATCGGAACAGAAGTGAGTGCAAGGGATAATGTTGTAAAAAATTACCCTGGCATGGGTTCTGTCAAAAAGTTATTTAAAGAAAACAAACGAATAAAAAAAAAAATGTGTTTCTTTTTTTTTTTTTTTAAACAAATGATTGTATTTAAATTGTATTTAAACCTCATAACAACTGTGTGACAGGAGTGCTATTATTTTCCTCATTTCACAGTTGAGGAAATTGAGACAAATAAGTTAAGTGACTTGCTGCTAAGTGTCTCTGAAAGTGTATTTGAACTTGGGTCTTTCTGACTCTGGATCTTAGTGTTCTAGGCACTGCTATAGCAGCTATCTCCAACTCAGCACAGGATCTGCACATAGGTAGCTTTTAATACTTACTATGTATTAAGTATTTCAGTTTTCATTCATTCATTCATTCATTCATTCATTCATTCATTCATTCATTCATAGTGTTTTTCTCCGGGCTTTGTGAAGTGGGTAGTTGAAGTATGATTATCTCTTTTTATGGGTAAGGAAGCTGAGTCAGAGAGGCAAAGTTAGTTGGCCATGGTTACTAGTGAGAATTAGAACTGGAATTTAATCCAGTTCTTCTTAACTCCCAAGCTCTGTGCTGTCGCCATTAATCTTGCTCCGTACAGCTCACCTTTTGTTTGGTTGTCCTCATTGCATATGCACAGATAGTGCTTTGTTATCTATAATTTAGTCATTATTTTGTTGTTAAATTTATCTTGTCTTTTTCTAATTCAATTTTAAGATCTTTGAGCATATGTACCATGTTCTCTTTTTCTTATTTCTACATATGTAGAAATGTATACGGTAGGTTCTTGGCAAATCCTTGATGAAATAGAATTGAAATTGACAGTTTAATTGAATAGTAACTCATGTGGAGTATATTATTATTTGTATGATTCCTGATAGAATTAAAAGCATGGATTTTCAAGCTTTGCATGACCATGCTATTAGTGCACATTTGTGTACTTTGTATGAATGCACAAATGTGCAAAATTTAATTAATCATATATAACACAAACAAGTGACAAGAGTGGATAAATTGCACTTTAAAAAAATAGAAAAATAAGCTCATAGTTGTTATTATCTTTTTCTTTCACTAGTATGGTATAGCTAATTAATCAGAGGGATGTAGAGAATCTTCTTGTTTAGAATAATGATTAAAAGTGATCTCTATTGGTTTTATTTTTAATGATAAATTTAAAATACTTATCTGTAAAATGCTAAGAATAAGGGCTCAAGATTACCAGAGACCAAACGCATTTAAATAAAATGAATTTATTGATTATATATGGTTTATAGAAAAAGCAGAAGATAGTTGTGTCATTACTGTGCATGGTAATGTGATGGGGATTTTTTGCATGAGTAATATTCAGTTACTAAGATTTATGGGACGCTTCTGGCATAGAAAAACGATCTTTTAGAAAAAAATAACAAAATTCAAATGGAAGAACAAAAGGTCAAGAATTTCAAGGGAATTAATTAAAAAAAAAAAAAAAAGCAAACGAAGGTGGCCTAGCTGTACCTCATCTAAAACTATTATTATAAAGCAGCTGTCACCAAAACCATTTGGTAATGATTAGAAACAGACTAGTTGCTCAGTAGAATAGGTTAGATTCACAGTACAAAATAGTCAATGACTATAGTAATGTAGTGTTTTCCAGCCCCAAAGACCCAGCTCTGGGGATAAGAATTCACTGTTTGACAAAAACTGTTGGGAAAATTGGAAACTAGTATGGCAAAAACTAGGCATTGATCCATACGTAATGATATTATAAACAAATTAGAAGAACAGAAGATAGTTTACCTCTCAGATCTGTGGAGGAGGAAGGAATTTGTGACCAAAGAAGAACTAGAGATCATATTGATCATAAAATAGATAGTTTTGATTATATTAAGTTAAAACATTTTTGTACAAACAAAACCAATGCAGACAAAATTAGAAGGGAAACAAGAAACAGAGAAAACATTTTTACATTCAAAAGTTCTGATAAAGGCCTCATTTCTAAAATATATAGAAAATTAGCTCATTTATAAGAATTCTAACCAATCTCCAATTGATAAATGGTCAAAGGATATGAACAGACAATTTTCAGATGAAGAAATTGAAACGATTCCTATTCATGTGAGTCTAGGTGCTCCAAATCACTATTGATCAGAGAAAAATGTTATCTGGTTTCAAAGGACCAATAATGAAGAATGTTACTTATCTGCTCACAAAGGTGATGGAATAAATACTATATGCAGAATGAGATAAATATTTTTGGATATGGTCATTGAAGGAATTGATTTTGTCTGACTATGCATATTTGTTGTAAATTTTTTTTTTCTTTTTTGCTTTCTTAGTGGGGAGAGGGAAATGCAAAAGGAGAGAAAATAAATGCAAATCTTTTTTTTTTTTTTTTCCACTGATATGAATGAGGAGCCTTTTATGGTGTTTTTTGGGCTTGCATGCTATTTTGCAAGTAAGATCATTTGGAGAATCTTTGTATTGGCAGGGTAATCTTGCATGAACTTCTACATAGTACTTTTTTCATGCATCATAAATGTATTTGTAAATATATGGTGTAGAGTATCAGCTTTCAACTCTGGCTGTGGGTTATACCAGCCCCAGAATGAACTATGGGATTTCTGAAACATAGAGTTTCTAGGGTCATTGGACCAATGATTCTAGGCAAGTCTTATTCAGTGCCCTGGAGAAGTTTTCTTCTGTCAGCATGCAAAATATTGACTTTAGGGTTTAACATGTATATTAAGGCATACTATTTAAGTAGAGCAGTGGAGTAATATGTTTAAAAAAAGGTATTTTTTCATGCTAAAATATTAAGTCTGTACTGTTGCCTTTTTATTTATTTTTTGGATATTTTAAAATTGTATTGGGTTGTGAAAATAAAGGATTACATCTTTATTTCTGATATTAGAGCAAAAACAGTTTTGGTTTTAACATATGGCAACAGAACGGGTTAAAATTAGAAGAGCCAAAACTAACAGTTTGCTTACCCTTTTAAAGCTAGGTTCTTGCAAAGGAAATTTCTGGAGCAGGGATTCTCTCCCTTAAAATTTTGATGTTTCTTTCACTTGATCCATTTTTTTACTCTTCAGTCTTCTGAGATTTTTAAAGGATTTTTAATGAGAAATCATCAAGAATAATTTTATTGTGTATATTACAGGTAGCTTTTTTTTTCTCCCCTGGAGATTGGTTTATTGGAAATAATCTTTCTAAAACGTTGGAATTTTTTTGGGTTTTGGTGTCCCCAATTGGTGGTGTTTAATGGTGCACGGATTTCCAATATTTGAGTTTTTTATTTTGGCTTAAGTCCAAAGCTAACATTAGATACTTAAAATAGAATTGATATTAAAGTAGAACCATAACTGTTTTTTAATTTTAATAATTTCTTTGAGGTTGAAGTTTATTTTTCTATGAAGAAAAGATTTGCTAAAAAATTCATCACATATATATTCGTATATATAATTATGTCTATTTTCTTTTGAGGGTAGAGTGGGTGCGCAGCTAGCTTGGAAACTGTTTAGTCAATTAGAGTTTATTAATAAGCATCTCCTGTGTTAAATTCAGTTCAAGCACATTATATATAAATCAATGTGATTTATGTAAGGTAGTGTGGAATCTTCTGGAATTAGAAAAATTAAAAAAAGGTAGTTCCTTGAGTTTATATTCCGGGAATGGGAATTAATTTCTGATAAAAATAATTTCATCATAATATTAAATTTTTTTTTGATATTAGCTCTTTTAACTGTGCAAAAAGATCCTAATTACAAATTAATTTTGACTGTTCATCAGAGTTGTGCCAATAGAATTTTACTTGGAAATTTTTGGGACTTATAATCTCTCTGTGATGGCTATAATATTGATAGTTCTTCCACTGGTTTCAGCTGTAAATATCTAGTATAAACAGAAGTCATGAGCTTTCCCCCAAAATAATCTTCCTCTGAATTATCCTTTTTCTCTTAAAGACACAATTCATCTTTCCATAGTCATCCTCGAATCTTTGCTTCGTTCTCCATATCAAATCTGTTGCTAAGTCCTATGATTTCTACTTACATAACAGTTTGAGTATCTTCCTCCTTTTTACTTACACAGTCATCACCCCAACTCTGGTTTATCATTTCTCAGCAGTGTTCCTTTGGACATAATGTTTCCTAAAGTAGTCTCTCAACTTGAGTCTCACCTTTTTTTTCTAACTCATTTTTTATACAGTTGCTAGAATAATATTTCTAGGCCACAGATACAATCTTGTAATTTCTGTGTTTAAAAATCTTCAGTGGCTCTATATTTCCTCTAGAGTGAATTATCAACTCCTTAGCCTAGTATTTATAAAGTTTTCTGCAATTTAGCTCTAACTGTGCCATAGTTTTCTTCACATAACTGCCTTCAAGTGTTTTCCTTTTAGCCAGTGGTCTACTTGAATTCTACACTTTGTATTAGATCTCATTTTTCTGTGACTTCATACAAGTTGTTTTCTCAAGCCCTAGAAGAGTGGGGTTAAACCCAAATAAATAGTAAGGGATCTCTGTGGGCTGCATTTTGACTTGGAAAACTAAAAAATAACATTATGTTGCATTGTATATTTATTTAACTTGTTAAACATTTCCAAACTATTTTAATGTAGTTCTGACCGTACTTTGAAGTTTTCGGCCCAGGACTGTGATTTTGACACCTCTGTCTTAGAATATAGTTCTAACTTTTGCTTTTTAGAATCTCTTCTTCCAGGCACAGATAATGTGCTGACACCTGTGTGAATGACTCCTTTCTTGATCTCGCCATTCTTTAGTATTGTCTTCTTCCCTGTATTGTATTAGATCTGCTTGAATTGATTAATAATTTATGAAATTATGAAGTAGGGCAGGCACGCCAGGTTTCCATGATTAGCAAGGAAGAGAGGAAGCAAGTTCTTTATACATAGTGTCTCATCCGATCCTTATAAGCCAGTATGGGGCCAATGGAGGTGAAAGAATGCTGGAGTGAGAGGAGAGAGTTTGAGAACTCATTTTTATAAAATTTTTTTGGGAAAAGGATGAACTTCTATCTGTGCTGCTTTAGACTTTATATGTAAGACTTCTCAAAATTATTAGTAATACTTCAAAGTTGTCATGTCAAAGTTATCCAGCATCTTATGTTCTGCTGGTCTGGATCTGTGGAAGTTTGGATTTTGTCTGGAATTTACATATCATAGGACCAGAATCTTGACAAATAGTGCCAGATGGTTTCTCCTGATTTGGCACATGTTATTAGGATATGAATTTTAATTAATATATGATGCAATTTGTAAATTTTGCTCCTTTGATCTTTGGGATGGTTTATATGTGACTTTTAGATTCTCTTTGCAATTTTATTTCCTCCTGTTGTTCCTTGATGCTGGCTACTTATAAACTTACTGTATTGACTTAGAAAGAGAAAGGTAGTCAGGGAAACTAGAAAAATTCATGCAGCATTGGAAGCTCCTCGCAGTACTTTTCACTTTTTCCTTAACCAGCATTCCGAACATGTGGCACTTACAACTACCACTTACAACTGGGTGTGATCTTGTAATTCATTTCACTTCTCTGTGCCCTATACTTTTCATTTAGAAAATGAAAGAATTGGAGGAGACAATCTTTAAGAATCTTTTCAGTGTTAAAATTCTGTGTACAGGGGACTTTGCTGAGTCAGGTTGTCAAGCTGAAGCTTTGATTATCTAGTGTCACTTGTAAAACTTGATTGTATCTTCAGTTGCTATTGAAAATTCAATTTATGAATTGAAACCTGATTTATAAAATGAAGTAATTCCCCCCCTTTTTTTTTAAGCATAGGATTTAGCCATATAACCATGGGCAAATCGCTTAACTTTTTTGTGCCTCCGTTTCCTCATTTATAAAATGAGAAACATCATAATTCCTGTAGAATTTCCCTCAAATGATTTTTATCAGGCTCAAAAATCACTTGCAATATTTAAAATGCTATATTTTATTTTTATATCCATAAACCAAGAAAAATTTGTGAGTAATTTTGAAATATCCTGAAGTAAATTTTCCTAGATATTAATCAACTAGCATTTTCTGAGATGCATCGTAAATGCTAATTTGATCAATTGACATCTTCTAGGTCAGTGGTCCTCAAAGTATATCCAAAGAATTGTTGGGGTCTCTGAAATCTTTTCAGAGGGTCTACAAATTCAAATGCCAGCCATTCTACCATCATAAATACAGTAGCTAAGACGTGAAAATGAATATTTTTTTCTTTCTTGGTGAATATTATAGAAATTTTCAAAATCTGTGTCTGGCAGCAATCAGTGTTAGTGTAAGTGAAAGGATATTCTGGTAGAAATTTTTTCTCAAATCCATATTTGCATCTGATACTTATCATTGCTTCCCTCTCCATCTTTTCAATTTTTCCTTGGTGTAAAAATGTAATTAATGGTATTCCATATAATACATATTTGAAACATATAACCTGGGACACTTTTTACTTGGAATAATTTATATAAATGAAGCTAACATTGAGATTTTTGCCAGCTACAAATTTTGAAATTTTTTTAGTATGTTTAGCAAGAATGAGGAAATAATTCTTTTCAAGTTTTACCTGCTATATTTATGATGGCATCATTCTTGGAGTAGACGCATAATAAATGCTAATTTGATCAATGGACATCTTCTAGGGCAGTGTCCTCAAAGTGTAGTCCAAAGAATTGTTGGGGTTTCTGAAACCCTTTCAGAGGGTCTACAAATTCAAAATCATTTTTTATTTCTAATGTAGTAAATAGCTATAAGTATAATTAATCCATGTGAACAAAAACTCTTTGAACAGATCCTTGATAGTTTTTTAACAACATGAAGATACTGAGAACAAAAGTTTGAGAACCACTAGAATCTAGGGTTATCTCTTCTTATTGAATGACTTCTTCCCAAACCTCCATTTAAGCCTGGTGTACAGTCCATCTATTTCTTAATTTCTCATCTGCAGTTCCCACTCTTCTATTAGACCCATTGTTATATCTATCCCCACCCCCTTTTCAGCTTTCTTTTATGTCTTATCTTCCCCCATTAGACTATAAGATGCTTATGGGCAAGAACTTTTTCTTTTTGCTTGTATTTATATTCTTGTACTTGGCACGAATGTTTGGCACATAATATTCATTTTTTTAAAATGCTTATTGACCAACATACTACTATATAAATACAGCAGAAATAAATCAATTTCTGGCAGTTATAAGAATATCAGTATCTAACGATTTTTCTCTTGTGCATTAATTGATTAGGAGTATCCTATTTCTAACCATTCTAACTATTTCTTTTATAAAGACTGATCTTCATATAAAAACAAATAGACCTACTATGTTGACATGCAGTTTTTTATTGGCTTTTGGGAAAGTCTTATTCAGAAACTACCTTTTGTTGGAATTATGATTTTAGAGCTCTGTATTTAAAATAAGTATGTAGAACTGATGCTGAGTGAAATGAGCAGGACTAGGAGATCATTATATACTTCAACAACAATGCTATATGATGATCAATTCTGATGGACGTGGCCATCTTCAGCAATGTGATGAACCAGATCAGTTCCAATAGAGCAGTAATGAACTGAACCAGCTACACTCAGGGAAAGAACTCTGGGAGATGACTATGAACCACTATATAGAATTCCCAATCCCTCTATTTTTGTCCGCCTGCATTTTTTATTTCCTTCACAGGCTAATTGTATACTATTTCAAAGTCCAATTCTTTTTGTACAGCAAAATAATGGTTTGGACATGTATACTTATATTGTATTTAATTTATACTTTAACATGTTTAATGTGTATTGGTCAACTTGCCATCTGAGGGAGGCAGAGGAGGGAAGGAGGGGAAAAATTGGAACAAAAGGTTTGGCGATTGTCAATGCTGTAAAATTACCCATGCATATAACTTGTAAATAAAAAGCTATAATAATAAAAAAAAAAGATATATATATATATATATATATATATATATATATATATATATATATATATATAAAATAAAGTAAGTAAGTACCCATCCTTTGATGGTATTGTCAGATATTTTCATTTTAGAGTTTGTTAAATTGTATCAGAAGTTAATGTGATACATTAGGGAATGATTAAATGAATTGTGGTACATGAATATAATGGAATAGTTGAGTGTCATAAGACATGTCAAATGTGAGAAGATTGGAAAAACTTATATTAGTTCAAATTAAGGTAAGCAGATCCAGGAAAACAATATACCTAATGGCTTTATCAATACAGATAGAAAAAATAACCACAAAACAATTAATAAAACCCACCTCTTTGCCTTTCGCAATGTAGAGGAGGAGCAACAGAGGAAAAGTAGGTGTGGAGCATTGCATATAAAAATCAGATTTTTTTTTTTTGAAGTTTTGATTAGCTTTGCTGACTCACCCTCCCTTTTTCTTTTAAAAACTGTTGGTTTTAAAGAATGGCTCTTTAGAAGGGAGAGAGAATTTATGAGGAAATCTAGATGATGTTAGAATAAAAAATGACAAAAAAACTATTAAATTAAAAAATTGAAATAAGATCTATGCCCCAATAATGATAAATTTTTCAAACTTTTTTTTTAGTGTGAAACTTAAGAAGAGGATTTGATAATTTTGTAATACAAAATTTTGCTATATACACAGTATATATATATGTAATGGATGTTTGGTGATTTTTTTCACACTGGAAATGTCTCAGCAGTTCTGAATTTTAGCTATTTTTTTTCTCATTTTGATACTCATTTTTTATGGATGTCTGCCTTAATCTTGGCCCATGACTGGGCCAACTGGCACCTCTAATGACTGTATGATCTGCACCCGTGTCTACCAACCCTTTCAATGGTATACCATTTACATAGAGAGTGAGTATAGTTTGGTCAGCTGTAACAGCTGCAGTCTAGAATATTCCTAGATTCTGTTGCTGGGAATAAGAATCTGGATAAATATCACCAAATTGCCTATCAGGAGTGTATATCCTGATAGGCAATTTGGTGATATTTATCCAGATTCTTATTCTTGATGCTACTACTTCTCCTGGGTCATAAGTCACACATTGTCTACCTGTGTTAGTGATTGGGATATGAGCTACACATTCCCCAGTTTCCCACATTAGTGTATGGATGGACACAATTCTGCAAGCACTCTTCGGAGGTGAAATGGTCAAGCCTACTTGTAGAGGCAAGGGATCTATAGGCGGGACAGGGATAGATTTCACCTCTCCAGGGGATAGCTCAGTAGTACCAGCTGCATACAACTCTGTTCTCCCCAGTTGTAATCCCTTTCTCCCATTAGGTTGTTTCTCGGCTGATTATGTTGGAGTACTGAACTACTAAAGACTCTCTGGGTATAACATTGGCTGCCATCATGCTCCAAGTGTTTTTTGTCTGGGGCCCTAGAGCTGGGCCCTGCTTCCTGTATCCCTGAGTCAGTCTACATTCGGATGCCCAAGGGAAGCCTTTGTTGCATTTTGGACATGGGGTTTTGGGTCTTATTTTTCACTTTATCTTTATGCCAACATTGAGCTTTCATATGCCCTACTTTACCACATTGAAAGCATTGACAAGTCAGTGCTTTGGGAGTCAAAAGGGACCCTGTCTTCCCATGATCAGATCTTGAAAAGTCTGCATCATAGCCTGGGCATAAAATGTATTTGTGCCCACTGGCACAGCGTCTTATGATCTCCTCTAAAAGAGCATCCTTTTGTAGTCCTAGTATAATTCTTCTACAATCCTCATTAGCATTTTCTCTAGCAAGTTGTCTTATAATTTCTGTTGCTATATTTTCACCACTAGTTTGTATGACAGCTGTCTGCAGATGTCCCACAAAATCAACAAAGGCTTCATTTTAGACTTTGTTCCATTTTTGTGAAGGCTTCCCCTCTATCTTGTCTTCCTGGGAGGATGCCCCATGCTTTGATAACAGCAGCAGCAATTTGCTCATATGGGTAATTAATCTGCTCTAAAGTGTCTACATAAGCACCTATACCTGCTAGTTGATCAAAGTGATCAAAGTATATTAACTCCAGGTTGCCTATTTCGTTGGCCTTGTATTCTATAGAGTTCACTATACTCAGAAAGCTACAAGTTTGTCCAGGTTCTAAACATGTCTTTGCTATAGATTTCCAATCACTAGGGGTTAAAATTTCATAAGCCAAATTCTCTAATACTATGTAGACCCATAAAGAGTGCAAGCCTTTTTCAGATCTTTGATAATTTCCACATTAAAAGGAGTATATCTTCTCCTGGCTTGACCTGAAGAGTCAAACTCTTTAATCACAGGGTATACTTCTATTCTCAAATCAGATGTATCCTGTCCTTTCTCTTTAGCTTTAACTAATGCCTTTTGTAATCGTGTCATGGGGGTGGACAAAGCTCCTGCATGGGTGGTGCTGATGGAGCTGCCCCTCCCACTCCTCCTCCTCCCTCTGCCCATGAAGGCGAAATTGAGGGAGGAGGGTCAGGAGATGGGGAATGCCCTAAGGGCACCTGCTCTCTGTGGGTGGAAGTGAAACTGAGCTGTGAAAGTGAGAAGCACCACATTCTTTAGGCTCTTCAGCACTGTCCTTAAGGTACTTAACTCCTTTCTTGCCCAATTCTCCATGTCTTTCATCTGCTTTGTCAATACCATCCCCCTCCTGCTCTTTCTCCTCTCACTTCCTTGTCTGGCTGTCTACATTACAATTTTTCCTTTTTTTTTTTTTAGAACTTGTGGGTTTCTTTAGAGCCAGTTGTATTGTATTGTATATAAGGAATATTTCCTCAGGAATTGAATCAGGACCAATAACTTCATATTATTCAATTAGTTGTTTTCCCACTATTTTCCACATATCTGACTCTAATTTTTCTTCCTTAGAGAGCCAAGGAGATGTGCACTCTAATATATTTAAGAATCCAGTGATCTGTTTCCAAGTTACCAACAAACCTTGCTTCTTTATTAACTTAACTATGAATGCTACATACTCTCCTGGGGGTGTGAGAGGCTCTTAGTATTTGCCCCATTGAAAACCAAAAGTGTCTAATTTAACCCTTACAAAAGTTTCCCACTTGTCTTTTTTTGTACTCACCCTACTTCTGCATCACAGGGACTTCTCCACTGAGCTTAAGATGGCATCAGTCGAACTGTTGAGTGTGGGTCCTTATGTCCAGAGCCTCACAACTAGTGTCCCATGTTGATGCCAAAATGTAATGTCCAGATTAGCTCTCTGGAGATCTCTGGATGAGCCTTGATCTTAAGTGGAGGAGTGATGAGGGCAGGAGAGTCATCAGGAGGATCTCTGTTTCTGTCTCTGTTTTTTGTGTCTCCTCTGTGTCTGATTTCTCTTCTGTGTCTCCTTTTTGTCCATCCCAATCTGAGAACTCTTCATCTCCAGTCCTCTCAACCCTTAAAAATCTCAGAATGATTACATCATTACATCACCCTAAGTATATGTGAACTTGAGAACCATTGTCTCATCAATCACACTGAGTAAACACCCTTCTGTAAGTATCCTTACTTCAAGTAGAAGGCAGGTGGTTATGACCTCCTTCACTTCTCAGGAAGGGAGGTGAGAAATTCCATAGGGAAAATGGGGAGCTGAACCAGATATTTTTAGCAGGTTTCCTTTGGGCTGAAGGGTCTTATACCTCACTCAGAGTTCCCTCACTATCTTTGTCCCTCTACAATTTTTAAAGGCTATATCATGAAATTCTGAAAAAAAAAAAAAAACTATTAGCAACATTTAATTATTTTAACTTAAAATGCATCTTACAACAATATGGCAGAAAGTAAAAACTTCTAATTTTTTTTATATTAACCAAGAAAAGATTATCAAAACTCAAAAAAATTCCTTAGCTATCCTTAACCCTGCTTTAATTTTTAAATTCTTTTTCTTTTACAAATCACAATCTTAAGAGGCATGAATAAAGAACATTTTGACATGTAAAGAACAAAAAGTATTTTACACAAAATCATGAACTTTTATTAGATATTTTATTTTTAAGAAGTATATGTTAAATTTAATAAAGTGATAATTTCTCTACTGTGTATTTTTAATGCTTTATTGATATCCTTCATCCTCCCCCCATTTCCCCCCCTTTTTTTTTGTTTTGGTGGTATACCTTTCATTAAATATTAATTCACTCCCTCAAGCCTCCTAAGTTAATTCAGGTTCTCTCTTTTGGCCAATAAGTATAGCTAGGTAAAACAAATATGTTGGTCATGGTTAAGAATGTATCCAATATTTTATACCTCTACCCTTATAGCTGTCTTCCAAGATTCCAAACTTTGCTTACAGTGTCTTCCAAAAGAAGTTACTTTCTTCATATTCAATAAGTCATGTCTTATTCTACTCAAAATGATGGCATTTTGTCGGATTAAAAGTAAGAACTCTTGTTGCATTGGTGAATTTGTTTTTTTATTTGTATTTGTTTTCATTAAATGTTGACCAACAACTTTTTTAAAATTGTTGTTTCCAAAGTACTTCTTTCAGCTATATGATTATCAGTTGCTGAAGATAATGAATCTAAAATGAAATAATGGCGGAAGATTAATGCGGATGTTAGGGATTTAGGGAATGTTTGTATTTTGTGGTAAGAAGGAGAGTTGGAGAAAGCATAGGGACTGGGAAATTTTTTAAAGCATAATTTATATGGTAGAATATTGAGGAATTTATTGTGATAGAGTATTAAAAAAAACCCAGGATATTCCTTCTTCCAACTCTTCACCCTTTACGCCTTTGCAGGCATTGAGGTATAAAATTTGTTTTTTTCAAATTTCACCTGAAAAGCTGGACAGTATTCACTTATAGCTACGAGTCTGAATTAATCTAAATGCTAAGAAACTTGTAACAGAGTATTATTAATAAAGATCAATTAGTCTTTTTTAAGTGGCTTACCAAAAGTGTTCATTTACTATGTTAGATAACACTAGTAATATTTTTTATTGTAAAGGTATTGTAATATATTTTAATTGTTTCAGGACCTTAGACTCTTACAGTAAAATAAAATGGAGATCTTGTTTAGTTTGATTTTAGAACCTTGAATTTTAGGGTGTAGCTTGGGAAAAGGAGTGGATTTTACCAGAGTCTTGGTATTTTTGACTCCTATAAAAACTGCTTCTAGGAAAAACACTAAACAAAATTCTCTGTGACTAAATTCTTCAATTATGTTCCTGTATGTATGACTGAAATTCTGGTGAGCAGCTGAATTCATCTATTATATAGAATTTGAGCTTTTTAAGAGAAGACTGTCTTGCATCAGTGAATAGCTTTCTGAACTTGGATTTAGGAAAACCAGTCTTTAAATCATGTCTCAGACACTTATTAGCTGTGTGTTCAGTTAAGCAAGGGAATTGGACTACATGACCTCTGAAGTACCTTCCAGCTCGGAATCTAAATGCTTTGATCACATTTGTTTTTCTGATGCACAGTTCTTGGCAAATAGGAAACACTGAAATATTTTTCATTCTAATCATTTTTTTTTATTTTTCATACATGATATTACATTTTCTGTTTCAGTGCCTTTGCATAGGCCATTTCTCATGGTTGGAATGGACTTTTATCCCTACATCTTTGCATTTCTTCATTTCCTAAAGCTGTCTTTGATTCCATATCCCTCTTTCCCCATCACCATAATTTTTTTCCCCCATACATTTGTATGCATCTCATTTTACAGAATATAAGCTCATTGAGAGCCAGGACTATTTTATTTATACCTTTATATCCTTATCTCTTAGTATAGTGCCTGGCAAACCAGTCAGTTTTTAATAAATGTTTGTCAGTTGATTTTTTTCACATCACACATTTTCACATACTTGAAAGTTTTCAATCCATAATTTTTAGAGAATTTTATAAAAACTTTTCTAATCCATCTCCCTTCCCTGGGTACCCTTGATTTATTTTCTTTTTGTTTGAACAATGTATTGAAAGCAATCCTATGTTCTGGAGGCAGGAAGAGAGGGAGCAGCTCCAGGGCAAATTCCAAAAAAACTTGTATAGTAAAAAAGCTGCTTGGATTCTGATGAAAGTACCTGTAGCTAATCCTGGAAGTTGAAAAAAAGATACATGGAAGATAACTTGAAGAATCAATATAATTGATACATTTCCTTGTGTATCATTAATTGGCTTAGCATGAGGTGCCATTCACTTTTTAATTCCATGGTTTACTAGTAGGGTAGTATCCATTTATATTAGATATCCATTACTGCAATTTAAGAACTGATTTTTGGGGATTTTTTTTTTTTTAACGCATATTTGAGTTTAAAGGCAATTGTATTATACTTAGCATTTGCACATAATTTAAAACTCATTAGTATTGATATATGAACGTAGAATAAAGGAACAATTAAATTTGGGAGGTATCCATTCTTTTAAAAATTGATGCTATCATAAAAAAGAGGAAAGGACCCACATCTGCAGAAATGTTTGTAGCAGCCCTTTTTGTGCTGGCAAAGAATTGGAAAATTAGTAGATGCCTATCAGATGGGGAATGGCTGAATAAGTTATGGT
Source organism: Antechinus flavipes (assembly GCF_016432865.1). NCBI lineage: Eukaryota > Metazoa > Chordata > Mammalia > Dasyuromorphia > Dasyuridae > Antechinus > Antechinus flavipes. The sequence goes on along the minus strand of NC_067403.1, from coordinate 79,687,095 downwards.
ATATGAATGTTATGGGATATTATTGTTTTATAAACAATGATGAGCAAGCTGATTTCAGAAAAGCCTGGACGATCTACATGAACTGATGCTAAGTGAAGTGCATAGAACCCAGAGAACATTGTACAAAGCAACAACAAGATCATGTGATGATCAGCTGTGATACACTTGGTTCTTTTCAACAATGAGGTGATTCAGGCCTATTCCAATGGATTTGTGATGGAGAGAGCCATCTGCATCTAAAGGGAGGACTATGGAAACTGAATGTGGATCACAGCATAGTATTTTCACCTTTTTTTGTTATTTGCTTGCCCTTTTTTTTTTCTCATTCTTCCCCCTCCCCCCCTTTTTTGATTTGATTTTACTTGTGCAGCATGATACATGTGGAAATATGTATAGAATAATTGTACATGTTTAACCTATATTGGATTACTTGCTGTCTAAGGGAGGGGGTGGAGGAAGGGAGAGAGCAAATGTTAGAGAGAATGTTGAAAACTGTCTTTAAATGTATTTTGAAAATAAAAAGCTATTATTAAAAAATAAAAATTGATCCTAAACTTTTGGTCCTAATATAGATTAACTTTCCTTTATAGATTTCATAAAGAAAAAAATTTCTTAGAAATTGCCATGACATAGTTACAGTTTCTTGTATTTGCTTCTGTGTTATCATGTTGTGTTACTCCTAAATGAGAGACATGATGGGTTAGTAGTGGCTTGAGAGCCAGCCTGGGAGCCAGGATGATGTTGGTTCAAGTGCCATTTTTTACATCTACTGACTGTGATTGATTTAGCCAAACTTCTTGTGCTCTAGGTTGCAGAGAAGGAATTAAATTAGTAGACCTAATTTAGTAGAAAGAATTTCCTCAGCTGAAGTTCTTTAAACTAGTGAAATCACAGTTCTAGTCTCTATTCTTAATTCTAGATATTTTCAGTAATTTTAGTATATTGCTAGAATTGTTAACCTTTATAATGTTAGGGACCTATATAATGAACTATTTGGGCCTCTACTTGGTATAATTAATGTTTTCAAATGCCTAAAATAAAATACTTCGGGTTACAAAGGAAAGCAACCAAATAGGAATGCAGTAAACAAACTATTAGAAAGAACAGATTTGCAAACCCAAGGCTAAGAACTTGTATTTTGAATCAACTTTTTACTAATTTTTGTTGTTGTAGTATTTCCATGGTCTTTGACTTTCATTATCTCTTCTTTGCATTAATTTAACCATTATCCTTAACTCATAGTGCTTTTAGGCTTTCCCCTCATTTCAGTTTTTCCATATGTTTTGATGTGTTTGATCTAATTTTAAAAAGAAATTGATAATCTTTGGTTTTCATACTATACTCATTTGTAAGTGTAATCATATGCTCCAAGCCTTTTCTTGTTAGAAATGGGGGGAAAAAAAAAAACACTTGAGTGAAACTTACTGAAAAAGTGACTAACAATATATATATATATAAAATAGTCCCTTACTTCTCCAGTGGAAGGAAGGAGGTAAGTTTCCACATTTCTTTCCTGGCTGCCACATTAATCTTCCTAAAGCTGTCATCTTCCTTTCTGGCCCTTTCTTTTCTCATCTGGAAAAGCCTACCAGCACTTCAAACACAACATTTCACCAATGGACAAACTTTTTTTTTTTAAGAAAAATTTTTTTTTAAACTTTTGAGTTCCAAATTCTCTCTTTTCTTCCAGGCCTATCCTCCCATTGAGAAGGCAAGCAATATACTATTCATTATACATGTGAAATCATGTAAAATATATTTCCATATTAGCCATCTTGCCAAGAAAAATTAAGTGGAAAAATATGTTTCAATTTATATTCAGATTCTTTGGAGGTAAATAGTATTTTTCATTATGAAACCTTTGGAATTGTCTTGAATCTTTGTACTGAACAGAATGGCTACATATAGTTGATTATCCTTACTGCTGTCCGCAGTTTGTTTTCCTTGTTTCTCTTCACCTTGCATCAGTTCATATAAGTCTTCCTGAGTTTTTCTCTCATTTCATTATTTCTTACAGCATAATACAACACAATTATTTACCATTCCTTGTTTAGCCATTCCTCAGTTGATATCTGTCTTTTCAGTTTCCAATTCATTGTCACCACAAAAAGGCTAATATTAATATTTTTGTACAAATAGTACTTTCTTTCTTTTTTTTTGGATTACTTTGTAATAATGATATTGCTGGGTCAGAGTAAACACTATTTTATAGCCCTTTAGATATAGTTCCAAAATTGTTCTTCAGAATTGTTGGAATAGTTCATAACTCTGCCAACAATGCATTTGTATTGCTATTTTTCTGTATCTTTTGCAGCATTAGTTATTTTTCTTTTTAGTCATATTAGCCAATCTTATTGTTAAAAAATGCTGCTTCAGGATTGTTGTAATTTGCAGTTTTCTAATTATTAGTGATGTAGAGCATTTTTATATATTTATATAGGTTTGATTTTTTTTTTTTCTTTTGAAAACTGCCCATTCATATTCTTTGACCATTTGTCAGTTGGGAACTGAACCAAATTTTTGACTTTTTTTTTTTTTTTAAAGTTGTAAATTTGGCTCAGTTCCCTATGCCTTAGAGAAATGATGCCTTTATCAGAGAAGCTTACTGTTCAATTGTTTTCCCAGTTTCCTGCTTTCTTTCTAATCATAGTTGCATTGATTTTGCTTTTGTAAAAACTTTTAAATTTCATGTTATCGAAATTATCCATTTTACCTCCATATTCCATCATTCTGTCTGTCTTATTTGATAATAAACTTTTCCCTTATCCACAAATTGACAAGCAATTTTTGAGGAAAAAAATCACTGACAAATCCAAAGTGTCCTTCTGACTTTGTATTTCTGTCTGTGGCAAAACCATTCCTTTTATCTCCAGTAATAGAAATCTTATTATAGTAAGTAAATCTTGGAGGTTTAGAGATGGAAAACATCCTAGAGAGCCTCTGGTTCTTATTTCTTGTTTTAAAAATATGTATCTTTTACACTTTCCTCTTTACCTTGAGTGAAGGAAAAAAAAAACACCCACATCTTTTACATTTTTCTCTTTTTCACCTTTTACCTAGAGTACCAAGTATTCTAGAGCCCACCTCTGTGTCTATCATTTATGTCTTCTTTATTCTTTTTTTTTCACCATTAGGATATGTAACCTACTATCCCATCTTTTCACTTCTTACCTTCCATTTTCCAAATCTTTCACTAGTCTTCTGTTTATGTTGAAACTGGTTATATCATTCCGGTTCTACATTTTTTAGTGATCTTTTTGTACTAGTTACTTAAGAATAACCATACTCTTTTACCTGATATTTAGCGTTTTCAGCAATCTGATTTTTTTTTTTTAGCAAATTGGATCTTTGGGCAATATTATTATATGTATGAGCTTAAAGTTATTCTAGTGGAGGAAAGTAAAAAATATTATGTTTAGATTGCTTGTTTAAAAAGTCTTAATGTTTGATAGTTTAAGTTTAAACCTGGTTAATTTACTTTAAAGTGTAGTTGATACATTTGCTAATTAAAATTTCAAAGAGTTTAAATTGTTATTAGAAATTAGACTGCAAGTTGCTTAACTTTGAGAAATTTAATATATTTTTGGTGATCTCACATCACTTTTGTTTGAGAAGGTACTAAAACTTGTACAGGAAACAGTAAACAACATGATATATATGTATACACACACACAATATGTATTTATGTGTGTACTTGTGTATGTGTATAGATTAATGCACTAGTGTCAGTTACATAAAGTACTTTTTAAAAAAATCAGAGAATAAAGATATATTGAATGTAACTTTACCTTGTGAAACAAAGACCGATTGAATATAGTGTTTGCTTTGTGAAGCTTAAGTTCTTCTATCTGCTTTCATGTTTTATTTTTGTAATTTTTGCATTCTTTTGAAAACTGAAATCTTGATCAGAATGATCCAAACTTGTTTTTTCATGTGTATGTAGAGATTGATGTTTATGGCTTCCCTTTTACTGGAATGTTCCTAGTGATGAAACTTCCCTTGTCAGTAAGTTTTTTTCCTGCAACTTGTAATTTCATAGTTTCATGAGTGCACTGACTGTTCAATGCCTAGTTACATTGGTGGGTATCTCAGACTTTGAGGTCTATTCTCCAGTATTCCATGGGGCCTCTTTTTTTTGTATATAATTCTTTATTTGATACATTTTTAGACATTTTTACCTCACACTTATGAAGTAAAGGATCTGAGGCATCAGATGTTGCCATACATATATAATGTTCTCATATTATAGGGGGAATAATATTGGCAAAATTCTAGAACATATTCCTGTGCTAAATATCAGAATTCTGGAATATTGGAAAATATTTTACCAAATTAAAATCCTAATTCAATTGCTTATTTTGTATTCTAATCAACATTTATAATTGTCATTATTTGTATTTCTGCCTTCGTATCCTTCATATGAAATTTAAAGAAGCATGAATTACCTGCCAATTTTTAAAGTTAATTTTTAGAAATGTTCTTTACAAATGGAATTATAATTAATTATAAAGACAAGTGATTTTATATTATTTTTGGGGTAAAGAAATATCCAATATAAGCAGATGCAGTGATTACTGAAGGCTTTTGTTGTTGTTGTTGTTATTGTTGTGGTTGTTGCTTTTTTTGGTTTAAGATGTCAGTTAAATTCAGGTATCCCTATCAAGTATAATATTTATTACTGTGGTGTAAGAAATGATATGTAAGATGAATATAAAGAATGTGGAAAAACCTATGAACTGATTCAAAGTGAAATAAGAACAACCAGGAAAACTGTATGTATTGATTATAACAACGTAAATATAAAAAATAAAGAAAAATATTGAGAGCAATTAATGCAAATTGTAGTGATCAAGATATCTCCAAAAAAGACATATGAAATATTCCATCCTCTCCCAACTTCTTGGCAGATGTTAAGGACCTTGGGAATGATGACTGCGTATGGCAATGGACTTCTTTGACATGTCATTTAATTTTGTGGAACTTTTTAAAAATTCACTTAAAAAATTCTTTACTAATAGCTATTTGGGAAAAGAGTAGGAGGAAAGAGTAGGGATATGATAGAAAATGTAGACCATATATATTTATACATACAAACATACATAAAGGCAATACATCAATAAAACTTTAGTTAAAAACATTCCTCAGATTTGATGGGTCTTTTCACAGTAGAACGATGAAAACTTAAGAATATCTTGAACAATTAAACTGTCAATTGACTCAGTGCATTTTTTCTTTTTAGTCATCAGGCAACAAAAAATTATTATAATAATTTTTTGTACAATTGATGTTAAATATTTTTCACTATTCCTGGTGAGATTTTTTTAAGTGAAATATACCAATATCCCTTTATCCTATCCAGGTCTGTTAATATATTTGTGTGTCTCTATTTTATTTCTTCTGTTTTTTTTTATTCTTGCTCATTTTCTTGAGGACAACTACAATATAAATATAGAATTGCAAAATCAAATGGATTCTGAGAAAGGAAAGGGACTTGAGAATCTTCTCTTCAATATCTGGGACAGGTGGGGATAAAAAGTTTACTTGTATGATTTCCATTTGTTTTTCTGCAAATCTTATATATAGGTCCTTAAAAAAACAGGTTTAGCGCATAAGACATCTTAGTTTAGTGTCATTAAAAAGCAGATTTAGATCCTGAGATAAATCTTAATTTAGTGTCATTAAAAAGCAGGTTTAGATCAGAAGAGATAAATCTTAGTTCAGTTGTGCATAGATAGTTATGCATTTTGGTCCCTATGTTTTTATGTTTCTCACATCATTCTGCAAAACATATAATTTTCTCCCTTATTTTTTATAGGACTAAGTATTTTATATAGCTGTTGTACTTTATGAGAGGGGTCCTTTTCTGTCTTCAGATTTATTTTTTCTTTAAATGCAAAGCTAGTTAAGATATTATCAAATTAGTGTTTTTTGGTGAACAGTTGCTCATCTATTTGGTGGAAGTATTGTAAAATACAATGTGTCATTGAATCCTTAGCAGAGATTTAATTTCCCATTTATATTTGACTTTAAAAAGAGTCTCAGTCAAAAGAGTTCTACTGGGCAAATGGTTTAATGGCCTTAATAATTAAAAAAAAAAAACTTTCTGTCCACTATGCACATTCAGTTATTGAGCGTTGGAGTTTTTAATACTCTGGTCTTGTAAAACTACCTTGTTCTTCAACAATGTTGTTTCCAAATTAAACCCATGAGTTTTGGGCATGTATTTGTTTGTAATAGTTGTTTTCTTGAGGATATTAGTTGGTCTTTCCTTTGCCATGTGACTATTATAGAAAGAAACAGCATTAATGGGAAAACTTCTGAGAGGAGAAAACTGGAGCCATTTACACTTTCTTTTACCCTTACCCCCATGCAAAATTTTCCAATGTCTTCAAGACATTTCTTATATGTGAATATTTAATAATTTTGATAGTGCTAATGATTTGATAGTGTTTGATAGTTGAAAGTGGTAAATGCATATTTCATTTAATATTACTTGTATGTTTTTTCTTTTTTTGGTAACAGGGAATATGGGAATGCTTCCATATTTGTCTCCATTTTTTGGTGGGGAGAAAAGAAATGAGTATAATCCATCCAAACTAGCTAGCTAGTTTTCTTGGAAATTTTCCCTGTACTTTGGCATACTGTACTCCCTTCCTTACCTCTTTCTCTTAGTATCTTTAGCTTCCCACAAGGTCCACGTTATGTGTCATGTTTTTAAAAAGCCATTCCTGATTCCCCTAATTGGATTTCCTTCTTCCTCAAATTATTTTATATTTTATCTATAAATGTATCTCCAGATTATGTAGGATGTAACTCTTAGAAGTCTGAGATCATCTTTCCTTTTGTTTTGGTACTAAATTTTTTCTGAATTGAGTTTAGTGTCTAGCAGCATGTGCACACTCAGTAAAGACATTTGCTCAGAATTACCTAAATAACTTTTTAGCCCTAAAAGGTGTATCTTACTGCTTAGTTTGGGCAGCTGTTTTTACTTTTGGGTACTTGCGACTATTTCTGGGTAGTCAATGGGCATCTCTGAGTAAATCACTAGTGATTTACATTCTTATTTAAAAGAACTGTGTTCTAACCCTAACCAAGAAGTACTACTAAAAATATTTGATCACTTTGTCATGGCCAAATTTGTAGTAAAAAGCTTCTCCAAACATAGATTCATCCATAGTTGATAAATTTGGAATCTGTTGCTAAACTCTTTTTTTTTTTTTTTTTTGTTGTTGTTGCTAAACTCTTAATGGAAGTCTTTATAGCTTGGTAGGATCTACTAGGGTTTGTTCTCTCCTGACATAATCTTCAGAAATACATAATAACCTTTCACACTTGGAGACCTTTAGTGAAGTTGGAGTTATAGGCTATGGAAAGACTCTGACATCACTTAAATATAATTTAATATTATGAATTAACTTTATTTCACCACACGGTAAGCTCCTTCTACTGATGACTGATGTAACAAAGAGAGGAGGGTATAAGAAAAAAGGGCAAAGGTGGTAGAAGGATTAACTTTTGCAAGAGAGGGTTCCCATTGTTACCAGTCTAAGAATAAAAAAAGAATGAGGAAAGAATGAGTTTGACGGAGTTTAGGTTATATGGTGTCAGTCTCCTCAGTAAAGTAGAAAACTTTTTTGAAGTGTCTTCTTCCTTCCAATTGCATGGTGACCTATCTTCAATTTTTATGATTCTCCTTTTAGTAATCTTTTTGTACAAGATTGAAAGAAGGTTTATTTTATTTTTAAATGAGTTTTTTATTGATGGTCTTAAAAATTATTGTAATTTCATTACAACTCCTTCCAAAATAATCCTCCTTTATAACAAATAAGCATAGTTAAGTAAAATCAATTAATTCTTTGATCAGGTAGCTGGTGGCATAGTATATGTGGAATTCCAGACCTCGAGTTAGGAGGATCGCAAATCTGGCTTCAGAGTTAGCAAATCATTTAATCTATGTGTGCTTTACTTTCTTAAACTATAAAATGGAAATAATAATAGCGCTTATCTCTCAAGGTTGTTGTGAGTTAATATTTGTAACGAAAAATAGTGCTTATCACAGTACTTGGCTCATATTAGGCATTATATATGTACTTATTTTTTTTCCTTTCATGATATCTCATAAAATAAGGCCTCATTATGCACCACTTGTTTGTTGAGAAGAGAAATAAATTCTTCCCCATTAAGGATTACTACGATTGCTCTGAGATCGGAAATTTTTCAACATTGTATTCTTTTGCTTTATTGTGGTTTTGTTTAAAGTTTTGTTTTTGTTTTTGTTTTTTTAATTCTGTTTGCTTCATTTTGCTTAGCTTCAGAAATATCTTCCTAGGTATCCTTGAATGTTTTATATTTGTTTTGTGGTTTAATAATGTTCCATTACTTTCACATGTTGCAATCAGTTATCATTCTTCAATAGATGGGTGGACACCCCTTTTGCTTCTTCTTTTTTTTTTTTTTACTAGCTCAAAAATTGTTACTAGAAATATTTTTATTTATATGGGCCTTTTTCTCTGTATTATACCTTTGTGTATAAGGCATTATTTCTCTCCAGACTGCACTCCAGACTTTATCGTGCCCCAGAAACTTATTAAACCTGCAATCTTAGTGTAGCCCTGGAATTCAGACATTATTAGTACCTCTCCCTCTGTAACTTCTCCCTCTTTGGGAACCTCTGTGTCGACAGGGCATCCATGCCAAGTATGTCCATTTCTCTCCAGATTGAGTCTTAGATCTTCTGTACTATGTTCTTGGGTACTTTGTTTTGTCACCTGCTTCCCTGATTACCTTCTTTTTTGTATTATTTCCCCCCAGTATAATGTAATATGATTTTTAAGGTAGGGACTTTCTGATTTTTTTTTATTTCTAATGCTGGCATATAATAAGTCATTAATAATTAATGTTGATTTGATTGGGTCAAAGGCTATCAATCAACAAGCTTTCATTTATCACTCACTGTGTACCAGGTACTATGTTTAGAGTCTGAGATATAAAGAAAGGCAAAAATTGGTCTGTGTCCTCAAGGAGCTTACATTCTAATTGGGGAGACAATTTGTACATAAATAGGTATGTAAAAGATAGATACGAAATGGAAGATAAGTAATTATAAAGGACAAGGTATAGGCAGCTGGGGTGGGGAATGAAAGTAGAAAAAGCTGTCTTCAGGAAGAAGTATTTAAACAGTCTTGAAGGAAATCAGAAATTCTCAGGTAGGAAGTGGAGACTTATTACAGGCATTGTAGACAGCTGGTACAAAGGCATAGATTTGTACTTTGCTAGTGTAATTCCAAATACTTTGCTAGAATCATTGGACAATTTAATAGCCCTACTAACAGTATATTATGGTATCCATCTTTGTAACATTCATCCAAAATATAGCTTAAAAAAACCCAACAAACTTTGGTCATCTTTGTCGGTTTGATTGAATAAAGTGAAACCTCAGTTTTTATTTGCATTTCTCTTGTTGCTGTGTAACATTCTTTCATAGACTAAGATTTTTCGTGTTCAAATTCTTTTAATTTTGTGTTATTGAAGTTGCATATTCATATTTTATGATTTACCTCTTTTCCTTTTTTGGTTAAAAATTTTCCTAGTTAAAAGTTGTGTTGCATTATTTCCTTCTGTTCGCTAAAAAGAAAGAAAAATGAACTTGTTTCTTTAGGTCACTTATCTATTTGGGACTTATTGTAGTATAAGCTATAAAGTATTAACCCGAATCTGATTTTGGCCAGACTACTTTCTAGTTATCTCAGAAATTTGTGTCAAATAGTGTGTCTTTACCCCAGTAGTTTGTGCAGTATATGACTTATTTTATATGAGATTATGAGGTGCTAGGAGAACCTTCATGAAATAAAATTTCAGAAGCAGAAAAGTATAAATAGTATAAGGGGGAGAGGAAGCAAGTTCTTTATACATATTGTCTCATCTGATCCTTACATCAACCTTGTGAAATAAGATGTAAGGTTGTTGTATTTAGTATTAGTTATTAAAGATGGTTCTCTTTAGTTATTTTAGGTTTTAGTTAGTTTTATTAGTTATTGTATTGAGTATTAATTAAAGGTACTTCTTTAATTATTTTGGGAATAATTAAATTAAAATTGGTACTATTTAGACATTAATATTGTATAAATGTATGTTTACTGAGGTATTATATTTGGAAATGTGGTCATGAAGCTTTTAGTTTGAGACATTTTCAGATCCTTTGAATGTAATAAAGGATGAAATATATTTACAAGAATGATAATTTTCAAGTTGCCTGCCTATCATTGAGTCCTTATGTTAACTTCATTTGACAGGTGAAGAAACTGGGGGTCAGAGATATTAAGTATCATGTTAGGGTCATGTAGTGAATTAGTGAAATCTCAATTCAACTCAGGTCTTCTGCCTGCACACTGTGTGTTTGTTACCCTTTAGACAGCTGTCACTTGATAGAAGAATTGTATCAGAGCTGCTTTGTGCCATTTCTTGTGAGAAAATGTTTTGCCTTTATCTTGGATCCTCTGTTTATCTTTGAAATATCTACTAGCTTAGCAACATCAAAATTTAGACTGAAGATTGTAAAGTGAATCATGAAATTTTCAAAAAAATTTTTTTTTTCCCTTCAGGTATCTAATTCATAAAAATCAAGGACTTGAACAAGGTTGTCTTTAATGTCCTTTTTCATTTCTGACATTTTTTATTCTGTGATAGGGGGTCAGATAACTGGGTAGAAACTTATCCAAGGCTAAATAATTGGAGGCTGCTGATTCTGTTTCAAAGAAGATGCAAATCATAAAGCACAATTGAAACTCGAGTGGGCGGGAAAACATTAAAAAAAAAAATTCCAAGTGTTCCTGGGCTTATGTTGTATGTTAACTGTCATGTGCACTTTCTAAGTTACCTAGGACTCTTTGTTGAGGATATTCTTTATGAAATCATCAATCTTGAACTATGAAGGCAACATGCTTGTAGATTTTTTTTTTTTAGTTTGGCAAAAACAGGAAAAAATTGTAATGGTCAATACAATTTGTGAGGCTTTTGATGTTTCATAGAGTAACAAAAGGTTGCTTTATTAGTAGTATTAATGAACAAATCGCTTTACTGGCTTAGGCATACTGGTAGCTTTGTCGGTCCAGAAAGCTAAGAGTTCTTGTTTCAATTCATGATTGTGTTAGAGTAGAGAAGTGATAGCTATTGACCTTCTCTGAAGCACAAAATAAAAAAGTTTTTTTGTATAGAGTAAAGCATGTAACGAACACAGCAATGTAGTTCTTGGCTATCTGGTCATTTGCAGAAACAAGTTTGTGTTTTTTCCTGCAGATTCATGTGACTCAATTGCATTAAAAAAAAAAAAAAAATCTCTCAAACCTGTACTCTTTCCTTTAAAAAAAAAAAGTTTTTTTTTTCACAGTTTGTATTTGAGGAGCAATGACAAGCAAAGAAATGCTTGTTAAAGGTTAGGTTCCACTTAAATATTAGGTTAAACTCTTTTTCAAAGAGTATTAGGAGTAGTGTGAAGTTTTGCATTCATGATGCTTTATTCCTCTTCTTAGCTGAGGAAGAGAAACTATAGAATTTTTTTTTTTTTTTTTTTTTTTTGTTGAGGCAGTTGGGGTTAAGTGACTTGCCCAGGGTCACACAACTAGGAAGTGTTAAGTGTCTGAAGCCAGATTTGAACTCAGATCCTCCTGATTTCAGGGTTGGTGCTCTGTACACTGTGCTACCTAGCTGCCCTGAAACTATAGAATTTTAAAAATTTTGATTTAGTAGCAAAGATTCAGGTTTATTATGATAGGGCTCTGATTTTCCTGAGTTCCCCATATTGCTGGTCTGACAATCTCTTGTAAGCAGATTTACAAATCTATTTAGCTTATAAAAATTATTTTTGGATTAATATAGTGATTTGCTTATTAGAATCAGTTTGGGAAATAATTATTTGATTTTTGTTAACCCATTAATTTGATCAAAAAGAATCACCTAAGAGATGTTTCTGTTTTTATCACAACTCTTCAAAATTATATTTATAAACTCAGTGTTTAAGAGCTTGTATAGTAAAAAATTAGTGATACAAATTCCTGAAGGTACCCTCTTCCCCATTTTTGATAAAATGTCAACTCAATGAAAGTAGATATTGTTTAATTTTGTCTTTATATTCCTAGGACATAGCATAGCACCTTACACATAATAGGTACCTGATAAAGGCTTGCTGATTGATAGAAAGAGCCCTTTGATCTTTCTCATTTAGAGAAATTCATTATTTGTATTCAATTTCTTTGTGAAGGTTTTATGAAGCTTTGGGATTTGAGTAATTAACACAAGCTAGGGTGTCAGAGAAGCTTATGTTGTCTTTAGCCTTATTGGTTCTGTTAGTTTTCCTTAATTATTCCTTAATTCCATCTTCATCTCAACATGTCCAGTGGTCTTTGAACTCAGTGTTTTTTTCCCCCCCGTAAAGCATCCTTCTTCTTAACTTTACTGTTATTGTTGAGAGTACCACCATCTTCCTAGTTTTCCATGCTAGAAACTAAGGCTTCATCCTCAATTCTCTTACCTCTCTTCCCCACTCCTATATCTGATATGTCAAGTCCTGCCAATTCTACTTCCACTATATCTCTTGCTTCCTTCTTTTTTCTGACAGTGCCATCATCCTGGTGAATACCTGTATCAATTCATATCTGGTCTGTCGCAGTAATAGCTTGCTAGTTTATCTCCCTATCACAAATTTGACTGTGTCTAGTGCATCTTTCATTCATGTTTCAAAGTGATCTTCCTAAAGCAAATGTTGATCATGTTAATCCTCCTCTTCTCTCTCCCCCACCATTTAATAAACTCCATTGGCTCCCTGTCACCTCCAGGGTCAAATATAAATTCCTCTGTTTTGGCATTCAAAGCCTTCTATAATCTAGCCTTCCCTATCTTTCTATTCTTCTTACACTTTCCTCTCTTCTTTCAGTTACTCCTCATCTCCTAAATCACCATAGTACTCTAGTGTTTAACTTTTTGCAGCTCTGTAAAACTAAGTATGGCATATTCTTTACTTCATTATAGTCTGTCTTTATTTTTTTATATAACTTTTAACTTATATGTAACTTTTAAAATCAAGTACAATTTGTAAAAATACAGTTTATGATATATGTTACTCAAATGCTAAAATTCACTTTTCATATTGATCTTTATCAATAATCTTCACTGTAGATGAACTTCATCATAATGTTATAAGTTGATCCATTTAAAATTAAGGTGTAGCAGATTCTATAAACATCAATGAAATGATTTGAATGTTTTCCACATGAAAACAAGGAGAAAATTAAGACTCTATACTTTTAGTTCCTTCTCCATTTTGCTAATCTTCCCTTCAAGAAGTTTTATTTAGAGAATCCTTAATCATCCTCAATCAGTTGGAGAAGCCAGTAATTTTTTTTCCTGCCTTTCTTAAAGAAGCAACATCACAACAAAGAGACAGGACATTTTGTATAACCACCTTAGCCTGTAGTATTTAACTGATTCTTAGAGGGATATGAAATTGTATTCAAGTCCAAATTTTAATGGCATACGTTTGGTTTTCTTTTCCACAAAAAAGTATTGCAATTTCTACAATATACATGTATTTGTTGTATTTCAGATAATTTTTCCTCAAAGCTGTAATCTTAGTAACCACATATACCAGTATCCTACTTTTCCCTACCACTGGTTCCATAACATACATTCATTCATTTATCAGTAAGTCATGGCACTAATAACTACTGGTATCTCCCTGCCTTACTTCAGTCATCCTCCAGAATTCCAGATGACAAGAATCTTGGTGAGCCCAGAGTTAATAGTGAAAAGAGTGCTGGACTTGGAATCAGAAAGACTTGGGTTTCACTCTACCTGGAATATCTACCCTTATAGGATTACTATGATTTAGGTAAAATAAATGTAGGTAAGACATTTTGCAGATTTTAAACCAATATAGAAATTATTAATTATTATTGTTATTCCAGTGCAAATTACCTTCTTTCTGGAAAAATCTCATAGGAAAGACCTACCAGAAGCAAATCTCAGAATCCTAAAATTATATCTAAATCTCCTAATAGGAAAAGAATGTATGTCAGTCAGAAACTCTTATGAGACACGTATGACATGTATGCTGATGCACTGTTGATGGATCTGGAAATTTGGTTCAGACATTCTAAAAAGAAATTTGTGATTTATAAGTCACAAGATTATTTACAGCTTTAAAAATCTAATTGTGGATTTTCTATTTGATCCTGGAGGTAAGGATCACTGGAGTTTCTTGAGTAGGGAGGTGTAGGTGGTCAGATTCGATATAATCAAAAGGTAAATAAAGGATGGATTATAGTGGGGAGAGATTTGTGGCAGGGAGATCAACAAGTGGTATGCCAAAGACAAGTGGTATGCATATGTGAGTATATACTGAATATATACAAAATAAATACAGGGCAACTTTTATTAGTGATGGCACTAGGAACTTTGGGGAGATCTTAGGAGAAAACTTAATGTAGGAAGTGGTACTTGAATTTTGAAGAACAGAGGATTCTGAAATGTGGAAGTGAGAGGATGGAGTGCGTGGGAGTTGGAAGGAACATCCTGTGAAAAACTATGGAAAGGTGATCACTGTCTGAATTAAGATGGTAAGTAGTTGTGTGAGAAGAGAGAGGAAAAAGTCCAGATGGGAAGATATGTTACAGAAATTGAAAAGACTAGATTTGCAACTAATCCAATATATTGGGTGAGGGGAGAGTTTGACTAAAGGATGATATCAGGATCATGAATCTGGCAGACTGGGAGAACATTGGTGCTTTTGACAAAAATAGGGAAGCTTAGAATAGGATTTGGTGAGTGTGGTATGTCTCTGGTATATATTTTGAAATGTCCATGAACAGTTGGTTTGATGGGATTGAAGCTTAGAAGAGGAGAGACTTAGTCTCTATAGATTTTTTTTATACTAGTATGAATTATTTTAGTTTGTTTTGCTTTTTAAATTATTTTATTTTTCCAATTGACACATAAAAACAATTCATTTTTTTATTTTGGTACATATGAGTCCTTTATTTTTCTTTAATATCTTTGGGATACAAAACTACTGGTAGTGATCGGTAAAAGGATTTGCACCATTTTATAGCCTTTTGGTTATAGCTCCAAATTGTCCAAAATGGTTGGACTAGTTCACAAGTTCATCCATCATGTATTATTGTACCTATTTCCCATATTCTCGGCAAACTTCTCATAATCTTAACAAGTGTATAAAGAGTAGAAATACATTTTTGGATTTACCTATCACAGCTAAGCAATAAAATATTTTTTCTCCCTTTATTAAAGCTTTTTATTTTTCAAAACATATGCGTGGCAATTATTCAACATCAGCTCTTGCAAAACTTTGTGTTCCAATATCTCCCCCTCTCCCCCCTTGTCCTACCCCTTCTCCTAAATGGGAAGTAGTTCAATATATGTTAAACATGGTAGAAATATATGTTAAATCCAATATTTGCATATATATTTATACTTTTATCTTGCTGCACAAGAAAAATCAAATCAAACCAGGAAAAAAAAAAGAGAAGCAAAATAAAATTCAAGCAAACAGCAAGAAAAGAAATGAGAATGTTATGTTGTGATCCACACTCAGTTCCCACGATCTTTTCTCTGGGGTAGATGGTCTCACCATCACATGTTCATTAGAACTGGTCTGAATCATCTCATTGAAAAGAGCTACGCCCATCAGAATTGATCATTGTATAATCTTGCTGTTGGTGTGTACAATGATCTGCTGGTCTACTCATTTCACTTAGCATCAATTCCTGTAATTCTCTCTAGGCCTTTCTAAAATCATCCTGCTGATTGTTTCTTATAGAAGAAGAATAATCCATAATATTCGTATACCATAACTTATTCAATCATTCTCCAATTGATGGGCATCTATTTAGTTTCCAGTTTCTTGCTACTACAAAAAAGGCTGCCACAAACATTCTTGCACATGTGGGTCTTTTTCTCTCCTTTAAGATCTCTTTGGATATAAGCCTAGTAGAAACACTGCTGGATCAAAGGGTATGCACAGTTTGATAACTTTTTGAGCATAGTTCCAAATTGCTCTCCAGAATGGCTGGATCCAAAACATTTTACTCTATAAGTAAGACTCTTCATTTTAAAGATGATAATTATCTATGAGAATCAATAATGTCATCAAGAGAAAGTCTAGAAAGAGACAAATAGGAGGCTTGGTTCAGAGTCTTGAGTACGCAGCACTTGAGCTAGATGATGAACCAGTAAAGGAGCCTGAAGAATCTTAGATAAGAAGAGTACCAATGCAGAGAATGCCACAAAAAACCAAGAAGAAAGAGTGGTCCATGTTTCAAATGCAACAGTTAGGTAGAGGAGGATGACTGAGAAAAGAATATTAGATTTGGCAATTTAGAGAACACCGATAACTCTGGAGAGAGCAGTTTGAGCTGAGAGATGAGATGGGAAGTGATAATGCAAAGGCTCAATATTAATGCATAATTATGCACTTCATAAATATATCTATCCTGAGACAAGTATTAATTAATATTGATGCTCTTTTGTGTGTCTCTGTATTCTCTTTGAACATCCATGACTTCTCTCATCTTTTGACTTGGCCTAGATAGTTATCTGTGTATTGAATTTTGTTTTTCAAGTGCATTCTCACCTCACTTAAAAAGTTTATAGATTATTATCAGCACTGTCAGTATCTTCTTTTACAATTATTTCTTATGCATATGTTATATGATTTGGATCCTTCTGAAACATACACCATAATTAATAAATACTTCAAAAATGATTGCTAAAAATAGCTGCTTTTGACCTGCAGGATAATTGTAAATTTTGTGAGAAACTGATAAAAGTGATAAAGACTTGAGATGGTCTCTTTTAGGATGAGATCAAAACACTTGTTTTTAATTTAAATTTCACTTAAAAGATAAAAATTTATGTATATTTTGATAGCTTTAACATAATTAGTTGTGAGATATTCAGTTTATCATATCTATGTGTGTGTGATTACACATTCATTAAATAATACAGAATTTTTCTGACTTCAAATAAGTATATGTATATATGTATGATATATTATTCACCAAAGTTTTTAAGACTTTTTTGTTAATAAGATTTATACTTATCTATGAGTTAGAAATTTGGACATTTCTTTCAGAATACATCTTTATTTATAGAAAACCTATTCTGCTTAAACTGGATTTCATATTATTAGATGCTTTTTTGACAAGTTGTAGTTTGTTGACATTTATAGTTTGAATAAAGCATAGTTTCTGAAATTCTGTAAACTTGTCGATTATATTTTTAATTGCTTATATTTTTGTATGTGTATATCTTTTATATTTGTATTTTAAAACAAGCCATTCCTACTTTGGAATTCCATATATAATGATTACACCGACTTTGCTAAGTGCTTTTGTTTTGTTTTTTACAAATATTATATATTTTTACCCTCATACTACCTTGCTAGGTAAATCCTATTATTATCTCTATTTTTTGGCTGAGAAAGCTAAGACAAACAGAGGTTGTGATATTTAGGTCTCTGTGGCTGAATTTGAACTAAAGTCTTCTGATGCCAATCACAGTGCTCTTTCTTCAGTGCCACCAGTTAGCTCTCATTAAAGTATAGAATTTTCATATGGGCTATTTAGAAAAAAAACATTTCTCTGTGGTGCAGATTTTATTATTGTATGTGTGATTTCCTTTACCTAATCAAAGTATTAGGCAGCTTCAGCAGTTCATGATCAGCACATACAGAAGTATCATCCGTATTTAACAAGCAAAAGGAAAATATCAAATCATTACCTTATATCCAGAACTCATTCAGATGAAAGTAGGTTGCTACATTTTTGTGGAGGGACTTTTATGATATTTTTAAAAATTTGTATCTATAGCTTATTTACAACACTAGACAGATGGAATACAGGTAAAAAAAGATACTTGGTTTCAAAGTGGTACTGCCTGAATAGGAATCTATGTTCAATCAACAAACATTAGATTCTTGTTATATGCTGGGTGCTGGACATAACAAATACAAAAAGTGAAAGCTCATACGGAACTTACCTTCCAACTGAGGAGAAAACCTGTGTGAGTATATGTGTATACACAATGAGTAGACAAGGTGGTTATAGGGAGGTCTGGAGTGAGCACTTGGGAGATTAGGACAAGCTTTGTGTAAAAGTCAGTATTGAAGGAATGAGTGATCCAGTGAGATGTAGTGAAATAGGAGTGCATTAGGAGGGTGGATGTGGGGTACAGATGCTGAGAAAGAGCCTCATCTCAGAGGAACAGAGAAGACCTGCTTGGGTAGAGAATGGGGTAGAGATGGGGGATAATGCATAGTGAGACTTGAAAGGCATGTTGGTTTCAGGCTTACAAACACAAGATTTTGTATTGATTCCAAAATTCAGGAGGCAGCTACTGGATTTTGCAAAATTAGGGGAGTACCAGGGTTAGTTTTTAAGAGAAATAACTTTGGCATTCATATGGAATATGTTTGGAGTAGGGGGAGTCATGAGGCAGGGGAACCACTTAAGAGACCATTTCATAACCTGAAATGATGGCCTCTGATGTTGGCTCTTGAATTATAAGAGGAGGGCTTAGAGAAGAAGGATGCCAAAGTGTCAAAATTTGGTAACTGATTAAACATAGAGGGTAAAAGAGAATGAAAACCTCAAGATTACTGCTTAATTAGAGATAAATGTTTAATTAATGAACCTGAGATTAACGGGATCTTTGACAGAAATAGGGAAGTTTTGAATTTTTGTGGAAAGAAATGTCTCCAAGTTGTCCTTTTTGAAGTACTCCATGGGCAGTTAGTGACTTGGGACTGGATATATGTATCTATGAGTCACCTGCATAGATGTAACGATTAAACATATGGGAGTTGATGAGGTCAATCAGAAAGAATTTAAAGAGAAAAGAGAAGAGGGTCTAGCCCTTGGGCTTCACCAATAGTTAGAACATCTGCTATGGAAGGGGTGGTCATATTTTTAGTTTTTTGATTAATTTTGGGAAAATCCATAGAGGAGATGGTGTTTAATAATATCAAATATTGCTGTGGAGATTTCAAAGTGGTGGGAAGCAGGGTAGTGATCTTTATCCACAAGTCTCTTCGAATCAGATCTAGGAAATATATCAGACCAAATCCTGAAGAGGATATTCAGAAGAAAAAAGTCACAGTGTCCAGCATAATGTGGCATTAATAGATAAGTAGAGAAGTCTGTGAATTCTAGGAATGGACTCTGGCCATGGATGTACTCTAGCTTCCAAAGAAAGGTTGTGAAAGGGAAAAAGAATAGGGCACTGCAATAGGGACAGATAGAAAAACTGGCAGCTTTGTTGCCCCACCACTGATTCCAGACTGTAGATCCAGGATAGAGTGAGAAAAATACCTGTGCAGGGGATTGGCATTCTTGAATAGGGAAACACTGGACCATATACTAAGAAATGAGGAAATTCAAAAGCCAACAATAGCAATGGTGGGTCTCATACCCTAGAAGCAGGAGCAGAACAGGGTCTCAGTTCTGGCATCTAGCTCAGCTAGCAGAGGAATAACCAAGGCAGGAATCCCAGGGTAAAGGGGAGCATAGAATTCTGCCACTCTGAACCAATCTGGCTTTCTAGTTGTTTTATAGGAACTGAATTCACCTGTAACCTACTCTTACCCAGACCCAACCCTAGATCAGAACTTGACAGCAAACAGACTTTGCTCTGAATCAAATCATTTTGGGAGTACTGAAAACTTACAGGTCCCCAGTCTTTCCCAAGTTCTTATGGAGTCAACACCATACGAAAACAGCAGCAGAATCAATCTAAACCTTCCCTTTAGAAGCACTGAAGAGCCCAGCTTTAACTGAAGAGCCCAGCCCTAACTTCAAGTTTAAAATCAGGAAATGGGTAAACAAAAAAAGGAACCTCATCATAATAAGCTATTATGGTAATAGTGACGCTTAAGACCAAAGAAGAGAATGATTCCAAAACGCCTGCAAGCAAAGCCTCAGGGAAAGAAAAAGAAAAAAACCCCAACAACAGCTTAATTACAAAAATGACTAGAATTCCTGGAAGAAAAGAAGCACATGTTTTTTTTTTTTTTTTGTTTGTTTTGTTTGTTTTTGTTTTTGTTTTTTGCTGAGGTTAAATGAGGTTAAGTGACTTGCCCAGGGTCACACAGCCGAGAAGTGTTAAGTGTCTGAGGTCAGATTTGAACTCGGCTCCTCCTGACTTCAGAGCTGGTGCTCTATCCACTGTGCCACCTACTGCCCCTCTCCTCCTTATTTTTTTTAATGCAATGAGAATGACTGAGGAGGGAAACAAATTAAAATGAGTTATTGAAGAAAGAATTAAAAAGAGAATTAACAGCCTGGCACAAGAGATAGAAAACCTTGCCCAAGTAGCAAATTTCTTGAAAATTTAAATGAACCAAATAGAAGCTGATGACTTCATGAGGCAACAAGAAATATTAAAAGAAAATCAGAAGGCTGAAAATAATGGGAGAAAATGAATATTAAAAACAAATGACCTGTAAAATGGTCAAGGAAAAACAAAATTTTATTTTTTGAATTTATTTTTCTTTTATATAAAGCTTTTTATTTTCAAAACATGCACAGATGATTTGGCAACATTGACCCTTGAATAGCCTTGTGTTTCAGATTTTCCCCTCCACCCCTAGATGGCAAACAATTCAATATACATGAAACATGCTAAAATATTTATCAATATTTTATTAATAATATAATTATAATACATATTAATAATAACACAAAATTAATACATATTAAATCCAATATGTATAAACATGTATACAATTCTCTTGCTGCACAAGAGAAATCAGATAAAAAAAGTAAGTAAATGAGTAAGAAAACAAAACGCAAGCAAACAACAACAAAAAGAGTGAGAATGTTATGTTGTGATCCACATTCAGTTCCCACAGTCCTTTCTCTGATTGTAGAGGGCTCTCTTCATCACTGAACAATTGGAACTGGTTTGAATCATCTCATTGTTGAAGAGAGCCCATCCATCAGAATTTATCATCATATAATCTTATTGTTGCGGTGTATAATGATCTCTTGGTTTGGCTCATTTCACTTAGCATCAGTTCATGTAGGTCTCTCCAGGTCTTTCTGAAATCATCCTGTTGGTCATTTCTTACAGAACAATAATATTCCATAACATTCATATACCACAATTTAATCAGCCATTCTTAAGGAGAAAAGAATTAAGACTCACTGGATTCTCTGAATGGCATGGCCAAAAAAAGATCCTAGACGTTAAAAAAAAACTTCTCAGAACTCTTAGGACAAGAGGGCAAAGTGTCAACAGTACCTATCAGTTATCAGAAAGAAATCCCAAAATGAAAACTTCCAGGAACATCATAGTCAAAATGCAGATATTCAGATGAAATGAAAAAATACAGCAAACAGCCAGAAAGAACTACAGGAGCCATAGTCAGAAACACATGATTTAGCAGCCACCGCTATAAAGGAGCACCAACTTGTAAATATGATATTCCAAAATGCAAAAGAGATATAGGGTGATACCTACAATAATTTACCCAGCAAAACAATAAAATGATACAGGAGAAAAAAAATAGATGTTCAGTGAAATAGGGGACTTCCAGATACTCCTGATTAAAAAACTAGAGTTACAGAGAAACTTTGAAGTTCAAACACAGGACAGAAATAAAGAGATTAAAAAAAATTTTTTTTAAAGAATGAACCATAATAAAAGACTAAATATGAATAATCTGCTTATATTCAAATTTAGGGAGATGATATGTGTCCCTTCTGAATAACTACCTTCATCAGGGTTCATAGAAGGAATCCATTTAGATAATCTTAGAGTAGCTCTGTTATTTCTTGATAGTTTTAAGGGAAGAATGGAAAGGGAATATTTTTGGGAATAGGGAAGGGAAGGCAAAGTTAGAGAAAATTGCCTCAGATGATCAAAGTGTATAAGCAGACATCTATACAAACAAGATGGGGAAGGTTGGGGGAGTGATATTTTAACCTCATTTGAACTGGTTAAAAGAAGGAAGAACATATGCAGAGTTGGGTACAGAAATGCCTTTCTCTGAATAGGGAATTAGAAAAAGAGATACAGGAATAGGGTGGGGAGAATTTAAAAAAGGATAGATTAAAGGCAAAATTAGCCCTAAACAAAACAAACTCTATAAAAATATAGATATAAACTTATATACACATGTATATCCACATAAGTAAGATGACATATTTATAACGTGATTTTTATGTAATATGACTCTCAGGTGACAAGAATGAAAACCTGAGGTGTAGTACCCATAAATTGGGGAATGAATGAACAAGTTGTGGAATATAAATGTGATGAAATATTAATGTGCTCAAGTCTGCATATCAACTAAGGTTTCAGAGAACTAATGATGAAATATGGTTCCCATCTCCTGATAGAGACAATTTTATTTTTTTTTTATACATGACTAATGTGGAAATTTATTTTGACTTCATGTGTTTGTAATGGGTTTCTTATTTCTTTCTCACTTGGGGAAGGGGAAAAAGTTTTGGTAAAAGGATAATAGGGTAGATCTTAGCTGATTAAAACAAATATATTTAAAAAACAAATTATCATGGAAATAAAAAAATATGAAACTTGAGTGAAGACTGTTAGAATTAGTAACTAAGAGGCTCTCTCTGAAGAGAGAGCAGTTTCAGTTCATTAAAGAGATTGAAAGCTGGTTGTTAAAGATTTCAGTTCATTGATGAGATTGGAAGCTGCTTGTTAAAGGTTGAGAGGTGAGACGTAAATGAGAAAATTGGAGACTAGAAATATGTTTCTTCAGCTCTATCTATAGTTGAGGTGTTTTCCCTGTAGTTTGTGTTATTTTAAAACTGCCTAATATTTTCTCTAATATATAATAATATAATAATTTTCTAATATATGATGGTGATTTCTTGTTTTTTTTGTGTGTGGATGTGTGTATGTCTGTATATTTATATTTGTGTAGATTATTTATGCAAAGTGGTAATTTTTTTGGGATCTGAAGATTTGTAGGCTGAAAAAATCCATAGTTATTAGTGATAGAAATCCTGCTTATTGAAATGGTGGCAAAGATTCATTTTTAGAAAAAGCTTTATTCCTGTCACTTTATACACTGCAATCTTTCCCCATTTTTACATGGAAAAAGAATTTTATAAAGCCCAATTAATTATCAAAGTAACTGCATGACAATGTATACATTATTATGCCTTTGTAATCCCCTATCTCTATCTAAGGAGAATAGCACAATTTTGTTATCTATTTTCTGGGGACAAGATTGATTATTATATTCACTTTGCCTCTTTTTCTTATTTTTGTTTCTCTTACACTAGTCACTGCCCCTGTTCTGCTTGCTTTAGTGTAAAAGCTTATCTTTTTAATGAAATGATTTCTTCCTTTGATTTTTTTTTTTTAAGGGGTGAGGAGTAGATATCCTTCTACTTCCTAGCTATTAAAATTTTGTAAGAATATAGGATGGTTGGGATACAATTGTTATCACAAGATCATGAACTTAAGAGTAGTAAGACACTTTAGAGTGGTCTAGTCCAGACCTTTCATTTGCAGATAATGAAATTCTGGCTTAAAGAATTTAGTGGCTATATGGGAAATAAATGGCAGAACCAAGATTTCAACAGACATTTACCTTCCTTTTCCTTTTCTTTTTCCATCCCAAGATGACTGCTCAGAAATATGTTCATTTAAGCAAGCAAAGATAGAGAAAGAGAAGTAAAGTATCAGTTTTAGCATTAAGCTGCTCATTTTATTTTCAGCCCTTACCACACCAACTTTGTGTTTTTCTGCCTCTCCTTCCTCTAAGCAAAATAATTCCAAATGAAATTATTTATGTATACTGATACACACACTAGTTACTAATGGTGAATAAGAAAGAAATTTTGAAAATTTGATAGTAATTGAATAATTAGTTTCATATCTTAGTTCACTGTATTGAATCAAAGATAACTTGGTCTTGAATTCCAAAAATCTTAGTGCAATTTTAGTTATTAAAGATATGAACTGCTTGAACTATTTATTATGAGATAGTAAAGCTTAAAACAATAGTAAGACTTTTGGGACTTTGTAAAGTGTTTTGCAAATCTTATATAATACTACAGCACTTCAAATGTTATTATTAAGCTGGCTACACTATATATTTCCTGATAAAACTTATCTATTGGAAGTGGTTTTGAATCCTTGAACTATTGTCCTGGTTCAGTTTTGTCTTTTGACTCTGTCCAAATGCTTCTATGTGACATTTGGAAAGTTATTTTTTCCTCTATCTCTTTGGTATAAGATTAGGGAGTTAGACTAGATGGCTTCTGTTCTTCTCCAGCTTAGATTAGTGAACCCCTGAGCTGATGGACTGAATATACGTCTAGGGTCTCAATGATATGATCTTGAGATTGACTATCTTAAAAAAACTAGTCAGACTTGACAAGAGCTTTGAAAAATTATAAATATTTAATTGTATGTAAGTGAAGAAAACTAAGGGGGGAAAATACAGGTAGATAATATAGGTATGCTAGGAAACTAGGTGTATGTTTAAATTTTTATGGGAGGCTAGGTGGCATAGTAAAGGATTGAAAGAGGAATCAGACCCAACTTCAAATAAGTCTTATTAGATTTGTGACGTGGGCACATCATTTAATCTCTGTCTTTTTTAGTTCCTTCTTCATTAAAAGGGGGATAATAATAATATCCACTTCCCATGATTGTTATGAGATAAGATTCGTGTAAAGTGCTTTAAAAAATTTAAAATAAATGACTTTTTCCCTCTTTAACAGAGTACTATAGGAGAATAGTAGCTACTATTTCCAGTGATTTGTTTGAGATTACTTTTATTAAATCGTTTGGAGTTTAGATAGCTCTCTCAGTGCATTGGAAGTAGTTTGAGATAGTTAATGAAATAAGACATTTTTTCCCAAACTCCTACATTTTGCCTTTCTTTTTATTTGGGAGAGAGAGTGCAAGGAAATAATCTGAAGGAGTTTGCCTTAGAGCAATGCCAAACTGGATGGGGTATCTCTTTGCAAGTGGTCCAAAAGCATCATGCTGCTTGAATTGTTCTTTCTTTCTCTGTTAGTATTTTTTCCCCCAAGACTGACCTACTTGTCTTCCATCAGGTGACTCTTGGACTGTCTTATTCATCTTTTCTCACAAAGTTGGCCCAAGTATAATTTTGATTCTAGAGTAGAAAATATGCTTGTTGAAGTTATTGCGTACTATCAATAAGATAGTTCTGGTCCATTTAAGGTTTCTGATAATCTGTGATATGTTTTGGATTACTGTGTCAAAACACAACATGTACCTAAACTAAGTGGGTAATAGGTCGTTCAGAAAGTAATTCATTATTTTGGGCAATTTGCTATCTTGTAGAATCCAATCTCTACAAAATTTCTCTCTGTACTCCTTTTTATTTCCTGAGCTATTTAGAACTCTGTCTTTATGTAGCATTCACAAGACTGAATGCCAAGAGCTCAGAGCTATTCTCTGTCGCTGTTCTTCCAAATATTTTTGTACATGTATGTATTAATATCATGTTGCTTCTGTGGAGGAATGCAGCACAATTCTTTTAAACAAATCTCATATAATACCTTTATTCATATATTGCTTGGCATGATAAGGCATTTATAGCATTTCAGATAAGTATTTTACTTTGGATAGCAAAATATGAATGCATCTTTTGATAAAATTTCTTGCTTAAAAATTATTTACATTTATGTCAACTAAATAGTACTACCTTGAGTTGTCCCCCTAAAATGTTTAATTATATGGAACTGGATATTGTAATGCTATTCTCCTCCCTGTAAAAATTTCTTTAACTAGCATAGTATGAATTGTTGAATTTGAAATTTGATCATGTACTTTGGTGATTGTACATTCTTTGGGCTTTTGTTGTTCTTTATATGTTTCATGGTCTGCTATAATTCTAAGCCTCTATTAATAAATACAGATCTCTTATCTATGACTATCTATCTATCTATCTATCTATATAAAATGACTATTAAGAAAAATTAAGACTATAATGAAATAAGGAAAATTAAGATTATAGTGACTATTAAGAAAATGTGAGTTGCTGATGCATTGTTGGTGGAGTTGTGAACGAATCCAACCATTCTGGAGAGCAATCTGGAATTATGCCCAAAAAGTTATCAAATTGTGCATATCCTTTGATCCAGCAGTGCTACTACTGGGCTTATGCCCCAAAGAGATACTAAAAAAGGGAAAGGGACCCACATGTGCCAAAATGTTTGTGGCAGCCCTGTTTGTAGTGGCTAGAAGCTGGAAAATGAATGGATGCCCATCAATTGGAGAATGGCTGGGTAAATTGTGGTATATGAACATTATGGAATATTATTGTTCTGTAAGAAATGACCAGCAGGATGAATACAGAGAGGCTTGGAGAGACCTACATGGACTGATGCTAAGTGAGATGAGCAGAACCAGGAGATCATTATACACTTCGACAACAATATTGTATGAGGACATATTCTGATGGAAGTGTATTTCTTTGACAAAGAGACTTAACTGAGTTTCAATGGATAAATGATGGACAGAAGCAGCTACACCCAAAGAAAGAACACTGGGAAACGAATGTGAACTATCTGCATTTTTGTTTTTCTTCCCGGGTTATTTTTACCTTCTGAATCCAATTCTCCCTGTGCAACAAGAGAACTGTTCGGTTCTGCAAACATATATTGTATCTAGGATATACTGCAACATATTTAACATATATAGGACTGCTTGCCATCTAGGGGAGGGGGAAAATCGGAACAGAAGCGAGTGCAAGAGATAATGTTGTAAAAAAATTACCCTGGCATGGATTCTGTCAATATAAAGTTATTATTAAATAAAATAAAAGAAAATATTTAAAAAAAAAAAAGAAAAAAAGAAAATGTGAGTTGGGCGGTGGCATAGTTGATAGAGGGCTGACTTAGGAATCTGATGGCCTAAGATACTTCTGACACATTAGCTGCCTGAACATGGGTAAATTACTTAACTTCTCAATCACTGGAACAACTCTTGAGGACTTCGTGTAATCCTATAAACAGAAAATTCTAAACTTCTGTGCCTTCTCCATCCTTTTAAAGTCAATTTGAGCAATAGGTCATAAATAGATCAGTTTGCGTTTTTGTGTAGCTTTAGTTTTCAGAGTGCTCAGATTTGATCTCGCTATTCTTCCATCTCCAACCCCCTCAAACTAAATGCCTTGTAGATGTAGTAAAGTGCTTCGCACAGTGCTTGGTAGATAGTAACCAAATGTAAAGTCTCTCTTTGAAGCTTTTTATAACTTATCACCTTTTTAATCTTTTTTTATACCTCAGTTTTCTCTCTCTAATTAGCAAATAGATGGCTTTTTCATTGGCTGTCCTCCATGCTTGGAATTCTTTTTCTCTTTATTTTTGCCTTTGGGTTTCCTTGACTTCTTTCAAGCTTTTGCTAAAAGCCTTCCTTTCCAAATTTCTCTTAATGCCTAGTGCCTTTTTTCTGTCATTACTTTCAATGTATCCCATGTATCTCTTGTTTGAAGATAGTTGTTTTCATTTTGCTTTCCTTACACTTTGAGTTCAGGGGATGTTTTTTGCTTTTGTGTCTGTTTTCAATACTTAGCCCAGTGGTACATGGTAGGCATTAGTGAATGCTGCTTGGCTTCTTGCATTAGATTCTTCATCTACACTGACAGTGAAGAAATTTTTAACTTAAAAAATATTGAGTCCATCAATAGCACAAGTGAAATAATAATTTAACTCTAAAGTGGTAAAACTTTTTTCAATAAAATAACTACCTTTTTATGTAAAATCTTTAGTGGTACAGAAATGATAGAATTAAGTTAAAATATTGCTGACCAATCTGTAGATAGAAGAAATGGGTCTGTATATTTTTAGAAGTTCCTGCCACATTTTCAGATTTAGAATTTTAGGATTACAGATCTACATCTGAAAGGGATCTTAAAGAACTAGTTCAACCCCTCCTCATTTTACGAGAAGATTTGGAGGTCCAGGGAGAGTAAATCAGTTGGAATAAACCATTATAGGAGGAATTTTAACTCTTGTCATCTATTTTCAGAATCAGAATTCTTTCCACTGTACTATGCTACTTACTCCCTTTTACTTATGCTTTTTTTTTCTTTTGGTTTTCATTTGTAAAGTTGTAAATGAAAATAGATTAAATTTATATGTCTTGAAAGTGAGATTGGAAGATTTTTGTGAAAGTGGATTTCATTAATAAGTTGTTATTGTTGCTTTTTGTCCATGCTTTTCCATAAGGACTGTGATATTGGATGTCATGTGATGCCATGACGTGCATTGGATGTAAGTGAGGGAGGTTGTGCCTGCCCCATGTCTTACTTTCCTCTCCAGAGCCATCTGGGTCCATTGACCAGATATATCTCTAGTCTTGACTAAAGATGTTCCTGGATAAAATGGGAGACCTTGGCCTTTTTAAGCTAAGGTCTCAACAGATTTCAGTTTGACTAAGGCAACCAATCAGTGATTAAGGCTAGGTAGCAATTGAGGCAGAGTCTCCTATTTCACCCAGGACTCGAGTTCAAATACAGCCTTATACTAGTTGAGTGTTGCTTAACCCCAATTGTCTTGTCAAAAAACAACAACAACAAATTAATAGGTAAGATTACACACATAGTAAAATTTTAGCAAACTTTATTCTACCTCTTCCATAAATCATAAATTGTGAAATTGTACTGGATACTTTTCTCATATCACTGTAACACTTAGTTCAGCTATTGTTTCTCTCAGATATGTAACATACCTGCTTTCTTTTCCAGTCATTTATGTCTCTGTAATATCTTTTGCACAATTGTACATCTTTGTCTGCAAATTGTTGTTTTGCACTATACTTTGTCCTTTCTGTTGTCCAGAGTCACTGTAAGTTTCAGTCTGTCTTAAAGATGTCATGATTGACTTTAAGATATAATAGATCTCTAGTGGAATGCTGGTGTTAAAAAAGGTGGGCTTTTGTGATAGTGAGCAATTTGGGATTGTTGAAAACACTACAGTTCCTCTAATGTGATCCATTCTAATCTCATCTTTCTGCATCGTTTTGAAATTAGCTCATTGTTCATCTGCATTGCGGTCTACATATACATATGAACATATGAATGCATATACTATATACATTTATGCATAGTTAATTAGAGACAATCCATACAACTATACATCACAACAATCTGGTTACTATATAGTTCCTATTTATTTATTTGGAATATTCAGGCCAATAAATTTCATCGTAGAATTATGGTGTTCTGGTGTTTGTTGCAAACAAATTTTGAATAGAAAAATTTTACTCTTACTAGAACTCTGTCTTTTATTTGGATTCTGCCCAAGTCACCTTTCATAATATTGGTAAACAGCTTAGTTATGTATATGTCTTATCTATTTTTCTCTTCTTCTCACTTGATGTTGATACTTAAAGAAAAAAATCTTTGTGGTCCTTTCAGAGTATTATGTGTTTTTAACTTGTGTTGGAGATACTTTGAAAGCATAGTGTAGTAACTAGAGCATTAGACTTGCAACTGTGAGAGATCTGTTATTGATTTTGAGATTATGAGAGATTCAGATGTCACTTTTGATTGTGTTTATCTTGAAGTCCGATCTCAGTCATTTTATTTATTCAGATTAATTTTGTTCTTTTCATTGATGGTCTCTGTGTGGGTGCATGTATGCACATGTGTGTTTTGCTTTTTTGATTTTGCATCAATTCATGTGTTTTCATATTTCTCTGAATTCTTCCTATTCATAATTGGCAAAATGGTATTTATAGTATCTGTATAACACATTTAACTGTCCAAAACAGAATTCATAGATTACCTCCTTTTCAGTATTCCATCCCAGAACTTTAAGGGATTCATGTAGTATATCTAATCTAAATCATTCTCAGACAATAAAAAAAAAAAAGAATTTGCTATAGTTTATGATTTAAAAGTAGTAGTTTTACAAATTTGTGCAACAGTGTAGTAGGCTGCTTAAAAAGTTGAAGGGAAATCATTGTAATTCCTATATCATTTTGTTTAGCCTTGTTTTGACCATTTCGTTGCTTTTATTTCTTCCTTTTTTCAGCTTTTCTAATACTGCCCTCTTCTGGTTATTTTCATTTCTGTCTGTCTGATTTGAGAGGGATGGAGATTTTTTTGGTTTTGGTTTTGTTTCATTTTTGGCCTAATTGATCTTTTTTTACCTACCTTTTAAGGTTTAGGGGCTGTATAATTCTCTAAGCCTTTTTTTTTGGTGGGGGGGGGAGGGAGGATGATCTCTCTCACTTAATTCTCCTATAGATCTCTTTCCCTGTCGTAGTCTTAACTATCACTTTTAGCATGATTTTGGAATCAGTAGTTGTTCGGTTGTATCCAATTTTTTATGACCAGATTTAGGATTTTTTGGAAAAGATTATGGATTTGTTTGCCATTTCCTGCTCCAGCTCATTTTATTGATGAAAAATGTGAAATAATCAAGGTTAAGTGACTTGCTCAGAGTCATACAGCTTGTAGGTATCAGAAAGTGGATTTGAACTTAGATCTTCCTGATTCCAGGCTTGGCTTTCTATCTTGTTACCTAGTTGCTTAGAAATCAATAGAATCAGCCTTTTATGTCTTTCCTGGTTTCTAGCTTCATTTTTTTACCTTGATATCTTTCCAACATTTCAAACTCAAACTGTCCAAAATAGAAATATTTTTCTTCTCCTGTTACTCCTTAAAGCAACAATCCTTTCCCCTATTCAGCATAAAGATCTTAAGCACTATTGCATTTATATGGAGCTTTAAGGTTAGCAAAGTACTATATATATATATATATAAAATCATTTAATCCTTGTAACAAGATCTAATCTAATTTCCTAACATCATTCAACTGAAACCAATGCCTTCAGAGTTACCAATTGTCCTTCTTTGATGTATTTTTACCACATATCCATTCCCAAATCTTGTCATTTTTTCTCTGTCTCTTCTATCTAATAGGATCCTCTTCTCTCCTCACATAGCCACTACTTTTTTAAAGGCCTTCATCACATTTGCCTGGATTATTGCAATTGCCTTTTTTATTTTTAATTTCCTTGCTTCCAGTCTCTCCCCACAGCCATGCCTCTTCCACATAGCTGCCAAAATGATTTTCCTGAAGTGTAGTTCTTAAGCATCTCTCAAAATTGGTAATCGTCAGTAGCTTCCTAACACCTCCAACATCAACTACAGGCATATATATTAGACATTTACACACATTTTAACAAACTAGACTCTTTTCTGCCTAATCAAATTTCTTGCATTCAATCTCTCTTCATAGTCTAAAGCCCAGTCCTGTAGGGCTCTTTGCTGTTTTTTCATTCCTAACCTTCATTTTCCATTCCCATGGCTTTGGGTTATCTCCCATTGGGACCTGAAATACTCTACCTCTTCACCTCCTGTTCTTAGAATTCTTGGCTTTCTTCAACTCCCGGTCAAATTTTTCTTTTCTACCCCCCAGGCCATTCCTGTTTTACCCAGTTGCTGGTGACTTCCTTTCTAAGACTACTTTGTATCTACTCTGTATTTGCCTGTAACTATTTGATTTCCCCCTCTAAGAGTGTGAGCTCTGCTTTTTCTTTGAGTCCCTAATCCTTAGCAGAATACCTGACATATGATAGTTGATAACATTTTATATCTTAATAAATACTTGACAAATTGAAATGTCTCTGAAAATAGTCAAGTAGAGACTGAAGGATGTTGTTTTAAAAGGGATTCCTCCATTGAAAGGGAAGGAGAACTTTGGTTTCTCTGAGGTTCCTTTACGAGTCTATTTCCATGGTAGATATAGAAAAGACTACAGAGCTCATCTTGTTCAATTCCCTTATTTTATAAACCCAGAGAAAAAAATGCCTAAAGTCACACAGATAGCCACTGGCAAGATTAGGACAAGGAATTGAATTTTTCTGGATGACAGTTTAATATCAGGTTCACCATTTATTTTGTAGCATTTGGGGAGGGAAATGGAGAGAGGTCCCAGCCAGCCCTTTGGCACTTTGCAAAGCCAATTCAGTTCTGTTTGAACTTAACTCATCCTTGCAGGGATGTTTTTATAATGTTAAAGACCACCAATTTATCCTTTCCTTCATTCTGTCTTCTCTTTTTCAGCACCCTCTTCCCCACCTCAGATACTGATATATTTCTTTATAACCTTAAAGTCCATAATTTTCAGAAAAGTGATCCTGATGTGTATATACCTGAAACTATTGGGTCATAGGTCCCAATACTATTCCAAAGACTATTAATAAAGATTTATTGAAAACTACAGTTTGCATCAAACTCTGCATCTATATATGCTACTATTGAACATGTGTCCCAAAGAAATCAAAGAAAGAAGAAAAACATCTATATGAACAAAAATGTTTATAGCAGCTTTTTCTGTGATGGACAAAAATTGGCAACTAAGTGGGTATCCTTAGAAATTGTCGTCTGTCAGAGTATTAGAATATTACTTTGTCATAAGAAATAAAATAATTTCAGATGAAACTAGAAAGAGGTCTATGAACAGATACAGAGTAAAGTGAACAGAAATAGATCCATTGTACAGTGATAATAACATTGTAGAGAATAAAACTTTGAACTCTAATCAGCCATAAATCAAAAAGAATGAAGATAAAACAAAATATTTCCTTCCTGTTGGAGAGATGATAAACTTAAAAAGAGATAAGCATTTTTGGACATGACTTTTGTGGGAATTTGTTTTACTGGATTATGCAAGTCTATATTAAGGGCTTTACATTTTGTGTTTGCTTTTTATTTGTTCAGTGGAAATGGGGAAAATAGGGTGAGAATGAGAATAGTAGGAGATATGAATTAATTTTCTAAAAATGCTTAATTGAAAAAATAAAAATTTATTTTTCAAAACATAATTTCTGTGATGACTTGCCCTTGGTATATCTATTTGTCTGTTACACAAAGTGAAGCATAGCTATACAAATATTTCCTTAATAAGTTATTTTCAAAATTGTATAAATATTTACTTGGAAGCCTGTTGTCAGTATAAAACAACAATCACAAACCACACTTCAAAAAAAATCACTGTCATTTTCTCGTAGCTCTTTGTCCCTATAAAAATTCTTCTTTGTAATAAAAAATCATAAATTGTATTTGCAGAATTTTTGACACTGGAAGGTACTTCAGCATCACTCTAGTTCCAACCATGCCTGAAAGATATTCCTGCTATAATATATTTGACATATAGAAGAAACAATCAGCAAAACTTAACACACTATAAACATTTCTGACAGTTTATGCTGTCAGAAATGTCGTAATTGTAGTCTCCTGCCTTTTTATTGAAAGGAGAAATATTCTTTCATCAATTTTTATAGGATTGATTGGTGATTATATTAATCTAAATTATGATGTACCATGGTTGTTTTCTGTTACAGTAGTATATTAAAGCATTTGTTATCACCACAGGATCAGGAACGTTCAATTTTATCTATGACATTTAGGAAGGCTCTTTCTTTTTTGGGAGGGGGAGAGGGAATTTTATGAGTTACCCAGGATCACACAGCTAGTAAATGTTAAGTATTTGAGGCTGGATTTGAATTCAGCTCCTCCTGACTCCAGGGCCAGTGCTATATCCACTGTACCATCTAGCTATACCCCTTAACCCAATGTTCTAAGTAACTTTTCAGTATTATAAGTTATAGCTCACACTGGCAGAAGGAATTGCTTGTCTAATCCCTTCTCTGTCTGTGTTGTTAGCTGTGTATTGGTTCATTCATACCTTCTTTAGTTTCTCTAAATTCCTCTATTTGTTGTTTGGTATAGGATACAATTTGTTCAGTCATTTTGTAATTGTTGGTCATATACCTTATTTTCAGTATTTTTTAAAAGACATTCAGCTTCTTTCTAAAAGAATAGAGCTCTCATGAAACTTGCAGTTGCGATATTTTAAGTAACTTCTTCGTTTTTTAGTAACCTGCCTACCATATACAATTTAAGTTAGACATTATTGAGCAACAGAGCTGCACAGTTTAGTGGATCAGGAATATTCAACCTCATTGCTTTCAAAGTCTGAACTAATGAAAAATGAAATAGTTTTTAATATGGCAGTATGGGAATTTATTTTGCTTGATTGTGTATGTTTGTGTATAAGTATAAGGGTTTCTTTCAGTATTGAGAAGTGAGAAAAAAGTTCTTGAAATTGAAGAAATTTAAGTATTTAAAAATTTTTGCATTATCAATGCTCATAATTTGTCTTTAAGTAATAAATTTATTTAGAACCAACTTGAACTAATCCAAAATAAGTATGAGAGATATAATTTCATTTAATTCAATAGGAAGTTTTTTGGGTTATTGATTTTTTTAAACTGATAAACCAAAAGTTCTGAAATCAGTAATTAGAAAATAATTGGATAAATCCATAATTAATTTTACTTCAATACATTATGATTTACACATATATCTTATATAGAATAAATGCAAAAGAAATACAAGGTAGTTTGGGAAGGAAGATACTAATGACTGGGGACATCAGGAAAAGTTTTGTTTCAACGGTAGCTTTGAGCAAAATTTGGAAATAGAGTAAAAATTTTGGGATGTGGAAATGAAAAGGAATCGGGCATATCGTTCAGTCATGGGGGACAGCCAGTACAAAAGCATGGGCAGAAGAGAGAAGTGCCCAGCATGAGCTTGTTTGTCAAGCATGTAGAAAGCTGAAAGGGGAATAATATAACTTGGTTGGAAAGGTAGGTTGGGAATAAATTCTGGAGGGCTTTAAAAAGTTAAACATAGAAATTTCTATTTGATCCGAGGCAATAGGGAGCTACTGGAGTTTAAATAGAGTAGTCATATGGTTATAGCTAGTTAGGAAAATTACTTGGGCAATTATGCGGAAGTATGGATTGAAGTGAAAAGAAGCTTATAACTGGAAAAACAATTGAGAGGCTGATCCCGTTGTTAAGAGAAATGATAAAAGACTTGAATTAGTGGTTATGAATGTAATGAAAGTTAAATGTCATAGAGGTAGAAATGGCAAGATTTGAATGCATGAGCAAATGTGTGTGAAGAATTGAGTACTGTAGAGGTTCTGTAAATAAATCTTTGAAAATACTTGGGATTTTCATATATGTTTATTTTCCCATTCTTGTAGCATGTGGACTGTCCATTTTTTATTTCTTACTTGTGACTAATTGGCCTTCTATTTTAATCACAACTCTCTTATTTTTATGCCACTTTGCTTGCACAATTCTTATTTGATAAAATGTATTGTCTGCCTACACCCATTATGTATCTTTCCATTGTCCTTTGGATCACCCTGTTTTAATTCTTTAAAATGTCACATACCATGACTTAAAACCATACAATAATTCTATAGAATCAGAGCAAAGCAAAAGCAAAAAATCTAAAGCAAAGAAACATTTAGTAAGTCATCAAGCATTTATTAAATATCCACTTGTGCCAGATTCTGTGCTAAGCACATATATTTAATGTTTCCTTGAATAGGACATTTTAATTTGGATGAGCTTTCTAAGGGTCAGGATTTTTGTTATTTAGTACTTCCTTACATTTATGAATCTTTTTCTTTTTAACATATCCTCTCATTACAGTACGTTTCTGTAAACTTATTGGACTCCATAGTTTGAATTGCCAGGTGCTATTTAGGGAAGTGGAATTTAGACATCTATACTGGAGAAAAATGCTCATGTACATCAGTTTCTAGCAGACTTCCTGATTTATGAAACCTGCTCTAAGGGCACAGTCAGCTTGCTGGTGCCAGAGTCAATAATTTCCCCACCTGATTTGTGGTAGTTTGCTCTCCTGGCTGTAGTAAGCATTATCTACCCACTCTCTGATGATGTGAGTTGCTCCACTAGATTTGTAGTAATAAGTCTCAATTATTCATAGGACGGGGAAGTTATCTAAATGTACTGTATTTATCATGTTTCCATGTTTCAGAATGTGCTTAGTGTTTTAAAGTGCAATGCAGAAGACATTTTGTTCTTAGGAACTGTAAATGATATCTTGGATTGTTAAATTTGAGTCAATTTTAAGTTTTTAAAAGTATTTTTTCTGGATTTTTTATTATTTAGGAAACATCTTAGACCATCAAAAGAACTTTGAAAAGGCTTTCCAAATATTTGGTAAGTATATCTTTTTCACTACAGTATAAATGAGTATATACAAGAAGATATTATTTTATAATGCATCAGTAATTTATTTTACCTTTTTTTTTCTCAAAAGTTTGCTTTATTTCTGATTTTACAACAGAATATTTTTTTACCCTTATTCAGACAGCTTATCTAGTATTAGCTGCTGTTGTGTTTGGTTTTGTTTTATTTATATAGTCATACTAGCTAGGTATAACATTCAGTGTGTATTTTCACATCAAAGGCAGTAATAATATGGTTCAAATTTTAAAGTTTTGATTGTATTTTCATTGCTTATGAAAATGCAAATTAAAGTACATCAATGTTAGATTTGACAGCTCTTCTTACAACTTAGTCATAGAGTTCAATTTTGATTTTCATGATTTTTATTTTTTTGTTCTTGAGTAGTCTGATAGTCATAAAAATTATTCCTGTAGACTAGATTTATATTGTCATATTAATTCATATTTGACTAGTTAATGTTAGTCTGTTTTATAATAATAGAATTGTTATATGTAGATAATAAATTACTTTATTAAGTCCTTAAGTAAAATATTATGAAAGTTGGTGTTCCTTTTTCTGATAAAAATATTCTTTGTTAAATGATCTAAATTCATAGACTATAATGTTCCCCACAATCATAAATATTCCTAATTTTCAACAAAATAAAACATGTATATTCTGAATTTCTATCTATACTTATATGTATAACCAGTACTGTGTTTTGAATAGCAAAGTTGGAATTGTGTTCTTTAGGAAACTTCTTTTTACTTGAGATATAAAATTTTCTTTCTTTCAGTGAAAACTTTAACCCAGATGTTTTTCACATATATAGGGAGTACATTTAGTAAAAATTTAGTAAAACATTTGAGATTCTAAAGTTGATAGCTTTATTCCTATAGATTTCTACAGATCTGTGCTCAGGAATAATAATAGATTTGTCCTTTAAGACTTGTATCCATGGAATTATCTTTAACTTAGGGCTACCTTTTATGTGCCATATCCTATTAATTAGGAAATCTTCTGATCAGGTCTATTTAGTTTATCTTTCTAATAACAGTTGCCCTAGTTCACATCTTTATTCCTTAGATCTTCTTTCTGTATATAGCATCATCTTATTATAGGATATCTTGAACACACCTACCAAAATAATTTTTCTTCAGCAATATTCATCATGTCCTTCAGGAATATATAGTAAATCCCCCTCCCCCCCTTTTTTTTAAACTGTGCTTATCTAAGCTAATTTCCCCTTAATTAATGTTCTTTTTCTATTCTGGCCTTACTTATCTTTTTATGATTCTTTGCACATACTTGACTACCATTTTATGATCCTAGTGTCCCTCTTTATGCTTTGCCACTATCTTTGAGACATGGCTCACTTTTTTTCCAAGATACTTTTGGTGATGTATTCCAGTTGTTTGTTTCCTCTCTTATTTATGTATATTCAGATCCCAGCATGTATGTTTCTTTGTGTTATCTTCACATATAATACAAATACTCTACTTTGCCATCCTCACAAGTTAAAAACCTTGTAGCAACAGGGCTTATATTTTGTTCCTCAGGAAAAAGTCCTCCCAATACTATTGTATTGTCTGCTTAGTAGCATACTTTAAATCCCCAAGATTAAATATCATTTAATGACATACTCTGCCCTGTTGAACTGTGAACTTCCATTTTTAAAAAAGAGGCCTTTTTTGGGAGGAAGGGGGTGTCATTATGGCTAATCTTTCCTCTCCACCCCCATTAAACAACCCTTCTAAGATAGAAATATAATCAAATAAAACAAATCTGTACAATGGCCCCATCTAAAACTGTTTGTTTCTGTGCCTTAAGTCTTTTCACATCTCTCAGGAGGTGGGTAATATCCTTCATCATAGATCCTCTAGAGACATCATTGAATCCACCACAGTCCATAAGTGTTTCTAAGTTGATTTTTTTTTTAAATTTAAATTTTGAATTGTCTTGACTTTGCTCACTTCACTACATCAATTTATGCTTCTCATGGTTATTTGAAATTCTCTTTTTTTATGCCTTTTTTATTGTAATACAAAGTTTAGGTGAGAGACTTGTAAGGTTTCATTGTTCCCAAAGTGATGCAATTTGGATCATTGTCCTGATGGTCAGAAACTCTGCAAATTCTTGACCTGGCTTTGGGTCTGAGCAACACGATTGTGGGCTTTGCCTATTTGGAGTTTCAGCAGATGATTTCTGGACTGCTGTTTCAATTACTGTCAGTGATTTGAAAAATTCTGCTGGTTTAGATTAAGGAACTTTAAGCTTCCCTTTGGTCTGGATTTTTTGCCTTGTTTATTCCTATAAAAGGTTCAGACTGAGTTGAGAGCTAGAACTGTGATCTTGTTCTGCTTCTGGGATATGAGTCACAGAATTTTTAAACTTGTTTCTTGCTTAGTAGAGAGTGGAACTCTTGGCTGCTCTTAATTCTTAGATGCAGGTCCTTTCTTCAGTTTCCATTTTGGATCTGTGACCCGGAATTAGGACATAATTGTCAGATGGCCTACCTATTTCTGGGTGCTTTACAAATTTATGGTGGATCTAGGATCTCTTTTTGCTCTGGTACACAGTCTCTTCTATGCCACATACTTCTGTTGGCATTGTTCTGACTAGATCCGTTCCCAGCCTCTGTCTCCTTATGACAACGTGGCCTGGAAAAGTGACTCTCGGTGATTTTATTCTTTTTTTTTTTCCAATAATATTTTATTTTTCCAACTACATGTACAGATAGTTTTCAACATTTCATTTTTGTAAGACTTTATGTTCCAAATTTTTCTCTTTTCCTTACCTCTTCCCTCCTCAAGATAGCAAATAATCTGATATAGATTAAATATGTGCAATTCTTTTAAATATATTTCTGTATTTGTCATGTTGTACAAGAAAAGTCAGACCAAAAGGGGAAAAAACCATGAGAAAGAAAAAAATCAAACAACCAAACAACAACAACAACAACAACAACAACAAAAAGGTAAAAATACTATGCTTCGATTCGTATTCATTCTCTGTAGTTCTCTTTCTGGATGAGGATATTTGATTTCTAAAATACTATTAGTGTTAGTTACCTTTGGTGACCAGAGGGACTGTAGTGTTCAAAAAGATGCAGGGACTAAAAGGTATGTGGTGCTCTGTCCAAATATGCCACTGAGGAAGAGCCTCCACTCTATCATCAAAGCTCTAGGAGAAACTAACCTTTCTAAGTAGTCAGCAGAAAAACCAGGGTGAGACATGCAGAGCCAGTCATCACACCCAAAATCATATAGGAGATACACCTGGGCCTTTGCATAAAACTTTAGGAACTAAATATGGAGGAAAAGTAAAAAAAAAATGTTTAAAGACACTAACCAGTATTTTAGAAATCATTGTAGATCTAGAGAAGTTCAAAAGAATAAAGTAAATCTGTAACAACTGCAGAGATTTAAAGAGGAAAAATGGATTTTCTTTAAGTACTACATGAGTACCTAGAAAAAAAAGAATCAAGAAATTAAAATGGAAATAAAGGCTAGAGGAAACAATTGCTGGAATAAATAACACAGAAAGTGGTAAACCTTATTCAACTCTCACACTCGCTGAAAACTTGACAAAACAAATGTTAATGACTCTGAAATAAAAACTAATAAAACAAAACCAAAAGATTCCAACAGTAAAAGAGAATGTAAGCTATCAGATATTAAAAAGCAAGTCTCTGTCTTTCTAACACAGAGTCCTACAGGCTGTTTGTTTTTCTGGTCTATTCTAGATTGTCCTGAGAAGTGGGTTTGTTTTACCAAGGTTCATGCTGGCTTTACCTTCTTTCCTAATAAGGGCTTTTGGTTACTTTTTTTGTGTAGCTGAAGAATAGAAGGAATCATTTAGTTTTCTCTTCTCTTCTCTCTCTTCTCTTCTCTTCTCTTCTCTTCTCTTCTCTTCTCTTCTCTTCTCTTCTCTTCTCTTCTCTTCTCTTCTCTTCTCTTCTCTTCTCTCTGAGGCATTTGGGGTTAAGTGACTTGCTCAGGGTCACTCAGCTAGGAAGTAAGTGTCTGAAGCAGGATTTGAACTCAGGTTCTCCTGACTTCAAGCTGGCCCTCTATCCATTGAGCCATCTAGCTGCCCTTTCATGTTGTTTCTTATTGCATTTCTTGATTATTATTCTGTCTCGTAAGAATTTCAGATTTTTGCTGAAGTGGAAGCTTTGTTGTCTGCTTTTGCTTTTTAAAAAATTAGATCCTGGATTAGATTTCAATTACTAGATTGCCTTAAAGAACTTGTAGTTCCTCAGATGGTATAAATCCATGTATTATGAAGAAAAACTACATAGCTTTGTGAATCTGCTCCTGGAATTCTCAGGCATTTCCTCTTCACCTGCCACTCACTGGGAATGCTTCACTTGAGTCTGTTTTCCTTAGTCATTCTTTGCTTTATTCAACTTTTTTTTACAAGTTTACGGGGAGTGGCCTCCATTTCTAAAATCTCTCCCCTTATCAAGATGGGATTTTCTACCAAGCTATCCCTTTTTAATAAGGAAAGAAATAGTGGTATATAATTTCAGTAGTGATCTTTGTCTACTTAGAAATCTATGTAGTATTTTTCTTCACTTATAAATAAAAAACAAAGATGATTTGGTCTACCCCCTTTAAAAAAGACTTTCCCCAGTTGTAGAATAGAAGTATTTTAGTTGTGTAAACTGTTTTTGGCAAAAACAAAAACAAAAAACCACTGAAGCAAGAAAGAACTATATGTAGCTGTGATGAATAAAATTGCATAGCTAAACTATATACTTCTTTGATTTTAACATCCTTAAGAGCTGGGTTTAATTTTCTACTGTTTATCATATATAACTGTGTTTTTTGATTGAATAAATATTCATTGTGGCTACTATATGCAAAGAGGTATGATGCTTAGTGCATGCTGAGACAAGGGTATTATTGTTGTTCAGTCATTTTATATCTATCCAACTCTGATCCCTTTTTTTTTTTTGGGCAAAGATACTTGAGTAGTTTTCCATTTCCTTTTCCACTCATTTTACAGATGAGGATATTTGAGACAGGCAGTGTTATGTGACTTGCCCAGGGTCACATAGCTAGTAAAGAATGCAGAAGTTGAACTCAGGTCTTCCTGACTCCCAGCCTAGCACTTCACTGCATTATGTAGCTGTTCCTGCTCAGAAGGAATTAAAAGTGCTTAGATATGTACAAATGTAATACAAATAAACTTAAAAGTATCAGAAATTATAAAGTACTGTAATAACTATTGAGAGGGATGATTTAGAAAAGAACAGGAAAACTTGTTCAATAAAGATTGGATTTAATCTTGGTTTTATTTATTAGGTTGAAAAAAGTATGCTACATCCCTATTTTTTTTCCTTTATCCCTTTGTCCATATGATAATGGTTTTCTGTTTTACTTTTGGTCTTTGCAAATATCTCAAGAGAATCTTTTAGAATGATAGGATTCATTTTCCTCTCATGAGCATCTTTTGTTGAATTATTTTCCGATTATATGTGTCTCTTCTTGATTCCATTTGGGGTTTTGATGGCAAAGAGATATTAGAGTAATTTGCCATTTCCTTCTCCAGCACATTTTACAGATGAAGAAATTGAGAAAAACAGGGTGCCCAGAGTCACAAAGCTAGGAAGTATCTGAAACGAGATTTGAACTCATGAAGATGAATCTTGTTGATTCATCTTCAAGCCCAGTACTCTGGCATAGGCACTATGATACCTGGTTGTTCTCTTTCATCAACATCCTAACTTGTTAAAATTCTGATCACCTTAAAAGAATGTAGTTTCAGTTTCTATTTCTCCTTCATTCCCCAGTTAGATCATGAATTGTAATTACCATCCATAATCAAGGTAGTGAGATTATTTAAATAGCACTGAATTTGGAATCAGAGGACAAAGGCTTAAATAATGGCACTAGTACCACATATATGCCCTTGTGCACTTTTGTTTATTTCAGGGCTTTTCTTTCAGTATCTGTAAAATGAAGAAGTCAAACTTGATGGTCTCTGCTATCTCTACTAGCTCTAGATCCTGTGGTCTTTTTTCTTGATCTTAAGGACTTCGCAAGAATTTTTCCAAGGAACTATTTTTTTTTCTCTAAACTACTTTCATCTCACTATTTGAGGTTAGGACTAAACTTGCTATCCTTCTGGTTGCTAAAGTTGCTATTCTTAGGATAATTACATTTGGGTCATGTTTGTACTTTGGAAGCAGATTTTAGGTGAATTTGATTTTTGTCCTTGTCTATGGTGGCACCACAGTGCTTTTAATTGTGGAGGTTCCAGTAGAGTTTCTTATTAGTTTATCTTAATTGAATCCTGGGTAAGTATCAATGTTTTTTTCCCCCCTTTCCTCCTACCTTCTGGCTAGATCTCTAATAATATTGTTTGCCCAGGGAGAAGAGCAGACAGTTTAGTCCTCAGATGATCCTAAAGGAAAGTTTGAAAAAGTGTGCTAATACTGATAACTCACCTAACTAGCAAAGAAAAGTTGTTTAACAATTAGAAAAATATCAAAAGTAGAGTAGTTTTTTTCCTCAGTATGGGTATTCAGAAGGAATCAACATGAATACCCATTGGGCTTGTAGATCAGGTAAGGATTGTACTAGAAGACTTCTGAAGTCTCTTTAAATTCTGTTGTATTCTCTTAAAATCTCAAGGACTTTATTTTTGCTTTTTTTTTTAAAATTAAAGTTTTTTATTTTTCAAAACAATGCATGGATAATTTTTCAGTATTAACCCTTGCAAAATCTTGTGTTCCAGTTTCTCTCTCTTCTCCCATCCTGTCTCCTAGATGGCAAGTAATCCAAATATTTTTGCTTTTAAAAATTTAAGAGTTAATTTGTTAATAGAAAGGATTATGAATAATCATTTAAATTTTTTTGATTAAAATGTTTTTCTTTGCTTGTATAGTGTTTACCTAATTAATAATTGCTGAAATAGCATTTTTCCTACTAGAAATTTGCTTGATATGTAATTTTTTTTTAAACAAAACAAAAAACTTGTTTTTATTGTAAGGGAACTTAATTGCATTTGGTGATATGCACCAGTTTGCTTTTGTTTGTAAATTAAATTTTTCTCAGAGAACATTTTATAGTGTTATAATCATAGATTTAGAATAGAAGGAACCTCAAAGGGCATCTGGTCTAAACCCCTTGTTTTTCAGAAGAAGAAGAAACTGAGGCCCAGGAAGATTTTTGACTTCCTTAAGATCACACAAGTAATAAGCATGGAATCTAATGTATATGCTCTTTCAACTTTTTATTATTGGACATTTAAAAATTGAATGTTATGCAGAACATATTTTCTGTGAAACTGTACAAAACAGGAAAAATAAAAATGAACTTCAAAAAGACAGAAGTACCCTTTTTACTTTTGGGAATAGTACTCAGGATTGTTCTGGAACAGGGTAGGTTGTGGTGACATGACTGGAAATGATCATTACCTTCATTTTCCCTTCCTTATCCCATCCTGTTTGGTTTAATAACTCAGTGGTGAGGCAGTTAAGTTGTTTTGTCTTTAAGATCAGTTTCAGGCACTCCACTGTCATGAGTGGCTTCTTTGCCAGTCCAGAGGCTAGAATTCTAGAATTTTGATCCTTAGATGAAAGGACCATAGACCTGGTAGACAGCTTAAGAGACTTTGTCCAAGATTCACTGAAGTAAAGCTACATTTTCTTAAGTCTTCCTGTTTCTCCCAATCCTGGATGTTCTTTTCACTTATGACCTCATGTCCCCACCCACCTCTCTCCACCCCATCCATCCCCTAGAATTATGACAGTTTTACTTATAGAAAATCTTAGGATTCAGAGCTGGAAGGAACTATAGAGATCATTTACTCTACCTTCTCATTTTACAAGGGAGTGAACTGAAGCCCAGGGTGGGTAAGTGACTTACCCATAGTCACACAGCTAACAAGAGGCAGAGCCATATTCTAGTCTTGTTTTCCTGACTTTTAAATCCAGTGGAATGAAGTGAATTATAATCCCTAATGCATACTCCCATTTAAAGGAAATTTATACGGTGATTTATACATAATAAAAATAGTCCTCTAGTCAGACTGTTATAAAATTCTGTATTGCTTTGGATGTACTTAAAACATATTGACAATACCACAGTGAAAAAATGCATATCAAAACAAAATAAAATCTTAATTTTAGTGATTATAAATATTTAAACTTTTTTTCTTCCGATTTCTTAACTTGGAATTATTGCTTTTCTTTTAGGGATATTCAATTATTGACCAGTCAAGTGCAATAAAATTTCCCTTAATTCTCAAAGTCTGCCAAGTAAGACTGTAACCAAAAGAAATCAGATCATAGAGCATAGGAAATACTAAACTCATATGCTACCACTTTTTCAGTTATCTGTTTTTGAACTTTGCCTTTTCACCTTGATAAAATTCCATTTTTAGGATATTTTAATACTATAGGGTCATTTTTACAAATTTAATTTCACTAGTTCCATAGCTTTGTTTGAACTGTAGTTTCAATAAAAAGGATGGAGTAGAGGAAACATTTTTAAAAAATAAAGTGCCACTAATAATTAATTAGTATTAACTAACAGGAACAAAATACATTGAGGGCCATAAGTAATGTCATGTTAGTTTTCTTTTGTTTTTGTAAATTGAAACTAGGAAGTTTTATTTTATTTTAAGCAGCATGATATGAAAAAAAATTTTAAATTTAAAAAATTATATGTATTGATATGTATATATATTTCCTTCGGTTAAGGAA
This sequence comes from Antechinus flavipes, assembly GCF_016432865.1. Lineage (NCBI taxonomy): Eukaryota > Metazoa > Chordata > Mammalia > Dasyuromorphia > Dasyuridae > Antechinus > Antechinus flavipes. Next base: position 79,642,280 of record NC_067403.1, on the reverse strand, counting down.
GAAGACAAAGTGAATATAGGAAGAATCAAGGTATATTGACAGCAGGGTGGGTCAGATGTGACTGGCCAGTACCTGCAAGAGAGCTACAGCTCCATGTGCAGGGAAAACAATTGGGTACAATTAGAACAGTAGGTCACAGTAGGAGGAAATATAGAGAGTATGTCTTCTGAACCAGTCAGATGTTTTAAGAAGTAATATTGACATATGAGCAGAGCTTGGATAATCATTGAGGTTTGACAGTAACTATTGGGTGGATTTTTTTTAAGTATTAGGTATGTCAGAGACTGAGCATCATCACTCTGTGGCATGCAAAGGTGAGAAAAGTAAAACTCCAGTTATTGGATAGTCTGAAAGTACTTGAATCTTGCAGGAAAAGGGGATCTTGGTATGGTACTTCAGCAGAATCATAGACTATTCAGAGATGATCTAGTTCAGCCTTTTCTACATCTTCATATGTGTCTTTTGTTTTTATGTAATCATTTGTGGAATTGGAGATGCCTTCTCCTTGCTCTAGAAAGAGCTACCCTTGTGTATCTTTTCTGAATCCAATTGGTTGATAATGAATTTTTTTTTTTTGTTACATTACTATTGTGTCTGTAAGGATTTTATTTTAAATTTTTTTCATTAGTTATTAATGAAATTGGTCTATAATTATCTCTATTTTGTCTCTCTCTGGTTGGGTTATCAAAACCATGCTTGTCCTCTAAAAGAAGTTTTTAATTTCTCTTTTTGAGAATAATTTTATGCCATAGGAATTGTTTTCCAAGGTGTCTTCTAGAATGTATTTTGAAATTCATCTTGCCCATTTTTACCCCTATCCCATGTTGGCAGTTCTTTTGGGTTGTTCAGCTTCACTTTCTTAGCTTAGGTTGAGATCTTTGTTTTTTGTTTTGTTTGAGTTTTATTTTTGTAGAGATTCTTCTGTTTTGTTTGAAGTCTCAATTTTGCTTGTTTATAATTATATATAGTCATTTGTGAAAATTGTTTATTTTCTCTTTCATAAATTTGTAATGTTCATTTATTTTTGTTTTGCTTTTCTCAGCTTTCCTGAGCTTATTTATTTATTTTCCAATTATCAAGGAGTCTTTCCCCCTCCCCTCTACCTGCTCACTGAAAAGAAATACAAAACTCCTGTATTGTAAATATTTCCTTATTGATCACATCCAAAAATGAATATCTTACTCTCCCTATTTAGTTCATTATCATTCATGAGATTGGTGGCCACTATTGAGTTTTCCAAATTTGCTGACATCTTTTCTTAACAGCACAGCAATACTCTATCACATTCATCTACCACATTTTATTTTTCTGTTGATGAGTGTCCCCTTAATTTCCAGTTTTTTACTCCCACAAAAAGAGCTGTTGTGCATATTTTTACATATAAAGTACCATTTCCTCTTTCTTTGATTTCCTTTGGTTTTAGATCCAGCAGTGTTATAGCTGGGTCACAGGGCACCCACTGTTTAGTAACTTTTTCTATATAATTCCAAATTGCTTAACAGTACATCAGGATGCCTATTTTACCACAGTCCCTTCCAGCACCTGTCATTTTCCTTTTTTGGTCAGATTTGCAGTTCCAATAAGACCTGTAAAATAGGTCCTCAGAATTGCTTTAATTTTCATTTCTCTAATTATTTGTGATTTGGAGCATTTTTTTTTTAACATGACAACAAATTAATTTATGTTCTAATCCAAAAGAAGTGCAGTGCTAAGGAATGTTCAAATTAGTGAACAGTGGCACTCATTTCAGCCAGCAGGGTTTTGCTTAAGATTCTGTAAGCTCTAGAATTCAGCAAAATGTGAACTAAGAATTACCAGAAGAGCAGGCTAGTTTTTGAAGAGGCAGACAATCAGCAAAAACCAAATTGCCAGAATTTGTCAGGTTATGGAGAAAACAAGGGAGTTCCAGAAAAAACACCTGTTTTCTGCTTCATTGACTACATTTTGACTATATGATTGTACAAAATGTAGGAAGTCCTTAAAGAGATGGGAGTACCAGATCATCTTACTTGTCTCCTGAGGAGCCTGTATGGAACAAGAAGCAACAGTTAGAACCAAACATGAAACACTTGATTGGTTTTAAGATCAGAAAAGAAATATGACAAGGATGGGTATTGTCACCTTATTTACCTTTTATCTAGATCAGTTATGCCACTATTCTTGTTATTCTACCAAATCCCAGATTCCTTGAATTTAGTTTATTTATCTTTTCTCATTTTTTGTTCATATGTCATATCTTGCAATTTTTCTTTTTATAAGATATTCATCTTTTCCTCTCTATTCACATAGCCACCTACTTTGTTCAGGTCTATCACTTTTCTAATACTTCCTTAATTGATCTCTGTGTTTCAAGTTTGCTTTCTGTCCATTCTCTACTACATTCTCAACAAAGTTGCCACAATTTTAAGTGCCTACCATTATTCATTTTTCCCCTTCAAAACTCTATGGTTCAACCAGTGTGTCTTTCTTTGATTCCTTTACCCATGAAATGCTACTGCTCATCTGTGCCTTTTGCCTAGAATGTATCCCTGCCTCACCTATGCTGCTTATAAATGCATCTCTGCATCTTTTACAAGGAGGGTAGTACCCCCCCCCCCCCCCATATCTTCTGTTTATTTTGTATATACTATTATGTACTCAGTGTCTCTTTCCATAAGACAAACTCCTGGACATTAGAAACAGTTTCCTTTTTATTCTTTGTACTCAGGGCTCAACACAGAGCTTAGACAAAGTATGTACTTACTAAGTACTTGATGGCACATTGCCAGAGTCAGCTAGATGGTGAAATAGAGCATTGGATATGGAGTCAGATTTGGCCTTAGACACTGATAAACTGTGTAAGTCAGATTTCATTTGCCTTAATTTCCTCATCTTTAAAGTGATAATAGTAACAACATTTTTCCCCCAGGGTGGTTGTGAGGATAAAATGAGATGATTGTAAAGTGCTTTGGAAAATCTAAAGTGAAAAGTTCTCTGTACCATAAACACATTGGTCTAGTTCTTACTCTTTGCTTTTCTTATCATAACTTTTGCTTGCTGATGTCATGTTTTCCTCCCTCTGAACTTTTAACCCTTTCATTTGGACCAGTGAGCTGCACAAATATGGAAACAAATCTCAAATGTTATTAATTCTGAAGAGAAAGGGGACTAAGAGAAGACCAACAACGAACTATGTTATTCTTTTCCATCTCTGTAGAATCTTTGAGAATTGTCCACACGTATACACCCCATACGTTAACTGTGTTCTCAGTGAAAACATGGAATAAGGAATAAAAAGGCTTTTGCAAACAGTATTCAACAGTGAACCACGTATTTTACCATATTGTAAATGACTACAAGATGTAAAATATACAAAACCCTTAAAATTTATGAAAAAGCTTTTTATTCTTTTGAGCAAAATGTTCTTTTAAATGCTATCTTTTGACAAAGTATCTTCCATTTATGATTTGAAAACATTAAATGAACCTTATTCATTTGGTATACAAGAATGGGATTCCAGAATAAAAGACAGTATAGAATTTAATTGATTTAAAGGGTTTAGATTGTGAAGGAAGGAAAGAGAAGACAACTCAGTACAAATGACCTGTGAAAACTATTTGGGGATGAAGTGGTTGGAGGTCAAGCTGAAAGGAAAGACTAATTTTAGGAGGACTAAAGCATAGGGACAGAGAGAATTATAGGTTATGATCAGATAGCAAAATGTTGAGATTTTTTAATTGTAGAAATGGGATATGTCTGTAAAATGACATCAAGAAGTAGATTGTTTTGGTCTGAATTGGAAGAAATGGGCCACATCTGGGGAAATTTAACTATTTAATCCAACAAATATTAATGTAGTTTCTTGAATTTGATAGTTTTAAGTTTTGTTCTTTTAACCCCATTGCCTAGCACTCTTATAGGTGTAGAGTAATACTTAATAAATGCATATTTAATTGATTTGAATTAAGTGCCTACTTTGTGGCAAGTCCTTTTTCAAAGGTCAGCAAAAAGCATTTACTTGGGCAGCTAGGTGGTGCAATGGATAGAGTACCAGTTCTAAAGTCAGGAGGACCCGAGTTCAAATCTTGTCTCAGACACTTGACACTTCCTAGCTGTGTGACCCTGAGCAAGTCACTTAATCCCAATTGCCTCAAGGGAAAAAAAAAGCATTTACTTTTAAATAAATACTCTAATAGGATTGATAAAATATATATGCAAGTAAATAAATAAATACAATAAAATGCATAAATAATCAAGTCATTGGTATAATGGCATATTATATATGTGTGTATATATGCATGTATATATATGTAGTTCCTATATAACATAAGTATATAAGTATAAGAGAAATGAAAAATCATTTTTACCTTCTTGGGAGCATGAGGGGAGGCTTTATGAAAGAAGAGAGTTTACAGATGGCAGAAATATGTAGATGATATTTCAGCCTCTGTATAGGAATAAGCCTGTGTAATGTCTACAATTAGGAGAAGTTATCAAGAGCTAGTTGTTCAATTTAGTTAGAACTTACATTGCGGGGAAAAGGAGTTGAGAGTACTAAGTTTAAAAAAATCGGTAAAAGATCTTAAATACCAGAAGTTTTGGTTTTTTTTCCAAAAGCGATGAGGATACAGTGAAGGTTTCTGAATATAAATTGTGCCTTAGTAACATTAATTAATATTAATTAAATTATTAGTGATTAGAATTAAAAAAACTTGACTTGAAATGCCATAACAAGATCCTATCATCTTATTTTTTAGTATGTTAATCTTATAGCTATCTGTTCCTTTTTCTTTTTGATACCTTTTGATTCCCACCCCCACCCTCCACCCCTCCAATAATTACAGGATGAAAAGAAGTTAGTTAAAAGATCTGGCATCAGATGGTTATTTATTTATGGAATTTCAGTCATTTATTTCTAAAATCAGATATCTTGAGTTTATACATCATAACAAACTTCTGTTCAAGGAGGAGGATGATGTCTTTTATGGTACACAATACAAAATGAAAATTATTGATCTAAATTGTAGTAGAAGTGGTCTCAGAATACATCTTCTTTATTTGCAACAGTTTTTTGAGAGACTATAAAGAAATAAGTCATTTACATTTAGGAGTTGTAATGTTTTAGATTGGGTGATTTGTTTAGAGCATGAAAAATATTGGGGATAGCCTTGTAAGGTAATATAAATGTCAGACTTAAACCTTATTTGTCTATACTTATAACGTGAAGATGGTTCGTGGTATTGATTTAAATGGAAACTAAAAATTAAGAATTAATGGAGTAGGTTTTCCATTTAACTCCACAGAATGATTTACTAGGCCAACCTATTTTGATGCCTTTGATATTTATAGAGTTGTTATTTTCATTTTGCTTAGTGCTAATTTGTTTTTATGCACTGGTTGTATTTTCCTACAGACTGAAAGCTAGCTATCATTTTTTTAAAATGTTAGGAGTAAAATTAAAAATGTTGATAAATAAATCCCAAGAAGACATTGTCTCTTGACCTTAAGGAATTGTGAACTCTGAGTTGAGATGGGATATTTCACTTATGTTATTCACCACTTAAATTTACTTGGATTTTTGTTTTATTCTTACTTTGGGAAGATAATTTCTCCTTCTCAACTCCAGCTCTCCTTTCTTGTTAACTTGATCTTAAATTGATAGGACTAATCCCAGTGATGATGTATATACTAAAGGGTGATGCTGGTGAGACAGGAGGACAGAAATTTATTTCAGGATAATTGATAGAAAAGGTAGAAGACCAATTTGTTTTTCATTTCATTCAATATAAGGTAATGGTTCCTTTCTAAATTGAAATGATAAAAGAACTTGTCACAACATTTAGTTGGAGTTTGACTATTTTAAAGTAATTTTCAGCTTTAAAGGATTTTCAGTGATCTAGTGAAAAGACCACTGGATTCAGTAATAAGACCTGCATTTAATTCTCAGCTATGGTACTAGATCACTTATATCTAACCTTAAATTCTTTGGGCTTCAGTAAAATGAGGAGTTTGGATTAATCTCTTATCCTCTTATAGCCATCAATCCATGATTCTATGTTCAGCCTTCATACTGATCAGAAATGGTTTCTTTATTTGTTCAAATTGTTTATTTTTAAGAAGAGATGGCAAGGATTCTAGATTTATATTTTGAGTTAACTGTTTCATAAAGGGTCCAGTAGGGCTCATTGAAACAATATTGAAATTTTATTGAAATGTTTATTGAATTTTTATTTGAAAATTTATTTATAAAAGCTTCATGCATAACGCTTTTTGTATTTTTGTGTATACTATTAAATTCCAACTAGAATAGATGTATATTATTTTCTAGCAAGTGATGATTTAAAACAATGAAACAACACCTTGGTTGCCCAAAAAAACAAACAAACAAACAAAAAAAAAAACCTGAAAGCTTATTGTTAACTCCTTAACTTTTAGTTTTTTTCTTTTGTCAGATTTATATCATTGTAATTATTCCCTCAGATAATTAGATCATTTAAGTCATTAATGATTTATAAAAGTTAGGAAATATTTTTCTCTCAATTTCTCAAGATATGGGTTATTTCCATAATTTTCACACCTCTAAAATTTTATTCATTTTGTCTTGTTTCTATTGTTAATAAATAATAATTCTTTCATTTGTTTGTGTATGTATATTTATATATTTCTCCTTCTTTGGGTTCAAATAAGAGTGAAATTCAAGTGTCAACTGTCTTCCTACCCCTAATCCTAACTCTTCTTTCTTGTTTATGTGAACATAGCTTTTGCTCTCTGATTACTGATTACATGACATTATTTTCCTTAATCTTCCTTTGCCTCCTCACCTTCCCTATTGCATTTCCCCTTTATTTCTTATCTCCCCCCTCAACACCCCCCTACCCCCTACCCCCCCCCCCCCCGACCCCCAGGCAATTGGGGTTAAGTGACTTGCTCAGGGTCATACAGCCAGGAAGTGTTAAGTGTCTGAGATCAGATTTGAATCCTGATTTCAGGGCTGGTGCTCTATCTACTGCACCAACTACCTGCCCCTCCCATCAACCCAAAACCCCTAACTTCTGGGAAAAGAATTCATTATTTGGTAAAAACTGCTGGGATAATTGGAAATTAGTATGGCAGAAATTAGGCATGGACCCACACTTAACACCATATACCAAGATAAGATCAAAATGGGTCTATGACCTAGGCATAAAGAACGAGATTATAAATAAATTAGAGGAACATAGAATAGTTTATCTCTCAGACTTGTGGAGGAGAAAGAAATTTGTGACCAAAGATGAACTAGAGACCATTACTGATCACAAAATAGAAAATTTCGATTACATCAAATTAAAAAGCCTTTGTACAAATAAAACTAATGCAAACAAGATTAGAAGGGAAGCAACAAACTGGGAAAACACTTTCACAGTTAAAGGTTCTGATAAAGGCCTCATTTCCAAAATATATAGAGAACTGACTCAAATTTATAAGAAATCAAGCCATTCTCCAATTGATAAATGGTCAAAGGATATGAACAGACAATTTTCAGAGGATGAAATTGAAACTATTACCACTCATATGAAAGAGTGTTCCAAATCATTATTGATCAGAGAAATGCAAATTAAGACAACTCTGAGATACCACTACACACCTGTCAGATTGGCTAAGATGACAGGAAAAAATAATGATGAATGTTGGAGGGGATGCGGGAAAACTGGGACACTAATGCATTGTTGGTGGAGTTGTGAACGAATCCAACCATTCTGGAGAGCAATCTGGAATTATGCCCAAAAAATTATCAAATTGTGCATACCCTTTGATCCAGCAGTGTTTCTATTGGGCTTATATCCCAAAGAAATACTAAAGAAGGGAAAGGGACCTGTATGTGCCAAAATGTTTGTAGCAGCCCTATTTGTAGTGGCCAGAAACTGGAAAATGAATGGATGCCCATCAATTGGAGAATGGCTGGGTAAATTATGGTATATGAATGTTATGGAATATTATTGTTCTGTAAGAAATGACCAGCAGGATGAATACAGAGAGGACTGGCGAGACTTACATGAACTGATGCTGAGTGAAATGAGCAGAACCAGGAGATCATTATACACTTCGACAACGATATTGTATGAGGACATATTTTGATGGAAGTGGATTTCTTTGACAAAGAGACCTGAGTTTCAATTGATAAATGATGGATAAAAGCAGCTACACCCAAAGAAAGAACACTGGGAAACGAATGTGAACTATCTGCATTTTTGTTTTTCTTCCCGGGTTATTTATACCTTCTGAATCCAATTCTCCCTATGCAACAAGAGAACTGTTCGGTTCTGCAAACATATATTGTATCTAGGATATACTGCAACATATCCAACATATAAAGGACTGCTTGCCGTCTAGGGGAGGGGGTGGAGGGAGGGAGGGGAAAAAAAATCGGAACAGAAACGAGTGTCAATATAAAGTAATTATTAAATAAAAAATTAAAAAAAAAAAAGAACAAAACAAAATAGCACATCTTCTAAACCTTGTCTAAAGGACTCCTTCTGTGAATAATGATGATAGAGATTAGAGGGATGCTTGTATCATCTTCTTATATTCATACGTAAGCAGTTTTCATTCATACTTACCTTTTTGTGTGGTTTTTTTTTTCATTATTGTGTTTGACTACCAAGAGTTACTCTGTATAGCGCTGGTCTTTTCATCAGGAATGCTTGGAAGTCGTCTGTTTTGTTAATCCATCTTCCCTTCACCCCGTTTACATTGTACCATTATACATAGTTTTGTTGGGTAAATTCTATTTGGCTCTGTTTATATCTTTTGCGTTCTGTCATTGCATATTTTATATTCTCAATTTCTTTATAGTGGTGGCTGCTAAATAATATGTGTTTCTCACTATGGCTTCTTGGTCCTTGAATTCTTTTTTTTCTGTCAGTTTGCAGTCTTTTTTCTTTGACCTGAAAGCTGTTAATTTTGCCTTTGTTTCTGTAGGATTTCCTCATAAGATCTCTTTCAGAGTGTGATCTTTGGACTTTTTTCTATTTCTGCTTTCCTCTGTTGTTCTAACACTTTGAGACAATTTTCTTTAATTATTTGTATTATTAAGTCAAGATTTTCTTTTTGCTTGTAGCTTTCAAGTAGTCTAGTTATTCTTATATTTTTTCTTCTTGATCTGTTCTACAAATGTATTGTAGCTGTTTAGGGGAAGGAGAAGCTCCTCCCCTTCTCTTCCCCTTCCTCCCCCCCCCCCCCCCCCCAGTATCATTTTCTGCAGATGAACTCCAATTTTCCTTATTCTCATAGTAACTTTTTTTAAATTGGGCTCGTCTCCTTTTTCTAATCCTTATATAGTAGATTGTTGGTATAATCTTCTTTAGTCCTTCAGTATGAGGGATGGTATTTTTGGCTTCAAGTCCTCCATCAGTTTTCCCATCTGACCTTATAGATATTTTGGAGCCATTCTCTTCTGGTTTGTGGGCAACATCCCTGCAACCTTAATAGCTCATTGTGATGAATTTCTTTTTTTGTTTTCCCATTCTTCCAGGCTACTTTCTTCAAACTTGATATTAAGGTAGGATTCTGCAGTACTTACACAGGGGAATGTCTGATCTGGTCCTGTTGTTGAGTATTGAATGTTGTGTTGTTTCAAGATCTCAAGGACAGACTTGGGACTTGCAAACTTTCCATGATCCCAAAGGGGTCTGATGTGAGGGCAAAGTCTGTGGCCTCCCTGTCTGCGCTCTGCAAGTTCCTTAGCTAGATTTGGATCTAAGCAAAGGTAAACGGCAAATTGGACTTCATCCCTTTACTTAGCTAGAAAGCTTTACTGGTTCAAAACATCAGCATTGTAGGCCCTTTTTGGACTGAGATTTTCACCTTGATTATTCCTCTTTGAGTTGGACTAGATGCTTGCGGTGTGATCCTGCTTTTTGGCTAAGGTTTGTACCATGCTGCTGCTGCTGTGGCTTCTGAGTTTCCTCCCGTCTCTGTATGTGGTCATTCAGGTTTCCCAACCAGCGAATGCTACTCCCCTGCACAGAAGAAGTGAGGCCTTCTCATACCACTCTAGATTTGTATAGGGGTGACAAAGCTGCTAGTTTGTACTTGTCCATATCACAGTGGCCCTTGTAAGAATCTGGGAGTCCCCTGAATCTGAGACTTTCTTTTGCCCCAGTACACAGCCACTCTACAGGTAATAGAGCACTCCATATGCCATGTGTGCCTCTCCTGACCTCTCCTCAGGGCCTAAAGACCTCCAGTCTATTTCCTAATTGCAAGCTGGAATAGACAAAGAATTTACTGTGACTTTTTATGGATTTGCACACCATGATTCTGTCTAGCATATTTTCTAGATATGTTTGGAGAACTTTGCCCTGTCTTGTGCTAAAAATATGTAGAAAGTTTTCAAGACTTAAATCTCCTTCCTTTCTTTCATGGATTCAAATCCCAGCTTTGCCAAATTTTAACTCTTTAACTTTGGGCAACTCTATTTTGCACTATTATTCCTCATTTTGAAAATAAAAGATTCGGACTAGATGATCTCTTAAATCCTTTTTAAGTCTGAACATGTGATCTTTCTTATCTTCTTAATATGTGTTATTCCAATCTTTCTTTCATTCTTGTCTTTTATCCTGCACTGAAATTAAAAAGAAATACTCTTTTCTGCTTGGGCACATATTATTATCATAGGGTGGATTGGTGATTGATTTTATGTACATGTATATATAGGTGAGACTAAATTTAACAACCTTTATTTTTAATTAAGCTTTGTTTAAAAAGCCTTTAAAGCCAAATTTCTCATTTATATGTACTCTTTTTATATGCAAGCAGACCTATTCATAGTCCATATATAACACTTAAGAGTCTTTGTGCCTATTGTCTCAGAACCTTTTCACTTTATTCTTCAACTCATCCTTAGATTCTTTCCTTCACCTTCCAAACTTTTGAACTGTTCAATCTGATTCTCCTTCTGAAGTATATATTTTATAATTTATATTGATTTTTCTTCATTTTCATAGTGTGACTACCTTTGCCCATTTGTGCTACAGCCTTGTAATCTCATACTAGACTGCTGTAATTGTCTTGTAGCTGGCTTGTTGCTTCACTGAATTTTGAACAATGTTGTCAGAAAAATCTTTCTTGGACATTTTGATTTTGACATTTTTTGCCAATAATTTCTTCTGATGGGCTAAGTAAGTAAACCTTTCCAACTACCCGGATTCAACCCTTGGAGTCATTCCAATTTACCCACATATTCCCTTGGTCAATCAGTTGCCAATTGCTCATTTTTCATCCCTGAGCTTTTATTCTAGCCATTCTCTTTACTCAGAAGATACTTGGTCTCTTCCTCCACTTACTACTTCTTAGAATTCCTGTCTATTTTCAAGACTCAATTATGAGAACCAACTTGTGCAGCAGGCCTTTTCTCCTCAGCTGGTCCCTTCCTCAGTGAGGTTATTTCCTGTCTTTTTAAAAATGTCTTTTAGCTGATGTGTGTGTATGTATACATATGTGTATTTATATGTGTGTGTATGTATATATATGTTATGTGTGTGTGTATATATATATATAAAATATATCTGTATAAATAATATGTGTAAATTGTCTCCTCTATGTTGTGCTTCTCTTTTTTGTTTTGGTATACCCAGTGTTTACCATGGTGCTTGATACTTGGTATTTGCTTAATGAATGTTTGTGGATTAATTGGTTTTATTTTCACCATACCTCTGGTATCTATCTTCTCTCTACTCATAGGATTGTAAAGCCTCTTTATCACTTGTTGCCTGGGCTATTGTAATAACTCCAAATTGGTATTTGGCAGACCTGACTATGTTATCTTCTTGCTTAGTCACTTCAATGACTCCCCATTACCTCTAGGAAAATCTCCAAACTTCCTTGTTTGTTCTTTAGTGCCATTTGTATTCCAACTCTAGCATACCTTTTTAGGCTTATTATACATTACTTTCCAAACTAGACTACTGACTACTTCCCATACACAACATTCTATTTCCTACCTTCATACTTTTACAATTTACTGTGTACTTGCCTTCAATTCATAGAATACTAGCTTCCTTGTACTCAGATGACATCTCCTAGATTAGATCTATTCTGTTCTTTTCATTTTTAGCATCCCCTATTTGCTTTGTATTACAGCTTTTATTTCTACGATGTGCATATATGTTATGTTCTCCCAAATGGACGATAATCTCTTTGAGAGTTGGAATAGTTTTAAGTTTTCTTTCTGTATTTTTAATGCCTAGCAGAGGCAGGGTTTCTTTCATATGTTGAATAAATGAACGAAACAAATATATTTGGTTTCATGTACTATACCTTTTTTCCAAAGTAACATAGCAGCAATATATATCTTTATAATGGTATGATGCCTATTTTATCATTGTGTATTTTTATGGGAAAATCATAATCCATCTATCTTTTGTTCTTCTGAAAGTCAGTTTCCCATGCATTCTTGGTTTGGTCATGCAAATTACATGTATGAATCTTAGGTGGGCATGTGAATAAAAAGGGAATCTGTTTGCTTTGTCGTATGTTTATTTGGCTTAGTTTCCTGCTGTTCATATGTAGGAAAGGAGAGTTTTAGGAAGCTGAAAACTCTTATCTCCAATATCATTTTTTATTGTATGTACTTTGATTCATCTAAAATAAATCTTTTGCTCTCCTTGCTCATATTCCAAGAATATTTTTATGTTATAAATCTTAAAGGATACATTAAAAGCATTTGTTTTTAAATATTTAATATGTACCTAGTGCTATGTTTTATAAGCATTGGGATAGAAATTTTAGGTGAGACTTGAAGGAAATAAGGAAAGGCAGTAGGTAGACATGAGGAGCAAAAACATACCAGATATCAGGGACAGTCAGAGAAAATGCCCAGAGACAAGAAATGGAGTATCTTGTTCCAGGAATAACAAGGAGAGTAGTGTCAGTGGATCAAAAAGTATGTGATGGTAAGTAAAGGTATAAGAAGACTGGAATGGTAGGGGCGGGGAATATAATGCCCATATCTTTTTCTCTCTTTCCTTCTCCTCTCCTCTTAACCAGCTTTTCTTTCTTTAAAATTTCAATTATATTTCAATTTATATGACTTGGCTAAGACATCTCAATTTACTGTGATGAAGAAAATAAGGAGTTTTACACTGATCACTTTACAATTTGTATTGTTTTCTTATATTTTTGAATAAGCCTTAAGTTTTTTAGTAGTTATAAAATATGATTTCAGAAGCAAAATACCATAACTGTTGCAATTTCAAAGATTCAGCCATTGCTTGAAACTTTTTGAAACTCTGGTTTTTAAACTTAAAGGTTCTTTTAAATATCTTCATTGGTGGTAAATTTTTGGTAAAGTGATGGAAAATTTTGCTAGAGTATGAATTAGAAAGATCTGCCTCAAAGATTTAGCATAGTATCTCTCATTTAATAGGCAGTTGATGTTTATTGCTTGCTTGATTGATTACCATAGGCATTTGTTAGCTCTATGATCTTGGACAAATCACTTAATCTTTTTCAGCCTATTTCCTCATCTGTAAAATTAGAATAATATTGGAAGATTTAAATAAGATATTATATGTTTGCATATATGGAGTCTGTATATGTGTATATGCAGTACTTTAGTATTTGTGTAGCACTTTAAAATTTGCAAGATGATTTATAATATTTCATTTTTGTCGTCATAACAACCCTAGGAAATAGGTGCTGTTATTTCCTTCATTGTAATAAATGTAGACGCTGAGGTAGACAGAAATTAAGTTACCTGTCCATAGCCACACAGATTGTAAATGTCTGAGAGTGGATTTGAACAAGACTTCTTGACCCCAGGAATTAGACTTTTTATCCTCTGTACCATTTAGTTACTCCTAAAGCCTCCAAAATGCTCTATAGCACTTGTATGAATGTTAGCTAGTATTATCTCATTTTAGAATTAGAAGAGACTTTGGAACTCTTGTTATCTGATCACCTCATTTTGTTGGTGAGAGAAGTGAGCCAAAAGAGTTGAGTGGTTTGGATAGTTGAGTAATTCTTTAATGGTAGCTTTGCCCTTAAAACTCAGGGGTTCTGACTACATTGAATAATTAGTTCAGGCTAGATTTGAAAAGGCAAAGAATGAGTCAGTATTATTTCATTACTGTATCACATTGACTTCGTCACATCAATCTTTATCCTATTTGTTTGCATTCCCAGTGGAGCTTTCTTGTTCTTTGAGTTTAAGACGCATTTCCTACCTTGACCTAATTGTTCCTTCCTTCTTTTCCTTCCCAGTTCTCAAAACTCTTTTTTTCTTTAGGATGAGTTAAAAAAAAAAAAAGACAACTTAGCTGGATTTGACCATTCGGAGTCAAAATGTTAATTTGTTATTATAAAAGAAGTGAATGATTTACTTATGTGGCTTATGAACAACACTAACTTTTATGGTTTTTTTATGGTTACAAAGAATTTTTCTTTATCTGTAATAATTTTAAAGTGAGACTTTGTTTGGAAAGTGAAACTTCATCTGAGAAATAATGATTTAAAGTGATCGGAAATATAGAGTTCCAATCTTTTTTATTTGGTTTCCTCCTAGCCTAAGATGCCCAGGAAGTCCCTGTTTGGGCACCAAAATGTGGTGTTCTCTTCTTTTTTATAATATGATTGTTCTCTCTGGGAGCAGGTTTCTTGGGGAGGTTTTTTGGAGGCAGCCTTAGTATCAGTTCAGATCAATAATCACCCCAAATACCGCCAGCTGATAAAATCCAAACATTTATTTTCCCCTTCCAAGTCTTATCTCTTTCTTTGGACCCAGTTAGCTTTCTTAGAGGCCTCTCTCCCTCTGATTCCAAGAGCTCTTTCAGCTTGTCTTTTAGCTCTTCCAGCTTCTGCCTCTAGCTCAACTCCGACTCCTGGCAATCTTCCTAACTGACTGACTGACTGACTGAAGCTCTAAGAGCTTCTTATATATGATCTCTATGAACCCAGAGGTTGACTCCTCTTCTGAGAGAGTGGGATTGTGGGTTTCTGACTTGTGAATCTCCAGAACTTGTGAACTCCAATGTGTGAGCTAATGTGCGAACTCTCAAAGGTGTGAGCTCTAATGTGTGAATTCTCCCAAAGGTGTAAGCATTGTTTCTATCAATACTAGTGACTTAACACCTTGTAAGGATTTGCTCTAATGTGTGACCCAATAAACATTGTATCAATTCCATTGAGTTAACACTAGGATTCTAACAGGAAGTGAAACTTAATCTGAGAAATAATGATTTAGAGTGATCAGAAGTGTAGAGTTCCAGTCTATTTTATTTGGTTTCCTCCTAGCCTAAGATGCCATTAAGTTAAAGCCACCAGCAATTTTTGTGGCACACTGAGAGCTAGGGCTCTGGATTTTGGAGTATACAGGGAGTTCTCTAGTTAATCCCCAACTGGCATTTTTGTCTTCAACTTTGTAAACCATATTTTAGGAAGGACACTTAATAAACTTGAGAATATCTGTAAAATGGCACCTCATGTGATTAGGGAAAACACTGGGACAATTGGCCTGGAATAGCAAAGCAGGTATAATGGGGAGAGGGACAAAGCAAACAAGAAAAAAAACAACTATTTATTAAGTACTTAATATGTTCCAGATTCTATCTCTGTGGATAAAACAAAAGTTGGAAACATAGTCTCTGATCTGAAGGTGCTTATAATGTAATGAGGAGAAAAGATGTAAAATATTGTTGTAGAGTGTATGTGTGTGTATGTGTCCGTGTCCACATATCCACATTATATGTAAATGGTGGAAAGTAATCTCAGATCAAAGGCACTAGTAGCAACAGGGACAAGGAAACAGAAAAAAGTTTGCAAGTATTTAAAGGATTATTTGTGAAAGAGGGAATAGACTCTTCTGCTTGGCCCTTGATGATTGATTCTGGAACAGTTAGTCACACAAGCATTTTTTAAGCAGTTTGTATTGATTGTGTGCTAAGAACTAGAGATACAAAGGCAAAAGACAGTTCCTGTTCTTAAGGAATACATAATTTTAATTAAAGAACAACATGCAAGCAACTATATACAGACAACCTTTGCCTCTCCCCCTATCTCCCATATACGTGTGAGTGTCCATGATAAATTAAAGATAATCAGCAGAGAGAAGGAACTTAAGATTAAGGTGAGTGAAAAAAGACTTCTTTTAGAAAGTAGGATTTAGCTGGAACTTGAAGCAAGTTAGGGAAGCCAAAAGACAATGATGAGAAATGAGAAAATTCCAAGTACAGGGGATAAGTTAATAAAAACACCAGGAGTTTGGAGATGGAATGTCTTATGCAAGGAATGGCAAGGAAGCTAGTGCTATTGTCAGTTTTCTACAAATGAGCCGAATTTTTTTTTTATACAAATGAATGCTTCTAGAAATGTTAAAATTTTTTTTTCAATGAGATCAAGTTAATTAGTGCAATTTTTTTATTGTTTTTAAATCAAAAATAAAAATAAAGTAGAAAAAAAAGTAGAGCCTGAGCTGTTTCTAAGATCCTGTTCTTCAAAGTCTCTCCTCCCCTACCCTTACCCTTTTTTTTTTTTTTTTAACAGGCTGGGTATGTATAGGTTCGAGGCAAATGGGGCTGGGGTCCTAGAAATGGAATAAAGCAACTTCCCATTTCAACAAGCAGCATAAAAATCTAGTACCATTCTGACTGGGCTCTAGTACCCACTGAGGGAGGTTGTGTTTTTTGTTTTTTGTTTTTTAACAGGGAAAGGGAAGAAGAGAAGAGAATAGCTGTCTATCCAGTGTTGAACCTTTAATACATTGTAAAAGTAGAGATGGTTATGTTGGGCCATAAAACCAGTATTTATCTCAGAATAAGAGCTGATCTGCCCAACAGAGTATGGTGGGAAAATAGTGTGGCTATTTTGGCCAATGATTATATGGGTGTGGGTGTAAGATATAATAAGAAAATTAGAAAATGGCCAGGTTATGAAGGACTTAATATGGTTCCTGGAGTTGATAGATGGTACTAGAATTTATTGAGTAGGGGCAAGAGGGAGCATGGTCAGACCTATTTTTTTTTAAATATCATTTTTAACAGCTGAATTGGAGGATAGACTAGAGGGAAGAGAGACTTGAGGCAGAGAATGACCAACCAGAAAGATTATTTTAATAGTCCAGGCTTACGATGATTAGGATCTGCATTATGGTGATATTGCAGAAGGGAGCATATCTTGGAAATACTACAAAGATATAAATTCAGCAAAGAGTTGAGTTAGAGATAGTGATGAGTTGAGGGTGATACCTAGGTTTTAGGCCTGGAGGTCTGGGATGACTGTACTCTCAATAGAAATAGTGAGATTAAGAAAAGATAAGGATTTAGAAAGAGAATTCAGTTTTTAAAAGGCATGTTGATATGTTCAATAGGAAGCTGGAGATATGACACTGAAAGTCAGTAGAGAAGGTACAGCTTGATAAGTACATTTAAGAATCATCAACAGAGATGATAAGTAAATCCATAGAAATTGATGAGAACACCAAATGAAATAGTATGGAAGGAGAAGAAAAGAGGACATTTTGGTAAAATAAGGGAAAAAACTTCCTCAACAACTCCATGACAGAATGATTTTGTCTCAAGAAGTAGGGGTTTTCCATATAATTTGCAGAGGTGGTATCCAGTTATTGGAGAATTTGTGCTGAGAAGATTCTTATTGAGGGACAGTGCATCAAATGACTTCTTAGTACCTTTTCAACTTGGAGATTTTTGTAATCTTTATTTGAATGGAAAGATATGTTAAAACATAACCCAGAAAACTTGTTCACGGGAATTTTCTGTTTATAGGACTTAAAAGCCACAACAACACTTTTTTTTTTTTTTTTTTTTGGATTGGACCTGTAAAAGTAGGGAACCTAAACCAAAGAGCTTCCTTTACCAACTTTATTGAAATGCTCTGATAGCTTGACAAGATTGTGACTTTTCTAAGTTTGCAAACTAGTAGAAACTCTGTATGATTTGGAAGCAATTCTAAAGCTACTTCTGAGCACAGGAAATTTACTTTTCAATATAAAACTATGTATTTCTTTCTTTTCTTTCTTTCTTTCTTTCTTTCTTTCTTTCTTTCTTTCTTTTTTTTTTTTTTTTTTTTTTTTTTTTTTTTTGAATCTGAGATTTCAGATTTGGGGCATGATTTTTCACCAATCCTATATTCAATGTATGGCTTTCATAATCAAAGTAAGACCTTCTTTTTGTTTCCACTTTTTTCCTTCATAAATACTTTTTTTTCTCTAAGTCTTTTTTCATTTCCCTCTCAGAAAATTAAGCAATGTTCTAAAAGTTAGGGCTCCCTAAAAGTAAAATAAGCCATATCAAGAAGTAGTAGATTAAGAATCATTGGAAAGATAAGCTGTTCTTGTTTACTTTTCCCTAAAAATAAGAATTTATTTGTCTATAACATACCAGTAGTTGAATAAGTATAGTACAGTGCCAGTATTTAGTATGTATAATTTTTACATTTTAAAGTTTGTGACATTTTTTGATGTCTCTGAAGTTAAGTATTTTGAAGATATGCTAAAAATTACACTACTTAATATAATCTCCCCTCCCTCTTCCTAGTAAGTTTTTAATCTTTGCCAAGATGAGGTTGAAACAAAATAAATTATGCATGCTTTGAAATTTCTAAATAACATAGTTCCCTCTTCTGTCTATTGTGGCATACTGCAGCATATAAAATATTTGAAATTCAGTTCAAGAAATTATTATGTAGAAATGTCATAAAGTGTGGCCAATAGAGAACTAAATTGCTTTGTGAATCCCTGGAGCTCTCAAGAAAAAAATTCAGACTTCCCTTCATTTCCCTCTTTTCCTTTTTCCTTCCTTTTCTTTAATTTAATCCCACAGTTTACCAGGAACTGGGAAGGAATGCTTTTTAAACAATAACATTCTTGCTTTTTTTTTTTAAAACTGTAACATTAGGGAATGGGGATAGTCAGAAAGAGAGTGAACACATTGAAAACTACATAGCTTGAGTAGTAAAACTTGACATCAGTCTCAGAAATGATTGTTCTTTATGAAGTGAGGCGTAGGTCATCTTGGAGGCTAGCTCTAGGATGGCCAGATTTACATATTTATAATTTGGATTATATGTTTGAAGTAGGATGAATTATCAGAACATCATATAGTTCTCATTCATATTTTTCTTTATTTATTCATTCATTCATTTTTCCTCCATTGATTATCCTGACCTCTGTTGCCAAACCTATCACTCCAGAGGAGATACCATCTCATTCTAGTATTTTTTTCTTCAAGTTTCTTGGGTTTGTTACTAAAAAAGAATCAAAACACTTGGACCTCTATAACCTGAGGCAAACGAGTAGCTATTGCCTTCCAGATCTGATTCAAGCACAACTTTGCAGTGTTTATTCATAACACTGCACATTCATAATACATCCAACTAAATTTCTTATCAAATCCTGATCCTCTGCCCTTACCAAGTCAGCCTTTGGCTTTGCTCTCTTCAACCTTGGAGTAAATTGCCCTACCTTTTTATTCATTGCCTTTTTAATGTTAATATCTCTGTTGGTCTAGGGTTAGCTTAACTATAAACTTTCATCCAATTAAAGGTGATTTCTTTCTCCTTGAGTCTTTCTCAGACATTGTCTGAATTCTTTGTTCTTTTAATCATTTTATAACTTTTAACATAGTTATGTACATGTTTCTTTTCTCATTTTCCCAATAGATTATAAGCTTCTTCAAGGAAGATAGCTTCTGTTTATGTTTATTTCTGTAATAAGTGGTTTTTAAAACTGAATTTAAATAAATCTGAATATGAATTATAAACATTGTTATCACAACAAATATTAATATGGATAAATCTGTCAGTCATTTTTTCTTCTTTGTTTCACATAATCAAAAGAGCAATGTGATATTTATTCTTGCCTTGTCATTTTATCTCCCTTTCTGTTTCTTCTGCTTCTACTCTGGGATGGGATTCATATTCCCATCATTCCACTCTGTATTATTACATTTGCTTCCTAATTGCTATCTTGTTTCATTCTATTCCTTTTTCCATGGTACACTGTTGCAAGATTAATTTTCCTAAAATATTTATATCACTTTCTAGCTCAAAAGCTTCTTTGGCTCCTTTTTGCCAGCACAACAAAGTCTAAAATTCTTAAGTTTTCATTCTTGGTCCTCTACAGTTTTGCTCTCTCCTAAGTCTTTCTTATATCAACCCATAACTCCACCTCATTTAATCTATACCCTATTTCTTGAATTCGCCATCTGTATTTCTTGGTTATAGTGTCATCCCTTCATTGTCCTGTTATAAAATTCTATCTTGCCTTTTCTTTAAAGCCTAATTCATGTACCATTTGTTTCACAAATTCATACATGAACTCTCCCCTGAAATTACAGTGCTTACTATATCACTTGGAGCTTTGTTCTTTCCTATTTCTTGACACCTTGAATATTTTTGTCCTCTTGTCATTGAGAGAGAAAAAATGTGATGTAGTGAAGAAAGTATTCTGTGAGACAAGCTGAGCTGGATTTGAATCAGGCTTTTGCCATTTACCAGTTAGGTGATTGTTTTTGAGTAGCTACTTCTCAGAACCCTGTTTTGGCAACTAAAAATGTAAGGGATTATAGCATCTCTACTTATCTTATGGTGCTCTTGTGAAAATGAAATAAGGGAATAGTAAGAAAGCACAATTAAAGTGTTAGTTAACTACATAACTTTTTGTTTTTCTCTTTTCCTTCTCCATTCTAAATTCGCTTGAGTATAGGAGTCATGTATAGGGTGTGATTATAAAGTAAGTAAAAGTATTTTTTTTAACAAGCCATGCCAAAAAAAAAAAAAAACAGTTATTATCTTTTAGTCTCTTAATCTAATTCTTATGACTCCCTTGTACCTATCAAGTTGTCATATAAATAAAAGATGATAAATATTTTTAAATGGATAATTAAAATTTCAGGTTTAGATGGATTGTATCCTACAGATTTAATCTGAAAATTTATAGCGAAAAATTAAAATTTGGCATATGGTATTCCAAAATGTGCTGAGGAAGTAGGGAGCATGAGGAGAGAAAGAGGAAAATAAGGGATCTTTGAAACTTATAATATTAAGTTCATAATTCTTTCGAGACTTAAGATTTAAATATGTCTAATGTGTAAATGCATAACATTCTATTTTTCTTAAGGGACATTTGAATTTTTTTTCCCCAAAAGAATGTTTAGTGCTATATTGGACTTTTTTTTCTTTCTTTACAATACATTCTCCCCAAATGTATTATATAGCCAGAGTAATTTTTCACATTGATATATGGAAGTCAGAATTAAATTTTTTCAAAATAGTTATTTGCTACTGGATAGTGCTTTTATTTAAACACATACACACACGCCCTAGAAGAGAAAAAAAACTGAAAATATGTTTGATATTTGAAGTAAATGAGACTTGTTAAATTTATAGACATAATAAAAAATGCAATTTAATGTATGATAGAAACAACTTAGTTTTACATTAAAAAAATGATGACTGTAGTCCTTTTAAAAACAGTATACATCAAATAAAATAATTGTCAGGATATTTACCTTGATTAGTTTGGTTAAATGTGTCATCTTATGCCAACATAACATAACTTTACAAACAGTTGGTTACAACTGTTTAGAAAGTACGAATGTGGGAGAATTTTTTCCCTCTCTTTATTGGAAATGAAATTATAAATTACATTTTAAAACAAAGTATATGTGTGTGTGTGTGTGTGTGTGTGTGTAATATATATATATATATATATATATATATATATATATGATCTAATAGATCAATTTAGGCTTGATTGTTGTTTGCTTTGTTCCAGATGAATCATTGTCAGTCTGTTATTTGCAGATTTCTCAACATTTCTTTCTGGTTATTAAAGTATTTTCATTTTTCTCTAAAGAAGGTAAAATCATTTTTAGTACTCTTCTCTTTAAATGTCCTTATTTTTGTGTTTTCCCCTAAGGCTTTAAAAAGATAATGGGATAAATTTAAGTATTCAGTAATTTTTATACTTTATTGAAGAATACTTATGTAGTTTAATTATATGATAATTGAATCATTGGCATTCATTTACTTTTGTTTCATAGAGGTAACTAAAATTTTAGCAGTAGTAGCTTTACTATTTTTTCTAAATTATCTTGTGCTTGTTTTTATGATGTCTTTTTCATTTGTATATATGATCTTGCCTCTTGCCCTATCTATATGCATCTTGAAAATCAATAGTACATTAAATTAGCTGACATAAAGGGAAAAATCATAAATAATGAATAATAGCCTTTACTGCTCACATTTAATTCCTATTATAGCATACTCTTGGGTTTGAAAATCTGGAGAGTCCACAAGCACTTAATGCTTCTGATTTCCTAATTATGTTGTTGCTTTATGTTTTTATTCTGAAAGTGTTTAAATTGTAGAGCTAAAAAATGTTAATAGTTTTGTTAATATTAGCATGTGTGAAAAATTTTATGCAGACATACCTGTAGTGTACTGGAAACAATTAACTAAAAGTTTATAGCTGTTGTACTTCTTGAAAGAGTTTTTGCAACATATATTAGTAATGCCTTTGCACATTAACAATATATTAATTTTGGGATTCCTTCTCCAAGTCTCCATTCTGTATGTTTGTTAAAAGCATCTCATCTATAAGACCTTTTCTAATAAGTCTGACAGGCAACTAAAAATGTGGCAAGACAACCTATAACTGGGTTTTAGATGTTCTCCCCAATATTATGAAAAATTTCAGCAGATAGTACTTTAAATTTTCCATATAATATACTCTTTCGATGAATAGCTATGTAGAAGCAGCACAGAACAAGCAGAGTCCTTGGCAATACCAGCTCAATTGCATCTGCAGATCAGGATTTAAAATTCTATGCAGCAGATAGTACCTCCAGCAAGCGAGTAAAAGGTTACTGCATTGTTTTGCTTGTTTGTATCCCTAGTCTTTATGTAGAAAAGATCTTTTAAAAAAAAATTCAATTTGAAGTGCATGCCTCTTATTGGAAACTGATTTAACAGAAACGTGAATATGAAAAGGGAAATACAAGATGAAGAGAGAGGCATTACCAACTCATTTTAGCTTTAAGCCAAGGAAAGGAGAGAGTCACAAATAAGGAACCTTTCTTTCAGTGAAGAAGATCATGAAAAGTTTTTTCTTTATATATATATATATATATATATATATATATATATATATATATATATATAATACACACATATACATATACCCACATACCTTAAATTAAGCAGTTCTACTTATAATTTAAAACTATATCTAAAGAGAAGTTTGTTGACAAAATAGGCAATTGGTACCCAGGAGATGTTCCAATAGGTGAAACTTACTTGAAATAGAATTACTTTATAAATGTGCAGAACATTTATTTATTTATTACTATTACCCTTGAACCTGGAAACTATAATGTCTCATAAATAGATGGAGGAAAACTTTTTTTTGGGGGTGGGGTATTACTGTCAAAGTAAGAACATGTTTTAAAGTTTTTTTTTTCAGCTATAAAATCTTAAATTATTAGTAACTACTTTTTCACTTTAAAAAAAAATTGACTGTTTGGATAAGGTTAAGACAGAGCATTTAATTTTACAAGTAGTGAAATCTAGTACCTAGAACACTTGGTTCTACTTGATAGTTAAATTACTCTCTTTGCCCAGCTGTAGCTATGCATTTCCTTTTTTCCCCCTTTAAATACTTTTCTAACTTTTTTATTTCCTTTTGCAATTCATTTCACATATTACAAAATATTGATATTTTATATATTTCTTTTCCAGTTCTTCTGTAGTTAAAAAAAAACAAAACATAACTTTTGTTTGCTATATTCCCTTCCCCTCCTCCCCCTGTGTATAGTTTTATATTGGCCACATTTATTAGATGTACGTAATTTTCTTTTTATTCCTATGTTTTTAGTTATGTAGGGTTAAAAAAAAATGTAGTAAAATAATGTTGTGCCTAGTAGTAAAATTAGTTTATCACTGAACACAGGCAAGTATCTGGCAGATCTTGAAGTGTAGAGTCATAAAAGGTCAGCAGTTCTGATTGGTAAGTTAAAGAATCCATCCAATAATTCACTGCCTGTTATTTTTGTAAGCAATGCAGCAAGCAGTTCTTTTCCAGGTATTGAGCTGTTCTTGAACAGTGTGTATATGGCAAGGGAGGGGTGAGGCTCGTTTCTGTTGGTCGTGGAAATAGTGTGCATTTACAGAGGAAACAGGTTGGATAGGCTGAGCTGAAGGAGTCATTAAACAGATTTAAAGTGATGGAAGACAGAAGCAGTGATTAGTGAAATTTTAAGGCATCTTATCATAAGTTTACTCTTTTATTAAGTACTTCAATTCCACTACAAAGCATTTAGGAATCTCTAAGCAACTTACCTTTAAAAGAGGACTCTGGGAGACTGCTTTTTCTTGAGTTTTCCTGGTGATGAGATCGTAGCTGGTATCTGGAAGATCACTGTTGTTCTTTCAGTCTAGCAGTGTTTATTTCAGCTAGGGAGCTGCAGAATGAGGCAGACAGCCAATTTTGAGTATATATGGGGCAGTACCACTTCTGATTTCTTAAGGAGAAAACTCATCTGATGAGCAAGTCAATGTGTGGCTGTAGCTGCAGCATTATTTCTTCTTTCATGAAGAGGCTGGGCCGTTCGACCTGCTGCTCCGATCTGCTCTCTTGCAGCCATACATCAGACCAGTTACAGAGACTATCCATCGAATGTCCCAGTCAACCAAAGGTAACTGTGTAGATTTATTTCAAATCAAAATAATACAGTTAAACCAGATGCATTATAATTTGAAACTAATGATAAAAGATAAATTTAAGGATGTTCTTAGCAGTTTTCTTGACCTTGCAGTAGCTATCCAATATCATTTTGTCATCATCGGGTTGTGTAGCAATGGGAATGCGCTGCAGTAATTGATTTTGTAATAGGATCAGGTGATTTACTGGCTGCACTGACAACCACTTGCTTGCTCTGAACTGTGCAACACACTAATGGATGTTGTGATTTCAGCCCAGAGTTTATCTGAAACTGCCGGACACTTAAAGCCATAGCACTTCTTTAGAATCAGGATAGGATTTTTGTTTGGCATAAATCCAAAAATATTATAATAGAATTACAGACTTCTGTGGAATGTTATAAATTGTGTATTTTTTCCATTTGTTTTTTGTTCATAAAATGTTGGTAGAAATTAGATATTATTACCTGCCTTTGATATGATTGAATATAATTGTCCAGTTTTTTAGTTCCTGTTATTTAGTACACATTTGCATGAACATTGTATATCTTGAAAAATGAAAACACAACTATCTTCATGATATGATTTGTATAACTTTTCTTAATGGCCTACGAAGCTTACCTAAATGAAACCAAGTGTATATATTGCTTGGCTTAAAACTGAAAGTTTATCACAAAATCAAAGTATCTAGAATTCTGTTATTATTATTATTAATTATTATTACCATGATTATCTTTGATTCAGTATTTTAACTTCATACTAGATATCTTGACAGATATATCCCTGCTGGCTTGATGTTTATATAAGTAGAACAACTTTTCTAATATATTATCTTGTTAAACTTTTCTTAAAATGCCTCGGTGGAATGTATATCCCTTGTAGAAGCCTGGGCCAACCAAAACAAACAAAAAGAAATGTGGTTTAGAAGAATGTCATAGAACACCTAGTTGTTATACTTATGGCATTGAAAAATTATTTTAGTTTTTCAAGGATTGCCAGTATAATTCTTAAAAATTGTCATTTTAGCTTCTTAACCAGGAACATATCAGATTTCTATTATTTTCTATATACTTCAATGAGATAATAGATATTTTATATTTGATTATAAATAATATAGTATAGAAAGTGCTCATGGTAATTAAGAAAAGTGCAAAGTTAAGTTAAATTTTTTTAAATTTGAAAACAGTGGTGGATAATATAATAACACATGAATTCATATGTCATAGCAACATATTAACTAATAACATAAATGGAAGATTTAGATAGTATAATGAGAGAATGTTATTTGTGATCTAGGAAAAATATGGAAGAAAGAGGCAGAGAAAAGGTAGAGCTAAGAATTACAAAGACAAGCTCAACGTATTTTGAAATTTTGCTTAGGGCCTACCCTGTACCTAAAAAGTAGAAGGAAATTCTTGTTTTTCCTCAACTTGGTACCACATGGCTGATTGTTCCAGGAACTAGAACCCAAGCTAGTTTTACTAATACCATAGTTCAATTGCCTTGTGTTTAAATAGTCTTTTGTTTGTTGGCCTGATTCTTAACTTGGAAAATACATTTGGGATTCTCAATTGCTTTCTTACTCATTAATTTTTGGTCTATACTCCATCGCTAGTATAAGGAGTATAAGAGACTATCTTTACCTATTCTTTAGGCTAATTTTATAAAAATAAAATCTTTACTGATTAAAACACTTGGCAATGTTTTAGTGATTAAATTGTGAAGGCAAATTTTGATTCATTCATATACATATATACGTATATATATATATATATACGTATATATGTATATAAAACAATGTATATTATGCTCTTCTAGACACTTAAGGGAGATATAGATTCCTTGCCCTTCAGGAATTTTAATGCAAGTAGTGGAAATAAGATCTACTTT
Source organism: Antechinus flavipes (assembly GCF_016432865.1). NCBI lineage: Eukaryota > Metazoa > Chordata > Mammalia > Dasyuromorphia > Dasyuridae > Antechinus > Antechinus flavipes. The sequence goes on along the minus strand of NC_067403.1, from coordinate 79,615,721 downwards.
ATTTCAGTTTTCAGTCTTTTCATTGGTACACATTTCAACTCTTACATGACTTCTCATCTCATGCAATTCTGTGAATTTTTCACAGGGATCTTCCTGTAGCTGTCTTGAATATTGCCTGAGTACCAAGATCTTTTGCTCTCAGTATATGACCAGTATACCTATTTTGGTAGCCATGTAGTTTTCCGAGTTATTTGAAAAATAGCAGTTCTTTATTGGTAATGTATTGGAAGCTGCTCATGCCTGCTATGTAATTCTTCATTGCTCTTTACTTTAATTCTTCACAGATTAGCATCCCTTGCTCTACAGCTATTTAACATTACCAGAAATTTTGCAGTTAAATGTTGGGACTTTGTGTCAGGAAAGATCATTAAAAACATAGTGTCATTTCCCAAATGAAGTTTAGGCTGTATGGTTTATACAATAGACTGCATAAGCAATTATAAATCACAATTGAGTGAAAGTGATATAAAGTGCTCTGGGGGTTCCAAAAGGGCAAAAGTGATCTCAAAATATGAAATAACTAAAGAAAACTTCATGAAGAAGAAAGCATTTGGAATTGAGCCTTGAATAATGGGGGAAGTGAATTGGCTGAGCAAAAGGACTAGGACATTCTAAAGAAAGCTGGGTTAAGGGAGGGAGTAGAGATCTGTATTCCAGGCAAAGTAAAGAAAGTCACAGAGGTGGGAATGTACTATATTTAGGAAAAATAATTCATTTTGATTATAACATGAAGTCTATAAAGATAAGAAAATATATGTAAAAAAAACCCCAAATACTAAACAGGATGGAAAATTTATGTTAGACTTTAGGAATTCTTTTAAGGTTTTTTGAACAGGGCAATGACTTGAACATATCTGTGCTTTAATAAGATTATTCTTATAGCATTTATGTAGGCCAGATTTGGGGTGAGAGAAACTTTTTCGTAAGGAAAACAGCAAAGAAGCTAACATAGTCTGGGAGAGATGAGGGCTGTAACTGGTGGTGGCAGTAGAAACAGAGAAGAGAGATAGAAAAATACTTTGTAAGCGAACACAGCTCAGCCATTGATCTAGCATGGAAGAGAGAGGACTAAATGTAACTGATTTCTCATATCTGGCAGATGAGAAAAATAATACATTTCATTTAAAAATTCTCAAACTTTTTGTGTTTCAGTGCTTGCTTATAACATATATGTTGCTGTTGTTCATCCTTTGTTCTTGAAGAGGATCAATGACATCAGGAAGGTGATGTCTTGAATTGCGAATGAATTGTTTTTAAATGAGGCAGAACTTGGAAGAATAGTTGACAGCCTCACTCCTCCAGAGTCATCAAAGTCCAGTGGCAAGACAAAAGTCAAGATGACTGGCTATGGCCTGAGATGTAGTGGATGACCTTGGCCTTTCTAAATTAAGGTCTTTCCCAGGTCTCAGTTTGTCTAAGCCATGCCCATTCTATGACTAAAGGCTAGGTAAGAATTGATGCAAAGGATGGGCTAATTTACTATCACAAAAATATCCTTTTGGGAGAGGAAGATCTTCAAATTTCTTGCTCAGAATGTTATTTACACTCATTCTAAGCTACCAAAACCTAAACAATGAGCCATAGTGGCTTGGGCTGAAGACTATTATTGGACAATGAAAGAGATTTGAGTTTAAAGGCTAGTCTAGTAACTCCATTTCAAACACAGTGGACTAATCCAGAGAATCATTGGATTTTTTAAAAAAACATTATCTTTGTTTAAAAAGTCATTTTTTTTCAGTTATAATTCAAGAATCATATGTGAAAATTGCACAGGACAAAAAAGTAAATTTCCCATATTTAAAAAAAAAATTAACCCCCCAACTTCAAGATAACATAAACAACCAAAAATTGTATTCTTACAGGCAGAACCCTCACATATAAAGAATCGGAGCTCCCCATGGTGAAAGAAACCACATCTAGTGTGTGGCTGCAAAAGAGGTGGAATAGAATCTCGAACCTCATTTTCCCCCACCCTTTTCTAGGAGACACATGGCTTTTATCAGAGGTAGTTCTGGTGCTCTGAAAGCCCTCAGTTCTTCCAAGATGGCATGATCCAAGGAAAGGTATGGTCACTACTCTCCTGACCTCTGCTCTGTTCTGTGAGTAACCACAAGCACTTTTCACCACTCTGGAACCATGACCAGGGCCCCTGTACCCCACCTATAAAATGTGAATAATAATAGTACCTACATCCCCAGGAATGACCAGTGTGATTGAATCAGCTATTAGTTATTATTGGAACTTTACTTGAAGATGGCCATTCCACAACTTATCTTTCCAATAGTTTTACAGGATATTGGTATATATTCTTTTTTTGTGAATTAGATAATATTGTACTTAATTCAGTTTTTTCATTATAGCTAAGTCTTGCCATAGTATTTTGGGGGTCGTTCTGCATGTTGGTTGTCCTGGAAGTCAATTATACTATAGCATAATCTTGATTAACCAAAATTTAAGTAGTTGAATTCCAGATGTAAATAATTTTAATACATTTTTCCTTTTAGGGAAAAAAAAGTCATATCACAAGAAAATAAGACCATAGCACAAATTAATTTGCATAAAATAAAACTGGTAGGATTTGTACTGGGGTTAGTATAAGCAGATTCAGATCTGTATATCTTTTTTTTTTTTTTATCTGCAAGAGTTTTGTTTTGATTAAGGCAACATAGTATAATAGATAGAAAGCTAGCTTTCAGGGTTAAAAGACTTTATAATGACTGAGTGACTATGGGTAAATTACAACTTCCTGGTATTCTCTAGGAAACTTCAAATAAATTGTTTTTTTTTTTAAATTATATATTACTTTGTTTAATTAGCATGAATTCATTTTTTCCTCTTTCCTACCCTAAACTCCATGTCTCCTTTTAAATGTTTACCTATGTCAGGAGGGAGAGATAGGTAGCATGTTTCATGATTAGTGCTCTGGAACTGTGGTTGGTCATTATACAGATTATATTTCCCATGTCTTTCAAAGTTGTTTGTCTTTTCAACATTGTTATTGTATAAATTGCCCTCCTGGTTCTGGTCACCTCACTCTGCATTATTTCATAAAAGTCTTCCTAGATTTCTCTAAAACCATCCTTTCATTCTTCTTATAGAACAATAACATAACTTGTTTAGTCATCTGCCATTTTATGGCTACCTTTTCAGATTCCCCTTTTTTGCCCTCTCCAAAAGAATTGCTATAAATATTTTTGTTCTTTCATAGAGACTGTTTCGTTTAGAGCTGACTCAGTCCTTTAATCTATCCTCCTTCTAATTTCCTTTTTCTCTTTTCCCTTCTGTTATATATTCCCTGTTGAATGAGTACTTGGTTTCTCCTTTCTTTCCATTTTGTCTCAAGATCATAAATATTTAATAGGACTAATCCCAGGCCTTTTACCTAATTAGACTTCCATTATAGGTTTCCTTGATGATGATAAGGGTCAGTGGGGGCCCACGTAACATATTCCCAGATTAGAATGTAAGCAGTTTATTCTTGTTAAGTCCATTATGATTGTTCATTTGTGTTTTACCTTTTTATGTTTCCTTTAATTTCTTTGTTTGAATTTCAGAGTGTCTTTGTAGCACTGGTCTTTTCATTCACTATGCTTAGAAACCCTCTATTTGATAAAAGGTCCATATTAATTACAGTGTGGACCAATAACAAAAAAAATTAATTTAATCTACCTTATTGTCTTAAGAAAATGGATTGTAAACTTCAAGAAGCAGTATGAAATTTAATTTATATGTTGTTCAAATGACATCCAGAGTGATTCTTGGTAGGAAGGGTAGTGATGGTGATGGTGGTTGTAGTGACCCTTATGGTAGTTGTGGTGTATGTGCCTTATACCAAAATCCCTGGTCAGTTCCTTTGCTTGGAATTTAGTTCTATGTGAATTTCTGAATCAGGGTTGTTGGGGAATGTCTTAGAGCTGACAAACTTGTGAATAAGTTTTTATGGTGTAATCGAGCCTATAGTTGGAAGTCTTCCATCGAGAAGAAAATTAGGAACTAAGGTAAGAGACATGTATTCTACCACAGAAATTTTAGAATTGATTAGCCTCTTTGTCATAATGAGTTATTGATTTAATATACTATTTATTTATTTTGTAATGCATCAGTCAAGTGATAAGCATTTATTAAATGCCTACTTTTTACTAGATATTGATAATACAGAGTAAAAAATGAAACCATTGCTGCTTTTAAAGAACTTACATTCTATCAGGGAAGAAAATATGTGCAATATGCAAAATAAATAATTTTATTATATTTTAAAAACAATTTTTATTAAATTATTTAATAATTTAAAGGTAATTAATTTTTTATTCCAAGCACAAGATAATGTTTTACCCTAAGCACTACCATTGCGGGATATGGTGGAAGATGAGTAAAGGCCTTGTGTATAAGGTGGCACTTGAACCGACTTTGGAAGGAAGTGAAATATTCTTAGAGGCAAGAGGTGGGAAGGATATCATGGATGACATATTCACAAGTCCAGAGATGTGACATGAAATGTCATGTGTGAAAGGAACAGTAAGAAGGACAGTTTGAATATGCTGAAGAGTATGTAAAGAGTTATAGTGTAGGTTGGACACAGATTATAAAAAGATTTAAATGACCAATGGAAGGGTTTGTGTTAAATCTCAGAGGTAGAATCAAGGAGTTTTTATTGACCAAGGAATGGATTAATTAGAACTGTGATTTAGGAATATTACTTTAGCTTCTATGTGGAGAATATCCTGGGAAAAGGAGAGAATAGAAGCAAGGAAAACATTTAGGGGGCTTTTATAAGTGGTTATAGTGAGAGATCATGAGAGGCTTTACTAAGAAAAGAGTATAGTTGGAAATAGGTGGAGAAATTAAAATTAACAAAACTTGTCATTTCATTAGTTATGTGAGATAAGATGGAGAATGAAGGATGGTCTGGGTTCCACATTTTTATATTTACCTTTCTTGTCATGAGTACCAATTCATTAGCTACTATGTAATTTAGGCAGGGTTTCCTAAAAGAATAAGGTAAATCTGTAATGTATAAAACTTTTTGTTTACTGTTCAACTTATTCCACTGAGAGTTTTAAGACAGACAGAATAGGAGAGTGAAGATCACAACTGCCTAATTTCATGTAAAATATATACAAAATGGCTATTGGAAAGACCAAATTAGATTCTGAGTAGAAAAACCAACAAATACTCGGAGTACATCATTGTCACAGAGCAATTTAGGGAGATATGCAGACACTGAAGTGAGAAACTAAAATTGAAGCTTGCCGGGAGCACACCACAGTTTTTGGTAGAAGAATAACCAGGCAGTGTCCCTTGGATGGGGATAGCTTTTTAAATAGCTTTTTATTTTAATACATATATGCAAAGATAGTTTTCAGCATTCATTTTTGTAAAATCTTGTGTTCCAAATTTTTCTTCCTCCTTATGCCCCTCCCTATAGATAGCAAACAATCCCAATATAGGTTAAAATGTTCAGTTCTTCTAAACTTATTTCCATATTCATCATGCTGAACAAGAAAAATCAAATCAAAAGATGAAAGAAAAAATCATGATAAATCCCCCCCTCCCCCAGCAAACAAAAAACTACAGAAATAAGGTGAAAATATTATGCTTTGATCCAAATTCAATCTCCATAGTTCTCTCTCTGGATACAGATGGCTCTTTTCATCCCAAGTCTATTGGAATTGCTTTGTATCCCCTCATTGTTGAAAAGAAAAGAATGTCCATCACAGTTGATCATCACATAGTCTTGTTGCTGTAGACAATGTTCTCTTAGTTTTACTCATTTCAGTTAGTATTAGTTAATATAAATCTTTCCAGACTTTTCTGAAATTAGCCTGCTCATCATTTCTTATAGAACTATAATATTCCATTATACTCATAAATCATAATTTGTTCAGTCATTCCCCAACTGATGGGCATCCACTTGATTTGCAGTTCCTTGCTACTACAAAAGGGCTGCTATAAACATTTCTGCAGATGTGGGTCCTTTCCCCTCTTTTATGATCTTTTTTGGTATACAGACCTAGTAGAGGCACTAATGGACCAAAGGGCATGCACATTTTGATAGCCCTTTGGGCATAGTTCCAAATTGCTTTTCCAAATGACTGGGTCACTTCACAACTCTAGCAACCATGCATTATAATGCCAGTTTTCCCACATCCCTTCCAGTATTTATCATTATCTTTTCCTATCATCTTAGCCAATCTAAGAGGTGTGTAGTGGTACCCCAGAGTTGTCTTAGTTGTCTCTAATCAAAAGTGAGTTAGAGTATTTTTTCATATGAATAGAAATGGCTTTAATTTTATCATTTGAAAATTGTCTGTTCATATCCTTTGACCATTTATCATTTGGGGAATAGCTTGTATTCTTATAAATGCATAGAGAACTATATTCTTTATGTATTTTAGACCTTAATCAGAAACATTGGATATAAAAATTTCTTTCCAGCTTTCTGTTTTCCTTCTAATCTTGGCTGTATTGGTTTTTGTTGTATAAAACTTTTTAATTGTAATTAAATTCATCCATTTGGTATTTCGTAATGTCTCTAGTTCTTCTTTGGCCATAAAATCCATCCTCCTCCACAGATCTGAGAGGAAGCAAAATATCGCTTGTTCTCCTAATTTGTTCATAATATCATCCTTTATGTCTAAATTATGAACCCATTTCGATCTGCTCTTCGTGTATGGTATTAAATGTTGGTCATTACCTAGTTTCTCCATACTATTTTGCAGTTTTCCCAGCAATTTTTGTCAAATTGTGAGTTTTTACTTCAGGAGTTGAAGTCTTTGGGAAGGGATAGCTTTAGCAACAGTAGCGGGAGCACCAGACACAAACATTGGAATGTCAAATCAGCTGGATACTTAAATGGAAAGAGATTCCAGGGGATCCCTTTGCTATCCTTAAGTGCAGGATCTAGGGCCATTTGGCAGTTTCATAGATTATTACCCAATTCTAGAGTACTTTCAGTGAAGAGAGAACTAGTCCCAGTATGTGAGATGGAAAGATGAAGAACTTACAAGATATGTATTGTATGAATCTCCCCCCCCCCACTTTTGTCCTGCATAAGTATAATATATGCAGACATATTTACTTAACATTAGTCAGTGACATTTATCAGTACTTGACATTTATTGATATTTAGTCTATTAGCTTGACCACTGTCAACTCAATTATCTAAAGCCTGAAGGCCTAAGTTTTGGTTTCCTAGAAATCAGGTGATTTTGTAGAAACTAAAACCTTCCATCCCAATGTTTTCTGGTAGCAACAACCAGTTAGATGGCCCCACGCCTCTCAATGCTCTCTAACTTGTGATGTAATCCCTTGTAACAAAATCTATAAAAGCTGTGTGTATTCACTGATTCTTCTGCCCTCCTGCTGTGAGTACTTTCAGTTCCCTTTTTCGCTCATTGCTGGATCCCCCCACTTCTCATGAGATTCTACAATAAACATTCTTCTACTTTCTACTTTGAGTGATCTCTGAGTAGTCGTTTTGGGTAAGGGTCCTTGTGTCCCCACACAACAGTAATAAGAGATCAGGGACTGAATCTGGGTAAGGATTTGAGCCCAGAGCAGGACACCCTCTCTGGATCACATCACTGTGGAAGTATAGAAATCTTATAACCCCCTTCCACTCTGAAATCAAGCTACAAAAGCTCAAAATAGTGAACCCCTCCAGAGGTGAATCGATCTGAATTCTAATATGAAGGCCAAAGTAAAGAAATAATCTGGAAAAATGTTGAAACGAACAAAAAGAAACTTGATCATAAAAATTTCTCTGGGGGCAGGGAACCTTAAGAAACAAATTTGGATAAAGGTAACATCTTGAAAACATCTACAAACAAAGCCTTAAAGAAAAGCACAGGTAGGACTCGAGCCCAACATGAATTAAAGAGATTTTTTAAAAAAATGAACAAAAAAAAATTTTTAAAAAATCAAATAAGAGCATTAATGAAAAAGTTGAGAAAAGAAATGAGCAATACAAGAAAATTATGAAAAGAGAATTAAAAACCTAATTTAAAAAAACTTAAAACTTCACTAAAGAAAATAACTCCTTAAAAATTAGAATTGATTAAATGGAAGTTAATGACTTCATCACAGATCAAGAAATGATGCAACAAAATCAAAACACTGAAGAAAAGTAGAAGGAAATGTGAAATACATCATCAGAAAAACAACTGACTTGGAAAATAGATTGAGGAGAAATAGTTTAAGAATAATTGGATTATCTCAAAGCCACTATTAAGAAAAGAGCCCAGATAATCAGATTTCAAGAAATTATAAAGGAAAGCTGCTCAGATACCATAGAGCTAGAAGGAAAAGAAGAAATTGAAAGAATCTACTGTTTACTTCTTGAGATACCAAAATGAAAACTCCTAGGAATATCATAGCCAAATTTCCGAGCTCTCAGGTTAATGAGATATTGCTACAAATAGCCAGAAAGAATCCACATATCATAGTATCACATAGAAGTGGAGAACTTGTAATAAAATGTTCTGAAAGACTAAGGAGCTGGGATTGTAACTAGTTAACCAATCCAGCAAAACTGTTGAATATACAGTGTTACCTTGGTACTTAGCCTTAAATGGTTACAGAAGGCATGAATGAATTTTTCCATAAGGAGTACATCTCCATTTCACAGCTTAACCATTCCTCCCTACCCAGTTCCACAAAGAATCAAGAGGAACTTTGAGTTGTGGAGAAACAAGCCTGCTCAGCCCAGCCTAACTAGGTTCCTCTTTTCTTGACACAAAAGCATTTTCTGAGAAGAATTGAGACCTTTATACTCTTCCCTCTACTCCACATCATCCAGTCTTCCTTGGGGGAGAGGGCGCTGCCACAAGTCCTGGTTCCATGCTACTGCCTCCACTTACACTTGAGACTATGATCCAGAACAGTGTTTGGGCAGTGCAATGGAGCCCACTACTTATGCCATCCAAGGGTCTCATGTAATCGACTTCTGGCTAGTTTTTTGATCCCCTTATAATCTGTGGACTAAGAGCTCCTGAGGCTGTTACTCCTAATTCAGTTTCCTATGAAGAGTGTTCCAGTTTGCTGGGTGTGTGGTCTGCACCAGCCTATGTTGGACTATGCTCCACTCTTGTCCCAGTAAGACAGAACTTTATTGATGACTTTTTAAGTTGTCTTTGGCCGGAAAATTGTCTTAGCCATACTTTTATTTGGTTCTTCTCCAGAATTCATTTTGAGTAGTTATTTAGAGAGAATTTGGGAGAGCTCAAGTAAGTCCCTAAATTTACTCTGCCATCTTTATTACTCTCTCCTTCTACAAAATTCTTGAAGGAAAAATTAAAAGGAATTACAGGAGGTAATAGACAAGTAAAAACATTCTGGTGAACATCAGTTTACTCTTCTCAGAACCAGACACATCTAACCTTAAAATAAGTAAGGAAGAAATTATGGAGATGTGTGATGACCACGTATTTTAAAATCAACCAGAGTCAGGAAATGAGGTTAAGGGAAAATCTTCAATCTTCATTCTTTTTGAGGGGAAGGGGGATTAGCAGTGTGAGCAGCTGCAACAGGACCCAGCTAGCAGAGGTGAAGGGAGATCGCGATTAGCATTGTGTGCAGCTGCGACAAGAAGCCAGCCAGCAGTCCCTCCCTGCTTCTCTTCCTGCTCCTCAGCCTCCACCCACCAAAATCGTCATTTCCTATCCAACACATCAGGACTTGCACAAAAAGTGGGCGGTGGCTTGGGACTTCAGTGCATCAACTCGAGCTTCAGCCTATTACAGAGATAATACAATTTTAGAAAAATTAGGTATGATAGATCTCTAGAAAAATGCTTAAAGAAATATACTTTTTTTTTAGTTTGTACATGACACCCTCATAAAAATTGAACATTCATAAAAAAGTCTTAAACATGTATAAAAACCTCACAAACAAAAGCTTATGCCTTTTTGAAACCAGTATGCAATTTAAAAAAAACTATTTGATAAAAAGTCATGGAAACTAGTTCTAAAGAATAAGTTGGTCAAAGATCAAATCATAGATAGTATCAATAAATTCATTAAAGATAATAAGAACAGTCAGGCAATATATCAAAACTTGTGGGATGCAATCAAAGCAGTGGTTAATGGAAATTGTATATGTATAATATGCTTATGTTAATAAAAGAGAGAAAGAACAGATCAAATTGTACATACAATTTACACCAGTGAAGCCTCAGATTCTAAAACAAACACTGGAATCTGTGATGCACTGGAATGATCTTTAGATCACAACAGGAGGAGTGGGTGGTGATAACCATTTGCCAACTGGGCATTTGCAATCTTTGATGATTTTTTTTTTTGATCATTCTGTCTTAGAAATTCAGTGTTTATTGGAGAATTATTGGAGAATGCTGAAGATTTCTGTATTCCTGCGTTCCTTCTTTACTATCGTATCTGTTCCTGTAGTTTTCTCAGTAGTAGTCAAGTGGGTTTTACAGAATAACTTTTGGTGGGGTGGTAGATGTGACTTAGAGTAGAAAATACATATTATCCATAGGGATCTTGGAGGGAGTCTTCTTAGGGGACTGAATGTCATGCTCTTGTGCTGTTACAATGTCAGAAAGCAATGAGAAAATGAGAAAGGACAAATGAGAGCAGGGGTTCATTGTGAGTACAGAAAGCACACAAGGGATAGTTTATGTAGGTGAAGAGAGGGGGCCACACTTGAGCCTCACTTTCACCTAAACTGCTTTAGGTAGGGAAGAACACCTGCAGAAATATTTTTAATTCCACACAGGTGAGGGAGATAAGGTTCTAAGAGGTTAAAAAACCAGACCCAAACAAAACAAAATAAGATAATGAGCCGGAAGATAATAGTTTAAATCTTGGCTCTATGGGCAGGTCATTCTTCACTGAGCCTTCTTTTTCTTATCTATAAATAAGGTTGAGGGAAATTAGAATTATTCAAAAAGGTCCCTTTCAGTTCTTTATTTTTTTTTTGATTTAGTCTCTAATCACGTGGAGCAGGAATTCAAAAGCCACTCTTTTTTTTTTTTTTTTTTTTAATTGAGGCAATTGGAATTAAGTGACTTGACCAGGTTCACACTGGTAGGAAGTGTTAAGTGTCTGAGGACGAATTTGAACTCAGATCCTCTTGACTTTAGGGCTGGTGCTCTATCCAGTGCACCACCTAGCTGCCCCAGAAGCCACTCTTTAGTCTAGGTTTTTGTTATTCATTCATTCACACACATGTATTCTATCATGCTATTTCTTATTGCTCTATAGTGTTGTTAAAGAGAGGACTGGACTCCTCATGTCTGAGATTTAGTGATTGAAAACTAGTTAATCTTTATGTATGTTAATCACCTCATCTGTAAAATGGAAATAACTCCAGTCCTGCCTCAGGGTTATTATAAGAGGTAAATGAAATAAATGCATTTTAAAATTACTTTATAAACTTTATATAAATGTTAGCAATTAATATTCTTGAAAGGACACAGCAACACTTTATAAATCTTATGGTGTATAGTATAAGTTGATTCTTGAATAACAACACTGTAGGTATACTTTATATAGGATAAGATTCTAGGAAAGTGGAACATCAGAGACATTTTTAAATGAGTCTTCCAAATTCATCTCAGGTACTATTATATATAAATGTTAAATAAGACTCATTTCCTAATCATGGAACTGATAAAGTCTTGCTATTCCAGGAAACCATTGGACTAATATTAATATAGTGATTAACACATTACTTAAAAGACATATTGGAAGTAATTGTAGCTATCTCTTCTAAAAAGCAGCAAAAGATTTGAATGCATCTGCTCAAGATTTCAGAAAACCAATACCTAGTAACTTCCCCCAATATGAATTATATTTATCTGCCAAGGCCTATCTCTTCTGCAGATCCCTCTCTTATTACTTGTGGGCCTCAGAAATGTCTCTCTTCTAAAATACTATAGAACTTATTTCCTACTTTTTTGACTTTTATATTTCATTATATTTTGTTTATTTTTCTTTGTACATACATTATCTTTTCCAACTTCCAATGGCAATTTTTTTTGAAGAAACTTGCTGTTATATGCCTCAATGAATATATTTGTTTTGTGATTAAAGTTTCTGCCGGTTGTCTCACTTTATGCAATACACATTATTTCTTCAAAGTTTGTATATTATCATTTAAAAAGAATCATTTCCCATTACTTTTTGTCATAATTTCAAACAAGATTCTCTCATCTCCTGTTTGCTATTATTTACCTTAAGTATCTTTTTCCTTATCTCAATCCAATTGAAGATGGATTTAAATGTACTGTTGGCAAAATTGGTGATCCTGATCCTTTATAATCCAATAGATTTTTATTCAATTATATTTTCTAACAATTAATATACTCTGTATCAGTCAAATATGTATTCATATTCATATTCATACTTCTTACTGAATTTTCTGATTGCTTATGATGTTTCATAATGAATTCCTCTTCCTATTTCTCAAATTGAACAAGTTCCTAAAGATCCAAGTACATACTTTTTACCTTTGTGACCTTGAGACAAAACACTTAACCTTGCTGAACTTTAGTTTCCTCATTTATTTAATGAGAGTTGAACTATATCTCTAAGGGTTCCTCCAGTCTAGATTCTCTGATAAGGAACTTGTTTAAGTTGAAGTCTCTGAGGATAGGGAATTCCTGAGGGTTTTTGCCTTTGCTTCTACTATACTGCACTATGCCCTTGTGTAAAGTAAGCATTTAAATGCTTCTTGATTGAATTAAAAAACTAATAACTTTCTTCTAGGTTGAGTGGGAATAGGGTGAACTGGATGGTAGTCTTTCTTGGCTTGAAGAGAATGGAAAATATGAAATTTTTCCTGAAACTTGAGATTCTGAGAAAATTCATAGAACAAGCTTCTTGTCAGGCATTGTATAGGTGTTCAAGAAGGACTAGTACCTCTGTGAGAGCTTGCTGAGAGCCATTTTCAGAGCTGTTTATCCACCTTGGTATCTATCTAGCACTCATCTCCCACTTGTGGCTCTAAAAAGTTTTAGCAAGTACAGTGGCCACATGGCAGAAATTGTCTTGGCAGGTGGTCTAAACCAGGTTAGGGGTAAATGGGCTTGGTTGGTGAATTAGGGAATGTTTCCTCAAGCAGATAAAGACTTTTCTTAGCAAAATGAATAGTTGAGAACAATTTGTTCCAGTGGCCAAAAGTGACTGAAGCAGGCACTTTGGCACACTTAGAGCTTGATCAGGCATGGAAGATGCCAAGATAATCTATAGCATCCTGGGCATTGTCATGAGTCATCTTGACTTTTGCTTTGTTGCTGGACCTTGATGACTCTGAAAGGGAGAGTGAAGTTGATGACTTTGAATTGGTTTTAAATAAGGCTGAATTGCACTATCACATGTCAAGATGAGTCATTGGTCCTTTTCAAAAATGAATGACAAACAACAAAATGGTAAATGATTTGGAGAGTTCTGCGGGTGAGGGAAGCTGAAGTGATTATGAGTTTGTAGTGTGTCTAGTTGATTTTTTTTTCTTTTGTTTTTAAAGAAGCAACTTGGCATTTGTTAGTTGTAGAGGTTTGGCAAAGAATTGAAGAATCCTAGGATTCTGAAAATATCTTTGAAAAGACTGCTAAACACTGATCCAGGTTGTATGGAGAGGTGAAAGAAGGAGGTAAACAAGTAGAGATTGTGGTCAGTCAGAAAAGAGAAATTTTAGGGTTTGAAGTCTCTGAGGCAAAGTGATGATAGATATATTTGTGTGACTGAAATAGATTAGAGTTAATGTGAATTGTGATGGAGGTCAAAGGACTATAAGGTAAGGGAGAACTGTTTAGTATTCCCTTCACTGTTACAATTAACAACCCGACCATGTGTTAGCCTGAATGATTCTTATTTGTGTTCTTTTATAGACCATCTACAGAGGAAATAACCAGGTTGCTAGAGGCCTTTTAGGACTTTTTATGTTTTTATTGATATAATGGAGTACTTGAGCTGTTAACCTCTTGTGCTTCACATTTGTGACACAAGTGGTTCATGCTCACACATTTCTTCAGTGGTAATCTGTAAACTACTTTTTGGCTTATATGTCAAGAAGTTAATATCGGATTTCTTAGCTTGCTTTTTCAGATCTTTAAAGGATTCATGAAGAGATTTCATGGGGGTCCACAAATTTGGAGGAAGAAAAAAATAACATTTTTATTTCAATAAAATTTATTTTTCTGTTATTTTATTTGATGCTTTTAAAAACATTGTTTAAGAAGAGTTCATTTGACTGCCTGCCAAAGGGGTCCATAACACAAAAAATTAATGGGTCCCATTTTGACAATTTTTTCTGTTCAGATATTGATGATGATGAGCTGTTGATTTTTTAAAAGGTTTTTAGATAAGGTTTTCTCTTGAACTAAGTTTTTTTTCCTATAATATTTCTACTCTTGAGTGAAGAATGCTATATTTAATGTTTTATCAGCACTTCCATTCATAGGCTTTTCCAGTTTACTATAAAAATTTTCCTAAACTGGATCTAATACTTAAGTGTAACAATTAAAAATAAATGTATTTTTGCTTTTCTTCCTCCCTCCCTCCTTCCCTCTCTTTTTCTCTTCCTTCCCTCCTTCCCTTCTTTCTTCTTTCCTTCTCTTGAGGGATGAGACACCCCTAGCAGAGTTCGGGCCTTCCCAGGTTGGTGTTGGTGTTTCAGGTATTGTGAAAGAATTCACAGTCTCAGTCTCCAAGTTAAGTTGGCCAAAAAAAAGAGTTTATTTTGACACTGAGAATTCTTAGTGGGTTATGTTCCTGTTTGGGAAATAGAAAGCATTGAGAGACAGAGGACAGCCTTTAGAGTTAGCCTTAAGAGCTAAGGTTAATGAGTATGTGTTGATTCTATGTTTAGGGAGCAGTCTCCAGATGAATTAAGGATGGTAGGCTAGGGAGTAATCTCCAGATGAATTAAGGGTGAAGGGTGGTGGGCTAAGGATAATCTCCAGGAGAATTAAGAGTGGTGATTATCCTAGGAGTTTCCTGGAGGCTAGAAGCTAAAGAGTGGTCAGAGTCAGGAGAGTTCTCTGAGATTCCAAAGCCAGAAGAATCAGGGTTTCCTGACCCAGCCTTCTCATCCCCTTCCAAAAATTAGGAGACCAAAGAATCCTGTTACATCCCTCCATCTATCTCTTTGTTCCTCCCTCCCTCTGTTCCTCCCTCCCTTTCTCCTTCCTTCTTTATTCCCTCCCTTCCTCTCTTCTTTTCTCCCTTCCTCCTTCCCTTGAATTTTAACCAGACGTTAAAAATTGTTTTCCTAATGTTTTTGAGAACAATATTTTGTGGTTTTTTTCATAACTGCATGATAATTAAGAACATAGACTTCTTTTCTACTGAGAAAACTTTGCTGAAAGGGAACTTGATACCTTGGAGACTTTCCATGTTATAAAACTAGAAGAGTAGAAGGAGAAAGAAGCAATTTTGATTTATCAAAGAAAGGTTAACCAGCTTTCCACAAGTCATATAAATTTGCAAATAACCCCAATCTCCTTTTAATCAGATTGTAAAATGAGGTAGAGTTGAATTATAATAGTGCTCAAGTTCCTATTTTTTCCTTCCTCAATTCTCCTCATTTCTTTACAAAATTTGAGATGTGGCATCCTGACGTGGAGTTACCTCAGACCTAAGTCTGAAGGTCAGATAAAGTCTGCTTTGGTACAAGAAAAGGTGTAAGGTGACAAATTCCCTGAGCTCTAGCTTTCAAGCATAGGTAAGGAGCCGTTTTAAATTTTCTCCCATACGTGATGAAATTA
The DNA here is from genome assembly GCF_016432865.1 of Antechinus flavipes. Taxonomy (NCBI): domain Eukaryota; kingdom Metazoa; phylum Chordata; class Mammalia; order Dasyuromorphia; family Dasyuridae; genus Antechinus; species Antechinus flavipes. The sequence continues at coordinate 79,599,994 of NC_067403.1, read as the reverse complement.
GATCTCATTGGCATCTGTGCCTAAGGAAATTTATTTGGCTCAAGTTGAACATTTGTTTTTTTTCCTGCTAGTAACACTGCTATTTTGCTTTTAGAACTCAGAACAGAGATAAAACAGGTTTAAGTATTACCTTATTTTCTCATTAGGGTATTGTTCTTTTTTTTAATAGCTTTTTATTGACAAGTTATATGCATGGGTAATTTTATAGCATTGACAATTGCCAAACCTTTTGTTCCAGTTTTTTCCCCTCCTTCCTCCCACTCCCTCCCCCAATGGCAGGTTGACCAATACATGTTAAATCTGTTAAAGTATAAATTAAATACAATATAAGTATACATGTCCAAACAGTTATTTTGCTGTACAAAAAGAATTGGACTTTGAAATAGTGTACTATTTGCTTATGAAGGGAATAAAAAATGCAGGCAGACAAAAATATAGGGATTGGGAATGCTATGTAATGGTTCATAGTCATCTCCCAGAGTTCTTTCGCTGCTCTATTGGAACTGATTTGGTTCATCTCATTGCTGGAGATGGCCAGGTCCATCAGAATTGATGATCATATAGTATTGTTGTTGTAGTATATAATGGTCTCCTGGTTCTGTTCATTTCACTCAGCATCAGTTCATGTAAGTCTTTCCAGGCCTTTCTGAAATCATCCTGCTGGTCATTTCTTACAGAACAATAATATTACATAACATTCATATACCACAATTTATTTAGCCATTCTCCAATTGATGGGCATTCACTTAGTTTCCAGTTCCAGACCTGCCACAAACATTCATGCACATACAGGTTAGGGTATTGTTCTTGTCTTGTGTCATAATAAGTTATAAATCTAAGTTTCATTATTATAATGTGCCATTTAAACACTTTTATTGTTCTCTCATTAAAATGATTCTAGATTTCAAAATAATGTCTCTAGGTCTAAAGAATGTTCCCTACTAATCTTTACTATGTTCTATGTATTGGTGCTGATAAAAAGAGAGACATGAAGTAGTTCCTTCTTTCAGGGAGTTTTTTTTTTTTTTTTTTTGTGGTAGACATTGCACATGCAAGTATAGTCAAGAAAAGTGCAAAATAAATACTAGTTAGTTTAGGGATGGTGAACAATTTTGGGATTGGGGGGAATCCAGAAAAACCTCATGTAGCTCTTAATATGTACATATATACAAAATAGCCCTTGAGTCATTTGGAAGGAAGGAAGAGATTCTAGGGGAAGGTCTGGGAATCCTTAAATAGCCTGAGGTTTTAAAAGAATTTACACTAAGCCAGAGTCAAACTTAGAGGTCCTCTCCTATCTCCCGGTTTTATAGGCAAGGAAATTAAGATCCAGAAAATGGAAAGTGTCTTGGTGTCAATTTACTATTTTCAATGATTGAGCTGCAGTTTTAACATAGTTTTTCTGATTCCAAACCCAGAGTACTTTTTGTGGTATAAAGATGACTTCTTATTCTCATCTTCACTTTTTTTTCTTGGAATAGGAATAGAGCCTATTCTGTCTTGTAAAATCTTCCTATCTTTATACTGGAATTAGGCTGATGAAACGTTATGCATTTTCTTATAACATTGATAGTTGAACATAAACTGCCTCACAAGTATTTCTTTCTAGTTATACAAAAGTAATTAGATAATAAGAAATATATTTACCACCCCTAATTCCTACCTGATCTTCTTCTGTCAAATTTCTAGTTGATGGTTCTTCAAAGAGAAACTGGGATTTGCAATGATAGATATGTTTTCAGGGTCATGAACTGTTATAGACTGAATAAGATTGCTTATGTTTTTTAAGGTTTGCAGATCTGATGAGATTTAAATGGAATGTAATAAACTATCAAAGCCTAAATCTAAACTTGGTTTAGGAAGTGCTGGGCTGGAGAGGAAAGAAAGATGGCTTGATGATGCTATGGACCTGGTTTCAGTAAATAGTTTCTTGACACTAGGCGAGTTACTTAACTTCTTTAGACACAGTTTCTTCGTTCTGTAAAATGAAAGGGATTAGGTCAGATGAGAGGCACAAAATCCCTGCTAGTAGCAACACTCTTCAGACCTCTGGTTTTGTTTTCAGTCTGGTCCTTACAACCTTCATTCTGGTAAATAACTTTCTCAACAGAGGACTAACGTCTGTGGAGAATGGACCAAGAATCCTCACCAACTGTCAGCCAAATGGCATGCATGTGGCAGGCAAGCCAGCTTAGGTGAGAGATAGGGAAGGAGGCAGCATGTGCCAGACAAGTCAGATTCCTACCACCTCCTTAGTTACCATCTTTCCTTGGATCCTGATGGAGATAGCCCAGGACCCTGAGCCCAAGAGCCTTGGAATTAGCAGTGATTGCAGCTCAGTGCCCTCAGCCATCATCCTTGGAAGCAGTCCCTGGGGAGATTCTGCCTAGCACCTGCTCCTGCCTCTGCTAGTAATAAGTAGTTCTTGCCACTAAAGTCATTGGCACTGGCAAATGGTTCAAAGTATCAGAAACTGATATTTTATCAGTGGAAATGACATTAAGGAAGAGGCATTTAAAAATCTGGGTTGCCATTGCACTTTAAGGACTTTTGGGGGTTTCCATTTGACATCTAGATGAAACCATCTGCATATAACCATCCAGATGTATGTTGTCTCCTCCATTAGAATATGAACTTCCTGAAAGCTGGAACTTTCTTACTTGCCTATTTTTAGTGCTTAGCGTAGTTCTTTGTCCATAGTAAGTCTTTAATAAATGCTTCATTCGTTTCTCCATTCATTTGGTATAGTGTGGTACATAATAATGATGTTCATAAATAATGCTTTAAAGTTTGCAAAGCTTGTCTTGAGTTTCACAAACAACCTTGTGAGTTGGGTACTATAGCATTCATTTTACTGCTGAAGAGTCTGAGATTCAGCAGTTTAGTGACTCGTTCATGATCACAGCCCTATACTTGACTCCAAATCTCTCCTGTGACTCTTTAATGAAAGAAAAATACTGCTTGGTGACAGGAGTCGTAAGTTTGAATGCCAGATATGTGGCAGGTCATTTAACCCACAATTTCATTATATGAAAAAGGCAATAATACTTGCTTGTCAGGATTGTTTTGATTAAAAATGTTATGTAATCCTTTAAGATCTTCATTAATGCATTTGTTATTATTGTGGAAAGAGTTAAATGTTTTTGAGAAGTTATAGACAGTAGCTTACATATAGGGCCTTTGAAATTCAAACAAAAAGAAATGTTATTGGAAATTGTTTCATGAAGGTTTTATTTTGTATGAGGGAAGTTGGGTTGGAAGCTCTTTGTAACAGGGATACTTCGTGGTGGAGCTTGATGTCCAAATCATTATCACCTAAAATAGAAATGCTTTTGTACACAGCAAGAGTAGGAAGTATTCAATATTCTGTTTACTAAGTTAATATCCTGATTTTGGATTCTTCTTTTATGTCTTCTTTCTTTTTTGGATAAGTATGTTTTTCTTTAGACTTTGCAATCCAAAGTTTTGACACTGATGGTATGTTTGATAATTCAGTTAATAAGCCTTTTGCTGTATATTTATTTCAGCTGAAATCTTTTATTGCTTATTATTATTGTTTATTTATACTCTACAAGGAGGAAAACTGGGGAAACAAAATAAAACTAAAATCTGTTACATATAATTTTAGAAGTTTATCACTATGGAATAAGTTCTATGGAAATGATAAGCAGGATGCTCTCAGAAAAACCTGGAAATTCCTCCATGAACTCAAGCCAAGTGAAGTGTACTGTGTACATAGTAATAGCTATGTTGAGGGATGATTGGTTGTGAGTGACTTTACTATTCTCAGCAGTACAATCATCCACGACTACTCTGAAAGACTTATGATGAAAAATTCTATCCATATCCAGAGGAAGAACTGATTGTGTCTGAATTCAGATTGATGCACACTCTCTCTCTTTTTTCATACTTTGTTTCTTGAGGATTTGTGTTGTTGGGAGGAGGAAGATGTATGTTTTCTTTTACAGCAACATGATTTGTAAGGAAATGTTTTGTGTAATTTCACATGTACTTTTTTAATGGGGATTGGAGATGGAAATAAGGGAGAGAATCTGGAATTCAGTTTTTGAAAAGGGTAAAAAATTTGCTTTAAATGTAACTGGGGAAAATATATTTTTAAAAACCCTCCAAAAAAATTAAAAAAAAAAGAAGTTATTAACATCAATTATATGTTATGACAGGCAAGCCAGCAATCATTTACCCGAAATATACAGCCATTTACTATGTTTGTTGTAAAATAAACATATAAATAAAAAACCCCAGAAGAACTTGAAGCAGACCTTCTTTTGAGATAGCTATTATTATTATTTTTAGAGTACATATGGAAAAAACATGTGGCGTTTTGAATTTAAAAAACCTTGGGTTTAAGCCTCAGGTCTGCCATTTATTTTACTTTGAGATTTACAATGGATTATATGGAGGGGAAGATTGGTTATCTACTCCTTCTCTTAAGTCTCACTGATAACAGGTTGAAGCCAGCATTTGAATCTAGGTATGTCTTCACTTTAATTGATTTATATCTAAACTGTCTCCTTGAAAATTCTGTTCAGTACTCCTAGTTTTTGGACTGTTGGAGTTAGAATAAGCTCTTCCCTTTTCCCATATGAAAGCCCTCTGTCTGTATCAGATATTATCAAACTGTATCTGTATTAGTGTAAATGTCCTCATTCTCCTTATCTAATCGTCATCTGGCATGTTATTGATAATCTTGACCATCTCAGATGCCCCTCTGAATTCTTTAAAGAATTCTTTAATACTCAGATCTCCTTCCTAAAATGGTAGTACCTAGAACTGAACACAGTACTCCAAACTGAGTTTGAACAGGACAGAGTCCTTGGCTCTCTAGCTCTGGACACTGCTTCTCAATTCGGGCTACAATTTCATTACTTTTTTTGGTTGACATATTAAACTGTTGGCTCATGTTGAGTTAGCAGTTCACTTCTACCTCCTCCCTTCTCTGTAATTATTGTCCTTTACATTGTCCATATAATCATTTTTCTGGGTTTATAGTCTCCCACCTTTCAGAGTACCAGTTCTCCATTGGAGCTCCAGTTGCACATCACTAATCCTTTCCAAATTAAACTCATACCAAATTCCCAATCTTTTGTCATAAACAAGATACTATTCTCTTTTACTATGGAAGAGTTCTTTAGTTTCTTTAAGAAATATGTTGGCTTGAGAGCCTCTTGTTTTATTTCCCTAGTCAGTCCTTTGTTTTTCTGCCATCTCTCCTGTTCATTTTCTTATCAGGAGACTAGCAGCTATTTTTCCTTTGATGTTCATCCATAAACTTGATAAGTGTATATTTCACATTCCCCACTATCTTCTATATTTCCTGTTCCTATTTATTACATTGATTCACTGTAAAGGGCTTAATAATATTAATCCATTATGTTTCAGACCTGTTTTTCTACCATCACTTTTCTATTTCTTTAAATTCTGCTTTCATTTTTGGCATCATGGTACCTTAAAATAAATTCTCATGATAATTAAAAAAAATTCCTTAGGTTGATCATATTTTCAAAAAGAAAACTCTTGAGATAGTTATTTCTTTGGTAGTTGTACTTATCAATAATTCTTATCTTTCTTTTGTTTGCAAGTTGAATAATTTTTTGCATATCTCTTTTTCTTGTCTTTTATTTAGATTTCATCTTTTTTCATTGATAATCAGATTTAGGTTTGAAGGATATATAATTTTGAGTTGCATATTGAACTGTTTTTCTTTGTGGAATAATATATTCCACTCCCTTCTCTGACCTCTAGTGGGTACAGATTAATCTTGAATTATTCAAATTTCTTTTGCATTATCTTTGAATGTGTATTTCCTAGATATTTGCAGAATTTATTATTCATCATTGGAATTGTTAAATTTAATCACTACATGTCTTAGGATTTGATATGTAGGATTTTATTGTGGATATGAGCTATGTTTCTTTTTTTTTTTTTTTTTAATTTTTAATGCTTTGTTTTCTGTTTTCAAAAGTTTTCAGTATTTTTTGTTGTTATTTCCTACCATGTTTTTTGACTTGTCTTATTCTTTTTGGAGAATTATAATCCTTAAATTGTGTCTGTACAGCCTCTCTGAGATCTGTGGTTTTTGCTTTTGAAAGATAATGTGTTCTTTTAATGTTCTTGCCGTTTTCTTTTATGTTATCTTTCCACTGAAAATTTTTCTAATTGCTTATTATTTTTTGCCATGAAAGCATTAATTTCTAAGCTTTTTTCCCCTTCTAACTTCTTTGTTTTTCATTTCTCTTTTGACGTAATCTGGAACATCTTCTTGTTTTTTGTGCTCTGGGAATGTAAGTTTTTGTATTCCACTAGACCTCCCTTCATTTTGTAATATTTAAGAGAACATTGCGATTTCTTGGAGAATGTAGTATTATTACTTGGGGGGATGGCTACTCCAAGCACATGAAAGCTTTCCCTGGCAGAATGGTGAATGAGAACATGTTGTTTCAAAAACTCTGAATGAAGATAACTGAAGCAGGCATTATGGAGCATGGTTAGGCTTTGAAGACCCTAAGGTTATCTGCTGCACACCAGGCCATTGCTAGTCCAAACTTTTGTCTTCCTATTGGACTTCAGTGACTCTGCAGGAGCATGAGGCTGACAGTTTTGTGCAGCTGTGTGCCTTATTTAAATTCATTTCATATATGAGTCCCATGATGCCATTGATCCTTCTCAAAAACAAAGGATAAACAACAACTTTATGCTCATCCTTCCTAGTATCTTTTGATTTGTCAGCTAGTGCTCTAGGGTATTGCTTGAATTTCCTTTCCCCTCCCCCCTCATCTTTAACATTTTAAACTTCAAAGCTGATTTAATTTTCTCAAAGAAAAAGATTTCCTTTTCACTGACCTTGAAGGCCTAGAAAGATAGGATTGAGCCCAGTAGTTTTATTTCTCTTTTGGGCATATTCTACTCATACTGGTCCTCTGCTCCCGTTTCTTCCCCAGTAGCTGGTCTACATCAGCTTCTGACTTTTTTTTTTTTAAAGAGTATTGGGAGTAGTGGTCTGGACCAAACTTTGTCCTTCTCTAACCTGAGGCTACTCTAATTCCAGTACTGATGCATACTTATAGAGCCTCTATAAGAGAATGGGAATTTCTATGTATACTCCAAACACAAGCTCATGATTGAATTTGTGCATTGCTACTTGAGCATCAAGGCTGATTGGGGAGTGTTGCTGAGTGAGCAGTGCATTCGCCATTATTGAGCATAGCATTTGGGTTTCTGTTTCTTGTCCTGTGGATTGAACTCTATTTGCTTAAAGTCTGGTTTATAATAACTCTTTGGGTACATTTTTGAGAAGTTATAGAGAATAAGGGACGGAATCTCATCTTAGTAGTTAGATAACCAGAATCTTAACCATGAGTTTGTTCTATAACCAAAAACCTGTCTCTGCCTAGATTGTACTGCTTGCCATATAATGAATTATTTTTTATTATCTATCTTTAAGGCAGTGATGAATGCAGATGATCTTGTGACATCCCAACTAGTATGTTCTGTTCACTTGTTAGGCTCAAGCTATCAATTTATTAACAAGATTTGTTTTTAGTAACAACTAGCATCAGTCCTCTATGGACTTTTAGATTTTTTTTCAGCTTCATTCTTGATGTCATATAATTCATTTTTGGTGTCAGTTGAACCACCTAATATATTCAGGTGAGTCTGCTGTTTAAAAGAAAAACAGCTATGGCTAACAACTTTGGAATTTGTGCAAAAAGCAAGCATTTATTTTCATTTTAAAGTTGACTTTTTATTTTGAAGCATATAGCTTTTAATTTTCTTTTATTATTATTATTATATTATTATTATTATTATTATTATTATTATTATAGCTTTTTATTTAGATGTTATATGCACAGGTAATTTTATAGCATTGACAATTGCCAAACCTTTTGGTCTAATTTTTCCCCTCCCCCCCACTCCTCCCCGAGATGGCAGATTGACCAATATGTGTTAAATATGTTAAAGTACAAATTAAATACAAAATACAAAATACATGTCTAAACAGTTATTTTGCTGTACAAAAATAATTGGACTCTGAAATAGTGTACAATTAGCCTGTGAAGGAAATCAAAAATGCAGGTCGACAAAAATAGAGGGATTGGGAATTCTGTGTAATGGTTCTTAGTCATCTCCAAAGTTCTTTCACTGGGGGTAGCTGGTTCAATTCATTCCTATAGCTTTTAATTTTCAAAGAAAAATGTTCTTTGCTCTAATTTTGTTTCCTTAACTTTTTGTTCCTTTATGTTTTTAGGGTTCTAGACTTTTAAAAGTCATTTATAATATATATATTTACATGTTTGAATTTGATAGTTAGTTACAAAAGCCATTGTTCTGTGAGACTATATTTTTCTCAGAGTATACTTAAAATTTCAAAAATAGTTCTCTTGTAACATCTCATTCTCAGAAAAGAATATAAGCCCTTTGAGATGATCCCACACTACTGTTTTTTTTTTTTTTTTTCTTCTTCATTGTATCCTAGCACTTAGTAGAAAGCCTTCAATATATAGTCCTTAATAAGTGCTGGAAATGAGTAAAATATTTGAAAATTGGTAGCTGCAAAATTTCTTGGAAAAAAATCATGGACCTTATGTATATCTTCTCCATCCTATGAAGGAGAAAAAAAAAAGAAAGAAAAGAAAAAGATGATCAGGAAAACATACTTCACTGGGATAATGTTCAAAAACCCAGCATCAATTCTATTGTAAGATGAAGCATCAGAATAGTACTTGATATAAATACCATATCATTAAGGGAATATTTTAAAAAGAGATTCAAACTTTCTCTTGAAAAATTTCTGTAATAGTATCTTTACTATTTAATGTTCTGATACAGATCTTAATTCCTTGATATCTAATATATTTGGTAGTAGAATTTTACCTGGGAGATGAACCTATTTATATAACTTGCTGTCCTTTTATTTTGCTCTTTATGAAATTAGAAAAAAGAGAAACTATTTCCATTGATCTTGAATTATAACATTCTGTGAGAACAAAGCACAATGATAACTCTCTCTAATCTTCTGCGGCCAAAAAAATCCCATTTGTTCTTTATGCCTTTGGTCTTGTCACTACCCACAAGTGTTCAGCTTCCATGTTCATGAATTTTGAAATTTCCTTATCTGATCATAATCTCTTGTCATTCCATCTTTTCTTTTGCCTTACATCTCTTAATTCTATTCTTCATCTTCATCATGACTTTCAGTTTTCCTACCCTTAAGTTCTTCATTCAGTAAGTTCTAACATTCTAGGATTGGTTATACTTTGCTTCTAACCGCATCTTGATCTTATGCTGAACTAAATCATCTCTAAACTGCTCTCTAGGTTTTTATGATATTCTATCCTGACTTTCCTCCCTATTTAACCATTCCTTTTCAATACTCTTTGCTGGAACACCACTTAGTTTATGCCTACTATGCTTCCCCTCCAACTCTCTATCCTGAACCTTCTTCTCTTTTCTCTCTGTTGATCTTTTGTTGATCTTTTCATTTCATGTGGATTCACTTATCTCTATGCTGATTATTCTCAGATCTAACTATCTATCTTTAATATTTTTCCTGATTTACAATCTCACATTTCCACACATTGAACCTGGGCATCTCAAATTGAATGGCTCATTCCCATTTTAAATACAGCATGTCCAAAACTGAACACCTTATCTTTCTCTAAAAATTCTCCTTTCTTCTTAAATGTTCTATTTTTTCCACTATCTTACCAGTCAGCCAGGTTCATAATCTAAGTTTCATCCTTGAATCTTTATTTTCTCAAGGCTGGCTTAAGTATCAAAGTAGGCAAGACAGGTATATACTATTTTGACTGAAATGTAAGAAGGGTAACATTAAACGATACTGGAAAAGGGTAGATTAGATTCAAATTGTAGAGATCATTTAACACCAAATCAAAGCTTTTACACTTTGTCCTAAAGGCAATAGGTTAGCCACTTGTGCTTTAAAAAGATGATTCTCTTCCTTTCCCTCCCTCCCTCCTCCCCAACCCAGTTTTCTCCCTAGCTGTGTGGAGGAGAGAAGGAAGAAAGACAACGCTGGGAGATCAGTAAGTAAGTTGGGAGAGTTGTGATTGAGATGTACAAGATATAGTGTAGATAAATTGATAGGGCTTGATGATTGATTAGGTATAAGGAGATAAGGGAAATAGAAAAGTCAAATATCATTATGGGGCAATGATCCTTAATCACTAGAAGGATAGTTGCAACCTTCATAGGCATGGGGATGTTTAGGAGAGGGGCAATATTGATGAAGAAGATGACTAATTCTTTTATGAACATTTAGATTTTGAGATGCCAAATGCATGTTCAAGTCAAGGCCAACAGTCAGTTGGTTATGTGAGACTGGAGTCTAGGGGAAAGATATGGTTCAATAAAAAGATTTGAGAGGCAGCTGTATAAAAGTTATATATAATTGAGGCCCCACCATAGATAAAATTGGCAAGGAAGAAGGCGCAGAAAAAGAAAGTGGTCCATTTATATACCCATATACAGGGTCAGGAGATAGATTATGATCCTTCAAGGAAAATGAAACATTCAGAAAAGGGAGTAAATCAGCAGAGAATAATTTCATGAAAGCCAAGGGAGGAAAATATTCGGGAGAAAAAGGATGGTTTCGAATGTCAAAAATTGCAGAAATTTACATTGGGATCAAAAAAGAAAAGGCTAGTTAATTTTGCCATTGAAATCACTGGTAATATTTATAAGAGTAGTTTTAGTAGATTGATAGTTAGAAACCAAATCAGAATAGTCTGAGAAGTGAGTGGGCTGTGTGACATGGTTTGTTTGTTTCGGGAGTTTGGCAAGGGACAGGAGGAGAGGTATGGGATAGTAATTTGTGAAATTAATAGGATTATGTGAAGATTTAAAGATTGGAGAAAATGTTCTGGGCCTCAGTTACCTCTTCCATTGTTTGGACCAGATGATCTCCAAGGCCCTGAAATTTATTCTTTATTTATTATTCTATTAGATATGTCCCCAAATCCCCAAAATGAGTAAAAAAGAGACAAAGTGAGTCACAAAGTTCATATATAAAATAAAGTATGTCTTTTTTTCAATAAGAAAGTCCATCAGTTTCTTATCTTACTTTAGAAGTAGACAATAACTCAAAAAGTTATCAAGCTGTGCATACCCTTTGACCCAGCAGTGTTTCTACTGGGCTTATATCCCAAAGAGATTGTAAAGGGGGAAAGAGACCCACATGTGCAAAAATCTTTGTGGCAGCCCATTTTGTAGTGGCAAGAAACTGGAAACTGGAGGCCCATCAGTTGGAGAATGGCTGAATAAGTTATGGTATATGAATGCTATGGAATATTATTGTTCTGTAAGAAGTGACCAGCAGGATTATTTTCAGAGAGGCCTGGAGAGACTTACATGAACTGATGCTAAGTAAAATGAGCAGAACCAGGAGATCATTATACACAGCAACGAGACTATATGACGATAAATTCTGATGGATGTGCTCTCTTCAACAATGAGATGATTCAAACCAGTTCCATTTGCGCAGTGATGGAGAGAGCCATCTACATGCATAGAGAACCATGGGAACTGAATGTGGAACACAACATAAAATTCTCACTCTCTGTTATTTGCTTGCATTTTTTTTCTCAATTTTTCTTCTTATTGATCTGATTTTTCTTGTGCAGCAAGATAATTATATAAATATGTATACATATATATTGGATTTAACATGTATTTTAACATATTTAACATGTATTGCACCACCTGCCAGCTAGAGGAGAGAATGGGGGAAGGAAGGGAGAATTTGGAACAAAAAGTTTCAGTGTTGAAAAAATTACCTATGCATATGCTTTATTTAAAAAAAAAAAACACTTTAATTAAAAAAAATGAGATTGAACACCTTAAAACTTACTTTAATTAGGATGGGAATTACTTGATTAAGTCAATCAACTAATTTTCCACTTAAAATCTGTTCTAACAACACAAACTGATAATTTTCACCAGTGTTGGGACAATAGAAAGCATTGTTTTTATAGTAAGGAGTAATATGGATTGGGGTTCTAGTTCAATACATTCTGAATAGCCCTGGGAAAATTGCTGAGGCTCAATTTGCTCTTCAATAAAATAGGAATTTTTAAAAAAGATAGTAGACTATAAGCCTACCAGTTTCTCTATTTTTCAATACCCAACACATTAGAAGAAGGTATACTACTAGAGGTATGCACTGTGAACAGAAAGTGACAGCTAATAGGGAGAAAGAACCTGAATTATAAGAAGTATACAGAGGCCAAAAAAAAAATAGGAGTCTTGTGCAATTTGGGGCATAGCATATCATTTCTATATTGATCTTGTACCATCAATAAAATTATTTTGTAGGGGCAGCTAGGTGGCTCAGTGAACAGAGCACCAGCCGTGAATCAGGAGGACCTGAGTTCAAATGTGGCCTCAGACATTTAACACTTAGCTGTGTGTCCTTGGGCAAGTCACTTAACCCCAACTACCTCAGCAAAAACAAAAACAAAACAATAACATTATTTTGTTATATAATATACTAAAAGACAAGAATGAATAGGTACTTTTAGCAAATTTTCATCTAAATTTGTTAAAATTATGTAAAGTTTATATAGTAGTCAATCTTCAGTTATACAGAAACTTCTTGATGGGTCTGTTGAAAATACATGGGAGAACTTTAAAACTAATGAACTTTTTCTACTAAATTGCAAAACAGTTCTGCTTAGGTAGTAAATATTCCAATGAAAAAATAATTTACGGTAGTTATTTGCATTTCAGAGAAAAGAGAACAGTGATCATAGATCTTAGCAGGGAGTCATCAAAAAGTTAGGATTTAAGCAAGAAGTTGAAGGTTAAGTGGTATTTACAAGGACTTTAGAATCATAGAGATAGAAAGACTTCAGAAGCTAGTCAGGCCAATCTTCCCATTTTTACCAGTGAAGAAACTAAAATTGAGATATGTCAGATAGTAAAGCAAGATAGTAAGTGACAGAGCCAGAATTTAAACCTTGAACTTTGAACTCCCAAAATAGCACTCTTTCCACGTAAATTATACACTTAGATTTTTTTCCTCAAGCTATTTTTATTGCTGAGATCACTAGATCCCAAAGAGATGTATCGACTTGCCCAAATTGCTAATTTTCTAAGTATTTGGATCTTAAAATAGTTTTTGTATAGCATTTTAAGGTTCACAAAATACTTCATTATCTCTCATTCTCACAGCAACCTTGGGAGATAGGTGCTATTAGTATCCTTATTTTACAAATAAAGAAACAGGCAGACATAGGTGTAAAGTGTCTTGTTCAGGTTCCTACAACTAGAAAGTGTCTATTGCTGGAGTTGTACTCAGATCTTACATTCTTAAGTTCAGCATCCTATGCACTGAATTGTCCAGCTATTTTTTTTTTTTTTTTTTTTTTTACCTATAGATATGTCACTTTCTTAAGAGGTATTCTATTTCTTATTTCTCATACTATACTAGTTTAATGTGTTTTGCACAATAGATAATCAGTAAGTATGTTAGTTGATTGATTTGTAGATATTTATAAACATTTTGGATTTCAGAAGAGTATACCTAGAGTTAATTAGCCATATATAATCTTTCAATTCAAAGCTTGTATCTTAAAGACCAAGGAGTCTAATTTAAAGGAAAGAGGAATAGGAAATACACTAATTTTAAAATGACTAATAGTAGATCATTTCCAAACATTCATCTGGTGTTGCATAGCAATTAGGGAAAACAATTGCAATTTAGCTCTTCTGTTTTCTTTCTTTTAATTGTTTCGTTATTTAGAATAAGAATTTCAAGACTTTTCTTGTATTTTGTATGAGAAATCTGCACATAAAATGATGATCTGCTTGTAATTGAAATATATCACTGGTATATAACGAGGAATTCCTTGCTTTTTAAGTTTCAAGCCCAATTCTTCTGACATAGTTGTAGGTGCATAGCATAGTTTATAGTGGGTAGTCTGTAAAGCACTTATTTGGTATAGTTCAGGTTCAGAGATAGTGGAAGGAGTTGAGAAACCTCTGTATTATATAATATGATGCAAAGGGTAATTAGTTCTTCTGTAGCCACTTGTGAGCTACTGTGTATAATTTTGATTTTTTTCTTCTCTCAAAAGATACATGTTCATTTTGGATGGAGGGATGGGATATAATATCAATGAGAAGTCTGGATCAATAATCATTTTAATAGCTTGAATAAGAGTTTCATTTTAGGAGGCAGAAAGATGCTTAAAATTAAAACTTGATAATTCTAGCCCTTCCAGTTTAATACTGAGTATACCAGAATAACTAGTTCCTTTGTTGATTACAGTTAAGGTGATTTTTCAAAATATTTATAACTCTTGAGGGACTCATTTTTGTCAGTCCTTTTCCTTATGTAGTTTACTTTCTCTTAGAAAACCCTAAAATTTATGTACTCTAGTTTTTAGGAAAAAATCATTGCTTAGTAAATCTGTATTTGGTAATCAGTTAGCACTTATTTTATGCACAATCATATATTATGAGTGAATTATGTGTGGAAGAATATCCTGTGGTTAGTATTGTTTCTGAAAAGAATCTCATGTAAATATACTAGCAATTTTTAAAAAAAACATACCCAGCTGTTTCAAAAAATAATTTAATAGCTAGCATTTATGAAATTTGGCTTTTATATATTGTTTTAAGTTTTGCAAAGCACTTTATATATGTTGACTTCATTGATCCTTAATGATAATCTTATGAGGTAGATTCAGGTGAGGGAATGGAGGCAAAGGTAAGTTAAAATAACTTTTCCCTGTGTCATATAATTAGTGAATGTATGAGGTAGCATTCAAGTTGATTCTATTTGACTTAAAATCCTGTGCTTTATTTACTGTGCCTCTTAGCTGCCTAAGTTGTCAAATATTTTTAAGCATCTTGGGAGTTAAGATCATTATTCTTCTAGAACCTGTTTAAACTATCATAGATTTAGAGCCAGAATGAACTGTGAAGGTCATGTAGCCTAACCCTTTCATTACAAATGAGGAAACCACTCCAGAGAAACAGCTTTTCCAAAACTACATAGGTAACAGAATATGAACCCAAGAAGATTCATCTGATTCCAAATTTGGTGCTTTTTCCAATCTACCATACATCTGCTTACCTATTGTTTATGTGGACCTGAGTGTAGTATGTTAAATATTAGCATGAATCTCAAATTAGGAGAAATTGGGCAGAGAGAGTGTAAGAAGGGAAACTATATTCTTCAATCATGCCTGCCACAATGATTTTTTACATAATTACCTTTGCAAATGTATTCAGAAATATCCTTTAAATATTTCCTATACTTACAATTGTTTTGAACAAATAATAAGTACCTTCTATCCACAAATTACTTTATTAGATGCTTAGATTTATCAGGGCAATTAGGTACCACAGTGGGTTAGAGCACTAGATCTGGACTCAGGAAGTCTCCTTTTCCTGAGTGCAGTCTGGCCTTAGAGGCTTAACTATCTGTGTGACGCTAGGTATGTCACTGAACCCTGTTTGCCTCAATTTCCTCATCTCAAATGAGCTGTAGAAGGAAATGGCAAACTGCTTCAGAATCTTTGTCAGGAAAACCCCCACATGGGATTGTGGAAAGTTAGACATGGCTGAAATGATTGAACAACAGATGTAGCAATATACATCTGAATATAACAATGGAAATGAAAATGACAAGAAAAATAAAAAAAAATAAAACTCAAATGATTTGCCTTGAAATAGTAGTTAAAATAGTATGCCTGTAATAATTTCTGAGATGGGAGTTGAGGGTGAGGGGATGCAATTTGGAAATATGGAGATGCAATTTGAAATCTTTTCCTGAACCTTTTTTTTTTTTTTTTCCCTGAAGTAATTGGGATTAAGTGACTTGCCCAGGGTCACACAGCTAGAAAGTGGTAAGTGTCTGAGACCAGATTTGAACTCAGGTCCTCCTGACTTCAGGGCTGGTGCACTAGCCACTGCACCACCTTGCTGCCCCTCCTGAACTATTCTTTAACAACCCTTTCTTTGTTTTTCTTTTTCTTAATAACTTTGATTTCAAGTTATAACAAACACTTTCTGGCTTTTACTTAAGCTTAAGGTGAGCCTTGACAGTTCTGGTAGTACTAATTATTTACATATGAATGCATATTCCTATATTTGTACTTTATTAGATACTTGACTAAAAGTTATAGCTGTAAGTCAGACAAGAAGTCAAAGATTCAGAGATGTAAATTTTAGTTTAATATGAATTTCTGCCTCAAGTGCAATGAACTTGTTACTAAATGGGAGTCTTATAAGCAGAGGCTGCCAGATGGTGTAGTGGATACATGCTGGATATAGTCTTATAGATTATGAGACTCGTTCAAATAATACACAGTATTGCTTGATCAACATAGTAGAGAATTGTCTCTCCCTCCCCCCCCCAAAAAAAAAAAAAAAAGCCCTGTGATGTTCAAAGGGGAAGGGTTTACCAAGTAGAGGAATCAAGGAGAAATTGGCATTTAAGTTGGACTTTAAAAACTGGGTAAAACAGGTAAAGATAGAGGAGAGTGGGTCTTCCCATAGAGGTGCAATCTAGGTAGCAAGACTATTTAATTGACTTTATTGGGAGAGTTTTTTTCCTCTGCTGCTGCTCTGCCAGGACTTTTCCCATGTGATTATTAAGCTCTCTTCTTATTTTAATCCCTTTATTCTAGTGAAACTGAATTCTCAATTGTCAAAAGATATAAAACATCCCCTTCTACTCTGTATTCTCTCATTCCTATCCATCCTTAACTGAACTCCTCCAATGTCCTAACTCCAGTTCCTTCTATACATCTAGGCTATCATACCTTTACCTGTGGATGCTCTGCCTAAAGGAATGTAAATTTTGATCCCTGAAATCTCTCTAGATATATTGAGGTATATGGTCTAAGACCATGCCTTAAATCCCAATTCAGGGCTATCTCCAGTCATTCTGATCTCTGTCTGGCCACTGGACCAGATGGCTCTGGAGGGGATTGTCCTTTTTAAGAATAAAGGATAAACAACAAAATACTGTGTTACTCAAGTTTTAGTCATTCTACCTTCACACCTCACTCCTTCCATTGCCACAACACTAATAAAGCCTAGCCATATAATCTTGGACATGTTACTTAATCTTTGGGAAGGGTCACTTATCTCATTTGTAAAAATATCTTGCATATTTAAAGGTAGTATGGATGAACTAAGTTGAATAAACTTGGAGGCAAATTGCTGAAACAATTGCTTTGAAATATTTGAAAGGCCGTCACCCAGTAGGATTAGATTTACTCTGCTTTGCCTTGAGGGGCTGAGGTAGGAACAAAATGTGAAAGTTACAAGGAGGCAGGTATAGGCTGCAAGTAAAGGAACTGTTCTTCAATAGTAGATTATTCCAAAAGGGAGGTACTTAAATCTGTTTCTGGAGGTTGTAGCTTTCCTATCAGTAGAATTCTTATATTGGATTGCCATTTATTGAACTAAATGTCATCCAAATTTCCTTTTAGCTTTTAGACTGAGAGCAGATAATCATTTGAGGCACTTTTAAGTACAAGTTTATTACATATATATGTATACATATATTTGTATGTTTAATTTTGATGCAGGAATCACCAATATAATTTCCTTTTGGAAATGATTATGGCACTTTGAAAAGAATGATAACAACCTTCATTTCAGAAAATTATAATAGCCATAAGAACTCTATATTAGCGTACAAATAATTGTGGTTTTATTAAATTCTGACCATACCAAGAATTAAAAAAAAGAAAACTATTCCTAGTAAGAGAAATATTTTTGAGAGGACTTGGCTGAATAATAGAGAGAGAGAGAGAGAGAAAAAGAGCGCGAGTGTGTGTGTGTGTATGTATGTATCTGAGAAGAAAAATACCATTTGTTAAATACTCAATTAGTCTTTAAAAAATAATTATAACTTTTTATTGACAGAACCCATGCCTGGGTAATTTTTTACATTATCTCTTGCACTCACTTCTGTTCCGATTTTTCCCCTCCCTCCCTCCACCCCCTTCCCCAGATGGCAAGCAGTCCTATACATGTTAACTAGGTCACAATAGATACAATATATGTGTGCAGAACCGAACAATTCTCTTGTTGCACAAAAAAGCATTGGATTCAGAAGGTAAAAATAACCCCAGAAGAAAAACAAAAATGCAAACAGTTTACATTCATTTCCCAGTATTCTTTCTTTGGGTGTAGCTGCTTCTGTCCATTATTGATCAATTGAAACTGAATATTCAATTAGTCTTTATCTAGCTATGATTTTTTGTCGTTTTCATTTTCAACATTACTAGGCTTAAATCTATCTTTTCTGCTATATAATTACCTTAAAGTTTTCCTTTAAAGTTTATATATTTTTAGGTGAAGAAATTTTTTTCATGTCCTAGCTTGATAAAACTTTTTGTTGTATGATTCTATAAATAGATATAATTAGGTAAATGAGGGGAAATGATCATTTTTTTCCTTTTTTTAAGTCGGGAAATTCTTGGCATAGATATGTTTGCTACTTCAAGACTACATACAATACACCCATGATAGAACTAGGAACTAGACTATGATATTTTCTGTAATAATCAAACAATTCTCAATCAAACAACGTCTCCCATTACAATTTTTAGAGTTGATTTTTAAATTTTATTTAAATTTTTTAAAAATGTAGATTGATTATTAAGTAAGTATAAAATGTCTAAAAGTAGCTTGTTAGCCTTTTAGCCAATTGATAAGTACTTAAAGTGGAATGCTGTGGACATACTTAAATTTTTAGGGCAGCTAATTTATCACAGACCTGATAAAATTGCCTATCTCAATTTGGAAGGAGTAAAAAATTTTTTCTGCAGTTTTAGTTCTGTCCCATTGGAAAAAGATTGGAATAATTTTCCTAGCCATTGGGGTTGTACAACTGAGGTTAATATGATTCAGGAAAACTTATATTGTACTGTTTTAAGTGTGTGTGTGTGTGTGTGTGTGTGAGTGTGTGTAATTGAAATCATTTAATGCCTTTATAAATTTTACAAAAATGTGTCCTCTCACCTTACTTTAATTTTTGAGTAGTTTTTCCTTCCTCTCCCAAAGGTTACTTTTTTTCTGATTATTTGGCGTATTTAGCATTTTGTTTTAAATTTTTATACAACATAGTTTTAATATTCTAGCTGATGTATATTTATAGTTTTGTGAGAAATTTGAAATATTTTTGAGATTTTGGAATCATGTACTAGAAACCTCAGAGATTTGATCTTATACAATTTACCTAAATTAATGCTATTAAAAGTAAAGTACCATATGAATTTTGTGATTTTTTCATTGATGATGTAAAAGTACTAGAAATGTATTTCTTCAAAACAAATGAAAGTTTTGTAGTAATGATATTAGTGACTGTTTTTTAGTGAAAAGATTTTGTGAATGTGTAAATGTACTATCTATCTGTACATATGTTGTTGCATATATTTTAAATTTTTAAAACCATTCTGATTTTGTTGCATTATGTCCTCCTCTATATCTGATCTGGCACATTCATCCTCCACCCCTTTTTATCCCTCACTTATTGGTCATAATGTCCCTAGCTGCATGTCAGAGTCTGTAGTGTCAAAGAAAAGGGATACAGCATCTAGGATGTGGAATTATGAGGCCAGTATGTCCATTTGAAAAATTTATGTTCTTGCCACTGAGAGGAGAGAATACATGAAAACAAAATATGCTGAACTTCTAGGGTAAGCAAAGGGGAAAAGAGGCAGTCAGGTTGGTTGAGATGTCCTGGGCCTATTTCAGGTATTGTGGTATGGTACATTGTGGTATAGTTTATTATAGGGTAGGGTAGGATAGTATAGTATAGTTTAGTGTTGTATAATTTAATACAACATAACATAATACAGTGTAATATAGTAAAAGATAGTATGGCACAATTTGTATTATAGCATTGTGGTACAGTATAGTCTAGTAAGGCACAGTTCATTTTTCCAATTTTGTTCTTTTGTTTGTGCAGTGTGGCCTACTGGATAGGGCACTCGACCTGAAGTCAGGAGATCTGTTCCTAATTCTTCTACTGATTTGCAGTTTGAATTTGGGCAAGTAAGTTTTTGTTTTTTGTTTTTTGTTTTTGTTTTTGTTTTGTTTTTTGGTTTTCTGTATCTATTTGCTCCTGGATAGAACGAGTCTAAAAATATCGGTTCACCCATTTTCCACCAAGAGAACTTGTGAGATTGCATCTTCAAAATATGTGGAATTTGGAAATTTTAATAATATGTAAAATAATATTTCAAAAATATTTTAAATTGGTATTGTCGTAAGTATAGAAAAAATTGTCTATTACAACCTTTTTAGTAAATGTGACATTTATGAAAAGATAAATTATCTAACTACATCTTTACAAGTTAATATGGTAACTATTGATATTTTAAACTTTGAATTCATGTTTACAAACTTGGAATTTGTTATTTTTGTTAAGCAAACTTTTGGTTATTTATAGTATTCACCCAGTGTCTCAAATATTGGAGTTTTTTAAACTTGATTTTCTATAATGGATGCTGCATATAGTCATGTTGAACAAAGATCAAATGGCATAACTGAAATAGAACATTTTACTTTTTGAGCTAAAGAAGTATTCGTTAGTTAACTCTTTGTTGGCATGCATACACAGCATTTACTTTTGTTGAAAATAAAGGGGAAATGGTAGAACTCTTGAATTGCTCCAACTCTTTTGGAAAGAAGTTTGGAATTTTAACCTTGCAGGGGTCCTCAAACTACAGCCCACAGGCCAGATGCGGCAGCTGAGAATGTTTATCCCCCTCACCCAGGGCTATGAAGTTTCTTTATTTAAAGTCCCATAAAACAAAGTTTTTGCTTTTACTATAGTCTGGCCCTCCAATACTCTGAGGGACAGTGAACTGGCCCCTATTTAAAAAGTTTGAGGACTCCTGCAACTATGCATTGACCCAGTGATATCACTATTGGGCATATACCCGAAAAAAAGAGAAGGAAAAGACTTATGTTCATAATTAAGCAGCACTTTTTATTGTAGCAACAAGCTGAAAATAATGTCTGTGCCCATTACTTAGGAAATGATTGTACAAAGTATGAAATAAACTGATGTACCATTTTTGTACTACATTAAGTGGAATAGATTCAGAAAAAGGGAAAAAAACTGAGAAATTTTTTGTAAACTGGAAATGTGTGAAATGAGCATGAGTGAAGAATGGTACACTTTTGAGATCTTGCCAATGTGTAAAAAAAATTTTTTTTCTAGACTTATTTATTATGAGAGGGCTTTTTTTTGGGTGGGGGAAGGAGCAGTTGTGGAGAAAAGTTGGAGATAGTGATGGTAATGTCAAAGTAAAAAAGAAAAAACATTTTAAATGCACAGTAGAGAAGGAAATTCACAAGCAGAATTGGCAATACCATATTTGATTTAATATACTTAACAAATAAGTTGTAATAGATTCATAGTTTCATAAAAATAAAGTTTTGACTGAGTCACTTATACAAGGGAGCCAACTCTGAAAGTGTTAATGCAGAAGACCGATTAAGCAAATTTAATTAGCATATAATCCACTTGTTTTCAAATCTGTTTAAAGATGTACAAGTTAAGTAAAATGTAAAATTGAACAAGATTAAATTTGGGTTAAAGTAACTGTTACTATGTAAAGAAGTCTTAACTTTGAAACATGGTTAATTATGTTTCTTCAGTAAATAGGACTGATCACTATCTCACCCTGCCTTTTTTTCTCTGTTGGTATTCTGTTAATCTTGCCCTATAAAATGTCTTGCTTGCCTCCAATCCTTGGAATGACTCTATAATTCTTCTCTCCATCACCAACTATATAAATGATGCATGAATATAGAATGGTTTTGAATCTTTGATCATTATTTTCAGGTATCAGCCTTAATATATTAGCTGAATTACTTTTCCTACTTTATCTTATGAGTAAGAAATCAATTTGTTTTCTGGACTTGTTCCTTAAGTCTCAGATCTCTTACTTTGTTGGGGTATAAAAATGTGCATTTCTGTTGTAGTATGCACACTTAAGTTAATTATAAACATGCCAGACCTGGAAATTTTGGGGTTCTAAGAAATGATACATTTTATTTTTTCTCACACAGATTAGACAATCATCATTTATAGATTATTTTTGTGAGCAACTAAATTTCTGAAAATCCTTTCTCTTCTTACTATATAAATTATAAGTAATAGAAAACCAATCAATTTTTTTTCTTTTTTTCCCTTAGAACTCTCATTTCATTGGTTCAGATAACTCCTAAGTGAAGAAACTTCCCTCCTCTTATTCAGATCAAAACCAGAGTACTATTAGTGGTTTTGGAGTTAGCAAGATCTGAATTTGAATCCTGACTCACACCTAGCAGTTTGATCCGGGACAAGTCACTTAACTTCTTTATCTGTAAAAATAGAGAGCTGGTCTCAGGTAGCTCCAAGGTTCCTTTTATATTTTGAACTATGAATAGTCTTAGAGAATTTAGGGCATTGAGAAATTAATTTGACTTGCATAAAGACATATCTAATTATCTATTACTGGTGTTAAGACTTGAACTCCAGTATCTTTTCTAAGTAAGTTCTCTAGCCATTATATCATACTTATCTCTCATGTTCATACTCACACCCACATCCACACCTACTCACCTACACAGGTACATGAATGTTTTATTTTGAAAGATTTTATATAAGTTGTCACGTTATCCAAAACAGTTTGGTTTGTTATAAATGAAATGGCAGTTTCAACTTCTTCAAATAATATCTTTGATTTCTTTGAGCAAACTTGGCACCATGTTCAAAATTTCTAAGTCTTATGATTTAAACGATGAAGCTATTTCCTCTCCACTTTCTTGGAAGATAGCCTTTAAGTTGCTGCAACCCTGAGCAAACCAACCTTTGGCTTGGTGATGATTCTTTTCAATTATGTTTGAGTTGGTTATACTCAATGAGTTTTACAATAAGTGGTTTTTGAGTCACTGTTACATGCACAGTAGCATATTAGACACTGGTGTTGCAAAAACAGCAGAGAACTTAGTGTCATCTCATTATAAGTAAAAACTCCAGAGTTTGAATGTAAATCAACATATTATGCTAGGTTCGCTTTTTTTTTCCTGGTTTTTTTTTTTTTTTCCTTTTGTGGTTTTCCCTTTTGTTCTGATTTTTCTCCACCACTATGATTCATAAAGAAATGTGTGTTTAAAAAGTTAATATATATATGTAACCAGAAAAAAATATTAAAACAATTACTTAAAAAGCCAACAGTGGTGTTCATCATGGAGTTTGTAATATTGGCAGAATATGTATCGTATGCTTTGGGTGACCAGATGGCTGTAAGCCAAAGTGGTCTGGATAGGAAGTTAGGAAGAAGTGGCACTTCCAGCTGATGCTAAACATATATTCATCATCTACTGGATTTGAACCTTGCTGCCTAACCAATTATTTTTACCCTCTCTGAATCTGACCCTTACCTATATATCTGGAACTTTATGTTGCTTTTTTTTTTTTTTTAATGTCAGTTTGAATCCTGCCTTTCTGACACCATTTTGCCTTTTTTCTCATTAACATTTTCCTAGGTATTCATTTCACTTTTGTGTAATAGTAGCAACAGCAACCGCAACATCTAGCATTTGTATAATGCTTACCATGTGTCAGGCCTTGTCCTGAGTACTTTAAATTATAGTTGCATTTGATTTTCATAACAGCCCTGGGAGGTAGGTACTATTCTTATCCCCATTTTACAGATGAAGAAGCTGAGAAAAACAGTGGTTTAGTGACTTGCTCAGGGTTACACAGCTAGTAAATGTCTGAAACTGGATTTGAACTCAGTCTTCCTGAGTTTAGGTCATATGTACCATCTACTGTATCACTTAGCTACTATGTATATGGCTGTGTATGTAGTTGTATATATATAGGTATATTCTTATACATGTGTTACAGGTGGGTACTTAGTCCTTCCAGATTGCTTTGGGAATGATCATTAGGTCAGTTTCATCTAGTTGAGAAGAATCTTAGTCCCTTTGGAGAAAACCAGATTTAAATGTCATGGTGAATCCTTATGTATAGGATATCAATATGAAGCATTGAAAAATTGGTGGTAAATTAAATTTTAGGACAGTGTTATTTAAGACATGTTCTAATTTATTTCTGTAATTAAGTATTATCTTGGAAATATCTCTCAAAAGTATAAATTCTTTAGATATAGCTTACACAGTTCTCTTACAATCATAATATTATGAAAGTGTGATTATTATATTATCAAATTGTTGTAATTTTCTTTTGACTAATGAGCTGAGTACTTTCTGTCCTTCTATCTTCTCATTCTCTGTTATTATAATCCTCTCTTTTCTCACTTTTTAAATCTCTCCTTTCTGGCAAGCATACTCAATCTCACCTATCCCTCTTTCTTTCTTTATATAGTATTGTCCCCTGTAAGCTAACTGCACCTTAAATTTAGTTATTGCAATTGCTAATTAGTATTATTTAATCATACATCATAGTTATTTTGTATACACTTACATTCTTTTGAATGTAATGATTAGGGTAAAATTGTTCTTCTAATATTTAGAGTGTATATGTTTAAGAATTAATTTAGACTGACACCTCTGAATATTATATCATCTAAATGTTTTTGTTTATGCCCTCTTGCTTACATATAGATTAAGTCTCAGGATTTTTCTCTGCCATAACTGGCAAACAGCATGCTATGGGTTACTGTGGGCTGCTTCCAGGGTATCCTGGGATGATCATTCTTCTTGCTAACTAAAGGAAAGAGTGGATTATATATAATTTTGGTATCCAAATTATCCCATATCCCTTGGTGCAGATCATTGCGGGGCTAATTTTTTAAAAATTTGCTTGGCTTAAAATTTTAAAATAATAATGGTGTTGTGTGGTTTGTTAAAATGCTAGTATGAAAACTTTTTACATAGAATTTACATATTTTGTATAAACTTTTATATGTGATTTCACATGAATTTCTTAGGTGTGCTTATTAGTATTGTACAGTATGCTATTATAGGATATCTAATTGTCTGCATCTTTTTTATTTTAAAGAAATTTTTCATTTACATGTTAATTATTCTAAATGTTATGGTATTATTTTCATTGTGTTAAGTGTATTTATAAATATCTTCTTTTTTGTTAAAGCATTGTTTTTAATTGAATTGTGATTATCCCATTTATGTGGCAAATGAATCTCTTCTAGTGATTCATCAGGACATGAAGGTCAGTCACTCTAGATTTCTAAAGGCTATGCTAGTGAAACATAAGTTTTTGCAGGGCCCCCCAAATTTAGAAAGGCTTGGAATATGCCTTTTCAGCAAATTTTGTGTCTGTCAGAAAAAGGTCTCATTAGCAAAGTTCAGGGAGATTCATCAATAGTGTTGACCATCAAGTGATAAATTATTTTGGCCACATCAACTCAAAATGTTATCTACTAAGTTCTTTTTAAAGAGATTACAAAGCTGAGTAGAAATAAAAAGTTTAGAAAAATTAAAAACAAAAGAATTGATAAATACCATTTTTGTCTTAGAATATAATGAAATTGACAGATCATTGATAAATTTAATAGAAAAGCAAGTGTATACAATCAGGAATTCAAATGAAGAAGGAGAGAAACAAAACAGAAGAAATTAAGAATATTACTAAATAATGAGATGCATTGATATAATCTAATAAATTTGTGAACTTAAAGGAATATAGCTATCTTAATTAATCTTTTTAGAACTGACAAAACAGGAAAATGATCATTTAAATAAATATCAGAGGAAGAAATATCAACACATTTTCTGCCTCCCTCTTTTTGCACTTTTCTCAAAAATTCTTAGTCTAGGTTATTCGTAGCTAAATTCTTTCAAATTTTTCAAGCATAAATGTATGTAGATTATATAGATTATTCAAATGTGGAAAAAGATGAAAACACTATCCAGTACTTTTATAAGGCAGATAGGCGATTCACCTTAATTCCTAATAAAATTGACACATATTCCTAATTAAATATAGGTACTAAATTGCTAAACAAAACATTAGCAGTTAAAATGCAATACTGTTTTAAAAAAGGATTATTAACTACAATCAAGCAACAATACATTTTCATCATGGATGCTGAACTCATTCAAAATCAGAAAAACTCGTAATAAAATAATGTGCACAATGGAAGAGAAAAAAGTCAACATCATGATTTAGATGGATGCAAAAATAAAATTTAGCAAATGTTTACCAATAAAATATATAATCTCTCTCTAAAAAATCCTTAAGACCTTGTCATGAGTTGTTTGTGGACAAAAGTATTTATCACTTGATGGTCACACTGCACCTACTTTTCCTCATATAACAACCATGAAAATAAGCACCTACTCTCAAAGTCAGGCATTTTGCCTTAAATCATAATATTTCATATACTCATTCTCTTTTCTAGTTTTTTTTTCCTCCATTATAGGTGTATGTGCCATATAATACTGTCAGTATCTTGGGGCATACAGGTGGGAGTGTGATGACAGATTGGTATTCCGAATATAGCTGGAAGAAGACAATATTTATATTATTTCAGCCTGTTGACTGATGTACTTTGGCATAAGAAAGAGAATACTGGGAGTAAAGTCAGGAACATCTGAGTTCAAATAATGCCTCCAGTAATGAGTAGCTAAATAATTTTGGAGTCATTTAAAACTCTTTTGAGCCAGAATAATTCCCTAAACTTTATTAATTTATGTATTAACATTGCAGGGTTTTAATCTTATGCTAAGCAGCTAGCTGACACAGTGGATAGAATGCTAGACTTGGAATCTGGGGAAGATCTGTGTTCCAGTCTAATCTCAGCTACTAATAGTGTGACACCGAGCAAGTTCTTTAATTTCTACCTCACTTTCCTCATCTGTAAAATGGAAGTAGTACTAGACCTAAATTCAGGATTGTTGTGAAGAGCATATAAAATATATTTGTAAAGGATTTAGCATGGTGCCTGACACAGAGTAGTTGTCTACTCTCCTTCAGTATTTTTGGGTGTATCAAATTCTGGTGATAATGGCAACAGTTCTCAACAATATAATTAAAAGAACATGAGAATGGAGAAATGCTTATGGCAAATATGACAGGTCAAAACTTGACTTCTAAATTTAAAAGGAATTGTTAAAAAAAAATAATGGTGTAATTCCCCATGCACTATAGATACATGATCAAATACTATGAACAGTTTTCAAAACAAGAAATGTAAAGTATTGTTAATCTCTTGGGGGAAAAAAAAACTCAGAAAACTGCAAAATAAAACAATATGTAATTCACACCCATGAAATTCACAAAAACAATGTAAATCTATGCTATGTTCACTTCTTTTTTCTGTTTTTTTTTCTCTTGTAGTTTTCCCCTTTTGTTCTGATTTTTCTCTCCCAACATGATTCATAAAGAAATATGTATTTAAAAAGGTAATATGCATGTACAATCCAGAAAAAATAAAACAATTAATTAAAAAAAAGAAATTTGTAAAAACCATTTGGTAAGTATTGAAACTCAGTATGTAAAGGGTAATGGAGAAACAGGAACTCTTTCATTGCTGGTATACTTGCAAAACTCACAGAATCTTTCTGGATACCATTTGGTGGCATACAGTAAATTTTAAAAATTTTCAAAGTAGTATTGGTAATTGCAAAAAACAAAACAAAAACAAAAAAAACCCAAAACTTGAAAGCAACCTAAATGTCTACCAATGAGGCATTTAAATTGTACATTGATGAAATGTAATATAATGTAATTAAAATTGATGAGTATGAGGAAGAAAAAGAAATCTACAAAGATCTTTATGAAATATTTATAAGTAGAGGAATGAAGAGCAGAGCTATAAGAACAGATTATCTAGTAAGTATGATCATATGAGGAAATGAGAATCAGAATGGATGGACAAAGAATCCTGACAGACTTAAAGAGGAGTGCCTTAAAACTCCTGCTATCTTCAATCCTGTCATCTTCAGGTGTTTTTTATATATATATATATATATATATATATATATATATATATATATATATTAGCACCTCTGGATGGTATAGCCTTCTTATTTATCTAAATATTTGGAAAATACCAGAAAAAAATATTTTTTGTGAATAGTTTTGTGGAGTCAATATGGGAAGGGCTTTGGAACAATAAGCATACTAAGGTTCTCTTGTTGGACTTATGAATTAATATAATCATTCTTCAGAGCAATTTGGAATTATCCTAAAAAGAAAGTGACAAAAATATACATATACTTTGACTCCAAGATCCTATTGCTAGTCATAATTTCTAGGAGGTCAAAGAGAAAAAGTTTAATTTACACCAAAATATTCAATAGCAACATCAAAATGTTCATAGCAGCACTTTTTGTAGTAGCAAAGAACTAGAAAAAAATAATGACCATCAATTGGGAAATGACTAAATGAACTATGGCTACATTAGGAAATTATCCTTCTTTAAATGAATGTAAAGAAATCAGAGAAGCAATAAAGGATATCAATTGATGAAAACATAAGCAGGAGAAAAGGCTGCACAATGAGTATGATAGTGTAAGTGAAAACAGGAAGGGAGGGAAGAAGGAAGGGAGGGAGGAAGAAAGGGAGGGAGGAAGGGAGGGAGGGAGGAAGGAAGGAAATGGTATGTAATTATAATGATCAAGTTTGGTGACAGAAGAATTGATACAAAAAATACATCTTCCTCCTTTCTTTGCAGAAGTGGGACTCTTTATAGGTTTGGACTATTGTCAATAGTAATAAACTTTAGTTTTTCCAAGCTGCTTTTTAAACAAGGGTAATAATAACAACAGAAATAGTATTAATGTAGTACCCTAAGACTTAGGAATTGTTTTGTTAATATCTCTTTTTATTCTCACAACACCACTGGAAGGTAGATGATATTATTTTATTTTACAGATGAGGAAACTGAAGCACACAGGTAAAGTGACTTTTGTAGTCATAGAAGATTGTGTGAGACTAGATTTGAACTCAGATTTTCTTAATTCTAGGTCTTTATCCATTGTGCCACCTACTTATTTTGTTTCCCCTCTTTTAAAATATTTGTTATTGTGTGTAGATTGCTGGAGAGGAGAGGGAAGGAGAGAGAAATTCGGATAATAGAAATGCTATTATTAGTAAAAAAAAAATTAGATGGAAAAACAAGGTCTTTAGTAGTCTTACATTTTTCAGGGAATGGAACACTGACACTGAAAAAAATGGTGGATCACTGTAATAATAATAGGGTTTTTTTAAAGTCTAGAAATGGTAGTTTTAGATCTTTGTTTTTCCACAACTTCATTTTCAAATACTTAAAACTGCCCTGACTTTTGAGGTACTTTGTATATCCCTTCCTTTTCTTCCCTGGGAACCATCTTTTATAATGTAGAATAAACAGAATAAAAAAGAATGTAAATAAGGATGGGACAGTTACATCATACCTGACCTATTCTTATTTGCAAATTACCATATACCTAATTTTACAAAAGAGGAAATACAATAAAGTGTTGAGCTTGATAATTGTAATTGTGTTCAATTTCTGAATGTTGTTGTTTTACTATATTTTGTTTTGGATGAGGTGGTAGGATCATTTACTTATTATTATATATATTGTTTTGCTTATTTTGTTTGCTTTACATTTTATCAGTTCTTGTTAATCATCCTGTAGAGTGCTCAATTTTGTCACAAATTTAGCATTTTATTATGCAAAGAACAAAAAAGGATTTTATATGAAACTTAAATTATAAAAAGTATGTATATTGTCTTTGCATTAAGTATGTATATATTCTTTGTATCTTCATATTCATTATTATTGAATAATATTAAATAACAAAATTCCTATTGTATTTATTTAGCTATTCCATTGTTGATGGGCATTTGTTTTCTGCTTTTCTTATGACAGTAAAAACTCAACCATGGTGTTGTTTTTTTTTTTTTTTTTTTAATGTATATAGGACCTTTCTTGATGGAGTGTATATGGGACCTTTCATGATGGCATATACCTAGAAATGATATGGCTTTAGTCTAGTATAATTCCAAATTGTCTTTTAGAATATTTCAATTACATAGTTCTGGTAGCAGTGTGATATTATTATTATCTTTATATAACACCTCCAATATTCACTCTTCTCATCTTTTGTCTTCTTTACCAATTTGATGGGGATGAAGCAAAATCTGTTTGAATTACAAGGATCATTTAATTGGTTGCTAATGATTTTCAGTAATGTTTTTGAGGATTAATTTTAGAAGTGTCCTTTAATCATTTATCCTTTGGGGAATGGTTCTGGGTCTTAGAGAATTGTTTCAGTCTCCTATATGCCTTTTGCATATCAGTCTTCAACAGAAATATTTGATATAAAGATTTTCCCATTTGAAAGGTTTTATAGCTGCAATGATTTTTTAGAATATAAAACTTCACATTTGCAAAATCAATTACCTATTGTTTCCTCTGTAATCTCTGTCTCTTGTTTAAGAATTCACTCAAAGGTATCATATTTTCTTCAAATTAAAAAGACCTTTAACATTCAGATCTCAATCATTTTGTGCTCACCTATCATGATAGATGTAAGATGTTGAACTAAATTTAATTTATACTAGTTGAAGTTTGTTGATATTATGTTACCACTTAATATGTATGCGTATTAATTTGATCCAACTATTTCAGCTACATCATTTATCAAAAATTAGGAAGATGAAGTTGTGAAGAAAAAATAATAGATTTGAAGTTAAAATACTATTACCTTCTATCCTTAAGCAACTAATTTCCTTGTAAAAATGAGGTTGGACTAAATTGCCTCTACTTAGAATCTCTTCCAAATCTAAAATTCTGTGATATTTATGACTTGGTAGTAATTCTAACCTAGTATTTTATATTCTTATAATACAGTGTTTCTAGAGGGGGAAATGGCTACATTAAAAAGAAATTTATAAAAAGTTAGTGATATTAGATACTATCTTGTTACTTAATGATCCTGGTTTTTGGTAGCCTTATAATATCAAATTTGTCACTGTGGTACCTTCAGACCTTTCATTTTTTCTCCCCTATTGCCCTATTTATTTTACATATATCCAGTGTTTGCTTTTATATGAATCTTCTGTATTCCTTGAAAGTAATAATGTAAAATCTTTGAAGTCATAGATTATCTTAATTTTATATTGGGGTTCCTTAGCATATTATCTTATGAAAAGTTCATGCTTACTAAATGTTGCTGTTTCTTTATTTCAGTTTCAAAGAACTAGAATTTTTGTGCCATATACAGTTTCTTGCCTTGTCTTCATCAGTAAAGAAATTTGTTCAAAAAAACAACAACAATAAAACAAACCCTAAATTCTTTTTAGAGAAATCAAAGAAAATAATTTGTTAGTATATAAATTAAAACTTTTAAAAGAAGATAACAAATTTTTAATTTCCTTAGCTAGAAAAAAGTTTTGGTGGCAATTCCTGATCTTTTGCTTGATTAGGCAGATACATTTTTTTTTGACATTCTAGAAGTTAACTTATTTTAAAATTCATTTCCCTTTCAAAATGTACTTTCTTGAATTACATGCAATGTTAATGATAAAATACTATAAAAGCGTGGAATCTTAACAGTTAGAAGAAGATTCTCATGGTTCTCTGTTCCAATTTGTAGATGAAATACTTTGTTAAACTTCTCAAAATGTATATGGTCCTATTGTTATTTGCCTTTGTGGGGATTGTGTTAAAAATTTTTACTTTCTATTTCTGGCAGACGTTTATCAAAATTGGCCTTGGAGATAAGACCTTGGGCAACTCAAAAAAACAAACAAAACAAAACAAAACAAAACAAAACAAAAAAAGAACAATCCCACTCAAGTCAAAAGCCATTTGATAAAATGATTCTAAATAATAAAGAGTTTGATGGCTATAAGATTTACCTAGTGGATTTTTGTAATAATAATAATAATTCTAAATATTACAGAGAAATACATTAATTATCATTGACTTGTAAGTATAACATTCTACAGGATCTTTATTAAAGATGTTTTCATGCCATTTTAGGAAGAAGAATCAGTTAGGATAGTCTGTGACCATTGCATGATGAAAGATCATTTTAGTTTATATAAAATTCACTTTAAAGACTGTACTGAATACTATAGATAGGTTTGGATCCCCCTCTAGTGGTGACAGATGGCAAAACTGAAATTTTTTTTCTCAAGATTTTTGTGACAGTTTTAATATTGACTTACTAATATTTAACATAGAAAGTTAATGCTAGCAGATTGAGAATACAAAGACTAAAAGCAAACATTTATATGCCAGTTTATGTGCATCATTTTCTGTGTTTCCCTTTATATCTCAGATATGGGTTTAATTTTTAGTCTGGTCAATGGGAAAAGTTACTGAAACCAGATTACTTTAGATGTGATATACCTATGTTTTATAATTCCAACTATGATGTTCTTATACTCATACATTAAGTTCTAACTCTCCATTTTTCATGTGTTATATATCTTATATATCTATATCTATATATTAAAGAGTCCTATACTAAATTATTTTTAGTTAAGCATTCTAGTTTGTAATTATAGTAAATATGTTTTTATAACCCAGGCAAAATTACATGTATAAGTGCCAACACTGGTGAGAAGAGGATAGAAAAAGTGCTTCCTATATTGTATATTTAGAATAGATATGAATTGATAATCCTAAACATTATTATTCAAATAGCCTGTTATTGCCTTGATGACTCCAAGCTTCCATAGCTTTTAAAGATGCTTTTGAGATATGACCCAGAACTTTTTGATTTGAGAATGAAAGAAAAATAGATAAATAGTAAAAATATGTGTTTTTTTTTTTCATTTTCTCAACAGAATGTGAAAACCTTTGCATCTTCAGATAGTCTAGCCAAGGTCCAAGAAGTAGCAAGCTGGCTTTTGGAAATGAATCAAGAACTGCTGTCTGTGGGCAGCAAGAGGAGACGAACTGGAGGCTCTCTAAGAGGTAATTCTTCCTCAAGCCAGGTAGATGAGGATCAGATGAATCGAGTTGTGGAGGAGGAACAGCATCAGCAGCAACAATTACGACAAGAGGAAGAGCACATTGCAAGGAACGGGGAAGTTATTGGTGCAGATCCCAGACATGGAGATCAAAATGATTCCCAGCAAGAACAATTAGAAGAAAATAATAATCGGTTTATTTCAGTAGATGAAGAATCCACAGGAATTCAAGAAGAACAAGAGGATGATGAGGAACATGCTGGTGAACAAGATGAAGAGGAGGAGGAGGAGGAGGAAATGGACCAGGAGAGTGATGATTTTGATCAATCTGATGACAGTAGCAGAGAAGATGAACACACAAATAGTAACAGTGTCACAAATTCCAATAGTATCATGGACTTGCCTATTCACCAACTTTCTTCCCCTTTCTATACAAAGACATCAAAAGTAAGTATGTTATTTTTCAATCTATGCTTTTGTTAACTAAAGGGAAAACTCTTGTGTTGTCATTCTTATATGTGACCATATATATGTTATGTTTACATAACATGTTAAAACATATATCACCTTAATTTTTACTATGTTCAGCCAGAAAACTAAAAGCCATAGGTATCTATATATTTATCCATCAAATTATTTGTCACTTGCTTAATTATGAAATTAAATATTTACATTCACACAAGCTATGTTCAATTTCAAGCATAGTAATAGTACTTCAGCAGTCTTCTTATAGATCATTGTGAAGTAATTTGACAGATTCCTTTGAAAACCAGAATGTGAATAATTCTTTCCTTTGCTTCTTAATATGCTATGAGTTACTTTGTGATTTGTGGCCACCAATAATATGGATGTCATCTTCAAAAATGTCTGCTTGCATACCTGCTACTACAAAGCCATTTTGTTTAACACGTAGTGATAATATTATTTAGATCAACTGTAATTTTTGTAAGTAAATCATTTAGAATTTCCTTTACAGAGCAGACATTATATGTAAAAATTATATTCTTCAGTTTGATTTATAAATTGCTATTGGTAGTCCAAAATTTTCTCACTGTTTAAGGTGATTAGAACATAATTCTCTATTAGAAAATAGTCCTCAGTACAAAAGTAAATAGGCTGTTACTTCACATAAAATCTAAATGAAGTATCAGCCTGAAGTGAGAATTTTTAGAAGTATTAGAAATATCAGTTACTAATATGCTTGTTTACTTTCTGGAGGATTTTCCCTTTTTCTTTTCATGTAATATAGAGATCTTTAGTACTTTTGTTTTAATAAAACTATTTTACTTAATTTTTTTATATAACAATTGAGTACTATATTCCCATAATATGGATATAGTCTTCAAAAAGCATCTGTTCACAGTCGTATTACCACAAAGCCATTTTGCTTGACCTGTGAACATAATATAGCTCCAGTAGGGGTTGGGATCAAATAAATTTTCTAACTTATAGAAAATTACTACCACCAGTTCATTCTGTAAAGGTAGCCATGCTGTTCCTGACTTTGGCTCTCCTACAATTTGTGGGGGGCAGCCAGGAATTCTGTTAAAGCAGTATATGCTTCACTCAGCTTTACCTAGTGACCATGTTAACCCAGGACTTTAATGACTAGTCCTCTAGTACTTTGGGAAGAATAGTCCTGCTGATTGGATAAAAAACCACTTTGGGAGTATATTAATCACTACTTTTCCCATTCTAGAGATAAAAAGAATGGAAGACAATGAGTGATTACAGGAAAAGAGGAGGAAATGACGAATTGTTAATAAAAGTGTATACTTACACCTTTGAGTTATCTTGTTCCCTACCCTGAAAAAGCCTGCATTCAAAATTTCCTGGATCTTGTACCACCCAGAACTCTTATTTTAAGCAAAATTTTGGAAATGGAAGAAGACAGGGAAGTACTAGTCCTCATAACATTTCCTATGTCCAACAGAGTACATCGTTGGCTTCAAAGTTCTTCTAGACCTTGGTTTTATTGATTGGGACCTAAGTCAAATCAGTGCTGACCCTCATTCTATATAATTTATGTCCTTTGCATAAATTGGTAATAATGTCAAACAATACAGGAAACTCAGTTAGGGCATTAATATTTTGGATAGTACTTGAATTCTATTCTCAGAATATTAATAGAAAAAGGCATCAACCCTTTGAATGGTAATATGGATGTAGCTGTCTTATTAGGTATCATAGAATTAGGAAAAGGAAGGAAATACATATTTCAGATTGAATAAAGAGATCTTTTAGATTTGCCTCTACCTTGTTTTCTCCAATTTTTTTTTTTTTTTTTGAGCTTGTATGTGAATACATGTGTGTGTCCTGTTGGATTTCCTTTTTGGAGTTTCGTTGAGAATAATGAATGTTTGTGGTACAGAAGAGCAGCTGAATAATTATTTGTTAAGCTAAAATGGTTAACCAGCATTTTATCTCACTCTATCCCATACACAGACAAACTATTAAAATCAATTCTGATGAATTGACTTGCAGATAGGCACAATAATACAGTTATTTCAATATAATCTTGAGTAAGACTTTTTCCAAAAGTTGGGAGTTTGCCCTCTAGAATTTCAACTTTGTCTTCCTAGAACTTAGCATATCACCTTGCTCATAGCAAATGTGTAGAAAACTCGAACCCTTTTAGATTTTTCCCTGTGATTTCATTTGTATAGGAAAATCACTTAATGAATGTAGATTGACTCCTCTTCTGCAATTCAGAAGGTTAAGGGTATTTCCTCTCTAATGTTTAAATTGAACTTAGATCACTATGTATTGAAGCTTTTTATAAACAAAAATGTTTCTAAAATATATTATTAACTTCCTACCTTATAGAATATTCAAATATATAATTTCACATTTTCCCAATAACTTTAAAACTATTTATGAACAAATTGTATTAATACTTATAACCACAATAAGTAGTATTTATGTATAATATTTTAAGATTTGTGAAGTGCTTTACATATATTATTTTATCTGATCCTCACAACATCTTAATTTTATATTTGAAGAAACAGAGGAACACAGAGGTTAAATGACTTACTTTCAGTCACATATTTAATAATAATAGCAGGAACAAAAGTAATCTGAGACTGGATTTGAACTTGGCTTTTCCTGATTTTAGACCCAATGATTCATCTTTTCTGCTATCTAGCAGAAAATTAATAACAAATGTCATGGAAGCTTAGGAGGGGAAAATCATATTCCAGAGATATCAGGAAAATCTGTCGAAAATGGCACATAGACTGGCCTGGCAAGGGCTTCTATTACTAAGGGGGCAAACCACTTCAAGGGCAAAGCAGAAGGCATTTTGGAATAGGGCAAGTAATGCCATTTAGCTAAGTTTCTTTTTTTATTTAACCCCTTATTCCAGTCCATTTCTTTATTTTAGATTTGGTTTAGGCTGGAGTGAAGGTCTGGGCTGATGATCTTGCTGGTTTCTTAGATTATTAAATGTTGTGTTATTCTAAAATCTCAGGAAGCCACTGGGGACTTGCAAGCTTTCAGTGTTCAGTGATCTAAGGCAAAGTCTATTTGCTGGTCTGAGGTGTGTAAGTAGCTGTTCTGGATTTGGATCTGAGCAAGAATAGATTGTTTTTGGATTCCACTCCCATCAGTCAGCTGGAAAGCTCTCTTGGTTTAGAGAATCAGAATTATATGCATTCCTGCCTTGTTTATTAGGATGGGTTAGATGTTGGAAGGCAGACCCTACTCAGATCTTGGAGTCTGAGCCTTACAACTGTTGCTCCTGATTTTAAACTTCCTTTTTTTTTTTTTTTTTTTTTTTTTGATATGTCATCCAGAATCTTCTTCCCTATAAAAGGAGATGTGTAAACTTCCAAAGCACTTTGCTCTGGCTTTGTGAACTGGGAGTAGAAAATGGGCTGTTAGTGGTGCCCTTGTGTTAGTCTAGGTATGCTCCAAAAGAGGCCTGGGATTTCTTTTTGTGTTGGTGCATAGACTTCCCTCTGAGCCATGTGCTCTTGCTCTAACTCTGTTTCCAGGATCTATAGACCTCTCAGCTTCTCTCTGCTGACCTGGGACAGACAAAGGACTTGCCAGATTTCTTTAGATTTCTCCATCAGTATTCTCTTTGGTGTTTTTGTTTGTTTGTTTGTTTGTTTTAATGGAAGAAGTATAGAGAGGATTTCAGCTGCCTTGGTTCATTCTGTTCTGCCATGTTGCCATAATCTTCCTCCATCTTCCCAACTCTTTCCTTCTAAAGTTCGTAAAAAGTCTTTGAAAGGAACTTCAAAAGATAAATTCTGAAAATATTTTGAGTAATCACATCATCATGGCACAAAGGCTATGACTTCACAAGATTCCTGCTTTGAATATTAGTGTAATCATTGGTTATATAGATTTTTGTGCTTATTTATGTACCTTCTCATTAACTTTTAATCAAATCTCTTATTTTAAGTGGTTGGTTCTTCCTTTATTTTGGCAGGTAAAAGGCTAATTTGGAAGGAAGATAGGTAAACTGAAGTCCAAACCACTGTCAATTCCTCTTTAACTTTTAAAGGACTGACACGATAAACAAAATCTAGTCTAATCATAAAGTCACTGTCCAGCCTAAACTTAATAACTTCTTACACTTAAAATAAGAAACAAATGGTAAGTGGCACTTAGAGGCAGATTGAATGTTCTTATGACTGGACGACTTTGCAACTTCCAGGAGATGCTAACTTCTCTATAATTGCTAGTTTTCATTTTTCACATACTGTTTAATAAGAATTTTTTTTGGTAATTGTACAATATAGCTTTGAATATTTTTTTGGTAATTGTACAATATAGCTTTGAACTTAAATTTATCACTAAAATTTTAAGTTTAAGTAGTTCTCAAAATTATGTTTTCAGAACTGCTTGTAATTTTAAATATTGTTGAAGACCCTTTACTTTTCATCCCCCCTCCCCAAGAGATTTTGTTTATGTGGGTTATATCTGTCAATATTTACAGTATTAGAAATAAAAGTCTTAGTATTATTATGAAATAATTTTATTTGATCTTTTGAGTCTTGGGGCTACCAAACAGCACTTGAAAACTCCACTGTTGTAAAAGATACAAAGCCTGTTATTACATTGTGAAGTTCCTTTAGGACAAAAAGTATGTCTTTTTGTTATTTTTCTTTTCTTTCTCTAAAGTCTTAACATTATGCTGGTCTCCATGAAGTAGTCACTCAATAAATTTTGGCCAGAAAAAAAATGCAATATAAATTGTGAATCATGGACTTTTCTGACAATTGCTAGACTTGAGAATGACACCTTAAGGGTGATAGATTCTCCCAAGTCTTTCTCTGGATAAGACTATCATCTTCATTCTTTCAAAATAAATCAACAAATTAAAAAGTTAAGATATTTTAACTTGTTTTAGTATGTTATTTTTCCTTGAGGTTGATTAATTTTTTTCTTTAACAGCCTGTAATGAAAAGATTTTTATCATTGTTTATTATTCCAATATAAAAGGAAATAGAGCAATTTATAATATGAATTTTAGAGCTCTTTAGAATAAAAATGAATAATATATATGTATGTATGTATTTTAAAATTAGTTACACTAACTTAGAAATATTCATTTTCTTAACAACTCCTTTATCATGGTAACAGAGGAAAAATCATAGATCACAACTACATATTAATTTTTCCCCTTCTCATTGTGTGTTTTGTAATATAAACACATCATTTATCCCACTTGATGCCTGTCACAGTGAAAAAGTTGATGAGAAGATAGGAATGAAAAAAGGAGAGGTAGAATTTAAAAATCCTAAGATAGACACTGTTCCTGATAATATATATGTGATATAGAACACAGACACACACACACACACACACACACACACACACACATACACAGAGTTACTTTTTATTTTTATCACTATTCAGATTGCAAAGTAAAAGGGTGATTAAATATGTAAGATATGAAAATAGACATGAGAAAAACATACAGGAATTTTTAAAATGACAGAAGTAGCTTTCTTTTTTACAGATTTTAGAAATGATTTTTAATAGAGAGGACCATCGTAGGATAGTTGTAGCACAAAATATCATCAAGGATTCAAATTGGTTTTAGAAATGGGAATGCCCATAGAAGTCTTAATTAACTGGATGCCACATATTCCTACTGCCCAAGAAGGTCTCAGATATGCTCAAGGGCAGACATTCATCACAGCCATGTTATACTTCAGCCAAATATTTCATTTACTCAGTAAACATTGAGTGCTTACCTAAAGTGCAATGTTCTACTTCTAGTAAAGAAGTGAATACTGGTAAAGAATAAAGAGTAAAGAATGCTCGTCAACTATATTGTAGAAGAGTTTCTTTACTAATTGCCAGTCAGACTAAGTTTTCTGAATTCTTTTCACCTCTGAAATTCTGCAAATTTAATAAAACAGTTTATTTCCTTTTTTATTTTACATCATTTACATTTTACTTATGCTATACATATTATATATTTGTTGAATACTTGTTTTAAGAAATTGATAATTGTTATAATAAGGGACAAAACACCATACTGGGATAATGCCAGTAATTATTTAGTGACCCTACATATAGTGTATACAGCTAAAGTTAGAAAATTAAACTTTTACAATTGTGCTTGTCAAAGCTAAGCTCCAAGACTATTGGAGAATCTTCAAAAGGTATATGAGTAAGAATAACTTGAATTAAAATTTGAAATGTGTATGTGGGAAGTTTCTTAAAAGGAAACAAGGCTTTGGGGAGTAGGACTTATCCCTGTGACTGACTGTTCTTTAGTTATGTAGCTAGCCTTTTTATTTTTACTTCTGTCACAGAAAAAAATATTTTGGTCCTGTCACTAACTTAGTCTTTAAAATTATGAATGATACACTTTTAATTCTTAGTCTCTTAAGACTTTGAAGGTCCTTTTCAGCTATAACGTTTTATGGATCATAGATCCAGAGCCTGTAGTAATTAGATCACTAATATCTTATTTCATTGTTAAACACTAGAGGGCATAAATGATCATCATGTTATATTTAATAGTCAAAGTTACTTAATGCATTTGATGAATGCTTTTTTCCTTTTCCCATCTTTTGGTGTAATAGTTTTACAGTTTTAATGAAATATTCCTAAAGCCGATGTTGGAATAAAACATAATGTTGCATTTGGCCTTGTAATTTGGTAAGAAACTAAAGAAATTAATATGCTTTAATTTTGCTTTAAAATAAATACTGATTAAAAGAAAGTTTTTGGAGCATGTGTATGTATTGGATCTAACTATTTTTGGTCATGGAACTATTGAGCCCACTGAAGGCAGTCCAACCAAACAAAGCAGGTTGAGTCTGCTACCATTTCCTGGTAGTGGATACCCATTCTGCATTAGAGGATTGTTTAGAATGGTCTCTTCCAGGTAAGGTTGTCTTCCTTAATTAAGTTTTATTTCTCAAATCCTTGACATATCTAATCATCTATTCTCTTAGTTGTTTTAGGGGAAAGTCTTATTCCTTGAGTTTGGTGAGGTAAATATGATAAGCTATGGTTTTATTTGTTTGCATTATTCTTTTACAGTGCTATGTAAAACAAATTTTTATGAGTTATGCTTTTTATTTTTTATCATTTTTTGAATTAATTGATTTCTTGAGGGGATAATGGCTACTTGAGCTTAAAGACTGCTTAAAAAAAAATGCCTGTATCCCTTGAAATTTGGCTGGGTTACTATTATTCTGTAGCTCCTTTTGTTCTTTTGACTATTCAAATTGAAATGATTTGAAAAACAGTACACTTGCCTCAGGCCTCAAAGATGTTTAGGGCCTAGATTTCAGGTCCCTAACCTTTATTCTGTCATGGACATTTTTGAAAGTGTGATGAAGTAGATGGACTGTCAATATTTTTAGATGCTTAAATTAAAATATGTAAGATTACAAACAAAATCAGTTATATTGAATTATCCTTATAAAATAGATTTTTAGAAGTGAGGTCACAGTTTAAAAAAAAAAACTGTTGTCATTGAAACCTTAAACTTTACTTTTGTCTTTGAAAAAAGATTTGAGAGAGATCATTTTATGGCAACATTTTCTTATAACAGATTCTTCAGAGTCTTCATCATTTCTTGTTTCCATTTTCTTTTAACGTAATTTAGGTGAAGTCTGGAGAAAGAAGTTAAGTTCATGTTCTTAAAACCCCCAAAATAGATATATTGGGAATGGATGGTTATGTAGATAAATTGACAGAGAACATTTAAGTACCTATTGTGTGTCAAGCAGTCATTTCTAGGAAATTCATTGTAATGATGGAAGATAACACACACACACACACACACACACACACACACACACACACACACATACATACATACATACATGGATTGGAAATGGAGGTGGGATCTAGATAATCTAGAGTGGAGGAAACCTAGGTAGCCTGTACTCTTCCTAAAAATAGTGGGCTAAGCAGGAAATCGCAAATCAGAGGAGGCATCTTTAAGGAGAGAATGATTTATACAGAGATTTGGAAAATCAAGAGTGAAGCTGGAAAAGAAAGGGAAAAAGTAAAATTTATGTAAGAAAATAAACTGAGCATTAGTTTCTGAAATTTTTAAATATGAAAGTTTATTATTTTGTGTTATTGTAAAATCTCTTGAAATTATTTTCTCTATGGTAGAATAATCACTTCAATAGTAAAGTGAGATTCTAATCTCTTGATGATAGTAGGATAATAATTATTGGTAGGGCAGCTAAGTAGATGACTAAACTCCTTGGCTTCTCTTCTTACATGGGAATGGATATGAGCTCCTAGTGATTTCTATTGAGGAAGCTGGAGCAGGGACAGGGGAAGAGAGTGTCAGAATAATCAGACTTAATTGTCCTTTCTTTGAGAACATCAAGATTTTGTCTGGAAACAATTTATAAAATGAAAATAGTATCCTCATGTTGAAATACTCAAGCATTTGTTCAGCACCAGACGAAATGGAAGAATCATGTGTTCACCTGGCAAAATGATGAATTCTCTCTTTTGAAGATACGGTAGTAACAATTATCTTTTTAGATGACTGTTTTAACCCAAAGTTGCTATGTTGGGAAAGCTTGAAAACATACTGGGTTAGTGAAAATCAAGGAGGATGTAACAAGGTGGAATAGAGAATAGAACACTGGGTCTAGAGCAAGGAAGACCTGAATTCAAATGCAGCTTGAAGACTGTTACTAAATGTGTAATCTGGGTTGAGCAACTCACCCTCTGTTTGCCTCAGTTTCTTAGATGGTAAAATTAAAAATAATTATGCACCTATCTCTCAGGCTGCTTGTGTGGTTCATATAAGATCTTTGTAAAGTGCTTCACACGGTACCTGAGAGATAGTGTACATGTGATAGGTACTATATAAATGCTGTGCTGATGATGATGATGATGATGATGATGATGATGATGATGATGATGATGATGGATGCACAGTCCCTTTTTAAAAAATGAATTGACTTTTTGCCACCTGATGCAAGATCATGTTTAGTATCTTCAGCAGGTATATCAGATGCCCTGGGTTGTTACATTAAGTCTTCTCAGTAGTGCATTTAGCACTCTGATAAAATAAGTAATGTTTGGCATTTTAATTTTTTATTCTTTGTGAAATTAATAGACATCTTTTGAGAATTAAACCCAGGCAAGCTTTGCCTCATTAGATTGATACTATAACAAGCTCAGCTATCTTGTCCACAAGGTTGTGCCTTACACAACCAAATAAAATCTCACAGAATCATATAAAGGTAAATTAAATAACTTTAGCTAGCTTATTTTCATTCAGTATACTAATCTATCTTTGAAAGGCTAAACCATTCCAATGATATGTTAAACTTAACCTGACAAAGAGGAACAATATTTCAGTTAATTCACAATCACCTCCTAATGATAATACTTGGAGAAGATGCTTGACGTTCTTGGACCTAAACTTCCTCTCTGGACTAGTTATTTTAATCTCTATCATATAATAATAACTTATTATTACTGAAAATGAAATTCATCCTATCTCTACCAATTTTAATTTGATCTCCATTTGGCTCTTAACCTGGGAAAAATATAGAGAACTTGAATACCAAACGTCTTAATCTGGAGGCTTTTAATTGTCACATGAAAACATTTCCTGTAGTGTCATTTTATCCCACCAAGCAGAAAAACCAAATTTCTTCAAGTTTGATTCAGGGTGGCTTTAAAAACAAAAAAAGAGAGAATTTTCTATGCATTTTAAAAAACTTTATCAAATTGTTAAAATCATTTTTGGGAAAACAAGAACTGTTCAACATTATCATAGTATCTAATAGAGGTTGTTATAAGTAAATAGAGTTGTTAACAGCAAATGTAAAATTTGACTCTTGTTAAAAGCATCACTACTTAGATGTGGGGATAGAAACACATTTATTCTTCCAAGTAATGGTACCATATCTGAAGTATAATTTTAGTCTGTCTTTTTTTTTTCTCCTGGCAATAGGGATTGTTTATAGCATAACATTATAAATAAACAATTTAAAAACACTTTATTATATGAACTATAAAATGATCAGGAATTTTAAGAATCAGAAGGGTTAAGAACTATGCATTTGTTAACTATAGCTTTTTTAGGTTCTTGACTAATTTGTCCTATATAAATATGCCATTTATCCTTCAAGCAGATGGTTGTATTTATTAGGCTAAGTTTCTTCAGCCCAGAAACTAAAAGGACTTTTAATAAATGCCATTATTTTCAGAAGTCAGAAGAATTTAATTTTAAAAATTTTTTGCCTTAAATTGCATTTATTATGAAATTTCACATGAAATGGACAATAGGAGTGGGAAGGAAGTAAAAACTACTTCTGATATATTTGGGGAATCTGAATAGTTTTTTTACTTGTTAAGCTTTTAATGTTGGTTTTATATCTCTGTACTATTAATGAAACTTCTGGGAATAAATGCACTTTGAATATACTGCCATTTGCCTTCCTATTTAATAAATGTAAAAGACTGCTATAC
Source organism: Antechinus flavipes (assembly GCF_016432865.1). Taxonomy (NCBI): domain Eukaryota; kingdom Metazoa; phylum Chordata; class Mammalia; order Dasyuromorphia; family Dasyuridae; genus Antechinus; species Antechinus flavipes. Next base: position 79,556,148 of record NC_067403.1, on the reverse strand, counting down.
CTTTTCTCTCTCTTTTAAAAATTCAGTTTATGGACTTTTATGTATACTTCTGACAACTAATTGTACTATATTAACTGATTTTGTGATAACAGATAAAGCTTTCAGATGGAATGCTTATTACATCTGTATTTTATTTTTAGATAAATGCTTAACATAATTGATTTAAAGCTTGAAGGAACCTTAGGAGTCTAGTTCAGCCTCTCATTTTACAGGTGAACCTAACATTTATACAGTGCTGTATAAAGTGGTAAACTACTTACCTTCTCATTTAGACCTTGTAACTGCTTTGTAAAATAGGTACTAGAGATATTGTCCCCATTTTATAAATGAGGAAATTGATCTGACAGATTAGTTAATTAATTAATTAATTTTTTGAAATGTATTTCAGAGGTGAGAATCAAACCTAGGATTGTCCTTCTAAGTCTACAACTCTATCCACTATCACACATAGCTTCCATGTAGCATATAAGTTACTCAAAGTTTAAAAAAAAAAAAAAAGTACCAAAAATTATTTTGGTACTTATCATCTTTAATGGGTAGCAAATCTTGACTTGTGTAATACGAATACTACTTCTCTTTCTATACCTGTTACCAGTTTAAAGTTTCTATTTTTCTTCATGAAATATATTTATTTCTGAATTTTAAATTGGCTTTAATAGTATTTAGATTTTTTTCATTTCTCTCAACAGAGAGATATCCAACACAGAACTGTAAGAAATGCTTTTGCTGGATGACATTTTTCTACATTTAACAGGCGCAAGCAAAATTCTCAGTATTTACTTTTAATGGAAGAAATGTGCTACAATGTGGCTAAATAAATTTTTCAGAAAACACTGAAACCATAGCATGAAAATTTTAAAAGATTACCTAATGTGAAGGAAATTGTGTTTCAGTGCCTTTTCTGCATTTAAATAATTTTGAGTACTAGAGCAATGATTTCTCACCCTTTTTAAAGGTATTGTATGGCTGTTAAGTAAAAAACTTTTCCCAAAGCTTCTAAAATAAATTCTGAATTTGTAGATGATTCATGTCATGGAATATTTGTTTGCTTAAGTATCTATAAAAAAGTATTTATGCCAATATAATAATGATTTCAAACATATTTTATGCCTACTTATCCACATTATTATACTTAAGAAAAAGTTTTATAGCTGACCCATAATTTTGGCAAATTTATGGGAAGACATGTTCAAAAATTTCACAGAATGGATAGCTTGTTGTAATTTGCATCATTGGAGGGAACTCCCAAAATGATGAAATCCAGTATCCATAATTTATCATTGTCACCCTCTCATTTTAGATATTGACAGGCTTTTTTGCTTTTGTTTTCTATTTTTATTAGGCCATGAGAACAAAAGTACTCACATTTCACTCATTAAAAACTAATTGCCAAACCAAAGGAAATTACTTTAGAATATTCAGTAATTTGTGCTGTTGTTCTAATTTATTTGAAGTTTATATGTACAGTAATTTACACAGATGATTTATGTCCATTCTCTGCATTGGACTCCTTATATTAATCTCATCTACATTAGATTATTAGCTTCTTCAACATCCTTATATTTGCTAAAAAAACAAAACAAAACAAGACAACTCAGTGTAGTATAGTGTGTACTATTGGCATTATTTCAAGAATATATGAATGTAAGTACTTTATAGAAAGTATCAAATGTGTTTATGCTTCTCATTACAGAGATCTCTATAGTCTTATTAGTGTAGTATGTACCAGCTTTAGTTGGCCACTGAGTCCCTAGTTCTCTTGAATATATTGCCTATGATTTGGAGAACCAGAAGACTATCCCACTTTGGTTTTCTCTAACCTCAGAATGTGTGAATGAGGAAGGAAGTTCAAATGGGGTTCTACATTTATTGGGCACATGTAACTATTTTTGACTAATGAAATGATGGTCATACATTTTCCCTTTTGGGGGATGTGGCAGTTTTATCTACTTGACAGTAAACTAAAAGAATGCCTATTCCGCTCTTCCTTTCCATTAATGGAACTTTTACTAGAGGTAACAGAAGTAGAGGATGCATTCTATTCATTTCAATAAGCATTTATTAAGCACCAGCAATGTTCATGGTATTGAGAAAACAAAGTCAAAATCAAACTATGATAGCCTTCTAAGAGGATATATTTTAAAAAGCAATAATCTAGGCTAAGGTAATTTTCAGACTTACAACTATCAAAATGGGACATCTATATAATGAGAATTTTTCAGAGTGAAGTCATATTTCAGGTAAGGTCTTTTTAAAATGTATACTTCTAATGTCACATGTAATAGAATAAATTATCCTCATTATCTTTTAAAGTTTTGGTTCATGAAATTTTTGCAGATTATTGTTAGAAAAATAAATTCACAAAGTTAAGATAAATTTGCATAGCTGTCTTGGCATAAGTGGAAAAATATATTTGCTCAGGGTTATATAGCTAGTTACCTTGAGACAAAATTCAAACAAAGCTGTTCCTGATTGTAGCCCCCAACACTCTTTCTGATAAATCATATGGCCCAATTTAATTGAATGCATTACTTGTATTGTTCAGTCTTTTTCCATAGATTAGATGAAATTTCAGAATCAGAATATTTAACTCAAATTTAGATCTTATGGATAATTAGATAAAGTTTTTTGAATATGCTATTTTAGAATGATTGTTTTCACCAAAAAACAACCAGATTTACCCATGAATTATTGAACACATTATTTTCTTTGACTTAAATAGAAATAGGCTTAGTACTGTGTAATTTTTGAAAATTTACTTTGTTAAGTTTCCTATTCTGTAAAATAGGATAACAATAGCTTCTATGTCCCCAGGGTTAGAATAAAATGATATAAAACTTGAAAAACACTTTGCAAACTTTAAAGCACTTTATAAACATCAACTATATTAATAACAGAGTAGGTATTTGGATATTTTAGATATTTCAGTGAAAATATGAAATGTTTATTTTTTTTTAAAGTTTTCAACTAGATCAAAATAAGAAGCTTAAAAAAGTGAGCTCTGCTGATCATTTTGGTTTTAGACTATATTATACAGGTAAATTTTTCTCTCATTGTCAAATGATTTTTCAATTTTAAATAAGTTACTTTAAAGGAAGAAAAAAAATTTCCCTTCTGCATTTGCAAACTCTCTGAAAAGCAGCTTCACTGGTCCTTGAGTTTGAGGTTTGAAGTGACTTTGATTTGTTATCTGGGATAATTTTATTTAAAATATCTTTAGCAAGCATATATGTCTTATACAGTTTACCCTTAATCTTTTTTTTTTACCCTTAATCTTAGTTGTTGTTTTAGAAATTTGACTTCTGAATAAACAAAATTTTGTCAGATCTGTGACTTATTTTTGTATTGAATAATAAAAATATTGAGAAATTAAATTGAAAGTATTAAGAAATAAAAATAAAGTAAATCAAGTGATTTGTTTTTGTTTAATTTATAATTTCCCAAAAGGTTACAGAAATGTGGTATTTCAAATAGGATAATATGTTTAAGCCATAGTAATTATTGAAAATGTTTGTAAAAAAACTTGAAAGCCTAATAAATATTAGCTGCTATTATTGTTGTGTGTTCTAGATCAGAGCGACTGCCTTTTTTTTTTTTTTTTTTCTGAGGCAATTGGGGTTAAGTGACTTGCCCAGGGTCACACAGCTACGAAGTGTTAAGTGTCTGAGGCCAGATTTGAACTTAGGTCCTCCTGACTTCGGGCCTGGTGCTCTATCCACTACACTGCATAGTTGCCCCAAGTGCAGGGCTTCTTAAATTTTTCCCTCTTGTAACCCTCCCTTTTTTTTTTTTTTTTTTTGCCCAAGAAATTTTTGTGTGACTCTGAGTGTATATTATATAAAATTGCTATATTAGTCAAACATTTACTTATAATATACTGATAATAATTTTGTGATCTCTACATTGTAAGACTCTACATGGAGTGAATCACAATTTAAAGAAGCTGGACTCTAGATAATAATTTTTTTTGATGAAAAACCCTTAATTTTCTTGGGCAGGGAGAGATAATGTTACATAGTGAGATAGATATGTTACATCTTGAATTGAGAAAGTAGATATAAATGCTGACCTTGGCTATATATTAATTCTGATCAGCAGTACACTCTCTAAGCTTCATTCTCCCCATTTGTACCTATCTGTCAAGGTTGATGAGAAACCCAAAGCGAGAATATTTTGTAAAATATAATGCTCAAACATTAAAGGGCTACAAATATGTCATTTTTGTTTATCAGTGTCACCCTCTCATTTTAGATATTGACAGGCTTTTTTGCTTTTGTTCTCTATTTTTATTAGGCCATGAGAACAAAAGTACTCACATTTCACTCATTAAAAACTAATTGCCAAACCAAAGGAAACTATTTTAGAATATTTAGTAATTTGTGCTGTTGTTCTAATTTATTTGAAGTTTATATGTATAGTAATTTAGGAAATTAGGAAAAGCAGCATAATGCAGTGAAAGGATTATGGGCCATTGAAAAGAAACTTGGGTTTAAATCCTGCTTCTAAAATTATATGGCCATGAGCATATCACTTAACCTCTTAAATCCTCAATTTCTTCATCCTTAAAATGGGACTAATAATGCTAGTTGTTTACCTCTCAGAATCAGATGTGAAAATGTATACAAAATGCTTTGCATATGATAAAGTACTGTGTAGGGACATTTTTTATTATCTATATTGCTTCTCAAATAACGGCCATACTTTGAGGTCACTTTTCCCTTTAGCATAGACAATGCAATGTTTTCTTAAGCTGAGAGTTTTGCGATACTTATCCCATCTGCTCTATTATTCTTGAAAGTTTCTCATTCATACTAAGAGTTGCATATTGAACTGAATTTGATGAAAAAAATTGTAGTGTTGAGTTTTTGGAGATTGTAATTAATGAGCTAGTTTTGAGGATGCTTAAACTTGGAAGCAAAACTATTTGCCACATCTTCTCATTTAAAAGTATCTTGGGAGAGTAGATAGAGTGCAGGTCTTAGGAGTGGGGAAGATGGGAAGACTTGATTTGAAAAGTTCTAAGATTCTTTTCTGAGACTTTGTTACAGAAAAGTTGTGGTTCTACATTGGTAGATAATAATGGAAGGTAATGAAAGGTTCTTCCCTAGAGCTCCCTATAATGGTGAAATTATAGCTCTACCTTTTTTTAAATTCCCTCACTTAAATCTCAACTCTTCAGCCTACTACTGGGTCAGTAAAATAAATCAAAGTCAACAAGAGAGACACTTTTTAAAAAATCATTTTTTCCCATATATGTATACACTACGACAACCGAGGGATAACCTGTGCATTACAAATAGTAGCTGGTAAAATGCATAGTTCATAATTAATTGAAGGACAAAGAAGTTTTAAAAAGTAAAGCAAAAGTTTTGTTTTTTACCCAGAATTTAAGCTTAAGCCAAAGGGCTAATATTGATATTAAGGGGTTGTAGTAAAAATAATAACACCATTTCTTCCAAACAAATTCAAGATATACCCTCATGATATAACCCTGGCATAACTCAAGGTGAAATAGCTCTTAGTAAGCAGTACTGGCTATTTTGGGTCTTCTGGGGAACATGCCATTAAAATAACTATCGCCTTTTAGCCAGTTTAAGTAGTTATTCAAAACTGGTTTTTATAATGCCAATCAGAGTAGTATTTTAATACTTACTTAATTTATTCCATCTTCTATAATACTGTTAACAAGCCTTCCCTACCTATTCACTTGCTTTGTTTCAGTAATAATGTTCTGATATAGTAGTGTTTGGGAGTCTTAAGTCCAAACTTGTAGGGGAAAAAATAAAACTCACTTTGTCTGCTTAGCTTCATTGTCTGTCTGTCTGTCTCTCTCTCTCTCTCTCACACACACACACACACACACACACACCCTACTCCTTACACCCTTACCCCTCCAATAAGTATAAGACTTATAGTAGGTAAAAGTAAATGGTCAGAAATGAATCAATTTAATTTTAATTTTTGTTTCTTGCAGTTGCAGTACTGCAAGTGTTGCAGTACTTGATTATATCCAGTTGAGGGCGGTTGTTAGCTAGTTAATATAATTTAAATTTTATATTAGTTAAGATCAAGTTATTCTTATTCTCCTCCCTTATGTCCACTGAAACTTAAAAGTTGTGGACTTTTCCTCCTTTGTATAGCACAATGTATATATCACATATATGTTTTGTCATCTGTTTTTTTTTTCTTAGTTTTTTTTTTCTGTACTAATTTTTTACAAATATAAAAAGTAATTTTAAATCAGAACTGCTTTTTCAGTATGACCTGATCTCAAGGAAATGAGTGATAAAAAACCTTTTATTCCCAATTTTAATTTTGCCACTTTGAGAATTCAGTTTCATTCATTCATATCTATCTATATCTATATTTAGATAGATAAATAGATAATAGATATATAGATATATACTTTTAAAAATGCTTGTCAAAGTTTTTTTTAAAGGAATTTTATAATATGTCATTGAAAATTAAAATCATTGTCAAGAAGTTGGAAAATCTTGCAGTATATGATCAAGTAGCCACATTTGTTACATCACTGTGTCCCTTGTTGTTTTTTTAGTTGTGAAGGAATCTGCCATAAAAATATCAATTAATAAAAATATGTGTTATTTACTATTTCATTTGAGTTTCAGAACAACCGTTGGAGGGTAGGAGCTATTATCTCCATTTTAGAGAGGAAGAAAGCTGAGTTGAGAACTGTCAAGTGATTGATTGGCTCGCTATTAAGCTTCTAAAGCAAGACTGGGACTCAGTACTAATGTAATTGTCAGCATCAATGGAATGAACCAGATTTAAGTCAAAAAAAGATAATCTCACTATCATTTAGGGAATGCCCAGAAATGTAATTGGGGGGGAGGGGAGGGGTTATCTTAGAAGATGGAATAACTTGTCCCTGAGCAACATCAAATCAAGGCTGAGGATATTAAGAGGGTAATTTTTGTTTCAGTGCAAATTGGAATAGTTGGTTATACATCTAAAACTGGAAAGGATAGAAAAGACATTTTACTGAGGAGAAAACAAGAGTTCCAACAAGGTGGGGAAATTTTACCAAGATAGAACAGATAGTAAGTGGCAGATGGGATATTTGAAACTTTAAGCTTCTACTACTCTTCTGTTTTCATACTTCCCTAATTTGATGAATAGTCACATTGGTTGTGTGCAATGTAAACATGTGTCTTTTTCAGTATTGTTATTTCTAGAGATGGAGGGGAAAGCATTGACTTTAGAACTTTGATTTGAATCCCAGTTCTAACTAGACATATGTTTTCAGGTCACATTTCACTTGAACCTCAGTTTCTTCATCTGTAATATGAAAAGTCTTTAAAATTCTTTGAGTTTAGAGACTAATTTTTATCACTTTGGGCAAGTCATTTAACCCTGTTTTCTTATCAATTTTTTCATGAATAAAATGAGCCAGAGATGGAAATGACAAAACCACTCCATTATCTCTTCTAAGAAAACCTAAAATGGAGTCATAAGTTGTACACAACTGAGCAATAACAAAAAAAACATGTTTTATCTGTATTAAGTATGTTTTAATGGAAATTTTTTTTTCTAAATAGCATGAATGAGGTGTTAACAGCTGGTGGATGCAGAGCTAGACAGCATAAGGAAGATCTGAGTTTAAAATCATACCACAGATACTTATTATTAATGTGCACTTGGGTAAATTAATTTAATCTCTTGGCCTTAGTTTCCTCATAGATAAAAATGATGGAATTTGTTAGTATCTACCCCACAGGTTTTTTGTGAGAATCAAATGAGATAACATTTATTGTACTTTGCTTATTATAAGTGCTTATAAAATTACTATATATGGGGGCAGCTAGTTGGTGCAGTGGATGGAGCACTAGCCCTCCAGAAGTCAGGAGGACCTTAGTTCAAATCTGGTCTCAGACACTTAACACTTCCTGGTTGTGTGGCAAGTCACTTAATCCCAATTGCCTCAGCAAAACAACAACAAAAAATTACTATATGAAGAGAAAGTATGTAAATATCAAATTTTCATATTCATTGGAGTGGACTCAGTATCATTGTAAGACTGAAATGAATGTATTGGGGGGGAAAATATCTCTCAGTCATGCCCTAAAATTTAGATAATGGTTTTCATTATGAACTTTCACCTAAATTAACCTAATCAATTGACACATTAATATAAATATATAGTTTGCATATCTATATATATACAAACATATATTCACATGGGTATATATACACCTAAGCCTCTCATCATACATAACAACAGGATTATTATGAAAGAACTTCATAAAATATAGAGCGTTAAAATGTAAAGTATGATATATATAGAGAGCGTTATAATGTCAAGTATGATATACATATGGACACCCATATATATATCATACTTGACATTATAACGCTCTATATTTTATGAAATTCTTTCATAATAATCCTGTTGTTATGTATGATGAGAGGCTTAGGTCAAATTACTTATTCACAATCTTAAGAGCACCTAAATGCTGGTGCTCAGAGTGGAACCCAGCCCTTTTAACACTAAATCTAGCATTCTTCCTACTAGCCTACAGTCTTTCTGTGTCTATGTGTGTTTATATGAGTAGGATCATTGATTTAGAGTTAGAAGGAGTCTTGGAGGTCATTCAGGTTTGGTTTTTTTTCATATTGCAATTGAAGAAACTCAAGGCCAAAAAGATGTGAAATGCTTTGCTTCATATTCCCAGATATAAAGTGCCAAGTCAGGATTCAAATTCAGGTCCCCTGACTTCATTCAAATCCACCATCCACTGTGCTGCTTCTGTTAGTGCACTTCTGATTAGTTTTTAAAGTGTTCTTTAAATGGTTTTCAGTTTTAGTATAATTCGGTTTCCAAATGTTGGCAAAGAAAGATCTCAAATTTTCTAAGAAAAACTCTGGTTCATAGTTGTCATGTTAGAAGGTGGACGTTGCAATTTAGTATAGCTTTCTGTGCATGTGCTTCACTACTTTGCATGGGAGGTCTACCAGCTGTTTGACTGGCAGGAGCAGACTGCTTTCATTTCAGTCGTTTATAATTCCTGGCTATTCTAGGATAGTTTGCACTTTACCAAGCAGCAGACAGGTCAGGACATTAGGAGGAGAAGTTTGAAAGACATAAGCAGCAGGCTTTGGGTTCTTAACTTTTATTTTCATTTCAAGAAATATTTTTATTTGGTTACTACTGGACCTAGCAATGTACCAGAGTTATATATAAAGTGATCAACAACTGTAAGTTTTTTAAAATGTCAAAACCAGGAAAAACTACTATAAACCATGGCTTGGTTCCTGTTGATCTCAAAAATCCAAAAGAGCCTCTACCTCACCAAACTGTGATGAAGATTTTTAGCATTAGCATCATTGCCCAGGGCCTCCCCTTCTGCCGGAGACGGGTAAGTCTGGAAAGGTTGTAAAATATCATCATATAATGAGTATTTAAAAAGAAAACATGCAAAAAATGGTTTAGCACACCATTACAGAATTTTGAAAATCAGAGTACTTATGTGTTTGAAATCATGTCAAGTCATTCTATAATGTTTAGATTGTTTCATTGTTGGGGTGAGAAGGACAGAGTACACTGGTCCATGTTTTTTTGGAAGTGTCTATATTTGTTTTTATGTGGTAAGGATCATGAAACTGTACTAACTGCTAATTGTACATTTTGAAATCTTATGAAGTAAATACAAAAAAAGAAAAATTATTCAGTTTTCTCATTTTTTTGGTAGGGGGAAAAATAAGAATATTAAATGCTATATTTTTGCAGATGGAAAGTACAGTTTTGGTACCTGAAAAGATTTTTTAGGAACCAAATATTTGGAACTGTATACATTATTTTTTCTATTCTTGAATTTAAACTTTAGAATTAATAGAATTTTATTTATTTATTTTTTGCTGTTGCAGAAAATAAAAATAGCATGTTACTCTGTGGAAGTTGTCATATAGTTTATATATAGACAATCCTGAACTGTTAAAGTAACTGTAGAATTAGATTTATGCTATTTTGCTAGTAACCCTCATATTATTATTTGTGGCTTTGGGGCTATGATTTTTAAAAGCGATATAACAACTTAATAATTAATTTTTTGGAATCATAACTAGTATGGTGATTTTATTTTCATCTTAGCTTTTTACCATGAGAGTTTTCTGTAGTATAGTAAGTTATTAGGTCCCAAATATACTTATTCAGTAAATTTTTCAACAAGAGAGCTTAGTTGGGTAGAATTGATGTAGATGTTTGAGTATAATAATTCCAAGTTCTGATCTTTTTTGTATTTAGAAATAAAACAAACTTCTAAGAATATTTTTTCTATTCTAATAAATTCTTTCTTCAATTTTGCATATTTCTCTTAATTCTATATACACTTACATACATACATATACACACATAGTATGTGTTTTTTGTTGTTGTTGTTGTTGCTTGTTTTTTACATTTTTCCAACCCTGTTTTGCCTGATGGGAGCCATATTAAAACAAAGTTAAAATATTTTGTACATATAATTTGAAACATTTTAAATGGATTCAGATATTACAACTTGCCACATTTCCCATTTTGGTATTGCTATGTGTCTCTGAAGAATTTGCTATTCTTTCTTTCTTGCTTATTCTAATAGAAGTTATTGCTATGGAGTTATTAATATACTATGTCTATTAATGTTATTAATATGTTACTATGTCAATATGTTGTTAATATACTATAATATTACTAATATATAAGAAGTTATTAATATACTGTGTTTATTAAATGAGCACCACTGTTGTATTTTAAGTATGAAAGCTTCTCATAAGTTTCAGATCATGATAAATTTATCACTTTGAAAATTTATACTGTGTAAAACTCACAGAATTATCATGCCAAATTAAGAAAATAAAAGATTATTTTCTAGAATTGAAATTCCAGCAAACTTGTTTTTCTTTTTCCTTGGTAAATATATTTTTAAAAGCTACTATATTTCATTATTATGTAAGTTTTCTGACCTCCTAAATTTGGGTGTGTTTGGTGCATTTATTAAAATATTCTTGAAAGTTTTTGATGAGATAGCATTGTTGCCTCTGAATGTATAATACTTGTTAGTGCTGTCTCTTTAAAAAGCTCCACAAATCAACCCTTCATGTTGTACCATTTTAATTAAGTTTAGAAGATGAGATTTAAACTTTTTTTTAGGATTCACAAATTGTTTTAGCGAGAAGTAACTTTGTAGTTATAAGTATTTATACAAGGATATTGCTGTTGAAGTGTCCCATTTAACTTTTCTTAATATTATATAGATGATAATTTTGTTTTAGCAATATTATTGATTTAAATATAAATAATAAAACTGACATTTGAATGTGTAGAATATACTTTTTGTTTGCTTCCCAATTGATTAATGCCTACTGTATTATTTAAAATCTGTGAGTATTAGCATTATAGGGGGGAATATGCTAATAAAATTTAGTTATGTCTTTGCTTCTGGTTATGTCAGACTATTCCTTGTTGAATGACTTTCTTTTGTTCAAGTTTTTTTTTCCCTTAAACTCTTTAAATGAAAAAAAAACTCAAATGTATATATTCTGTTTTTCTTAATTTACTATAAATGGTCTCAATGCACAAAACATTACCATCTATAATTTGGAAGGCGTTTTGAGAGTAATATTGTATAGGGTGCTGTTGTTAAATTTAAAAACTAAGGTTTCTTAAGACTGAATTGTCTTGGACTATAACATGTTAGTGTGTTCTTTAATAGTTTAAATCAAACAATATTTGAAATGACTAGTGTAAAGGTTAATGCTATGACATTTAAAAAAATACACCAGACTGTGACAACTACAGTCTTAATTATTTTCACTTCTAGAAATAATTTCATGAAATTTATGATCTTAGTGTCATGATAAATTGATAGTGTAATATGTAGGTGTATACTCAGCATGTTTCTTAGTGCTGATTTATTATTAGTGCATTTAGTAGTATTTTCTTTTTTTAAAGTAAAACTATATTTTTACTTCATATTTTCCTTATTTAAGTATTCTGAATAATATATTAAAATGTATAATTAAATATTGATGTTGAATAAAAATTGGTAAATACCGGTTATTTTCTCTCTCTATATTTAAAGTAAAGAAATAGCCGACTGCCATAGTTTATAGATGAATATTGCCCTTTAGTGTTTCATATGCCCTTGGACATGAATCATGTACTAAATGCGTAGTAGAGGCATCAGCATCATTTCCTGCCAACGTGAGGAGATGGCCAAGGAAGGTGGGTGGGGCATACTGATCCCTCAGCACAGGGGCTTGGAGTTCATTGGACCCTTCATTGTGTTGTCTGAGCTGGCCAAAGAAGGAAATATGTGAATAAAATAATAATTGATAGTTTAAAGGCAATTTTCAAAGGCTTATATTATGTGAAATACACACACACACACACACACACACACACACACACATACATACACACACACACACACACACGCACATATATACTGTTTATCATAAGACATTCCTTGAGCTACAGAGACATACCTTTTAAATAGCCCAATAAAAGATGTGGACCGGCTAATATCTAGAGACACACACATACATGAAACTTCCTAAACATAGTATAATTAAATATATATATATTCTTTAAGGATGTACTAGGTTGAGGATATCATACTAGACATAGGAGATTAAAAAAAAAATCGGTTCTGAAACATTTCTGAAAGTGGCTGCATTATATAAGGAAGAAATAACATCCAGTGGAAATAATGGAGTATAGGTTGAAAATGAGAGAGTGAGAATGCGAGTTGTCACTTAAAGAGATTGGCAAGTAGTGAAAGAAGGCTTAATAGAAGAGCAGCGAATCTGTTCTTGGTCCCTGATTCCAGCTTCAGTCTGTCCATATCCCTTATAAAGGAAGTCCCCAACTAGAAAATGTGAGAATAAATAAAATATGGACTGACAGTAGGGAGTTGAGGGCAGACCAGTGGAACCTAATATAGGAAGGAAAGTAGTACAAGTTAAAAGTCGGAAAGGGAGGTTGGTGCAGGAATAGTGTCTCAAATAGCAGAATCAATTATTTATACTTCCTGAGGCCATGGGTAATCAATGAGCCTTGAATTGGAAATTATTTTGAGCAGAATGATGCATTAGGAAGATTAGTGAGTGGTGATGGGGGAAATGGATCCTTTCCATGCTTTTCTGCCTGAACCCAACTTCCACCTCAGATCTATAGGCTCAAGTGCTAACTCTGGGAACTTGGACCTCTGAGTCACTACACCATTTCCTGGCCATCTCTCTGCCATACTCTATTTGAGGACAGCAAATAATTAAGCAAGTAAGCAAATAAATAAATGGAATTGCCATTTCTGGGGGAGGGGGGGATTGTGTCTCAGTTGTCTTAGCACTTCAATTGCTAATCCCTTTGAGTTACCTCTTCAGAGCATTCCTACCTGGCCACTATGTCCTTATATATGTTGTCCTATTGTTTAAGAATATAATCAGCTTGACATTATGGACTATCCCTAGCCTTTAGCACAATGTCCTGGTACATATTAAGCATTTAAATGCCTTTTGATTCATTCATTCATCATTCAATCAATCAGTCTAGAGGAAATAAAATGGAGTAAGTGCTACCAGTTAGAAAGATATCCTAGTGATCTAGGGGGAAAAAAAGGTAATGAGGGATGCCCTGAATAGAAATGATTGTAATAGAAAGCAAAAGAACATGATGGTTGTGAAATTGTTGTGGGTGGAATTGGTAACTGCCAACAATTTTTAATGGCAGGTGGTAGAGGGATGAAGTCCCTCTTCTATGCCATTTCATATAAATATATAGACCTTCAAGCCAGTTACCAAGCTGTCTTTGAGTTAATGGTTCTCCTTGGTGGCTCACTTAGGGAACCAAACCAAGGAACTACTGTCTCTCTATCTCCTTTGGCTCATATGTGCTCTTCCACTCCTCCATATTCTTCCCTTACTCTCAGGCTTTTATTTCTCATAAAGAATTATTTATGAACATCTTTTCAATTCTTGTCTAGATATCTCAAGAAACCTTCATTCCTTTCCCACTTATAAATCCAAACAGAAAGATTATAATTGGTAAATAGTGCTAATAACATACTGGTATGTGAAAAAACCAACAAACTCATAAAGGCAGGGCTGCTTATTTATTTATTTGTTTGTTTGTTTTAAGCATTAAAAAAAAAAAAAAAAACATTTTGAATTATAAATTGTCTTCCTTCCCGCCCTCACTTGAGATGGCAAGCAACACGATGTCAATTATAGATGTGAAATCATGTAAAGCTTATTTCTGTATCTTTTTAAAAGCAATAAAAATAAAGTGAGAAAATTATACTTCACTTTGTTCTCTCTCTCTCTCTCTCTCTCTCTCTCTCTCTCTCTCGAGGTGGATAGAATTTTTTCATCATCAGTCCTTTGGAATTGTCTTGAGACATTGTATTAATCAGAGTAGTCAACAGAGTTTTAAGTTTTGAAATAAAATTAAGTATAAAAATAATCTATCTCATCAATTCAACATTTATTCAAATTGACAAACATATACAACATACTTAATATGTAAAATGTACTGCAAATATAAAGATAGAAGCAAAACGGTCTCTACCATTTTGGAACTTATTATGTTCCACTTCTAAAATCTCTGAAAGTACCCAGAAGTTAATTTTGACACAAGTCTTATCTCCTGTTTTCCTTTATAAAACAATGTTTTCCCTCAACATCAACATTCAAAATTAATAAAAACTCTTGTATGCTGATTTTTCTTGATTACTTTTATACAATAATTTGCAGTTATTTTCATTAATGTTTCAGATGCTCTGCAGTTAAATAACTCAAGAATCTGGTTGGTTCTATGGTTTAATTTTCTCTTGGAGAGCATAGTCTAACCTTCAAAGAATTGACTTAGAAATGATATTTTGGAGCAAAACCTATACATATATATGTATACCGATTTGAAATTTCCTGTGAACATTATACGTTTAGAAAATTATCTCCTGTGATGGGCAAAATTTCAAGCTTATGTAAACTGCTGATGTCTTAAAACTTGTGCCCAGTTGGGAAATCTTAGTGGTCATAAAGGAATATATTTTTTTAAGGTTGTATTATCTTAACCAGCCTTATACTATGCTTTCCCAGTTTTACCACATTGTTGAGTTAGTACTGCTTAGCAAAAATGTTTTGATAGATTTAGACTTGTAAAGGATATTAGAATCAATCAGGTCCAACCTTTTCATTTTATAGGTGAAAAAATCAAGACATGGAATTGAATGACTTACCTCAAATCACAAAGGCAGAATTTGAATTGAAAACTTCTTGACTCCTAAAGCAGTATCATATCTACTCTGTTATGCAGTTATGAATAGAGACGCACAACTAGAACTTTAAGAAAATTGGAAACAAATTTTGATTAAGATTTAAATTAAAATACTTTAAAAAATTCTAGTATCACAATAGAATATTGGCATTGTGCTTTTTGATGAATTTTTTGTTCATTATTAAAAAACAGTTTGCTTTGATGATATTGGAGGGACTTATGTTTAAAAATCCCCTAATTATTATTTTGTCCTAATTCTGAGATATTTAGATGCATTGTGCTTTTTTGACTTAAAAATTTGTGTGCCTATTTTTCACTTTGAAAATATCTTAAGCTAATTGACTTTCTCTAATGCTTTGACTTATGTTTCTTTAGGATTTGTCCAATATTTTAGCATTTAACTAATCAGCTCATTGTGACCCAGTTCTGCAAAAGGACTGAAAGGATTTGGCCGTTTTTCAGAAAGCAACTGGTTTAGTTACAATCTTTTTAAAGTTCAGTAGGTACTGTAATAGATCCAAGAGTGCATACACAGGGGCCTGATGGAGAGTCAAGAGTCAGGAAGACTTGGTTCAAGTTCTCCCTCTGACATATAATAGCTCAATGGCACTGGCACTTTATTTAATTTCTCAGTGTCCCAGAGTATTCTCATAGACTTCAGAATTCAAGAGGACCTAGTGATCTACAATGATGAAGGGAATTTTCATACTAGGAGTTCCCTTCAACAGTTTTGCCTCTCCAAAGTTAGTATAGACATGGAAAGTCAACCATCAGTATTTCTGGTAAAATGAATTATGTATAGGGGGTTACTATTTGCATATTCCCTAAATCCCTTGAAAGAGAATAGATGGAGATTTGTAGCAAAAGCAATCTCTTTATCATGTTCAAGAAAGAAATAATGTTATTATTGGATTTTAGGAATGAAAGATTCTATCACAAAATTTTATGTTTTGTATTTTCTCATCTTTATATGATTGTCTAATATGATGTAAAGAGAAGAGGGTAATTTGGAATATTTTTAATCAGAGTATTACTGTTAGTAAAGTCCCTTTAAAAAATAACTGTTTCTTTAAGTCAAACCAACTACTTGAACTGAAACAGTTCTCTGCATATCTTTATTATTTGTCATGAAACAACTAAAATGTTGGAATAGGCTGCTTCTTTCATTATTTCTTTAAGTTTAATACTTTAATTTCTGTTTTCATAGTCTTATTGTTTACTGAACTTCTGCATTTGGGAGTGTTTAGTGCATTGTATGTGCGGTTCAAATGGGAGCCTTTCCCTAAGCATGTTGCTATTAATAAACAGCACCATAAGATTACTTCTCACATTAACTGCAGCAGCTGACCGGAATGCTGGCATATTTCTTAGAGCACCACTGCATTCTATCTTAACATTTTTATCATAGCTATGTCATATAAGAAGAGTCATGTCTTAACATTTTTTTTGGTTTTGTAGACTACTGCTACATTGTCAACTTTATTGCTATTTATTTACTACTTTATAGCATTGGAAATTGTCACATATTAAAATAGTGTATGTTTATATGTATATATGTATATATACATATATGCATATATGTGTGTAAGTATATATATATATATATATATATACATACATATTTTTCAATTAAAACTATCAACACTGATTCTTTTCCTGTATTTTGTTTTGCCTTCTTTCAGTAGAATTCAATAAATATTGTCTTCTATTTACTGGGTTCTTCTTCTCTTCCCTCCTCCTTCCTACTTCCAGTTCTCTGTAATCTTTTACTTTATACCTGGATAAGCTACCATAGACCATCTTGCATAGCATTCTAATTTTTCAGAAAAAGCAACTAAGGACCACTGAAGTGAATTATGCAATTTTGCATAATTAGTGATGGTTAGTGATGGACACGATTTGTTTTTGTGTAAGTGTATCATTCTATGACTAAAAAGGAACGAGGTGCTTAGTAGGTAAGTGTCAGAATGAGGTGCTGGGTGAAACTGCATCATCATAACACATATAGTTGTCATTTTTTTTGGTGGTGAAACACCCAGAAACAAATTGTGTACTTTAGCACTAGAACTAGATGAGTTTAACCATTCTTTAACCAAAGAAGTCCTTTGGCAATCTGCTGAAGCCTATGGTCGTCTTCTCAGAATGTCTTTAAATACATAAAATAAAGTATTATATTATAAAAGAAAATGATTATTGAAATATTTATTAAAATAATTTTTAAAAATGAGTTCATGAACCCCAGGTGAAGAATCTCTCCCTTAGAGCACGCCTAAATTCCAGTGGAATTAGAGTTACAATGTTCAGGCTAAGAATGTCTCTGCAGATCAACACCAGGTGGCAGCAGCAGCTTCTACTTTGGCTGCTACCTGTTAATCCAGACAGCACAGAAATGTCAGGAATGAGATGAGAGTCATTGTCACATTCCAAAACTTTATCTTGACCCTGATTAGAGGCCTATATTAATGACTGTTTCAGCTTCACATAGTGATTGCTCTACTGGATAGATTACTACAGTTTAAGCACATAAAACCTTCTTAATATAGGAGACAAATCACAGCAACTTAGAGTTAGAAAGCCCTTTGAGGCCATCTACTTGAACATCAACTTCGAAACAAAGGGACTTAAATAATTTTTAAAAATAAGGCTTTTGTTGATAATTTAGTCTGAGTAAAGTAATTTTTTTCTTAAGAAACTGAATCTCATATTGATTAGTTTTATAGAACTGCTCCTCCTACCCCTTGCCTTTAATTTTTTCTTCAAATAAGAGTTATTTCTTTAGAGAGAGGAGGGGTGTAGTTGAAAAGGAAGGTGTTCGAGAATCAGAAAAGATCCTAAAAATTAAAATGAACAGAAATTTTATTAGAGAAGCTTTAGGTTCACTTAAATGTTACTCGTATTGTATACTAAACCAACCTGACTTTATAGTTGTAGGATTCTGAAAGTCAGTTAATCTCTGTGAACCTCAGTTTGCCCATTTGTAATATAAGGCAATAACAGTATTCACTTCATAGGACTGTGAAAATCAGTTGAGATCATATATGTAACGTTTTATATATTTCAAGTTATTGTTTTAATAGAAGTCTGAGGACTTGTTGCCACTCTTTGATTTGTAATTTGGATTGACAAGCATTTTCCATTAGCTCTGAGAGATTGGTTTTGTTTCCAATCTGAGAAAGGAGGTAAAACAAGTCAGTCCTGAGAATTCTTAAAAGTACACATAGTCTTTTGAGATACAAACTGAGGGGAAGTAATGGGGGCTTCAAGAATTGAGCTGCTTCAAAAGAGTCAAGATAGCATCCCTGGCTCTGCCTAGAACTTAATGAGATGGACCAGAAAGAATTGGACTATAAAGGTATGTATGGGCAAACTGAAGGGATGAAAATAAAAGGAATTTTGAGTAGCAGTGAAGGAAGGGAAAGAGAGGAGCCCCTATGGAGAAAGACAATTGTTATATTTTTGTTGAAAATTGAAACATTAAAGTTTTTTTAAGTCCTTAAGACATTTCTACATATATGAAACACTGACTATTGAATGTGGTCCTCTTTGTGAGGTAGAATTTGTGAAATTTTAAAATCTCCCTATGAAGGACTTTTGTTCAATTAATTTCAGATTCATATATTAATGATGTCTCTTGATTTATCATTAAAGCAGAGGGCAGAACTATTCTTCTGTGCAAACAAGACGAATTTATGAATTTGCTAATCTGCTTTGAATGTCAGCTTTTAGTTGTTGTTTTGTGTATGTGTGTGTGTACACATTGAAGATTTCTGAATGGAGGAATAACATGGTCAGAACTCTGTTTTAGGCAGCTGTTTGGAAAATAGATTGGAAAAGGAAAACAGGAAGGAGCGTATTGCAACAATACAGGAAGTTCTGAATAATATCGTTGGTGAGACTTCCTCCAGGTCATATAAGTAGTCAAACATCTTTGGAAACCTAGTAAGATATTTTAAGTGAAGGTGGTTGTAGTAGTCAGGAAACTTCGTACTATGTAGTAAATCAGAAAATTAGTTACATTGTTACTGGATACTAAAGTTAAATACAATAATAATATATAATATTATAATATAATATCTAATAATAATAATAATAGCTAATATTTATGTAGTACTTAATATATTATAGGCCCTGCTAAGTGCTTTATAATTATTATCTCATTTGATCCTCACAACAAGGTGCTGTTATTACTCACATTTATAGACGAGGAAACAGGCCCACAGAAATTGTGACTTTCTAATTAGTGTTTGAGTTTGGATTTGAACTCAGATCTTCATGCCTTCCGGCCAGATGTGCACCATCATTTAACTATGCTTTGTATAGCTGTCCCGTTAATTAAAAAAAACTACATGGAAATGTATCTAGTTTTGCCCACTATGTGCTGATACATTACTTTTTTTTTTGTTGAGAATTTTAAGTGCTTGCTAGTTTTTTCCCATCAATATATCTTACTCCTTGCTGTGTTCTCTTTGAGCCAATGACCTGGTCTTATTGTTCCAAGATAGCCCATCTGTAGTCATGTGTATATCCTGTTTGTGTGTTTGTATGTATATTATATTATATACATATATACATATCTACTTAAGTGCATATACATGTTTAAGTGTGTAGAAGAAAAAGATGGACACTAAAGAGATGCCCATCAATTGGAATGTTCATATTGTGGTATATTAATAGAATATTATTGTGCCATTAAAAATGATGAGAAGGGACAGTTTCAGAGAAACTCAATCAAAAAACATTTGTTAAGCACCAATCACTTGCTGGGGACTGTGCTAAGTGCTGGGGATTCAAAAAATAGGGTAAAGATCATCCCTGTTCTCGGGAGCTTGCAGTTGATTGGAAGAGACAGCAGATAAACATATACAAAGCAAACTATATAAAGGATGAATAGGAAATTTTTAACAGAGAAGGAACTGGAATTAAGAGGGGCTGGAGAAAGCTTCCTGTAGAAGGTGGGATTTTAATTGGGACTTAAAGGAAACCAGGACGATGAGTAATCTTAGTGGAGGAGGGAGAGAGTGTTCCAGGAATGGGGACAGCCTGAGGAAATGCCGGAGGTTGAGAAATGGCGTGTCTCGTTTAGGAGGCTTTGGGTCAAAGATTACTTGTATGAACTGATACAGGGTGAAGTGATCAGAACTGGAATATTTTATGTGGTAACAATGTTGTAATGGCAACAACTTTGATGAACTTAAGAATGCTGAACAGTTCAATGACCAGTCATGATTCCAGAAGACTGATGATGAACTCTGCTGCCCGCCTCCTGACAGAGAAGTGGCAGACTGAGGACACACACAGAGCATGGACACGGGCAGTGTGGGAATTCTGAAGTAAGTGAGGTTAGAGATTCGGAACCTCTCTGGTATTGTGGATACCACCATTCCTTCCCCTATTGGCAGTCTGTTGAAGTCTCTGAACCCCTTCTCAGAATTATTCTCAGAAGAATATTTTTACATGCATCAAACAAAAACTATATAGGATTACAAAGGGAAGCAATTATATTGAAATAGTTAACACATTTTTTTTTAAGTTCATAAATCCTATGTTACGAACATCCTCAAATAGATCATCAACAAGTATAAAAGTTACTTAGATAGTTCTAAATTATTTAATTAATTTCTCAAAACTCTTTAGTTTTATCCTGTCACAGCCCCAATTAAAAAAGGGTGAAATTTAAACCACTTAACTTGGCCTTTTAGAAACTTTTTCCTCTGTAATTTCTTTTCATTTGTATTGTCTTCCTTGCAAAAACTCTGTAGTCTAGCCAGATTAGTATATTTGGTTTGCCAGAAATATGCTTTGCCCTTTCTATCTTTTCTATCTTTTTTGTTCAGTTGTCCCTGCTTAGAATGCCTTCCCTTCTCTTTACCTAGCCAAATTATGCCACTTCTTTAAGGCCCCACTCAGATCCTTCCCTCTTTGACCATTCCAGTTATTCTCAATCTGCCTTATCTCCTGTGTTACTTTCTTCGCCTCCTTCTCTTCCTTCCTCTCTCCCTCCCCTCCTCCCCCCACTCATTTTGATGCTGATCATCTCCTGTCTTATGTTGTTCTTTACATGCTCTGGCTATACCAAAAGCTCTTTGAGAGTTGGGCTATTCATGTGATTTTCCTTAGATTTGGAATTCAGTACTGAGTTGTATGAAACATTTATTAAACAGCAGAAAATTTATTTTGAGAAGTTTCAAAAGAAAATTTCAGTAAGAATATGATTTTTTAAAATGTTTTCAAACTAGTTCTTCAAATATGAATCTGAATTTTTTTTATTATAGCTTTTTATTGACAGAACATATGCGTGGATAATTTTTTAACATTTACCCTTGCAAACACTTCTGTTCCAACTTTTCCCTTCCTTCCCTCTACCACCTTCCTTAGACGGCAGGCAGTTTCCTTATACATGTTAAACATGTTAAAGTATTGAATCTGAATTTTAAAAATATTTTCATTTCTTTATTCAGACTTTAGTTTACTGTTTAATTTTTAAATGATTATTTTTTTGTAATTTGTAAAGTAATATAAATTTACTTAGAGGTATGGGTTACTTGACTAAGGAAAAATAAATGTACAATCATTTATTTAGTGGGATTTAATTCTGGGAGTATCAGAAAGTTTTAAAGATTATTATGTATCTGTTTTAGTGGAGAGGATAATCAATTTTTGATGAGCAAAGGAACTGTGGAGTCTAGACATAGGGCACCTTGATCCCCCTTGATCCATTCTTTGTTTTCCAAACTTGTTTTTAACTATCTCTTGCTTTATCTTCATTTTGCATTTGACTAAGGGCCAGATGTTGTGGTCTCATTTTTAAGAAATGTGACTAATAGAAGAAGTATAAAACCTTAAGCTATCAGTTTCATAATTTAGCTTAATACAATTCATTACAATTTCAAGGGATAAAGTAAAAAGTAATGCTGAAAATCTTAAATACTTAAAAAGTTTAGAATAAATGTAATTTGGTAACTCTGATAATGCCTGATAATTCTTCAAAAGCAGTATAATCAGTATTTTGTTCAATGCTATAGTTTTAAGGTAAATAGTTTACATATGAACTCACTCAAAATTTAATGTGTAAATATTTAGCACTCCTCACTAGCATAAATGAGGCAACAGTGTGACACATTAGATAGAACACTGGGTCTGGAGTCAGGAAAATCTGAATCCAAATTTGTCCAGGTATATCAAATAGCTTTTATGACTCAAGCAAATCACTTCCCTTCTTCTTGCTTCAATTTCCTTATCCATAAAATGGGATAATGAGCACTCTTGCCTGTCAGGATTGTCATGAGGATCAAATGAGGTAATATTTATAAAATGCTTTGCAAACCATAAAGCATGATAAAAATGCTAGTCCCTAACATTAATATAATGATACATTCTAATCAATGACTTCCTATTAGAATGTGTTTTAATTAAATGTCCTGTTTTCCCCTTATGTTGCTTTAGGAATGATTTTTTTATTTTAATGTACTAGTTTCAAACTAACTTATATTAAGTGTCTACTATATGCCTACACTTTGACAGATGCTGAGGCTACAAATGTAGTAAATAAAATGATCCCTACTTTTGAAAAACTTCTGGACAACAGGGACATGTATAAAGAAAATTTACACAATGGATTTAGGAGGGAGAAAAAGAGAGACAAGGAGAAAGAATGAGAAAAGGTTTCATGGGCAAGATGGAGTTTGAGTTTGTACTTGAAAGGAAGAGAGGAATTCTGTGAGGCAGGGGTGAAAAGAGGGTGAACAATGTAAAGGCAGATATTCAGGATGAATAGTGTAAAAACACTGAGACAAGAGATAAAGACAGTGTCTGTTATGAAGGGGAGAAGACCAGTTTGGCTTTATTTTGGAAGTGTAATGTTCTTTGAGGCTAGAAAGATAGTTTGGAACATGTTGTGAAAATAATTTGAGGATAGATTGGGACCAGGCTGTAAAGAAGTTTAAAAGCTAAACAGAGTTGGTTATATTTCATCGAAAAAGAAATAAAAGAACCACTTCAGTTGATTGAGTTAGGGCAGAAATATGGTCAGATTTGTGCTTAAGGAAAATTGCTTTGGCAGCAGTATAGAGTATGGACTGGAATGGAGAGATACTTGAGGTTGGAAGATTGGTTAGGCTATAGAAGTAATTATGAAGATGGATGTCATAGCTGAAGCATTGAAGGTAGAATTAGCAAGATTTGGCAACTGATTCTAAATGTAAGATGAAGGAGCATGAGGACTTGAGGATAATATCACACTTATATACCTGGAAGGCTGTGAAGGATAGTGGTGTCTTCAATAGAAATAATCAAGTTTGAAAGAAAGTGAGGACTTGGGGAAAATAAGGAGTTTTGTTTTTAATGTTTATTTCACACTAGGCTGTATTCCATCCTTCCTCAGAAAGTTCTTTATCCTGGAGAATCACTTCAGTTTTAATTCACGAACTCATACTTCATAAATTTTTTCTGCTCCTGGGACCCCTTCCTCTGTTTGGAGAGTTGAGAGTTTCTCAAAATCTATTCAAGGATGGTCATAGTTTTCATTAGATTTCTAAAGGCATCCATGACAAGACAAAAAAAAAACCAAAAATCTTCTGCTCTCAAATCATGAGAGATTCTTAAAATCTCTATATTTTCTATGCAATTAAAAGCATTTCCTTTTACAGCTAAGTAATGCGAATTTATACAACTGATCTTTTTGTCTAATTGTACTTAAGAACTTTTTTAGTGGAATATAAGCTTCTTGAAAGAATGAACTCTTTCAAATTTTTTCTTTTATTTTTCTAGTCTGTCAAAGTGCCTGACAAAAGTAGATGCTTAATAAATAAATGCTTATTGAATTTTTTCCCCTGAATGTGAGTATTCTTCCCAAAATGCATACTGTACCCCTCTGTTGCATCCATCTTACAGATCTCCCTTCTACCTATTTCTCATAAGTTCACCGTAAAAGATATGCTACTCATCATCATTCTGGGATCCTTCTTTATGTTCTTCGCATCACAAGGATGCCATTGGCACACATGGGAACATCTATCAGTTGTCCTTTCTCACCATGTGACCAATCAGTCTTTTTTGTTTTATAATTTTTTTATTAGCTCCTTTATATAACTTCTCTTCTGTAAGTCTTTCTTGATAATATAATAGAAGTAAAGCTTCAGGGAAAAAACTATTATACTATTAACAACAGTATTGGTAATGTATAACAAAAACCTGCCATCTGATTACTATAATTGTACCTATTTTTCATGATTTCAGATAGTGTCCACAGATAGTAGTATGTGTATTCTGGAGAAAGAAACATTATATCAGAAGTAAAAATTATCCTTTTCCCCCTTCTCTTTTCTCTCAAAATTTGTTATGGCTAGTGAGTTGCAAAATAGCTGTCATTTCTCATTTAGTGAACTGTTGCTTCTTAAGTACAGATTCTATTCTTTATTTTTCTTTTGAAGAAAGAATGGCCACATTTTGTTAATTGGGGAAAGTAGTGGTAAATACATATATGTCTAGTAGCTTAGGGTTTAGCACACGATTTAAACAAGATTTCCCTAAGACCATAGCAAATTTGTCAAGTGTTTTATTTAGTTTCTAATTTGTTAATAACTTGCACAAGTTTTTTGAAAAAAAAATTTTTCATAATAGGAAAATAACTCTTAACTCCATTGATTTATTAACATAGGCAATGATTTTTGACTTTCAGAAGCCTTTCTTTTTTATTTATTGGCTTAATTCTATTATGCAGCTCTCTTTATCACTATTAATAGGTTAAGGTAGGATTCTTAGATCAGTGATTATTTGCCAATGTAAGATCATCTTTCTAAGAATCATAATTTTTTTCTTTAAGGTTATCCAATGTTTGTCTTCTCTGAGATTTCTAGAAACTTTCATTAAATCCACTCATGCTTCTTGATAAATCTAATTCTGACCTTTTTGTTAATTTTTCTTTCACTGATTACAATACTGTTATGTCAGTTAAGTCTTGGAAATGAAAGTTAAGCATTGAATAGTAAACTGACATATATTTTTGGGTTTGTTGCTCGATGGCCTAAACACATATATGTATGTATATATGTATAGTGTGAGTTATTTGTACCTGTATTTAAAGGTACAATTTAGTTGAAAGGAAATGAAAATGATCAAGTCTGGAGAATACATATGTTTAAACTGAAACATAGATCAGAAGATCTATGATTTCATTGCTGTAGGCATTCCGTCCATTGAGTCCATCAATCATTAAACATTTAGCACTTAGTCTGTGCCAGGATTGTTCCTAAGCACCAGTGATATAAAGAGAGGTAAGAAATGGTACCTTTTGAGATAAATAGACCCATAAACAGGCTATTGCAGTAATGTATGCATGAAGTGATATGCGCTCCTCCCTCTCCTCCCCATTTCACCATCAGCTTTATGTTACAAAAGTAATATCAATGTGCTTTGGCAACAGACTTGATATGGACGGTGAGCCAGAATTAGGAATTAAGGATGACACCTAGATTGGAAGCCCAAGAGACTGAGAGGATACCAGTGCCCTCAACAGTAATAAAGATGTTTGGAAGAGTGGAAGCTTGAGGGAGAGGAGGGGGGCAGATAATGAATTCTGAGCCATGTGGCCACTTATTAGTGGGAATGACCTGAATGAAGATACCTCAGAAGAGACTGAGAAGGAACAAGGGTCTTCCCCATTCCTTGATATATGATATATGATCTTCATGATCTGTTTTAATCAAAAAAATCTGGTGGCTAACGTGTTGAAAAGGAAACCATCCAGATATGGATTAATCTTTAGGTACAATATAATATATGTTCTGCAATTAAACTTAATATGCTTGTAGTCACTTTTGTTTATAGAACTTAATGGAGGATTAACTTCATAAGTGAGTGTGTTTAGATCAGCAAAATGCTTCATGAGTACTGTCTAATTTTATACATACAATAATTCTGAGACTATAATGGGATTATTATCCTCATGCTACAGACACAGGAAGTCAAACAGAGGTTAAATGACTTAGTTAAGGTCATGGTATGGTGGTGTCTGAGGCAAGATTTGAACTTGGACCTTCCCGACTTCAGGTCTGGTCTTCTATCCATTGTAGTATCTAGTTACCTCAGTTCAGAAACTTTAAACCTATATAAAGATAATTTAAGGTCAAAAACTAGTTTTTAAAAATTGAGCTGTTTGTGCAATAATGGGCTTTTTAAAGGTTCAAGTTCTCTTTAGAAATAAGTGCATTTAGAAATAAGTTGAGACTTAAAAGGGGTAAAATGACACACCTTTACATTGTGACAAGATTCGAATCTCTTGGTTTCCTTAGAGCTCTTTGCCCTCCACACTTATGTTTAACTTATGTTTCTCATGAGCATTGCCTCAAGAAAGAGAAGATGAGGAAGCTCATTGGCATCTTGTTATTTTCAAAATGAACTATGATGGAGAAATCAGAGCTAAAAACTTGTGGACTTTATGGAAAAGAATATTTGTACATTATACTTTCTTTTCAATAAATTTCTGTAGAATTTTTAAAAATTAACTTTTGCTATTCTTGATCACAAATTAGGAAAAAATTATTTTTATCCTCTGTCTAATATTTTATTATTGTTTTATGTGGAAAAATTAATATCATTCATATGTGAGCAATTTTAGTTGAATAATTTAGACATTCCACTACAATGTATTTTTATTACTATATCAGTTATTTAAAATTGCATTGTTACTTACTGGCATGAACGTGTAGGGGCAGTATTGTACTATCTTCTTACTATTTTGTTGAATGATTCATTCAGCAAAGTAGTAAGAATGTTTTGTGTGTATGTATGTATGTATATAAAAGCTAAGAGTGTTACTGATAAATATCTTCAAAAATATACTTTAGTACTTAAAGCTGGACTGATTGCTATTTTAATAGCTAAAAATGGTTGCAAATTTTAATTTTTATATAGAATTTATAATTGCTACCTACTGCTAGGCATTAACTTTTCATAGAAACTTTTGTCTACTATTTCTGTTTGTGATCAAAGAACATGTTAGTTTAGTTAGGAAGAAAATGAATACAAAAGGAATACAAAATCCAAATGAGCTTCATGTTTCTTAAATTCCATTTATAATGCTTTAGTCAAAATGTGTTCCTCCCTTCTCTCTCTCCTTTTGAAAATTAGCAATCTCTTACCCTCATTCATTATCAACAAGCTATTCAAAGCGAGGAGTATGTATATAGTATAATTAATTGTATTTTGTTTTTGTTTTTGTTTTTAATTTTGTGTTGCACTTTTCTATTTTCTGTCATTTACTACATGTCTAGTGGAACACAACATCCATTTGGTAAAAAGTATCTTTACTTCATTATTTGTGGTTTAAATGAAAAAGTATTCTTTTAGCAATAAAACTATATTTCCATGACTAAGTATTAAAAATAAAATGAATATTTTCTTCAAGATCTAAACTTCCGTACTTTTTTCTTTATTCTGTAATTATTTCCAGTTGGTCTTTGTCTTATAAGATACCCTGTTTAGCAGAGGAAAAAATTATCCAACCCATACCTAAAATTGATTTTTTAAAACGGGGCTTCTTAAACTTTTTCCACTCATGATCCTTTTTACTTGAAAATTTTTTATGTGGTTTTGGATATTTAGGTATATAAAATAGGTATACAGATCAAACATTTGCTGATATTATAATTTCACAATCCCTACTTTCAGTTGTATGATTCCATGCATGACCTGCAGTTTAAGAAGCTTTACTTATAAATACATTTCAGACTTTTTCCATATACTTTTAATATAATCAATCAAACAGTCAGCTCTACTAATAGATTTCTTTAATTTGCAAAATGAGAAAATATTCCTCTATAATTTTGAAACAGCACAATTTCCTTTTGACAATTTTTGGTAATTCTCTGATTTCATGAAAAAAGAAAATACTTAGAATTAAACATATGATTAATCAGTAATTATTATCAATTATTTGATTATTTGGGGATCCTGGATATTTCCCTAGAATTCCAAAAATTTTAATTCCTTCCCAAATTTCTCAAAAAAGACATGAAGTAATAATCATGTGAAGGGTTTAATTAACTGCTAAAAATAATATCACTTGTGCTTACCTATTTTGTAGATATATCATAAAGACTAGTGAGAAGAACTGTCTTAAATTTAGCTCCCTTATCTAGATGAAAAAAAAAGCATACCTTCTTGATACTTTATTGGGTGTTCTAAGGATAGCTCTCTAAATTATATTTACCTCAGTTCAGCATGAAAATTCTGAAATGTCATGATTTGTTAGTACATAAAGTATATTATCTAATGGATTAATGTATGTTACTGAAAAATACTCTCAGTGAAACAATGATTTTAAATACTGAAACCATTTCCCTTTCTTCAGTTTCACAACTGAGTTGTGAATTAAGGAATGTAAGTATTCATGAACAACCTACCTTCTTTGAAAACTTTACTGATAAAGATAATGTATAATATATCATGAAACTAAAGAAATAAGAACTTAGAAAATCTGAAGAACTGGTTCATACATTTTAGCAAAAGTATCTGCAGTTTAGACTTGGGGGTAGCAGAGTCCAGGGTGGTAAATTGTGGTCTCTTTAGTTCTTTTCATTGTCTAGTTATCTGAAGACCCTTAATTTAAACACAAACCTCACCTCCTTCTCCATCGTAGTTAATCTGTTAAATTTGAACTGCAACTGCTTTATTGAGTAGAAGCGTTATCCTGCCCATTTTGCACCAGCTTTGTTCCTGAGCAGGATTTTTCAGCTGTTTGTGTGCATTACCATACAGCTGGTATGTAGAGGGGAGAAGGAAACAGGCAGAAGCTGCTCTGTCTGCAAGTCTAAGAAGCTCTTTTGCAAACAGGGTGCTAGCAGATGGGGCATGTGTTTGAACGGGTTTTACTGATAACAGAGTGCATTAAAAATCATTCTAAGGAAGTCGAAGGTCGGCCCCATGAATTCAAATCTTGAGAGGTATTCAGCCTTTTGAAAACCTTTATAGAATATTAATTAACCATGGTACATGAAAGTGATAAATGGCCTATGGGGCAAGGAGATACCATCCATATTGTTTCTTCTTCAATTTAATATGCTTTTATAATTTCTTAATAAATTTTGAAGATATTCATATCTTTGGGGCTTTGTCTTCATCTTATAGTGGATTTCATATTTCTAATTGGTTTCATTTACTTAATTTTTTTCACCTAAACATATTATTATAGACAAACTGTTTCTATAAAAGTAGTAAAATATGTATAGACTTGTTTTATTATGTCATAAGAAGGATAGCCCATTTAAAAGGCTTCTCATCCTTTCCATTTAAAGATATTTCTCCTCTAATAATTTTTAGTTCCATTATATATTTTGGTAGTTTGACATGTCTACCTTAAAAATTAGATGCCATTGTATATTTACTATATGTATATGGTATTAAAATTTCTCTCTGAATCTCATTGTTAGAGAAGTATTTTGTGAGCATGATGTAGTGAGAAAAGTACTGGATTTTGAACCCAACACTGTTCATCATGTGGTCTTAAGTAAGTCATTTAACTTTTCTTTACCTCAGATTCATCTATAAAACATGGAAGATATAATAGCTGTAAATTTATAGAAAAACACTTGGCCAAAATTATAGAGTTTTTCTAAGGACCTCTTCTCTTCCACATATAGTATCTTCTTATATGTCTGCTGCCAGTTGATAGTAATTTTTAAAACTTATAGAAAATTGAAAATAGACATTTTAAAATAACAAAATTATGTATTCAGCATCAACATTGTCTGCTAATCTATTTCCTAAGACAGAAAGTCATGAATCTCTTGAATTATGTTGTTAGAACAGAGATCTTAGCTATACAGCTTTTTGCTAAAACGTTAATTTCATCCTAAAGGCAATGGGGAAGTCATTGAAGCACTCAGTTATCATGATCAACTTAGTATAATGATTAAATAGACATGGGTTGGGCCATGAATAACTATATTGCCTAATAGCTTGAAATCAAGAGTCATAGCAATGATGGCATCCACTTACTTCACATCTACAGATAATGAAAAGAGACCACAGGCTATCTTTTTGTCTATTTATGTGTCCATCTTTCTGTATCTGTCCATGTTTTTAAAATCAGCAGTGTTTACTTACGTAAACTACACTACATCAAACTATGGCAGGGACAAAAAAAATGTAGAGAGCTTATTCATTGACCTTGTGGAGCTTACTGTATGGTTAAGAAATTGAAATGTGAGTTAATGAAAAGACCAGAAACCAATACAAGACATTATATAATCACATGCTCATTATTTGGTAGAATCTTTGATACTGTTAAGAATTCTAAGAAAATCTAAGGAAAAGGACTATGTAGGTTGGATAGTAATAAATTGACGCTCCTGAATTGACCCTCAAGTACTTTGTCACAAAGCAGATAAATTCTTCAACATTGCCCTTCCAGCATCCTCTTTCATTTTCTCCCCTCTTCTCTGGAAAACCTGCAATTGAGTTCTTCCTCATTTTATTTGAGAATACTTTATCATTCTTTTATGTACTCATGTTCTAAATTGTAGTGTATTTATCTACATATTTCATCTTCCCTTAATAGATTGTAAGCTCCTTGAAGGCAGGAGACTTGTTGTTTTTAACCTTAGCATCTTTATGACAGAACACAATGCATTGTAAATAATGAGGTGCTTAATAATCTTTCAGTTCCTAAATTTAGGTAAAGTTTCCTAGAGCAATGGATATATATTCAGAATTGAATGCCTGTTAAATCAGATTTAAATACTAGACATGAAGGTCATAGATCTTTTCCCTCAAAATCTTTTTTTGTTATTGTTTTTTTTAAACTTATGTTTTATAGTATCATAAGATTTAGGACTAGAAAATATCCTTAAAGAGTAAATCACCTTATTGTACAAATGAAAAGAATGAGCTCCAGAGAATTTGAGGGATTGAATCAAAGCTTAGCAAATATAAGAACCAAGATTCTTTCCAGAGCCTCTGACTTCAAATCTGGTATTCTTTCCATCATATAAAAATGCTAACAAGTGAGTTTTCCAAATTAGATATATGCATGAGGGTTTTGTTTTTTGTTTTTCCGCATTATTGTACATGTAGTACCATTTGAAATGTATTTATGGCTCTAAGAAAGAAATTACTTAAAATTACTATCATTTTTGGCCTCCAGTATTTGGATATGAAGCTTAAATTATTTCCTTTTTTTAATCAACTACTAAATATGGTTTTTTTTGCATTATATAACAGTGATTTTAAACTACAAATGATATTGATAATATAATGGAATTTTTGATGGGATATTTGAATTAATCTCATTCATTAATTCATTATTTCATCAGAGAAATAATTCTTTGCAGTATTATACTCTGTACCCTATAGAGCAATTTTATTTTTCATACAGAGAAATAGATCCTTCATATGTATAACAACTTATCCCAATAAAACCCCAATGTTTAGAAAAGGACATCCAAATAAAAATTCTTTGTAAGGAATCTTAAATTATTTTGTGTTTCCTATTAATTATTAGCGCTTCTTCTCTTAACAACTCTTGGAAGTTATTCCACTTGTTTAATCTTACAAAGTTTTTTCTTAATTTGGAAAGTATTTCAGGTTGGAATAAAACTAAAAGTAGAACCTTGATGATAAAATCAAAAGGGTCAGTTCCAGAGGGAGGTGCAAAAGAATATATTTCAAGAATTAACACAGTATCTATTGTTGACATCAGAGCATTAGAAACATCAAATTTTTTTGTATGGACTTTGACTTTATATTCATTTCTATATTTAAACGATTCCTCATAGAAATGTGTTTTTTCTTATTGCACATCTTTTGAACTAGAATAGATTTGTTGAAAAAGTTTGAAATCAGCTTTTAAAAGCGTCCTTCAAGAGATTAGCCAATTTTTAAAAATGTATATTCATTTCAAATTTTTCAAAGATTTTAGTTAAAATGCTATATATTCTATAAACAAAAGAATGTCTGTGTTTCTTTGTTAAAAGTCATATCGTGTGATGGATAGAGATAGTCATAGAGTCAGAAAAACTTGACTTCAGTCCATTGACTTCCACACTCCAGCCATGTTACCTTGGGCAGGGCCCATAACCTAAATTTAAGGCCCCCAGGATGTTCTCTTAAGACCATGAGTTGCAGAGTAATTGCTAATCTGCCTCTCTAGAATGAGTTTCTCACAATATTGACATTTTAAATTCAAATAATAAAATACACTTGATATATTTATGCTTGTCATTCTGTTCTGTTTCTTCTTGGGCAGCTAGGTTTCACGGAAGATAGAGCACTGGTCTGGTAGTCAGAAAAATCTGAATTCAAATCTGGCCTCCAATACTTATAAGTTGCATGAGTGGGAAAGCCCCTTCATTTCTGTCTGCCTCATTTCTCTCTATTCTAAAATGGGAATTATTATAGTATCTACCTCCCAGGGTTGTTATGATGATCACATAAGGGAATAATTTAATGTAGATGATGTATGTTAGGTACTTAATAAAGGTTTATTTCCTTTATTCCCTATGGTTAAGAAATACAATATCTCTGTGTCTAACACAGGTAGAATTTTAGAAGCATGTCAATAAAATGTCCACATCTTTTGATCTAGTGATTACTCTGTTAAGTACCCCAAGGATATCAGTGATAAAATAAAAGGCCCAATATTCACAAAAAAATATTTATAGTAGCAGAAAACTACAAACAAGTAGATAGCTATTGACTAGGCAATGGCTAAACCAATCCATATTTGCCAGATTATAGTAGGTGAATATAATGGAATATCACTCTGTGATATAAAAAATATGATGAATGTAGAAAAGCAAGTGGAGACCTAACATGAACTGATGCAATGTGAACCAGAAAAACATTATTTCCAGTGATTGCAATTGAAACTGCTATCGAATTGTAATGACTAAGTTTGGTCCCAAATAAGAAGGATGAGAAGATACCTTCTTCTATTCTTTACAGAAATGGGGGATTATAAGCAATAGAACATTATTGATGGCTTTGGACATTTTCATGTCTTAGTTTTGCTTAGATTTAGGTCCTGTAAAATAAAAAGATTTTCACAAAATTTATATTAAAAAGAACCATATGTCAAGTATACTGAATTTTTTAGTTTTTTCTCCATTTATAAAATCATTTAAAAAAAACTTAATTTGCCAAAATATTTAGACATTATTGTCTTTTAAATTCAACATGCTTGAAAATCAAACCTCACACCTAGACAAAATATTGTATGAATACTTTTCAATATAAGCCCTGCCATTTCACAACTAATCAAAAGGGACAAATTTAGATCAAATCCCTTCACAATAAAAATAATTATACTAAGAACATCTTTGTGAGAAAAAGTGTAATAAGCTCTAGTCCATGGTCTCCTTATCAGTCAGTAAACATTTATTAAGTGCCTGTCCTGTGCCAGGCACAAAGTGCTGTGGATAAAGCATTGGACTAAGTGCTTAGGATACAAAGAAAAGCAAACTGTTTCTGCTCGCTGAAGTGGCGGTGTCAGAAGAGGAAGCCTTTGCAAGAAATTTTATGAAGGTAAACTTAACAAATCTTGGTAACAACTTGAATATGCGAACCAAGACAAAGTAAGGAATCAAGGATATTACTGAGATTGCAAACCTGGAGGGGTGGTTTTTTTAAAGAAAGAATGGAAGAATGGAAATTCGGGGGATGTAGGAGGATATAAGTTCAATTTTGAGCATGTTGAATTTAAGATGTTTATGGAACATTCAGTTCAAACCACTCAGTAGGCAGTTGATGGTATCAGTTTGGAGATCAGCAGAAGTTAGGTTTGGATAAGTAGATTTGAGAATCATTTGGTTACAGATCATAATTGAATCTGTGAGAGCTAATGAGACCACAAGTGAAATAGCATAGAGGGAGAAGTGAAGAAAGCACAGGACAGAATCCCAAGGGATATCCAGGGTTAATAGGAGTAGCATGGATAAAAATCCAGCAAAGAAAACTAAGGAAAGATCAGATAGGTAGGAGGAGAACCAGAAGTGAAGAGTGTCACAGAAAACCGGAGAGAAAAGAGTATTAAGGAAGAGTGGATGGTTGACAGTATCAAAGCCATAGAAAGGTCAAAAAAGTTGAGGCTTCAGAAAAGGCCATTAGATACGAAGAGATTGTTAAGTCACTTTGTAGAGAGCAGTTTCAATTGAAAGCCAGATTGTTAAGAGTTAAAAAAAGAGTGAAAGGAAAGGATGTGGAGGCATTTATTGTAGAGAATTGTCTTAAGAGTGATATTTCAAGTGAGTGTTTTTTATAGGTGAAGGAAACACGATGTAGTGGTAGGCAGTAGAGAAACAGCCAATAGACAAGAAGAGATTGAAGATAGGTGAGATAATGGGGATGAGAGAAGATGATCTGCTGGAAAATGCAGGATGGAGGATCATTTGTACATGTAGGAGAGTTTACTTTAGCAAGAAAATGGCTACACTATTATGTAAGATGGATTTAACATGGAAATAATGGCAGAAGATAACTCGGCAATGGGACTTTGAGGAGGGAAAAAGTAAAAACAAAATTTGAGCCACATATGTACATCTATTGATCGATTTTAAATGGGAATAGTTCTATATTGAACTAATATTTATATTTCTCTTTTCTAATTAAAATAAAGGATCGATTAGCAAATTCTTTCTAGGTTCTGTGCTCTATTGATGAGAACATCAAAAAGTCACATGCATTTAACATATGAAAAATAGAAAGTCAAAGTATGGATATGGTTTCTGCTTTCATTTCTAAGAGGAATTATCACTGAAAAGGGGGATGCAACTTTGTGTATGTATGTATATGTATATGTGTCTATGTCTGTTTTATGTGCTCATGGACTCGGGCATTGGGAGACAGAAATAGGAATAATGGGAAAAATACATTAAAAAGAGATATTAACTAGAAGGAAAAAAAGGCTACAGTTACAGAAAAAAATTTTTTAAAGGGAAGAGATACTTTTTTTCCCCCTCTGAGGCAATTGGGGTTAAATGACTTACCTAGGTCACACAGCTAGGAAGTTGTTAAGTATCTGAGATCAAATTTGAACCCAGGTCCAACTGACTTCAGGTATGGTGCTCTATCCACTGTACCACCAAGCTGCTCCAGGAAGAGATACTTCTTAAACTGAATTTCCCATCATTAGAATTTACGATTTTTATAAATCTCTAGATTTTCATTTATGATTTAAATCCTGAAATAATAAGGATTTATTTAAAGCCATCCCATCCTAGATTCATTTGATATCATTTTTGCATTATTAAAGTATATTAGTGTAATGTTCAAGAGTCTACTAGATAAAAGCTAAACATAATGTCTATCTTCAGAAATGGTAAATTTATTAATCTATCAGCCTAATACTCAGATCTAATCATCAAAAAAAAAATTAATGAACTATCAATTTGAAATGCATAAGAGTTGGGAGCAACACATACTATTCGATTGTTTTTATTATTGAAAACAATAAAGGTAACATTTTAACATCATGAATAAAGTTATATAACAGATAAAATCCTTTTATCATAATTTCCTGTAGAGCATCCTGTTTTGTTAAATGGACCAATGAATTAGCAAGAGATAAAAAAAAAAAATCCCAAATATGTGATTTGGGTGAGTGGGACAGTGATTATGGGAGGCATGAAGAACACTTACTTTTGCTCTAATTTTTTTTTTTTCGATTCCTCCAAATTCTTGGAACTTTTCTATTTCCTTGAGTGCAATTGATGTGGCATATTTTCTTTTGATGAGTAATTTGGAAGTTTAGATGGAGCTTTGGGATTTTTGAATTAAGAACATATGAAAAGAATGAAAATGCCATTGTTAAAAAAAAAGAAAGAAAGAAATGCACAGGGTTCAATACTCTTAGCTCCTTTCTTTGCCTAAACTTCTTTCATAATTTTCATAGCAAATGAGTGAGGATTATTTTTTATACTGTCTATATTCTTTTTTTATATGTGCTATAGGGATTGGAGAAAAGTTTTGTTGAACTCATGGTAATTAAATTATTAGTACCTTTATGTCCATTTGCTGGGTCATTCTTTGTTTTAGAAAACCTTTTGTTTTTTATAAAAGAATGTTCCTATATAAGAAATCCCATTATAGATTGTCAGGTACTCCAAGAGGTCTCAAAAATGAACTGAATTCTTCATAGTAAGTGATTTAGTAGTATATGACATTTCTCTGTTAATTTTCATCTTTTGCCAAGAAAATAGCTGATCATGGGCACAGAAGAACGCTACATTCATCTATTCTATCAAGAAACATCCTTCCTCTTTAAGGATCCTTACAACTTCACCAGAAAAAAATAATACACACTTAAGCTGACCACCATGGGTGAGTGGAAAGCACATTAAAAGGAAAAGAAAGCACATTAAGATAGAGCACAACAGAAGAAAGTATTTCTTGCCCAAAACACTTTAAAAATATATATATCTTGAGTTTAAAACCCTTTAAAAATTAGTTTATTAAACTTAGCAGTTTGCTATAATCAGTTTAATAAATTAGTGATAAGTCATTTATTAAGAGCCTACTATATGCCAGACACTCTGCTAATCATTAAGCTTTGCAATGATGTTTGGCATCAGTTCCACTAGAAAATTGAAAATATGACTATTATGTATTTTTTAAAAATCGGGAAGCTTCCTTAGAGTTCATTTGATTAAAAACATTTTCTCAGCACTGCATCTATGGCTCCTTAAACTAGTTTCATGATAGTCTGACCAGCACTGTTTTCTTGGAAACTGGGAGAAGTACCATTGTATATATTCATTACATATACATACACACACATACACACACACACACACATACACACACACACACATCACATATACATATACATTATATATATTACATATACATACACATATACATACATTCATTACATATACATATACATTCAAATCTGGCCTCAGACACTTAACATTTCCCAGCTGTGTGATCTGGGTAAGTCATTTAACCCCAATTGCCTCAGGAAAAAAAAAAAAAAAGCCCAACAAGAATAAGGTCCAGTATGTCCTCCTAGACTGAAAAGGATTTTGTAGTAATAATAATAATAATATTTATAACAACAATAACAATAATGGTGAAAACTTATGCCCCACATCACTGTAGGCTTTACAAATTTAGCAGCTGCTGAATTCTGAGCAAGACATGATCTGATGGCTAGTGCTATGCATCAGAAACTATATATCCTATATAAGCTATAAAATAACAAATCTCCATTTAGGTACAGAGCTCAAAATATCCTGGATAACTACCAAGAAATGATATTCAAAACAATCATTCTCTCAGACCAAATGGTATTCACAAGAACACAACAAAACATGTTCATCCATAAAATTTAAGAGTATCATTTTTTAGTAGATGTTGCCATCCCAAATACTCAACCTCTAAGTGACATCGAATGAAAAGTAAAACTTTCAAAATAGAGGGAACTAGAAGAGGAGATAAGTCATGACAGAACAATATGAAGTGGATTTCATCCCTGTTTTCCTATCCTTTTTGACTTATACCAAAGATTCTTTCAGTAAGCCTACAATGGACAATGACTTTACATTCCTTATACTTTATTTCTCAATAAAATGTTGTTTTTTTCCATCTGTGTGGGAGTGAGTAGACTACTGACTTAAAAGTTTATAAGTACTTTTCTTTTTTTTTTTTTTTCTTAAAAAGAGACTTTTATTTATTTATTTTTCATAGCTTTTTGTTTACAAGTTATATGTATGGGTAATTTTACAGCATTGACAATTGCCAATTCTTTTGTTCCAATTTTTCCCTCCCTTCCCCCCACCCCCTCTCCAAGATGGCAAGATGACCAGTAGACATTAAATATATTAAAGTATAAATTAGATACACAATAAGTATACATGGCCAGCCCGTTATTTTGCTGTACAAAAAGAATCGGACTCTGAAATAATGTACAATTAGCCTGTGAAGGAAATCCAAAATACAGGCAGGCAAAAATAGAGGGATTGGGAATTCAATGTAATGGTTCATAGTCATCTCCCAGAGTTCTTTCACTGGGCATAGCTGGTTCAGTTCATTACTGCTCCATTGGAACTGATTTGATTCATCTCATTGCTGAAGATGGCCAGGTCCATCACAATTGGTCATCATATAGTATTGTTGTTGAAGTATATAATGATATTCTGGTCCTGCTTATTTCACTCAGCATCAGTTCCTGTAAGTCTCTCCAGGCCTTTCTGAAATCCTCCTGCTGGTCATTACTAATAGATTTAATTCTGCTTTGTGGATAGAATTCTTTGAAATATTTAAAGTTTCACATTGTTATAATAGTTAAGGGCAATATGTACCTTAAGTAAGTAAATAGAGAAATTTTTTCTTCTATGTGAAAAAAAAATACTCATTTTAATCCATCTTTTGAAATATACAGCCTAGATTTTTCTTGTGAGATGTTGTTTGAAAACTGATTCTTTTAAAGCAACATCTTGTTCTTAATTTCTTGTAATTACTTCCCTGAGATAAAATGACCTTTTAATATATGAATTAGTGTATTTATAGCTGTAAAACTTAATGGGTAGGTTTTCTTTTTTCATTTATAAGGACTGATTATTGATAGAAAATAAAGTGTTCATTTGCTAATTGCTGATTAAATTTAGGCTTGAGATTAAAATGGTTCATGGAACTGAATTGTTGTTTGTACCTAATCTTTTTATTTTACATAATTAAAATTCCTGAAAATATTTTTTCTTTTTCCTCTGCCTCAAAGAAAAGTATGTATGGGAGGAAAGTAGGTTTGCAAATTAACAGTTTTGAAACTTAACATGCCAACTGTTTCTGATCCCCCTTCCCAAATACCTGAAAAAAGGTAAGGGAGATACATTTTCTTAACCTTTCTCATGGATAAGGTTTTATTCTCTATATTTTTGTGTCAACATAAAGATGCCATTTTATTGAGAGTTAGTGTGACAAAGTAGAAAGAAGTACGAATCTTGGAGTTAGAGATCAAGTTCCCACTCTTCATCTCATATTACCTGTCCACATAGCTAAATCATGTTATCTCACTGAGATGATATTTCCTATTCTGTGAGATAGGAATAATCCCACCTATATTATTTAATTTATAGGGTTAATTTTTGGTTCATGTCAATAACAAATATAAAATGCCTTATAAACTTTAAAGTCTTGTATAAATTTTATTTATTTTCTGAATAATTTTACTATTACCTCTGTTTAATAAGAGAGCCCTGATAATAGTAGTAGCTCCTGCTATAAGCACCACCTTCCTACAAAAAAAAAAAAAAAGTCAATAACCTGTGAACACTCAACTCTCTAATTGATAAATCCCCTGAACTCTTGTAGAGAAATACTCTTTGGCTTACTTCAACTTAAAACTTGATGCTTGGATTTCAGACAGAACTCATATCAGGAGAAATAACAAATAAGGCCAATTAATTTCTGATTTTTCTGAGTATATTTGGATAGGCAGATCCTATAGTAGATCTATATATCTACTGTACTAATCTGATAAGAAATAAATACTTTTCTAGCTTTTTTTATGTTTAAGATTTTGATGAGAATTTTTAGTGAAAATCAACCTTCTCTCAGGGTATTATATTGATAATCTTTCTCTTTTAATTTCCTTAATGAAATATAAAAATCCTTTTAATGATTTTTTTTTATTAGAGGGGAAAATACCATAATTCTCACATTTTATCCTAAAATCGAGTGGGGTGAAATGATGGAGAATAAATGGGAATATAATATAAGCTCTCTGAAATCCAGAAGTTACAGTCTCAAATCTTTTCACAGAGAAAAATAAATGTTCCCAGAAATTAGTTAACTAGACGAAACTATTCCTGAAGGTGTAATGTGATAGAGAGCACACTTTGAAATTAAGGAATAAAACATCAAGTATATTGAAAGAATTCTTGAAAAGTAAGTGAATATATAATAATCATTATTAATTATTAGGTCCCTTTTAGTTTTAAACTTATGATCCTATTAATTATTGAATTTATTCCAGTATATTTAAAAAAAAGTAATCTAAAATGTTTCTTTCAATGTTTTGATGTCTACATGCAATTTTTACTAGCTGATAGTAATGGAAACAGGAACTACATGAATAATTGAAATATATAGATAATGCTCTTAAGCCCCTGCTCATGCCCACTATCATGCATTTCTAACTACTTCAGGCCATATTAGTCTTCTCTGAATTCCCATAACACTAATATTTCATATCACACAACTTAGCACTTGATTGTATTCTGTCATATTATTGTTCATCTTAGCTTCTTGTCTCTTCAATCAGCTTGTGAGCTTTTCTCAGGCCACTATCATATTCAGCAATTCTCTTCTGTCCTCAGTAGCATTGGTCTCCAAAGTGAGAGGATGTGTGTGATCATTCACTTTGGGGGAAGGAAGATGGATCATATCCTTCCTTCCTCAAAATAGCCAATTGTGGGGAGGGGAGGGCAAGGGGTGGTTCTCTAACGTCATATCTACCCTCATTCCTCTATTCTGGCCACTCCCTTCAGTAAGCTCCTGGTATCAGTTTCTATATAGATGCATATATATAGCATCTTCACAGATACCATTTGAAATAACTCCCACTCTCTTTGCCCCCCGATTACCTGTTAATAAAAGATCTCCCCCCCCCCTTTTATATTGAGTAGAATAGAATAAATCTCCCAGAGTGAATGAGCTGGAAGGGTTGTGATCTTCAGTATAAAGATATTACATTATCTGCCCTTCTTCCTTACGATGGAGGGAACTGATATTTTTACAATGATTCAAAATCCCAGCCTCAGCTTTATCCTCTAGCTACTCTTTCTCAACGACATATCCAATAAGTTGTCAAATCTCATTATTTCTACCTTTACAACATCTCTCTTATCTATCCCTGTCTTTCCTTTCTCATGGCCACTACTATAATTTTGCCTTTAACCATGTCTTGCCTGGACTGTGGCAGTAACCTTCTAATTGGTCTCCTTATCTTAGGTCTCCCCTCTCTAATTCATATTCTTCACAGTTAGTGGTGTGATTTTCCCTACATAAAGTTCTGACTTTGCTACTCCCCTCCTCAGTAAATTTCAGTGGCTCCCTGTTTATTTTAGGGTGAGATGTTATGTCATCTTTATCTCATCCTTTAACTTGTATGGGGGGGGGGTGTTGGTTTGTAAGGTACATAATTATTAAATTCAGTAGCAAGATAGGGCATTTATTTGTTGGTATAGGAAACACATTGGTCAAGGAATTCCTTCCTTGCTGCTTAGAGCCTTGGAAAATTGCCTAGAGCTCTTAATTGACCTGACCCAGGATTACAGGGCCATTTTATATCCTAGTGGGGCTTGAATCCCCTGTCTTCTTGGCTTCAGGGACAGTTTTTTGTTTCCTATCCTACACTGCTTCTTTTAATACAATAATGCATTTATATTTATAAATAGGTAAATATACACATAGAGATACATGCTAACTAAAAAAAACTTATAGGATCAATACATTTTTGATAAAGCTGCTCCAGAGAATCATTACTTTGTAGATGGTTAGCAAATATTTGGTTGGTGATTTAAATTGTTTCATTTTGAACTGGTCCTGTGATTTCATTAGTTTAGAGAATTCCCTCTACCCAAAAGATTGACCACTCATCTGCCACTTTATGGTTTGAGGCATTGAGAAGTTTAGTGGAATTGATCAAGGTTATATAGCTGATATATGTCAGAGGTAGAGTTTCAAACTAGGTTTTTTTAATCCATTACATTACACTGCATCTCAGTTGATTGCATCCTTTACAAATTTCCTCTATCCACTGCTTTTCATTTTCTTTTTTTGAACTACCAAATAAATTAGCTAATTCAGGGTTTCCTACTTTCCATTCCTTCTTACTTTCTGACAAGGGATAACATGGCATTTAAGAGTAGCACTTGAGTTATCATCTTTAGATTGTGTATCCAGTCCTAGAAAAATAAAGACTTACCTACTATTCACAGAGGCCAAGTGTAGAATGTTGCTGCTATAGTTTTTTCTGCCTTGACTCATAGGCCACCTTATGGACACTCAGGTTGAATCTTTCCTGGAATACCAGAAAAAGCACCAAATTGGCATTTAGGAAACTAGATGCTTTGTGATTCTGCACAAGCATAGCATTTAATCTGTGAACACTTTTTAAGTACTTGTGCCAGGCACTGTGCTAACTCCTGGTGATACAAAGAAGGGCAAAAACCAACCAACCAAACCAAAAACAAAAAAACAAAAAACAAACAAACAAACAAAAATTACTGCTTCTACAGATTTCTATATTTCCGAATGAAGGAGAAAATATGTAAATAACTAGGTTCATACAAGATATGTACAGAGTGAGTCTTAGTTTTCTCATTTGTAAACTAAGACAAATGTTTTCTGAGATTCCTTCCAGCTCTCAAAATTTTTTATGAGCCAGGGATCAAGAATGCCGGAAATGTCATCAGGAAAAATACAGACTTTAAGAGAGATGAGCAGTAACCAAATGGGAACTTATTTATTCTTTATTAACATAAAACTTTCATGCCTCACATTTAGACTTTTTCATTCTTAACCACAGCAAAGAAAAATCCAAATAAATATGAAAAATCAAACTGGGTAAGAGACTTGTGTGTGAATCTTTATGATTCTTCTTGAAAGGTTATATTCATTTACCAGTGTGAAAGATAAATTCTTTATTCTGTGTTTTGGGAAAAGTTCTGCTTAGGACAAATTTATTAATTGAATTATACTAATGTTAAGCATCTTTGCTTAGAGATAAATCCAAAAAAGGCATAGTTGATGGTTTAGTAAATATCTCTGACCTAAGTCATTTCTACTTATAATGTATAGTATTCCCAAACAGGAATAAAGTCTCACAACAAAACAAAACATAGTTACAGAGCTCAAGTGAAACTTTAACAGTTTATATTCATGAAGCACAAAATAGTCACTTAACTTTTGGCATACCTTAGAGAAAAATTTTCTTAAACCTTTCAGACCTTCTTAAGTGACTCAATCTAAGTATTCTTTTTTCCGTCTGGTGAAAGATGAAATCAAGAGATACTTAACTGAATTAAATATTTTTCTTAGATCATGCACTTCATAGAGGAATAGGGACATGAGAGTTTTGGTATCTCAATATGCTTTCACATCAACCTGAAACTTTTAAGAATTTTTAGGTTTTTTAAGTTGAGGTATTCTCTATTGATTTATTGGGATTTATTGTCAATTGTTTTCATTAGCATTGTGAAAAGGACTGGGCACACAATAGTATTTGAATTTAATAGTAATTTGAATTTGAATAGTAGTAGAATTTAAATTTAATTTGAAGTTAAGAATTTAACACTGAAAACCTGTTTTGTGTAATTGTTTTCCCCTGGGGGAGATGAATATGAGTAGAATTAGAAGCAACTTGACTTGATGGAGAAAGATTGGGTTGAATCAAGAAAATTGAATCAAGAAAACCTAGAATCTAAGCTGTGGAAGGGAAAGTGAGGTAGGTGACCTTGCTCAGTTTTCTCTTACTTTCAATTCAGTTTACTTGCTTGTCATGACATCACCTCCTTGATGTCATGGTCCTCTTTGAGAAGGAAGGACAAACAACAAGATTTTTCTTAGTAGCTTGGACACAAAAATAAGTATAGTTTTTTTTTTTTAATGAAAGTTCCTAATATAGAGTGAAATACCATGATTTTCATTTCATTGATTTAGAGCTCAAAGCAATCTTAAAGTTCATCTGTTCCAGCCTCCTCATCTTGTTTTACAGAGAAAGAAACTGAGTCATAGACATGGTTAAAATGTGATCCAACAAATCAAAGTCAATTTTCTAACCTCTAGAAGGTGGAACTTTGAAGAAGTATACTTGAAACAAGGAGTTAACTCAGTGGGATTGATGAGATAAAGGTTCTCTAGTTCACATATATACTTAGTACTTAGTATGGTGATGTAATGGTTCTCTAAGTTCACACATATCAGTATACTGTAATGATGTAATTACAATAAGATATATAAGGGCTAAGGAGGACTGAATGATAGACATTCTATCAGGGAGACTTGCACTCTAATATATTTAAGAGTCCACTGATCTGCTTCCAAGTTACCAACATCAAAATCTACAGGAATCATTGGATTCCCTGACACATGAAATAATGGACAATAGATTGGTTTTGGACTATCTCTTGGCTACTGAAGGAGATGTATGTGTGACTGTTATTTATAAACCCTCCTTCTAAGACTTATGGACATGTATAATTCCTCATATTCATGTTGTTTGCTGCATCACTACTAGCCTAAGTCTGAATTATATTACTATATTTGTGCTTGTGTAATACCTCCTATGCTGATGGATTTATGTATACCTGTTTCAAGTAAGACCCTTCAGCCCAGAGGAAACCTGCTAACAATATCTGGTTTGATGTTCTCACCTTCCT
Source organism: Antechinus flavipes (assembly GCF_016432865.1). Lineage (NCBI taxonomy): Eukaryota > Metazoa > Chordata > Mammalia > Dasyuromorphia > Dasyuridae > Antechinus > Antechinus flavipes. The sequence continues at coordinate 79,511,502 of NC_067403.1, read as the reverse complement.
GAGAAGTTAGGGAGGGCATGATCACTCCCTTTTTTTTTTTTTTGTTTTGTTTTTTTTTTTTGTTTTCACCTCCCTTCCTAAGAAATCAGAGAGGGTGTGACCACTTGTGTTCTAAAACAAAAGAAAGTGGGAGCTGTAGAAGGCAGAACTTTGGAGAAGTATACTTGAAACAAGGTATTAACTCAGTGGAATTGATGAGGTAATGATTCTCTAGGTCACACATAATCAGTATGCTATAATGATGTAATTACAATAAGGTATATAAGGGCTAAGAAGGACTGGAAGATAGACATTCTATCTTTGACCAGCCTCGTGGTGGCTCTCATGCCTCCTGCACTAAGATCAAGAGTGAGCCAGAATAAAGAAGCTCTGTTCTTGACCATTCTCATGGTGTCTATCCTGCTGAAACTAAAGCCCTTCTGGAAAACCTCCAGAATGCTAGTCCAGACATTACATTTTGGCACCCAATGTGGGGTATAAGGACCTATGCTCAGCAGTTCGACTGACATGATCATGAGGTCAGTGGAGAAGTCCCCAGGACCCAGAAATAGGGTGAGTATAAAAATAGACAAGCAGGAAGCTTTGATAAGGGCTAAACTAATCACCTTCATTTTTTAGCTGAAATGGGGCAAATACTAAGAAAAGAGTCTCCCCTAAGGGAAGCATGTACAGTGCATAGTTAGGTTAATAAAGAAGCACGGTTTGTTGGTAACTTGGAAGCAGATCACTGGACTCTTAAATATATTAGAGTGTATGTCTCCCTGATAGAATGTCTCTCTTCTAGTCCTTCTTAGCCCTTATATATCTTATACTCTTACATCATTACAGCATACTGATTATGTATGAATTTAGGGAACCATTACATCACCATACTAAGTACTAAGTATATATGTGAACTAAAGAACCATCATCTCATCAATTCCATTGAATTAATACCTTGTTTCAAATATACTTCTCCAGAGTTCCAGTCTCTACACTAACCAAGGCTTTGACACATACTCTCTCTCTCTCTTTCTTTTTCTTTCTCTCTCTCTCTCTCTCTCTCTCTCTCTCTCTCTCTCTCTCTCTCTTTCTCTGGGAGTACAGGGTATGGTGAGGAAAATGATTTACATTGTCTTTTTAAATTTTTCCCCCCCAAAATGTTTTATTTTTTATTTTTGCTCTTTTTTTTTTTAATTTCTCAGACTTATCCCAGAAACAAAAGCTGAATTTTTAACAGTTTTTTATGACTATCATGGAACATTCAGGTGTTTCAGGAATTAAAAATGAATATTAGCGAGAGGGCAATGAAGGAGACATGTGGTTCAAATGATCAGGCTACAACATGTACAAATAAAGAAATTCAGAGGGGTAAAGCATGTCATCAGGGAAATTCAAGAGTGAAAAAGATGAGTCACATTGTGAAAGCAAGGGTTCATAGTGGGGCAATACAAGTATTCTACTGATATCCTAGAGAAGTATCAATAGAAAGTAGAAATAGAAATAAAACTTCAGTCAGTTAATCTGGACAAACAGGATCAGATCAGGATGAGCGATATTATACTGAATGGAGAAACCTTGATTATTTACACCTTTGGAAGTAATATCCTAATCAATGAAGTTATAGCTCTACTTGACTAATAGTCCTTTTACCTTTAAAATAATCCTTGAAATTTAGATCCTTGTTAATGACAAAATGGTTTTCGTATTTCAGCCACATCTCCAATTTTCTTATTTATTTCTATATGGCTTAGTGATTTTACCAGATTTATAATATGATTCTGTATTTTGATCTACAACAAATCAGTGCCTCTCTCCCAGCTCCTTATCCCCATATCTGCTTCATAACTGAAAAGTAGTTTAGTTGACAAGGAAAATATTCTGGTAAGGTATACAAGTGCCTCCTTGTCCAAGTGAAAATATGAATGATAGACATAGATATTGTTTTAACTAATGATTACTGTTATTGAACAGACTCATTAGCTTGCCAAATCCAGTTGTAACCCTGTCAGTATGAAATTGCATACCAGAAGGTTAATGACAATGGGTTAGTGAAGCTTCACTAAATTGGGTATGACCTCTACATGCCCGACATTCCTTTCTTCCTGGGTCAAAGTTTTAAATGGTCTTTCTTGGATCCAGAGGATGCCCAGGGCCAGAAACCTAATTGTAGCAGGTATTTTTTCCATTGTAACAGCAGAATAAAATTGTCATTACAGTAAAACCAAAAGGATTGTTGATACTTAAGAATTATGACTTTTAACTAAACCCAGTAAGATACAATGACTTCACCAAAGTTCACGGATAAAATTGCATGAAATTAAGCAGATACTAGTCTTAAGAATTTCTGATTAAAATCTTATTGAAAAACAACAACAACAAATTTTTTAAAAAATCATATTTATGTTGAATTTATTCCTATTGACCCATGCATTTTGATGCTAGGTATATATCACAGGAAGAAAAAAGATAGAAAAGTATAATATGCACCAAAATATTTATATTTATACATTTTGATAGTAACTTGGGAGTGGGATGCAATAGACACTTGTTAGTTGGGAAATTTCTAAATAAATGAATGAATGCAATGGAATGCTATTGTGTCATATGATATAATAAATATATAGGATGCAGATACCTCACATGAAAACTTCTATGATTGGTGCAGAGTAAAAAAAAATGGGGAAAAAATACATATGATTGAAAAATATCTCTCCCTTCTATATAGAGCAGGAAGACTAAGAATAGAGAATATTATCAGACTTGGTTTATATATTAGTTTTGCTGAAATACTTTTTTTACTTTATTCTTTGTTATACCTGATGATTTCATGAGTTTAGGATGTTAAATAAAATTTTAAAAAATCGATTAAAAAAAAAAACGAATTATGACTTTTTTTTCTCCTGCTGGTTTAAAAATGGGATGTAAAACTATTGAAAGATTATCATAATAGTTTAAAATATCTGCATTGTTGTTTTATGTTTTTATAGGAAAAGTGAATAAAACCTTTGCTTTTACTAGTACCACCAGTTAACATAATTTTCTATTTGAGTATGGCTATGAACCCAGTGGCTCATCTAATACCACTTTCTAATGCTATGATTCTAGAAAGGTTGCTCATTGGGTTGGCATTTGTTGTTTAATGTTATTTGATATTGGATCCAACTTCAAACCCAATCTCTAAAAAGAGTTACTTTTCTTCTTACTAGATACACAGCAGTTCAACTAGATAATTTATTGCCATTATCTCAGAATTTCCTGGCCATGTTATGATAAAATTGTGCCTTTGATTATTTTTCTAACCTTTCTTTTGTCCTTGTTAATGGCTATCTTTCCCACTTCATTTCATCAAGAAACAGCTGATTGGGAAGTCCTACTTATCATCTGTTCTCCATATATACCTAATCCAGTGAATTTGTATTGCAACAAGCATTGTGTATATTTTATGACTGCTTTGTTGATGGGTACTTAATTTAAAAAAAAAAAAAAAGGTTTATAAGCGGTGAAACTGCTAAATAAATATATTCAAGATGGAAAACTTTTGTGACTTTAGCCTAACATAAAAATTTATGGTTGAGTTATAGGATAAGCTAAATTCATATTTAGATGAGTGAAATTGGCTGTTTATAAGTATTTAGACGAGCTTATATGTAATTGCTGCTCTACTTACAAATATTTGTATGATAAAGAAATAAATTTTTTTCTTGTAGCTATTTAGGTTTTTTTTCCCTTTGGTAAACTTAATTACATTCCAATAATTTTGTATACAGAATGTCAAAGATAGCTTTTGATATAATTTAACTTTTTTAAATCATGGAAAGTACAAGTTTGCAATGATAAAATGTTATTCTCACATTGAAAACTTTTGCATCTTCTTGAATAGATATGGTACAAGCCTTTCCATAGTGATCAAATAATATGTTCTTCCTATCAAATTGATATCATTTAAGATAATTTAGCAATTGGCACTCTGGAAATTTTCATTGAGCAACCACGTGGAAACTGACCACTGGCTGCAAGAACTCAAGCTACTTTCTCCTGGCTTGCCTATTTAGAATTTGACTTTCCTGGCCAATGAGCTTCTGCTTAAGTTCTAGGACTGATGATGACAAACTTTATGAATGATTTACTTTCTTTTACTCTTCTGCTGATTTCTTTGATAGTCTCTTAAACTTTTTTCAATAAATCTGGAGTCTTCATGGAAAGAATGTTTTAATTATATATGTCACCTCAGAATTGTGTGTTTTTCTTCTGATGGATCTACACATATGTGTACATACATAAATATACTTAATTCTCCCTCAAGATCAAGACTTTGTTATCTTATATTGTACTCTGTTGTGTCATATATGATGTAATATCACATCATATTGTATATTGCCACCAGTAGAATTTTAAATGGAGTCTCAAAATGGTCTATTGTTCTTTGATAATGTTAATATAATTTTCAAGTGACAATTATGTGAATGTCAATGTGTTATAGAGAAGAGTATGTATGGGACTTGTGATTTAAGGATAGTTAAATAAATTAAATTAAATAGTTAAATAATTTAAATTAAAGTTAAATAAAAGGATAGCGCTGCCTTAACCATTGACTTAAACTATATGATTTTGGGCAAATTATTGAACCTTTGAAATCCAATTTCCTCAGCTATATTATGGAGATAATAATAGCCATGTACCTTACAAGGCTGTTGTGAGGACACAACAGGCACAATATAAATGTGAATTACTATATAGTATTGATCAAACTTATATTTGGAATCTTATTTTTATGTTTATAATCACTGACCTAGGGTTTAGTCTTTCATCTAGTGCTGCAATGAGAAGACATGCTGTATTAACAAAGAAAATGACAAATTCTTAAAAATGTTGGCAAGAGAAAATATTAGGTGAGATATAGATATATAAACACATATATACCCATATATATACACACACATACATATGTCTATCTATACATATATCTATATAAAGAGTTGCAGCAATTGGCAGCTCCAACTCTGTACCAACAGGTATTTCAAGCCATTATTGATTGTCTTGAAAATTTGTGAGTAAAAACATTTTTTTGCTATCCTGGACAACGATTTAGTATGTTTTTTAAGATAGTGATTAAAAAAAATAATAATAAAGGCAGTTAATTACTACTACAGATGTAATAAACCCCATACTTTCAATCTGCTTATAATATAGTACATGATTGAGGAGAGTAGGAATTAGTTAACTAGACTATATAATAATGGACCTTTCTACTCTTAAGAAATCTTCTAATACCTTCAAAGCCAGTTTTCAACATTTTATAAGATGACAATTGGTACAGATTTAACTATATTAGTATTTAAAATGTGTTCCTAAGAAAATTGAAATAAATTTTTAAAAAATTTGAAATAGACTTGTGCCTCTATGTGAACTGGCAAGCATGAAGTCATAAAATGAACCCAGTTCATGTGCCAGAGTTGAGATATGGGGTGGGGTGGGGGGGTGAGGGGAGACACCTTTCAGCAAAACTTTTATATGTTATCCTTTTGACCACTGCTAAGCCATCAGCATTCTGGTGGTAGCTTAGGTTCATGTAAATGTGTGAGAGGAGGGAGTGTTCCTGTCTTCTCTTTTTGGAGGATAGGGAACAGAATGGGAAAGTATGGAGAGTTGCTATTTTCATTAAATTTTTAATTGACTTCAGCATTACAGACTTCAAAATTCATAAGCAAATGTCTAATCCATATTACATAATTGTTACCAATGTTGTGCCCTCCAGAGCTGTTTATTCTGTTTGCAAACCCTGCAAATAATATTTTATTCCTCTCTTTGGGATTGATGACTCTGCATCCCCAGTCTCCCCAGTCTTCTCCAGGACTACAGTATCATCATAGTTAGGTCCAAATAGTCTGTTTTACTAATGCTCCTTCAGTTGTGTAAAAAGGGTGAATTGGTAAAAATGTCACCTGCCCGTTAATGCTTTCCTAAAATCCTATGTTCTTTTAAGATGAAGATAAGAGACAAAAAGTTTGGGGAGGGGACGCTGGCATAGGGGTTGTCTCATTTCCTGCCCACATCCTCCCTCTGTTCAATGCCTTGTGTGCTTACGGGCTCCCTGGAGCGGATCACCATATAATTGATGTGCAGTCTGCATTGCTGAATCCTGGACTGCACCATTCTGTGTTCGAGGGAAGATGTAATCTGATCCCTCTGCTGCTAAGGGAGGAATCTGTTCAGTCAAGGCTTTGACAGGGCAGAGTCTCCTCCAATAATCTTCTCCCTTCTCTCTCATTATTCCCTCGAGTTCTCTTCAGTCGGGCTGCATGTATGTATGTGTGTCCTGAGAAGCGGTTTGATACTGAGCTGCATTTGCCTTTACAGTGGAGTTTTGTTGCTGGTTCTGCTGCCTAATCTTCCTTTTCTGACGTGCCTGAGCATGTCCACATTAGAGTCTGTGACATACCTACCTGAAAAAGGTTTATATTGTCAGAGACTGCCAAGCAGCCGGACACGCGGGGGCACAGAATCACTGAAGGGGAAAAATACAGAAAACATGGGGTTCTACGGCACATTAAAAATGATTTTTTACAAAGTAAGTAATCTGTTTTCTTCCTAGCGTGTGTGTGTGTGTGTGTGTGTGTGTGTGTGTGTGTGTGTGTGTGTGTGTGTGTGCTTGGCTAAGGAGGAAAATCTGTATCATCAGAGATGGCTGCAGTATCCTCTAATTTTGGTGGGTGGCTAGATGCCTGGTATTCTGTTTTATGCTGTGATTGAAAGCAAATAAGGAAGAGAACATAGCCGTAAAAAGCTCGAATTTAGGAATCTGAATAAGTAGTGCCATTTTAAAACTGAGCATTTAGCACCAGAAATCTGTTATGACTTTGAAATGTAGCTCTCTAAATGCTGACCTGGAAATTCTTTAACCTTAGTTGGTTGTTAATGAATCTTAAATCTGATTTTTCCATCTTATACATGGGTTTTTCCCCCCTTACTTGGTTGTGGTGAAGTGTAGGATTGCTACAGCTCTTGAGAATTAGATTTGCATTTCTTTTAAAATTCATTCAGTATCCTTCTCTACCAAAATGTGCAAAAATTGATTATATTTGCAAGTCAGGGTTTCAGTAAACTATATGTCATTTAAACGACTTTTGAATTTCAGTGTATATATTTGATTTTTTTTTTTTCTGACAGTCTTTTACGAGTATTTCCTTAAGGCATTACATTGGGCAATTTATTCATTGGAGAATCTGTAAGATAGGAATAAAGTTTTTTAGTGTGTCAAATGGCAACTGCACCCGTATTATTTATGAGTGATCCTGAGAAGTTGTGAAAGCCAGTCCTACTTACCAACTTAATTAGAACAGATACCCAAGGTTTTTTGTTTTTCCCATAGTAAATGTTAAAATATGCACCAATGAGATAGTTATCCAAAGACCAGAACATTTTTTTAAGGCATTCTACACTCGTCCTTTGGTGCATGGATGCGTGTGTGTATACATCTGTATTTCGACATACATCAAATAAGAATTTTGTCCCAGCTTTTATTTTGTTCTACTTCTTTAAAAAACAAATCTGCTTTAGGAAGGAGAAACAATGATTTCTTTAAGAATGACTTTAAAACAGATTTAATGAGCAGGGAAACTTCTTCAAGGTAGCAGAGAAGACCAGCTTTAGTCTTCTCCAGTTAGCTGTTGTGAACCATGGAATAAACTCTCTGTGTTTTTGCTGGTTTTTCCTACATGATGTTAAAAAGATGGTACTCATTATCCCCAGCATTGCTCTGCAGGTTTGTTTTGGGAGCTTAGAGTTCTTTTTAGTTTTAATGTTGTATAGCATGTTTTTCTGTGATGTTCCCATGTGAGGCAATAGGCAGGAAAACAAGGTTCTTGCAATGTAAGCTGCTGCTGCTGCTTCTTTTTTTTTTAATCATAGAAATGAAAGAGGCTATCCATCACTTTGGAGGCTATTGGGTTTTCTCATATACCTTGAGTACAATAGTAAATCAGGGAACAAACATAGGGGAGGAAACATTTAAGGCTGGGGGGGGGGAGTTGAATTTTTACCATCAGATTTAATTCTTTTTCAGTTTTTAAATAAATGTACTTAGGGGCAAACTCAACTGACAAATATTGAAGTATGTTCTACAACTTAATATTCTACTATTCTGCAAAAAGTAAAATGATATGAAAGTGAACACATAATATCATTATCATTAAAACAGCATTCTTAAAATTTTTTTGTACAGTGTTGTGTAGTGAAGCAAGATGTATCATTTAAAACCTGGATCTTGCATTTGCCTCTTAGGATGGCACAACTATGTAGATATTAATTGTATCCCTTGCTTTGAAGATTTGGAGCATTTTAGAGTAGCATTAGATTATTTTAGTTTTAAATGTATGTATGTGCATATGGAAACTTAATGATGCATCCATTGATTTTTTTCCCCCCAATCATGTTATTCCTTTTTCTGATAGCTAGCCCTTTAATTTTATGATTTTTTTCTTTCAATATGCTTTCTGCCTGTTATTAATTATTTAAATCACAGCTGATATTTACAATTAGATTTAATGACTTTTATTTTCTTTTCCTTATAGTAAATGTCAATGTGTTTCAAAAGTTCATCTAATTTTGCTAAAAAAAAAAAAAAAGTCTAAGAAATAAGCCCAAAATGCTGTAAAATTAAATGTAGTTCAAGAGGAGAGGGGTACGTCTTAAATTTGCTCCTTATCTGTATGAGCTATCATGAGACATGTTTTTCTTACAGAAAATAGATGACGGAAATACATAGTAACAAAGTCATACCACATCAACAAAAAAATAAATAAGTGAAAAAAAGATACTTATATCTGGGCATTTTGTGAATTAATGTACATGTATCATAATAAAACTTTAATATTTGTATTTATTTAATTAATGGCATCCTGCTAAAATTCTAAGCTTTTTTTTTTTTTTTTTTAATATTCTGTTTTATGGTAGATCATTTCTGAGATTCCTTCCAGCTGTGACAGTTTGATTTAGGTGAAAATTTAAAAATGTTCAGTATTGCTACCTAAAAATGGCATAGTGGAAAAAATTTTAAAGCATGTACTTTTTTATCTTGTAGATGAAAAGAAAGTTGGACCATGGTTCTGAGGTCCGGTCATTTTCTTTGGGAAAGAAACCATGCAAAGTCTCAGAATATACAAGGTAATTACATGAAATAACTCTCTTATAATGTTACATATGTCCTCTTTTTCCAGTTGGCTATGACAAAACACAGCTTTTCATTTATTTTAAATTGTTGATGATTTAAAATGATTATATTTCATTAGTGTTAAGATTTTTTTTTTTTTAATAAAGGAGGGGTCAATGTTTCTTATTTAAGAATTTGTGTTGTTCCAACAATTACCTATGGAGCAAAACATTTCATACATAGAAGCTTTCACTGAAGACAAAAATGTGAACTGAATACAATTTTAAAAGCACAGTCCTTAAGAAATTCTGAAAAGGAAATCCCAAAATGTGAGTATCATGTTGCTATAGCAACTGTGATCCTAAGGTAGAAATTTATACATGCAAAATTGAAGTCTCAATTTTAAACTAATAATACAAACCTCATAATTACTAACTAGAGTTTATTTCTTGAAATTATTGTTAAAATTCACATTTTACTTGCTTAGTAGTTCTTACATGTTTTCAGAACATACATTTCCATACCAGTCCAATAGTTACCATAACAACTAACTACAATTGTTCTCTTGTGTCTTACTGAAGCATTCCATCATTTGAGGATTTATACGTCACTACAAAACTTTTCCTACTCTCATGCTAATTAGCCTAACTTAAGCATACTATCTATTAAGCTACCAATTAAAAGTAACTTTTGATGGTGTGTGTATATCCTTTAAAAATTAAAAAAAGGTATCAATTCTTCGGAATTTAAATTTATATTTTCCAATTGTCTTCAGATTTCTTTGAATATATACCAGAATGGAAGTTGGCATGTAAAATTTTTATTGATGCATTTCTTTCTTTCCTTCTTACTCTTGATAAATGTTTAGGAGAAATGATTCTTATGACTTAAGTTGTTGCTTTTATATAAAACCAACCACCAGAAATCCCACTCCCCATCCTTCCCCTACACACACACACACACACACACACTCTCTCCTTCATTTCTGACTTATGTTTACTTCCATTAATCTACTTGCAATAAATTTTTTCTTTAGTTCAATTCCAGAAGACATTACTTTTTCAGATTCTTCTGTTTAGAGTCTCATGATTCTGTATAATTATGACTGTTTATAGTACAAGACAATTGAAGGGAAGGCAATGTAGTATGAAAAAAATGTATACTTTTTCCCTCAATCAATTCTTAGTTCTTCTAGTACTGTCTTAACTCTGATTTGTAGATATTCTCTGTCTTAGGTTTTTCTTTTCTTCTTGCTTGCCTACCCTTAGACAGTTTCACTGTTTTTGGGCAGCAGAGGGTGTGAAATGATAAAGGGAATGAAACTCTCAGTCTGTTTTCTTATTTTTATTAGCTGCCTTGCTAAAGGATTTGATAACTGGGGGAGTTTCAATTAGTGGCAAAATGAGAATTAGGATGTATCTATGGATTTCACTGTTATTCCTGTGCTCTATTAGCAATGATAATTGATGTGAACTGGGATGTATAAAAATATTTCATATTAATTTTTAAGCATCATGAAAACTTTATTTTAGCACAGGTATTTCACTTGCCTTATTACTAAGGGCAGTAAAATGAAAGAAATTAGCTTTTTTCTCTTTTTTAGTCTAATAATACTATATATAACGCTTTATAGTTTGGCAGCTAGATGGCATAGTAAATAGAGTGACTAGCTTAAAGTCAGGAAGGCTTGTCTTCCTAAATTCAAATCTATCCTCAGGTGCTTGCTAGCTATGTGACCTTGGGCAAGTCACTTAACTGCCTCAGTTTCCTCATCTGTCAAATAAGGTAGCGAAGGAAATGGCAAATCTGTCCCGTATCTTTGCCAAGAAAATCCCAAATGTGAGGTCATGAAGAGTTGGGCATGGACAGCAACAACAACAAAAAGCATATTATTTCAGTTATTCCTTATAGTACTGTGCTACACACATGGACACACATACACACACATATATACACCTCACATGCACACACATAATTACTATGGTATATTTCACTATATAAAAAACTTAGTTTAAATTGGTTTTCCATACAAGTAAATAGCTTTAGAGTTGAAAAGGATCTTAGAGGTCATTGAGTCTAACCTCTTTAGCTTCGCCAATGATGTTTCTCCTGAATAATTAACAATTTCAAAGAAAGGCCCACTTTCACTTCTTGAATTTTATTTGTATTTATTTTTTGTATTCTTAGGAATATAACCTTTTTGGGTTTAGTTCGATGTCACTTTTTCATAATATATCCCAGAAACAAGAATAAAAAATAGGCTTTCATGATTTTCTGATAACCATAAAAGAAACTAGTAGGTTTTTCTTTTGGTTGATTTAAAACAAGAAAAGGTAGAAGTTGAATTAGCTTTTTCACAAATAATCTCAGTAAATAGGATTAGATTAAATGTCTAATTTAATTTTGGATTATTTTGGATGATTTTCCAGTTATCAAAATTCATGTTTGCCATTTTGAACATGTGATAATGAGTAAAGAGATCTTTTTCACATCATATTGTGCCATACAAGACATAAGCATAGATCATTCTTATTTTAGAAAATGAAATTAACTCATTTCCTCTTGAAGAGAAAAGCAGAATCTTCATTTTGAAATTTGGAAGTAGGAAATTAGTAGAAATAAGCCAAAGCAGTTTAAGGCTACATGGTGTTCATTTTGTAGTCTGAAATATTTAAATTATAGAGCAGGAGATTTTGTAAAGAATAAGACTGTGAGAAATGATGAGAATTGATAAAGACGTACAATTATTTCATAAGTTGACATTTTCATCAATTATCAAAACATTGATAATCACCTATAGCAATAAGATTCCATTTATTTCCATTGTTTAGATTTGAAAACCCTCAGAAGTAGCATAGTGAATTGAATTTGTAATGTATTGCATGTAGTAATTGCTTTAAAAAAAAAAGTTAATGGAATAAATGTAATGTATTTTGCTATTGTGATTTGCTTGCCCTTGCAAAAGCATCACTAAATATATTCATTGAAGGCCTCTAGTAAGGAAAGATTAAAATGATCACATTTATTCTTGATTTTTATGACTTCAAACAAATTTTATATTTCTTAATTAAAAAAATAAAATAGTATTATAATTAAGATTAAGACAGTGTATTATCAGTAGGCATCTGTATGTAGGAGCATATAATTTTTAGAACTACAAAAGCCTCCTTTGAGATCGTCTACTCTAGTGCCCTAGTTTTACAAATGAGGAAACTGAATTATTAATGTTTTTCCCCTAAAAAGTAATCTTTCTACTTAAATTTATTGAACAAAAATATTTAGGTGTTCTCTATTATATTTTAGATTTACATTTTTCCAGTCTCTCTTCTCTACTTAGATATCTTCTGCATAAAAATGATACAAAATTTCAAACCAGAGAATATCCCTGTCAGTTATATATAATTAGAGAGGACTAGACCATAATAGTGAGGGGAAATTATGAGGACATGCAGAGCAAAATTCAGAAATAATTTGATTTGCAAAATTCAGAACCATTGGATCTAATGCTTCTATTTTTTTAGGTTCTCACATACTATGCAGCTTATTAAATATAAACACTTAGATTATTTCTCCTGGATAATTGAAACTCTATCCCAATTCTCTTCTAAGGAGATAATTTAAACTTTAACTTTCAATGTAAAGTAAAGCTGAGAGGGAGGGTACATCCACAGTCTCAGGTAGTAGGATATGTGAGTTCTAAGATCAATTAAATATTTTGATGTCATTTGTTTACTTATTCCCTACTAGCAATTTACATTAGCAGCTTTACCATGGAGATTTTTTGATTCTCTTGAGAGGAACTGTACTGTTGTGATAGTAACAGGTGGTTATGTGGGAGGGAGGAAACTAAGTCTAAGAATAGAAAAAATAAGTTTTACTTATCTCCATGTTCTCTGGGGAATTTTCAAATAAATGGTTAATATATGTAATATGTGCCCTATCATCATTACCTTTTGGAATTAAGAAACTCCTTATTTTAAAGTTTGGGGGTGGGTAGGTAGAGAGCAATTATCTGTGTAGTACCATCTCTGTTGTTTGTTTTGCAGCACTACTGGCCTGGTGCCATGCTCAGCAACACCTACTACATTTGGGGACCTCAGAGCTGCCAATGGCCAAGGTCAACAAAGGCGCCGAATTACATCTGTCCAGCCACCCACGGGCCTTCAGGAATGGCTGAAAATGTTTCAGGTGACAAATCTAGACTTCAGATTGTTTTCCTTAATCATTAGTTATAAAAGATTAATTTAAAATTTTGAATAGCAGTAATTTTAAAAAGACTATCTAGTGTTATCCAGTCATTAAAACCTTTTGATTTTAGATCGAGAAAATTTCTTTTGTACATTTGTTTTTTGTTCATTTATTATACTTGATTTCTGGTGTTGCCTTGCAGCTTTTGAAACCATATTGCTCCATGCCCCAGCATTATGTTAAGATGCTTCCTTAACGTACTTCTCTTTAGTATGCCAAAGTGGGCATTTACTACCTCCACTAGTGGCCCAAAGGAGTTAATGCACCTTACATAAGTTCCAAGCTCACAGCAAGAAGTAGCTTTCTAAACACTTAAACCATTTAAGACCTTTCTAACTACCTCATAAGTCTTAAATACTGAAAATTTTGAGGAAAAAGCTGGTATACTGATATACTAGTATATTGCCTACTGATACAAATAAGGTAAGCTGAAAGTGCTTCTTGGATCTTCAGCCAAGCATACCACTAAACAAGCTAAGCAAATATGACTTACTGCCTCACTCAACACTCTGAACACTCTCACTCCCTGAGGGTCTACGAATGCAGAGAGGAAGGTGTCTAACAAGAATATACTTTAATTATTTGAAGAGATAATTTTAGATTTCAAAAATTGTCTTCATTTTGTAACTGGGTTCTTGAATCTAAGCAAAAAAACCAGAAAGTACATTTTTTTAAAAATTACTTTTTAGGCACTTAGGCAGCAATGTAGATTTTAAAATTATGTCGATGTACTTAAACACATCCTTTTGCATCCACCAAGTTGATTTTAGTTGAATTGTAATCATATATTATTTTAGATAACAAACTAAAAGCTAAAGGAATTGAAAAATGTACACTAGATTTTCCCCTACAATGAATGACCTAGTAGTAGCCCTACATGTATTTCCTAAATAAATAAGAATATATTTTATGTAATATATAATTATAATATTTACATATTAAGTATATCATTTAGAAATCCATTATTTACCAACTTATTTGAAGACAGTTTTCCTTTGTTTTAACTTAAAATTGAACTTATCTGTGATTTCAGTTTTTATAGTAAAACATCCCAGTATTGGCATCATTTCTTTATAAACATATTTCTTTATAGTGAGAGATGGAAATTGCACGTTTTAAGTTTTCAAGAGCTACTTTGAAAAACAATTCATATAAGAGATTTTAAATTTAGCTCTCTGATGAATGCAAAAAGGGTGTAATTGTTTATATATGTATGTTTTTAAACTTTTCCTTCTTTGAGGTTTACTGTTTTCAAAAAAGAACATAAGCTGTTTTCTTCATACTCTAATACCAACATGATGGAAAATTAGTAGTACTAGTAATGAGTGAAATTTTCATCATGGCAGCCTGTCTCAAAAGAAAATGTTTAATATGAGCAAATTATCTCAAATTTCCACAGTGTCAGAAGGCAGCCCAGGGCAAAGTTTCACTCCTCATTTTAATGACCTAACCAATTATGTTTTTGTTTTGTGGATGGAGAACCAAAGTCATATTTGATTATTTGGTTTTATCCCATTTTTCCTCATTGATCAGCCTGCAGTGTTTGGCATCTGGGCAGTACTTTTACAAGAATGTTTTATTGATGATATCTTTTACAATGTTTATTTGTTTTGATGCTGTCTCATCTTATTAATTATTAAGAATCCCATAAGTGAGTAATTACTATCAGCTTTCTAAAAAATAGAGTACATAAAAGGGAGAAAAATGTAAAACTTGAGACTTGGATCAATTGAATTGCCTGAAAGAAGGACAGATATCCCCAACAAAATCTAAAGTGGTAGGCTATCATTTGTCAATGTGATCATTGCTTCAAAAGGGAAAAGGTTTCAATGAGCAAAACTTGTTTGTGATTACCAACAGTGACATTTCAAATTATCCCTAGAGGTAGACTGCTTTTTTTTTTCCACATAAGTTTTCTGTAACAAAGAAATATATTCACAATGAAAGGCTAGCTAAATAGGTAGTCTTAAATTTTTTTAATTTTTAAGGCATAAAAATATGCCTTAATTTTTTAAGTATCAGGTTTCTAACACCCCCAAAATGTTGATGTTTTGCTATACTCTTTATCTTCAGTATTTGTGTCAAAGCTGCTAGAAATGACACTCTCTACTAAAGACTCATCTCTTAAAAGTTTATTTAAATGTCCAACTAGTAGATTTAATTTTATATTAAAAAGAGACATATTCATTGTGTTAAATTTGACCTATGTGATATAGCAAAAGTATAATGAAAATGGCATGATTTCTGTGAACACACTGTTGGGACATACTCAGTGTTGAATTTTCTGTACTTAACTAGCAACATGGGATATCTTGTCCCCTAACTATTTTGCAATTGCTCCTGAGCCACTGCTATAGCTCTGGTTTGATCTAACTCCATCAGTATTGACAGTATTTCTTTAGTCATTGTAAATAGAATGGGCATAAATGAAAAAGCATTTTAGATCAGAGGAAACTAAAAATTAGTCACTTTGCAAAAAGAATACATATTAAAGACAAACAAGACAAAATTTTAATATAGTTCAAGTTTTTGTTTTACCAAATTTGGCTTGTTTTTTGGGGGGTGGGGGTGGGGGTGGGCAACCACAACTAATGTTTCAGCTGGTTTTAGGTTCTTTTGGGTGCCATAAGATTTTTCCCTCTTAAAAAAGATTCAGAATAGTTTAAAATATAAATAATATAATTTCCTTAATCTGTCTTTTTATTAAGATTTACTTGGGGTTGCCCATAGATGTATTTATATTTTGTCTATGAATATAATATCTATATTTGTTCATAGATATATGAACTCCAGCTGCAAATTACAGACTTTCCATAGCTTTTTGTTCTTTATGATTTTTGTCCATGACCTCCCATAAATCCTCCCCGCATTTCTCACAAATTAGAAATCTCATGTTCTTTTACACACTTCCTGAGTACTTATGTATCACTCAGGTTATCCATTTATTATCACTTATTCTGGATTCATGAATAGTCCATCTGTTCAGAACATGTATTTTCTTAATAATATATTGAACATGTGAGGGGTGAGGAGTTGTCCTTGAGTTCAAAGCAAATTTTCAGAAATAATTAATTGAAAATACTCTTTTTTATTATTTTTTAGAATTTAAATGTAGTGACAAAAGGAACTACATTATAGTAGGTGTAATGTACTAAATGATTCCCCTTCCCCCTTTTCATGTTGACCCTTGGAAATAGTGGCACTACATACTCTCTAGCATTTCTTTCCATTCTTTCTCATTTTGTTTAGATACTCTTATTTTATATACTAATGGGCTTTCACAGTGCTTTTTTCACAGAAAAAAAAATTATAAGTATTACTTAACTATTAGTTTCAGACAGTATTACAAAGAAATCAAATCGCAAAGAGTGCTTGAATAACTAAATATATTAGCAAGGGAGAGATGGGAGATATGGTATATGGAGACTGTCTTGTCTATCTTTAGATTGGGGGAGGCATACTGCAGTGTGCTATTGACTTGAAAAGTTGAGCTAAATGATGTCTAAATTCGCTTCTAACTCAAAATTTCATGAAATAAAATATAAATTCAACAGAGAATTTTAAACCTTGCAATTGGCATTTGCTGCCCATTATTTCTCTACAAATTGTAGCTTTTCATTTCCTTACCCTTCAGTTATAACTGTTTCTCTCCTATGATATCTTAAAGTAGAAGACCAAAGAAAAGTATATACTTATTTTGGGGTTGGGGGGAAAGGGGGGAACAAAGGATAATTATCTCCATTAAAAAAATAACATAACAAATAAAATTATGGAATTTTTGAAGTAGAAGAGACCTTAGAAATCTAGCTATTCCCTTTATAAATGAAGAAAACAAAGCCCAGAGAAGTTATGTCCTACCTGAAGTCACAGTTAATGAATGGTAGTTGAATTCATCATTTACAGTTTTGTCGAGCACTTTTCCATCAACTCCCTTATCCTCATTTTCCCTTCTCAGTACAATAATTAGCTATTCTCATTGCTGCAAAGTCATAATCAAATGTAAAATTTGGAGCTAAGCTTATCACTTGGAGTAAGTCTATACATGCAGGGAATTCATTTTGTTGTTTTCCAGAAAGGTAGTTCATTGTATTTTTTTTTTTTTTTTGGTGCCAGAATAGTGAAGTGTGACAGAGAAAGGAGGAATCTTAAGAGTTGTGTCATTATTTCAAATCAAATATCAGACTTCAAATGACTGATTTTCTAAAGGTCCTAATTAGGCCTGTTTGTCTATAATTGATGAATGTCAAATCTTACTGAAACAAAATTTAAGAAACTCATTTGCATGGCTTTTGCTTTATCCAATATTATTTGAAACAGAATGATATTAGGTCTGTGAAGATCTCTTAGAGGTTGCCTAGGCTAACTTCTTATTTTACAGATGAAGAAGCTGAGATCCAGAGTTAAAGTGACTTGTCCAAGTTTTTTTACATAGCACATTAGTGAGCCAATTCAAAACTAAAATCTGGATCTCCAGAGTCTCAGACTGGTGCTATTTAAACTACACTTACCTTACCATGAGTTCTTTTGTGAGAATAAAATGAGACAATATATTTCAACAAATGAAATAATTTAATTTACTTCTCTTTCCTAACTTAGGGTGAGAAAAAATGGTGTATACAAAGGCAAAGAGACAGAGATAATCTCTCTTTATTTCATTATGTAGCATAGTGATTTCAACTGAAGGACAACTTTAAAGTAACGATATGGATGTGTGTGTGTGTGTGTGTGTGTACAGTACATCATGCATATATATATATATAAATTATGTAAATGTACATGTATGCATATAGGTATCATGTAAATTGTACTTTTAAAAAAAGGTATTTAAGTAGAAATCTCCAAAGATGGCTACAACAATATCTGAGCTAGTTACATCATAACTTCAGTTTGCTTTTATCTGCAGTACAATGTCAGTTATTAGATCAAGTCCAAACTCCCTGTCTTGGCCAGAAATAGAGTAAAGAATTAATTTTCTTCATCTAACTCTGTCTCTGATTTGTCTGACATTAGTTTGATGACTTTATTAATTCTCAAAAATGGGAGTATTGCTTTATTTGATCTGAGTTTTTAAACCTTTGCTTTAATAGAAAACAGTATATGCATGCAAAATAATACCACTTTATATTAATGAGATAAACAAAGGACCTAACAACCGTGGTCTTTATTTTAAAGAAGTTTGAAAAAACAGATTTAATATTTTAATACCCCCTTGCCCAGTGCCCTTTTTTGTCTTGTTATATTCATGGATGTCATTTTAAAAACTTATATATATAACATGTGATTATGTATTGATTTCCAGTATTGTGGCATCCCATTTCATGTCAACTTTTTTTTATTTCTTTATTCAGGTTCTAATTTAACCATTTAAATCAGTTACCATTTTTTATTGTTCGTGGGATTTTAGTTGAAGTTGTTTTGGAATAACAAATCAAAGGCCTTTGAGTTTGTGGAAGACACACTTGTCAGATGTGCAGTATGTTCAGTTATTAATTTTTCTGCAAATGATGTTGTTAATCTGCTATACTCTCAGATGAGTGCCTTATTAAAAACATCCAATTTTATGGTGCCCATTAGAAAGAATGTAGAGAAAGGAAAATTACCAATCAAAATTCCCTATTTACTCAGTAATGTAAATTGATGTTTACAGAACAAAATTTTGGTTTACAGCCAGAGAATCCTGGTTACAGATGAACATGCAACTACAATAATGTAATAAATAAGTTTCAGCTTTATGCAAAGCATTTCATGAAATAAGCTTTGGTGAGTTGAAATTGCCATTCCAAAGGAAATTTTTGGTTTATTTTGTGAAACTTTAAAACTAAATGATTTTATCATTTAAATTTGAATGAGGAAAAAAAAGATAATCTTATTAAAAAAAAAAAAAAACCTTCCTGGTTCACAATCCATAAACTTTGCAAATATTTTTAAGCTACTCTAACTTTAAATTATAGTTTTATTTTACTTGTGTTCAACTACAATATAATCTTGTCGTGTTTGAAAAATTAATTTGGTTAATGAGTATTGTGCGGTAATTAAAAATTTTTAAAGGGCAACTTACTATTTAAAAGCTAAATTTCAAAGAATTTAATCAATTAAATTTTTATTTTCTTGATATAGAAATCTACCTCAGGTTTTATATTCAAATTATTTTTTAAGGCTTCTATTGAAATAATACTAATGCTAAGGGTATTTTCTGTTTGACAGAGCTGGAGTGGACCAGAGAAGCTGCTTGCTTTAGATGAGCTTATTGATAGTTGTGAACCAACACAAGTAAAACATATGATGCAAGTAATAGAGCCTCAGTTTCAGCGAGACTTCATTTCGTTGCTCCCCAAAGAGGTGAGGATTATCAATTAATGTTGGGTACTAGGTGCTCTTTACCTACATAAAGCATCTTTTGCTACTTTCAAATACTTATATGCTAGTTATGGTATTCAGTATTGTCAGTTTAACACAGTTAATTGGTGTTAAAGAGGGCAGTAAGTTAACAAAACTGCCTTGACTTTAATAATGTAATTCTCAGATTAATGTATTCTCATAAGCTGAGAGACTTCTTTCCACTACTGGGATATTTCCCATGTAAAAAGGGAAAACTCTAGTGAATTCTGTTACTTTGAATGTCTCATCAAGACTTTTTCAAACTCCCAGACTATTGACAAGTCTTCATGTATTACTTAGGTTGTTTCTGAATCTTTAGCGTAATGTTTTGAAAGTTGAAATTCTAGTAGGAATGGAAAGACTAGTGGCTTTTAAAATTTTTTTAAATTTCTTCTGAATTTATCAATTTATGATCCTTTTAAAAAATTTAAGTTGCCTGGTACTTGTTTACCACAATTCACATTTTCTCTGGGCAATTTTATTTTAAAGAAGTGCATGAAATTAATGGAATTTAAATTTATATTAGCATTTTCAATATGTGTTGGGGGGATATATAATACACAGAATCAATTTCAAGAAGAAATAAACATATATTTGAAAAATTACATCATCTTGTCAAGGGGTTTATTCATTTGCTTTTGGGGCAAATAAAACTGATATGTAGAATATTTTGTGAACATCATTGTAATTGGTATTTACACAGCTCATTCAGTTTTATGTGTATATCACTAGCTATATGGAGATTAGGAAAAAAGAAATTGTGAAAGAAATATACTGCCTTATTTCAAATAATGCTTATAGCTATAAGCAATTTGAGTTTGAAAGAGAATTCTTTTCATATAACTATTTCAAATGGCTTAAGGATCCTGAAGGTGCATAATTATCATTTCAGATATGAATGTAATTAACCTGATGACATAATTAATGTATACTGATATTAAGTATAATTCCAGGGTAAGACATCTGGGAAAAATATCTTTGCTGGGAGTGTATTTTCTTTCATATAAAAGAAAAGAAAATTTAGTCCCACTTGTAACAAAACTTTGTTTTGTTTTTTGTTTTTCCCCTCCCAATAATTCTTGTAGCAAAACAGTCAATCTTTTGGGTAAAGTTGGCTTTAGAAAGTGACATGGGTTTCTTTGATTTCAGAAGAAGATTAATAATGAGAAGCCGTTTTACAGATGTTGGACTCAGTGAGTCTCTTCATCTTTGACCTTTGATTTATTTCCCAGTTTCTCTCAATACCCTTAGTCTAGAGGCTTTTATTTTCATTAAAATAATGTTGCTCTTCCTTGTAGCAGTTTTCTCTCTTTCTTTCACCAAGAGCAAAGCATTTGACTTCAGATTTTCATAGTGACATTATTTTGGAAAAAAAAAAAAGAATCATTTTATTGTCTGAATTAAACATAATAGGGAAATATCTTAAGAGGCTCAAATTCAAATATAAATCTCCAATAACAAAAGGCAAATCATTTTATTGACTTGACTTAAGTGTTCTTTTGTAGTGTATTTAAATGAAAAGTCATTTTAAAGGGAAGATATGGCAAAAATTGGTTCAGAAATGGGGAAAAGTCTACAGACAACTTTATAGATGAGTATTGTTTATGTTGTACTTTTCAAGTACCCATAAAAATTCCTTCTAGTTTAATAGAATGGTTCCTTTCATACATGTAAATATTAGTAAAACATAATTTCTTGAGGAAATAAAACTGAAACCAATATTTAATAATCTAAGAACTGTTATCAATTTGCATAATATAATCTATATAGCAGGAAAATGGTCTTTATATATATATTTAGTAAATAATACATAATACTTCTTTGCTCTCCAGTGTCTTTCTGTGCTCTCCAGATTCCTTAACCAGTAATAGATTATTAGGCTTATAAAATCTCACAAAGGTCTCTTAAGGCGCTCTTAAAAAAAAAAAAAAATGACATTTGTTTAGATGATGTGGGTCAAAGCAAATATACTAAAAAAAATGTAGCAAGTAAGTAGAAGAGCTGACTGTAACATGCATGGTTCTCAACTCATTCTTTAGGTCCCTGTGGTGCTTTACTCCTGACACAGAGCCAGTGAGGTTCCATGTAGCAGCTATTAAACTGCCCTAAGTAGTTAGTGGAAGCAAAAGCTTAACAAAGCAATTGCAGCAGGCAAAATTACTTGCCCAAATTGGAATTGAAATCCCAAGGGTTTGTAGAAAGCATCTTTGTCATCTTTTTCAGAAATCATGAAAACTTGGATTTCATGGTTCCAAGGGCTTTTTGAACTTCTTTACTTAGACCCTGTATGACTGAACAGAGTCAGATTTGTTCACTTTAGCAAGTCAATTAAATATTTCTAATAGGTGGTATTTTCCAGATTTTGATCCAATTAAGAGATCCTTTTGTTAGAAATCTTTCTATTTATTAAAAAAACAAACAAACCAAAACAAAAATTGTAAACTTCTCCTGTTCTGACTTGACCCTATTGAGTTTCTCTTTTACCCTCATTCATTTTGGTACCATATAATTACATTGTCTGTCTTTGATGTAGAAAGGCAACATGATGTTATAGAAAGATCCCTTCTTTGACTCCCCTTGGTCAACCATGCAACCTAAGTTGCAACGTTGGGTAACTAGGAAGATGGAAGTACCCTTCCCTCTTAATAAAGGATGCTTTATCAAATGCTTTGTCATGCTTTATCAAAAAGATTAAGGCTATCCTAATTGCCACAATTCCATATCTGATATCCCCTCAACAACCTCCATTCTTTCATAACTTGACCTTTTTTTTAAACCAAGGTCAGCTCCTCTACTTCTGCCCTTGATTTCATTTTTTCTGGAAATCTACCTTTTCACATATCCCTTTTCTCCTAATCTTTAGTCTTGCTTTATTCACTGATTACTTCTCTGGTTTCTTATATCATATAAAAAAATCCCATTATATTCATACATCACAAATCATTTAACTCCAAATAATGGACACCCATTCTCCTTCTTTACTACAGAAAAAAAAATACTGCTATAAATAATTTTGTTTATATAGAATCTTTCCCTCTTTTTAAAATTTTTTTATATTCCTTAGATAAAAGGCTGTGCCATGTTAGTGAATTACAATGTAATACAAAAATAAATGCTAGATTCGGTAGACCAGTTTATAGTATTACCAACAGTGTATTGATATGCCTGTCTTCCCATCATCCCTCCAGCATTTGCCATTTTCATTTTTGAAAGTTCAAGTTCAAGGCAGATACTTTTCTCTTTCTTCCTGCTCCCAACAGATCACCAGTCCTGGGATATAGTTTTTATGATTTGACTTTACTTCTTACTTCCCTGTTTCTCTCTAGGATGCTACATCTTCCTAGTTATCTAGCTTTGCAACTTGGGTCTAATCTTTAATCATCCCTCTCTCAGTCCAAATCTGTCCAAAATCTTACCAAATTGTTATTGATTCTACCTTTCCAAGTTCCTCTCATACACACCTTGTCACCCACGGTAACATGGGTTTCCTCCTGCTCCAGAATTGTCTTCCATTCAGCAGTCAAAGTCATATTCCTTAAGCACAAGTCTGATCGTACCACCCCCTCACTCAGTCAATTTCAGTGCCTCCCTGTTGTCTCCATGGCCAAGTATAAATTCCTCCCTTTGGCATTCAAAGCCCTCCACAAGCTGCTCTCCGTCACTCCCCCTTCCAGTCTTCTCACCCCGCTCCCATGGATTCTTTTGGTCCCATGTAGACTTTGGTGATATTGGCCTCCTGGCCGTTCCTTGCACACAAACTTGATCATCTTCTGATTCTGGACGTTTTCTCTGGCAATCCCTAGGACTTGGATGTATTTTTCCAATGTCGTCTTTTGCATGTTGTCTCCACCATTAGATTCCGCAAAAGCAAGGACTGTTTATTGTTTAATTTTTGCCTTTCATTGAATCCCCAGTGCTTATTACAGTGCCTAATACAAAACATGTGCTTAGTAAATGTTTGGCTTTTCTTTGTGGCGCGTAACGGCCTTTACAATCTGACTCCAACCTGTATTTCTTGATTTATTTTATACTACTCCCACTCACTCACTCTGAGAGAGCCCAACTGGCTCATTGGCTGATTCTTGCTTCCATCTCCTTCTCTGTGCCTTTGAAGAGGTGACCATGTCTGAGAGATTCTGCTCCACCTCTGCCTCAGGAGTAGAATTCTTAGGTCCTTTCATTTTCAACTCTAGCATCACTCACACAAGACCTTTCCTCATTCTTTTGGTTTTTAGTGTTTACACCTACAGAATTATTTTCTGTAAGCTTTGTATTTACTTCTCTGCGTGATTTAATTTTTATCTTTTTGTATCTCTGGAAACTATTACACTGCTTAACATAGGTGTTTGATAAGTGCTTCTTGGATTGAAAGGCCACGCATAAATAACTGGCTTACTGAACATTTGTAGTGAGTTGACATTTTGCTGTTGTTTTCGCCCTGTATGAAGGGGACTGGCTTCTTAACACTTTGGAAATTCCAAGCATTACTTATCTTGGTTATTGTCCAATTAAGCAACAATTAGCTTTATCGTGGGGGGAGGAGAGGAATTACTAAGGCAGTCGAGGAATTTTTATTACAGTAAATTTTCATAATTATCATTAAGCCTATATACATTATATTTCATATTGTTATTAAGTATGACCACTTTATTAGTTTAGAGTTCTATTGAAATTAGTGAAAAAGTAATATAATTAACTAGTAGTAAAAATTCTTTATAGATATTTTTAATAGATATTGATGAAATACAGTTTGCTTTTATTGTATCTTTTCAGGGGATAAAATACCCTCCTCCTTTTTTGCCAAACCATGTTTAGATCTTCCCTAACTTAAAAAAAAATTAAAACCAATTATCACCCCCCAGAAAACAAAAAAACAAAAAGTCTTTATCTTGACATTGCCCTTTCCTTAATTTAGCTCCTCTTAAAATGTGGCCCAGGGATCCACAAGATCAAAAAACTATCTTTATAATAATACTGATGTTTTAATTTATAATATAATAAGTATCAATAGATAAAATCTACATAAATAAGAATTATTGTGAAGGAGGTCTTCAGTAATTTTTAAGAGTTTATATATAGGGGTCCTGAGACCAAAAAGTTTGAGAACTGTTGCCTTAAGCTATCATCTGATAATGTCTCCCCTGCTTCGTTGCTAAACATAAAGAGTAGTGTATAATCACTGCCTTTGTTCACTACTCAATTTTTTATAATATGACTTCCATCCCTATTATTCTACTGAAATTTGTTCCAAGGTAATCTTTTATTCATGAAACCTAATTACCTTTCCTCAGTCCTTATCCTCCTTGATCCTTCTTCATCATTGGACCATTGACCACCTGATCTTTCTTGAAACTCAGTCCTCCTTCAACTGTTTTACTATACTGAATTTTCCTGGCTTTCTTACTCTCTTCTCTCCCTGAGGGTTTGTTCTTAGTCTTCTTTAGTGGTTCATCATCTTTGTCTTGTTCACCAAGGATATGTCCCTGTGAGCCTTCTCTGTCCTCTACTCTCTTTTTTCCTTTGATAATCTCACCTGATACCATGGATCTCATTAGCATTAGTTAATCTCCTGTAAAATTAACTCCCAAATCTTTATCTCCAGCCTTGATCTCATAAACTGTAGTCCCAAATTTTCTGTTGTCTGATAGATCTTTCTTCCTGAATTTACCACTAAGATCTTAAACTGGCCTATTCAAAATTAAATGTGCCTCAAAATCTGCCTCTCTTCCTAATTTCCTAATTTCACTCGAAGGTACCACCATCTTCTTAGTTAAGATAAAGTTGATGATGTCTCAAAGCCTATTTGGCTCTTCACATTTTATCTTTTCTCACTTCCAGCCAGTTCCCAACTTCTATATGTCCCCTTGTAGGAATTTACACTGTTGATACCCTAATTCTTCTCTTCCATTTGGATTATTTTAAACTCCCTCACCCCTTATGAGTCTATATGATTCTTTTCTCACACTCTTTAATCTGTCCTTCACATAGCTGCCAAATTATTTTCTTAAAACCTAGATAGAATCATACAGCTCATCTCTTAAAACAAAATTCCAAACAAACAACCTGTGATGTGCTTATTTATTACTTCAGGATAAAATATACAATCTTGAGTTCTTTTAATTTAAAGACTTTATACTATTTGAAACTAACCTGCTTTTTCTACTTTTAATACTGTTCCCTTTTGTGTACTTTATGTTCTTGCCATATTGGTTTGTAGCTACTCTCTGATCTTTTCTCACCTTCATGCATTTAGTCAAGCCCATCCCCCAAATACAGTTTTCAGGTCTGTGCCCATTGAAATTGTTTCTTCCTGTAAGGTTCACCTCAAGAATCATCCTCCCCCAAACCTTTTCTCATTCTCCCCAAACTAAAAGTGATCACTGTCAACATTTCTTAGAGCTCTTAACACATTTCCTTTAATCTTTTACATTCTTCCTCCTTGAAGACAAAATATATACCACACACACACCATTTATGTGTTTGGATGTGTATAAAATTCAGAAATCAAAATTCATTTTTTTTTCATTTTTCATCCCCAATACATTGCAGAGAATAAATATTAATATGTATTTATATGAATTATCATATATCACTGCATTGAAATTTTTGGAAACTTTCTTAGCTAATAACTAATTCATCATGCTCTTTTGAATTATTATTGTTTTAAGAGAATGATAAGAAAGAGTTGAGGCTCTTGTTCCTTTTATTTCTACTCAAAACTTCCTAACTACAAATTGGTCTTACTATACCAAGCAGGAAAACTGCTAACTTCAAAACCAAAAAGAATTAAACCATTTCTCAATATTTCTGGTTGTCACTCATCATATCTTGCAATGGGGATGTTGCATTAGAAGCTAGCTACTGAAAATAGTTTCTTATCACTTCTAAAGCTTCACATTTACTGTATAGAAACTTATCACACAAGAAAGAGGCAGTATAATGCAGTGGAGAGAACTCTGGTCTGAGAGTCAGAAAACCTTTATTCAAATCTCACTTCTTGATACTTAATTATCTGCTTGATCTCTGGTAAATCACTTCATTTCCCTGCTCTTCGGTTTCCCTTTCTTTGAAATGCAAAAGTTGGACTAGATGACTTTTGTGGTCTCAAAAAAAGAAACTTAAACTTTACTTTTATTGAATGGCAACTTTGTCCCTGGTCTTTATACTTAGGAGCACTCTTTTTTTAATCACATGAAACATTTTGGTTTATGGGAAAATACTAAAAGTTTTATGGCTTCCTTTTAAAAAGCTTGAATGTCCAACCTCATTACTTTCTTTGGTCATGTTTTCTTGTTTGCCTTAGTCATCTTAAATTTGATCATTTTCAAATTATTTGTGAAGTTAATTTTATAATTTTGTTCATTGTTTGTCCTTCGTCTCTCCCTCCACCCAACTCTCTCCCTTCCTCTCAACATTTCCCAATGCATTTTGCAACTTAGCCTTTTTGAGTTGCTTTTCCCACCTATGGTAGTTCTACCTGTCTCACAAGGGTGTTATAGGGGACTGAATAAAATAGGGTGTACAAAGCACTTTGTTAACTTTTCTGAACTATATTAGTGAACTTTTCTTTACTGAAAATAAGTTGATGTTTATCATTGATGTACAGATGTTATGTTGAAGACTCTCTAAACTAATAGGGGGCAAAAACATTCAATTCAGTAAATAAATATTTCTTTTTACTCTCTCCAAAGAATTCACAAGAACAATTTGGAGAAATTATAACACAATTATTTTGATACAGTCTAGTGAAAAATAATTTTCCAGCCAAAATAATTACTTCTTTTCATCTTTCATTGCCAAGAATATATATGTTGAAGAAATTCAACAATTTGATAATAACTTTTTTTTGATAGTTTGTATTATATGTTAACTAGAAGGTCTGGCTTTCAGCCTAAGAATTCCCATCTTCCTTTAAATATCTCCTTAATATGATTCAGGCCAGTTCCAATGGCCTGCGATGGAAAGAGTCATCTGCACCCAGAGCTCTGATTTGGGGACTGAGGGTGGATTACAACATAGTATTTTCACTTTTTTTGTTGTTGTTTGCTTACATTTTGTTTTCCTTCTCATTTTTTTTTTCCTTTTTGATCTGGGGTGTGTGTGTGTGTGTGTGTGTGTGTGTAGCATAATTGTGGGAATATGTATAGAAGAATTGCCATGTTTCATATATATTGGATTGTTTGCCATATAGGAAAGGGATAGAGGGAGGAAGGGAAAGAGAAAAAAATTTGGAATACAAGGTTTTGCAAGATTGAAAGTTGAAAACTATTTATGCCTATGTTTTGAAAATAATTTTTAAAAAAATCTCACTCCTTGATTTTCCCTCATTTTCATGATCCCAATTCAGTAATTATCTCCTCTGACATTGCACTTTGGCATCTCCCTTATGTACTAATCATATAAAAATATATATTATGTGTTATTTCTTATATGTTTTATAATCCTGTGAAAGCATGGATTCTGCCTTATGTAAGCATTCCCTTTGGCCTAGCATAACACTCTGCATACCTAGTGCTTCATCAGTTTAGAAAACAGTTCAGTTCTGTTATGTTTCTTTAGACAGTCTATGTTGGATAGATAAAATGTTCCTGTTGAAGGAAGCACTGAAGGGGGAAATGGCAATATTGTAGAAGGAAAGTTCATTTTAACACATGAAAAGTATTAACAAATAACATTTAAGTAGATGCAAAGCAATAGGCAATTGGTAGGATATAAGTCCTGCTAGTCATAGTATAACGCCAAGAAAAGAAAATTGATCAGCAAGGACTTCTGGGTTAATTGAACAACATAAGTCAATTAAGAAAGTTAAAAGGGTAGAAAAGTTTTTTTTTTTTTTTTTTTAAGAATTGAACAAGATAATAATGTGATCCATTTATAATTTTAAAATAAATATGTTGGGAAACAACTATCTATTTAGATTAGTGACAATAACTTGACCTTTTAGATCCTTTTGCTTTTTCCAGCAATCCTACCTACCTTTGGATATATGATAATCATTTGAGTATACCAGTCTTCATCTTCTGGGAGTTTGAGGATGTGTTTGTGTACAGTGGTTATAAGGTTTTGGTGATGATGCTTTAATTTGGCACCATTTTCTTCCCAGCTGGCACTTTATGTGCTTTCATTCCTGGAACCCAAGGACCTGCTGCAAGCAGCTCAGACATGCCGATACTGGAGAATTCTGGCTGAAGACAACCTTCTCTGGAGAGAGAAATGCAAGGAAGAAGGTAAGAGCCAAAATCTTCAACCTGTTTTTTAGAAAGAAGTGGTGCCCAAAATGGAGCACTTTTTTAAACGGTGAAGGTAGTTTTGTTTATAGATGAGAAATTGGGAAAATGTCAATTATATAGTTGGATGAAAAGACAAATATAAACTTAATTTATTTTCTCTTGTAGGCCAAATGAGCATATTTCACATAATTACAACTTTGAATAAGACACATTTGAATACATAGGACCTCTTAATTCATTATTTGAACTAATGGGGACCTGGCTATGGTATCATCTATCCTACTTCATAGAGTTGTCATGAAACTCAAATGAAAGAGTTGTCATGAAAATAATTTGAAAAATTAAAAGCACTCTACAAATGAAAAGTATTATGATTATAATAATTTAGTTTTTAAAATAATGAAGAATAAATAGTATTTATACATTTGTTTGAGAAAAAAAGGAAATATTCACAGTGCTTTTATATGTAAATTTTGTGTTCTTAATTATGGAAATTTTTTTTTCATACTTTTTCAAACAGGGATTGATGAACCACTTCATATCAAAAGAAGAAAAATCATAAAGCCAGGTTTCATACATAGTCCATGGAAAAGTGCGTACATCAGACAGCACAGAATTGATACAAACTGGCGGCGAGGAGAATTGAAATCTCCAAAGGTAATAGAGATTTCTAAATGACATCCTTTTATGGTAGGAATTAGTAAGCATTTAGCAGCTAGCCATTGCTGTTCTGGATGAGTAATGTAATTTGAGACATCTTTCTTCTAAGAAAGAACCAAAATCTTTTAAAGTAATTGAACTAGATTTCTGACAGACATACTTCTGAGCAGAACCAGGTGGACAACTTTATTTAATAACACTAATATTCTAAGGACAAACAGCTTTAAAAGCTTAGTAATATTATTGTTGTTGTTTAGTCATTTTCAGTCACACTTAACTCTTTGTGACCCCTTATTTGGGAGTTTTCTTGACCCAGTTTAGAGTGGTTTGTCATTTCCTTCTCAAGCTCATTTTACTGATGAGGCAATTAAGGCAAATAGGGGTCAGTGACTTTTACTCAAGGTCACCCAACCAGTACGTATCTGAGACTGAACTTGAACTCAGGTTTTCTCGACTTCAGGCCCAGTGTTAGATCTACCATGAGACCTAGTTGCCATGTTCCAACCACAATTCTTAAAAGCCCACCTTCTGACAGACACATGATGGCCTAAAGTACAGAATGCGATTTTGGGGTGAGGTAGAACAGGGCATGATCAATGTAGAAATTTGTTTTGCTTTATTATCCAAGTTTGTTAATAGGGGTATTATTTTGCTTGCTTTCTCATTGTGGGGAAGGAAGAAAGAAAGAAGAAAGTTTTTCATGAAAATAAAATAAAATTTAATTTAAAAAAATAAAGAATAATTGTTGAGTTCTATAGTGAATTTCTTTCTCTAATCTGAAAAAATAATTAAATCTGATGGGGAAAGACATGTAAAATTGAGTATGACAATGTATATGTTTCTACTACTTCTATTTGCAAATGAGTGAAAAGTTTTGAGCATCCTCTTGGATTTTATAATAAATCATTTACAGATTATACACACTTAGTGTATATTTAATTGCTCAGTTTTGTTGGCTGTTTCCTTTAACTTTTTAGTAGCATTTTTTATACTGTGAGATTTGCATGAATTTAGACTTTATTTCGTATTTTCTATGCATTACTATAGTTTTCATGTATTGGAAAAGTTAAAGAATACTTGAAATTTTTGATACACACATACATATATATTTATTTAAAAGAAAGCGTGACTTTTGTCAAAAAGTTTTAATTTAATATGCCATCTTAGCTAAATAATGAAACATATTCATCTAAAATAGTATTTAATTTTCTTCTTAAAAGAAAATAACTTCCTATAGTGGCTAAAATACTGTCTTTCATACTTATGTAAATTTTAAAGATAGTTTAGAAAATCACTGTCTAAAAAATAATTAGAACTAGATAGATCAATATTTAGCTTCTTGAATACTCAATTCATATGTAAGAGCTCTTCTCAACTTCTCAACTATTTTTAAAATGAGATTGGTTCAGTAAAATTTGTAAATTTTGAATTTCTAAACAAAAGTAATGGATAATAGGATGCATTTGCATTTAAATTTCCTAAACTTAGTTCATCTGCCATAAGAATGAGATTTGGTATATTTTATATGCATTTTCATTCTAGATAGTGTATTTAAAGGTATTTCTTCTTATATGTACTTTTTCCCTTGTGTAATATGAAAAAAAAAATTAGTTACACTTTTCTGGTTCTTGTTTGTCTTATCAGGTGCTCAAAGGACATGATGATCATGTGATCACATGCTTACAGTTTTGTGGAAACAGGATAGTGAGTGGTTCTGATGACAACACCCTGAAAGTTTGGTCAGCAATCACAGGCAAAGTGAGTTTGCTTTAAAGATCATGAAATCTTATATTTATTTTTTCCATGTAATGGCAAATGAGAAAGTA
The DNA here is from genome assembly GCF_016432865.1 of Antechinus flavipes. Classification (NCBI taxonomy): domain Eukaryota; kingdom Metazoa; phylum Chordata; class Mammalia; order Dasyuromorphia; family Dasyuridae; genus Antechinus; species Antechinus flavipes. Next base: position 79,480,030 of record NC_067403.1, on the reverse strand, counting down.
TGGCAAATTATTAGCACCCACTTATTTTTAGCAATAAACAGTTTATATAACAAGCCCTAGGTTTGTGAAAGTCATCTTGATGTAATATGATCTAGTCATAGATAAATTGAGAATTTGAGCAAATGTACTTTATCTTCATTTAACTTTTAACTTTCTTACCATTATCAACCTGAATGGCATATTACTTCTTTTCTTTTAAAAAAGTTGTGATTGTGAGAGATTTGTTTTCCCTATGCATCTGTTCCATTTATAAGCTACATTTAATTTAAAAATTAAATGTTTCATGTTAGATTAAACTAATTTCAGGTTATATGACATAATACTGAACAGACAAAGCATTGAAATTGAAGTTTGATAGGAAAAAGCAGTCCAAGCAGTCACCTTGAAGACACACAATAGTATCCCTTGTAATAGTACTGAAGTCTAGCACTTATCTGTCTAGTGCAATAGCATTGCACAGATTGATTAATTGACCATTTTTCTGTTAAAAAAAAAAGTTATAGTAAAAGGAAAGGAATATATAGAAAATTTCCAGTTTTGTTTTGTTTTAACAGTTTTTTATGCAGTACTTCAATTAGTAGTCGTTAATCTTCTAAATATCTCAAGTCAGATTTGAAGATAAAAAAGGAACTTCACATTTCCGTGGTGTAATATTAGTGTGGGATTTATCTTCAAGGTTTAAAGTCTGTCTTTACATGTCTGGAAGTAGGTTGGCTGGATCATAACTACTGCCTTCGGGCAGGCTCAGATGAAATGTGGTATGCAACCACACCCCATACTGTTGGCATTCTTTGACTAAAATCATTCCCATGAAAGAAACTAAGTTACAATTTAATATTCTTTCATCAAAAAAGGCCAGCCTGGAACTATCACACCTTAGTAATAAACATTTGTTTTCTATCTACTTAGCCCTTTGTGACATTCATTGTGACATGCTGCTGAATGTATGAGTTGACATGATTCTTATGTCAAAATTAAAAATTATTTTCTGATGCTTCTGGCAACTCAATGTTGAACCTTTTTCAACACAGATTTTAATGAATGATAAAAAGATTTTATGAATGATGTTTAAATTTTGCTTTTTATTCAAAAGTAAGATCTTGAGGTTAATTTTTTTTTCCAGTGTTTGAGAACATTAGTAGGACACACTGGTGGAGTATGGTCATCACAAATGAGAGACAATATCATCATCAGTGGATCTACTGATCGTACTCTTAAAGTTTGGAATGCAGAGACTGGAGAATGTATACATACTTTATATGGACACACCTCCACTGTTCGCTGTATGCACCTCCATGAAAAGCGGTAAGAGCAAAAACCTTGGTAAAATGATTGTCTTGCATTGCTGAAATCAGTTTCTACTGACTACTATTAGGTATCAATTATACAGTCATTTTCAGGTTTCAACTTTAAATAGGCATTTAATTGCCTTTAAGATGCTATTTTGTTGCCATAGATGATGGTGGTGGTAGTGGTGGTGATGACAATGACAACGAAGACAACAACTATTAAGCAGGAATTTACACTAACATTTAGTGTCATTTGAATTTTCTTAGCCAGCCTTTCAAAATGATCACTGTTATGTTGTTTGTAGATAGTATCTTCAGTACTCCTGTGTGAAATAAATTTTTAAGTTGGTCTGAAAAAAATAGAGGGTTAGACTGGACCATTACAACACTAGATTCCCTCCTTCCTTTCGCCCCAATCTGATTGGATTCTTGGCTTTGTCACTAAGATGCCGTAAAGTTTTCCCTTTTCTAGGCCTTAGATTTTTATCTGTAAAATGAGTATTTATGGTTGCCATTCCTAAAAACTCCATAATTCCAAATTACTCTGGGTTATTATCTGTACACTTAAACAACAATGTTTCCTCTTACCTTCCACACAGGAAAGTTGTGTGAGAGTACCAAAGAATCCATATGAATACATTTTCAGACAAAAATGGCATAATAGTGCAAAGTACAATAGTGCAGGAATAGTAACTTTTCCAAGGAAAAAAAATTAGAAGTTTCAAAGAAGTCATACTTAGACTTACTATACACACACACACACACACACACATATATATATATATATATATACATATATATATATATGTATATATATAAAATAAATAAAATATAAAATGTTTATAGCAGAGGACCATGGATATGAGAATTTGTAGTTAGAATCACATAGAGCAATTTATAGCAAAGGAAAACATCTTTAAAATAACCTCTACTTGGTAATCTGGTCTTCTATAAACCTGACTTTTTAAACCTATTAAGCCTCTATGTGCCATTGTATTCCAATTCAATCCATTACAGTGTGTCCTAATTTGTAGATGAAATGGTACAGAATTCTTTAAAAACATTTTTTTCCTCAATAGCTTAGGGACTAGCTGTTTGAAAAACCATTCATGTGAAAGTTTGTATAAATGTGATTGTAATGTAAAAATAAAAATTATTATATGACTGTCTTAGCTTGAGCAAATCACATCTAATACAACACAGAACATTTAGTTAATGCTCAAGATTTGTTTTCTCTGTTGAATTGAGTTGATTATTAGAGTACTCATCTGAGCCTAATGTGTTTTTCTTAAAGAACTTTTTTTTTTCACCTTTGTTTCCACACATACATATATAATCCTTTATTCCATGTCAGCTTTTTTTGTCTTTTCTCATGTTTTTCATTCTTGATACTGTTTTCCTGGTTCTTACTTCATTGTCGCTTCATATTGTTACATGCAGCCTAGTAATGTTACATTGCATTTCCTATAGGGAAAGGATGAAAAGAAGGAATAAGCATTTATATTGTAGGCATTATGATAAGCATTTAGGTATACTGTCTTTTTTAATCCTCACAACAACCCTTTGAGATAGATGCTGTAATTATCCATATCTTGCAGTTGAGGAAACTGAGGCAGACAGTTAAGTAATCATTTTTTGTAAATATCTGAGACTATATCCACTGTATCATCTAACTGCTTAATTTGTTTAAATGGAGACCAGTGTGTATTTTACAGTAATTAAAAAAAGAAATATATGAAACTAGTGTATTCTTTAAGCAAATATTTCTATATTATATCCCTTATTATGACACCATTTCAGTCTTCTTCTACCATATTAACAGTAACATTGTTCTCAGTAAGAAAGTAAGAACTATTCAGCATATTCCATGTTAGAATTTTGATGTGTAGAGATAGTGAAGAATATAGAATGTTAATGCAATGTCTTAACACAAGTGGTTATGAATGAATGCAGTTAAATTCTATTTTCATTTCTAATTTGAATTGAATTGGAAGCTATTTAAGCAATGCAAAGACACTATGATCTGCTAGGTAAGTCTATTAGATTAGGCATCAGGTAATCTGAATTCTAGTTCCAGTTATGTTACGTGTTAATTGCTCTTTGCTTATTTCCCAAATGTGGGTATTACATCCATCCCTAATTCTTAAAAATATCATAAGACCAAATGTGAAAATGTGAGAATTTTGAATTCTTTTGAAACAAGTTACTTTATAAATACAAAAGGTGTTTGTTTAATTATTACATCATTTTGACCTTCAAGAATCACTGTAGCAGGTATGATATTGAATACATTTTTCTAAGAGTTATGTGGTTCTTAAATGCACATGCTTCCTTTTCATCCTCCATATGCTTTCCTCTCCTTAACTAATGAAGTATATTTTAACTTCTGTATCAGATTCATTTTTAACTCTGTTAGACATGGTCCACTGTCAGACACTTAGATTTTAAATTGTGTTTTTATTTTTTTTCCTCCAGGGTTGTTAGCGGTTCTCGAGATGCTACGCTTAGGGTTTGGGACATTGAGACAGGCCAGTGTTTACATGTCCTGATGGGTCATGTAGCTGCAGTCCGATGTGTTCAATATGATGGCAGGAGGGTTGTTAGTGGAGCATATGATTTCATGGTGAAGGTGTGGGATCCAGAGACTGAGACTTGTCTACACACACTGCAAGGGCATACTAATAGAGTCTATTCATTACAGGTAAGAGATCCTGTGTGATACATCCCAGGAATGTTTTACTAACTAATCATATGTTTGTAAAAACTGCAATAATAAATTGTCTCATAAATGATGTTCCATAGGAGTACAAGAAAAATAGTAAGAACAGAATTTTCCTATAACTTGTGTACCACTTATACCATGAGTATGAGAAAAACATGATATTTTGGAATGATGTGTTTTACCATTTTCTACTTTATTATGTAATTTCATTCAAAAATAGAAATATCTGTGTTTAAAAGCTGGAGCCTGCTACTTTGGATTCTTTAGTTGTGCTACAATAGATATTGTTACCAGAGTAAACCTGGTTTTAATTCCCTCCTTAGCCAAGGATTAATTTAGCCAAAAAGTTCCCCTTGACATTGGTAGCTTGAGTTTGATGGACCATGTAATTGGGATTCCATCCTTACTCATAACTGCAGCCTACTGCAAGAGGCTGCTGTTTCTCTGCCAGAGGTGTTCCTAGATCAGTTCTTATAAGGAGATTTCATCTAACCAGAGGTTCTGTAATGAACTGACTTTAATTTTTTTATAACTATTTTAATTGGTTTTCTTTTGTAATCATTTATATACATTTGGCATACTTCAGTCTGTGGAGAAGCCCTTAGATTTTACCAAATTGCCTAAGGGATCCATAAGACAAAAAAGTTTCAAAAATCCACTTCTAGACTGGATTTTTAACACTTCAATTTAAGTGTTTCCTTAAATAAATGTACCACTGTTTTCAAAGTTAAGAAGCTAAACTGATGTGCTCTTTAGAAAAAAAAAATAGTTGTTACTATGTATTTGGTTCCCCCAGATATTCTCATTTTCATTTAAAAAAGTTTTCATGTACATTTCGCTTCACTAGCTAATGTCCATCTATAATCTGTATGTGATAGATTGCTTATATTGACATTTTCATTTTCAAATTAAAACTTGTTTTAGTAGATGCAGTACACTGTTGATTTTGGCACCATTGCCACCTTGAAATGATTTTTGACACTGGACAAATGATTTGGTGGTGATGGTGGTGGTGGCTGTTTAAGAGGAGGAGGAAAGTTTTGTGGGACAATCAGTTTAGAAAGTTTTTTTTTTTTTTTTTTTTTTTTGTGAACACTAATAACACTGAAATTTTCATTTAAGTGAATCATTGGTCCACAAACTGAAAATGACAATGTTGGCATCATCTTAATTTTGTTTGGGTTGATGGTCATTTACTCGGTGGAAATAAAAGTAGCAAGGAATGATATGGGTCTTGCAGTAAGTCTGTCATCAGAATGGCACCATTCCTAATTGCAAACATGATTCATTATTTGTTAGCATATTTCCTAATTAGTTTTAGGTTCTTATAAATACTGTACTACTTTTCTATGCAGTTTCTAAATGAGATTTGAGCACTGTGAAAAGTTGTCTCCAGTCCTTTCCTATATTTAGATGCTGATAAGCACTTCCATTATCACAAGTTATGTCAGCAGGTTCAACTTCCTGCTGGAGGTAATAGTCATTGGTTTTCTCATTGATGCCAGAACCATCCCAAGGTATGTAGATGCCAAGGGGGATGGGTACTTCTAAAAAATAAAAAAGGCTTAAAAATGAGATGTTCTGTGTTCACTTTGCATTTATGAAGTATTAGAATTACTGTTGTACAATGTTGCCTTTTTTCTCTTTTTCTTTTTCTTTTTTTTTTTTTTTTTTTTTAGTTTAAGAGTATTTCTGCAGCCAAGTGATATAGTGCCATGCATTGGTAGCAGAAGCTTTTTGACAACTTGCTCAGTGTGATTTGCTTGATTTCACTGGCCTGAGTGACTTTGCATGAGAGTTGAGTTCATGTCTCCTACAACATGGGTTCTCATCATGACAAATACCATATTCAAGTTCATTGCTAATAGAATCTCTTTCTTTTAGTTTGATGGCATCCATGTGGTGAGTGGATCTCTTGATACTTCAATCCGCGTCTGGGATGTGGAAACAGGGAACTGCATTCACACATTAACAGGACATCAGTCATTAACTAGTGGAATGGAACTCAAGGACAATATTCTTGTCTCTGGAAATGCAGATTCCACAGTTAAAATCTGGGATATAAAAACAGGACAGTGTTTACAGACGTTGCAAGGTGAGTTTAAGTAACTAAATTTAGTAGTAATTATCTAAAGAATGTTGAATTGTCTGTTTCTTTAAACAGAAACTGGATTGCTTTTAATTTACATGATCCTATGAACATTTTTTCCTTTGAACTACGCCTGTAAGGACCATATTCAATTTGGTGAAAAAAAGCTTTATTTTGAAAAGGAAAATTATTTTAATGACTTACTACATGTATCCAGTAAACAGCCCACATAAAATTAGAGTGTAGATTCTTTCTAAAAACAACATTGCACATAAGAAAAACTTAACATGTTGCTTTCAGAATATACCAATTATATAGCAATTTGTTTAAGGGAACATGTGGAAGGTAGAACTGGGATTCAACAACTATTTAACTTGAATTTAACATTTGTTTTTGGGTGAGGAGTAGAGTTGCATTGGCATGAAAACTTGCATTTTTAAAATTTCCTTTATAATTCGTTAAAATCACTTTAATATTTTTTTTCTTTAAGGAAGTCTTTTTTTTTTTTTTTTATCACGTATTTTACTGAACATAAAGTAAGCTGAAAAGGAGACTGGATCAAACATTTTTTTTTTTATAATTATAACTTTTTATTGATAGAACCCATGCCTGGGTAATTTTTTTTTTTAACAACATTATCCTTCAAGGAAGTCTTTAACAAATATTTTGTAATGGAATCACTTGGATGGGAAGTAGCATGTTGTATGAGGGTAATCCATTGAAAACTCCCATTTGGAAATCAATCACTTACGAGTTTCATTTCATGTTTTACTGTTATTTCATGCTCTCTAAATCAGTTTTAATGGTTGTCTCTCAAGTGAGATTCTTAATTTTTTTATTCTCAAATTTATTCTGATTTTCCCAAGTTTTAAACATTTTTTCCTACAGTGCTTGCAAACTTTCTGTCTTGTTAGACTTCCATCAACTCTTGAATACTCTTGAATACTGTGAGAGTTTGAGGTCAATTTTGATTACTCATACTCTTAAGCAATTATAGAGAAAAACTATTTTTTCAGCTAGACATTAAGGTGACAGCAATAGCAGTGTCTTGTTTTATCGTTAGAGTCGTACTCATTAAGTTGTGTGGTACTTTTGAATAAACAACTGAAAGGTTAAAGGTGGTGGGTCACACACAAAAACTAGTCCTCAACGCAATGCATGAAACTGTAATACCACTACTATAACTCAGAAAAAACTTTTATCCTGGCATTTTGAAAATGAAATATTTCCAAGGTTTCTGAATAAATAGATCTCTAGAAAATAAATTTCAATCACAAATGCCTCCCAGATTTCCCCATATCCATACTCGTCTTTTTTTTAATTTAAAAAAAAAAAGAACAGAACAAGATTTCTAAATATGTAAAGCTTTAAATATTTCATTTACTGCATGTTCTAATGTAGAAGTCTACAAATTACTATATATATAACCCATACCCATGGTTTCTAACCAATAACTAAATTTTTGTGGTTTTCTTAGGTCCCAACAAACATCAGAGTGCTGTGACCTGTTTACAGTTCAACAAGAACTTTGTAATTACCAGCTCAGATGATGGGACTGTAAAACTGTGGGACTTGAAAACGGGTGAATTTATCCGAAACCTAGTCACATTGGAGAGTGGGGGCAGTGGGGGAGTCGTGTGGCGGATCAGGGCCTCTAACACAAAGCTAGTGTGTGCAGTTGGAAGCCGCAATGGGACTGAGGAAACAAAGCTGCTGGTGCTGGACTTTGATGTGGACATGAAGTGAAGAGCAGAAAAGATGAATTTGTCCAAACATGTAGAAGATGTACTCCCTGCCCTTCCCCCTGCAAAAAAAAAAAAAAAAATCCCTTGTTCTCCGTGGTGCAGGATGTTGGCTTGGGGCAACAGATTGTAGAGACCTACAGACGAAGGGGAAGACGAGATGACAAACCGTAGCTGACAAGCGAGGCATCTGCTGTCTCATCACGTACAAGGCTTCACTTTGGACTGGGGGCAGCTTTGCAAAATATGACTTTCTAAATCAAACCAGGTGCAATTATTTCTTTATTTTCCTCTCAAGTGGTCATTGGGCAGTGCGATGCTGAAACCTTGTTCCAAATCCTGCTAACTTGTTCTTTTACCACCGAGGTCTAGAAAGGAGCTGCAATAACATCGAAATGTGGACTGGTTGCCTTTTCAAATTAGAGAGAGCATCTGCAACAAAAAAAGTCATTTCTGGAGTGGAAAAGCTAAAAGTTTTTACTGTGAATTGTTTTTGTACAGTTATCATAAAAAAAGCTTTCTTTTTTCTTTTTTTTTTTTTTTTTTTTTTTTTTTTTGCCAACCATTGCCAATGTCAATCAATCACAGTATTAGCCTCTGTTAAACTATTTCCTGTTGCTTCCATTTACACTCTTCAATGCATATGTTGCTCTGAGGTGGCAAGTTGTCCTGGGTTCTGTGAGTCCTGAGATGGATTTAATTCTCGATGCTGGTGCTAGAAGTAGGTCTTCAAACATGGGATTGTTGTCCCACCCCTGTACTGTATTCCCAGTGGCCAAACTTATTTATGCTGCTAAATGAAAGAGAAAAAAAGCAAATTATTTTTTTTTATTTTTTTTCTGCTGTGACGTTTTAGTCCCAGACTGAATTCCAAATTTGCTCTAGTTTGGTTACGGAAAAAAAAAAAAAGACTTTTTGCCACTGAAACTTGAGCCATCTGTGCCTCTAAGAGGCTGAGAGTGGGAGAGTTTCAGACAATAAAGAGTGAAGTTTGCCTGCAAGTAAAGAATTGAGAGTGTGTGCAAAGCTTATTTTCTTTTTTTTTTTTCTGGGCAAAAATGAAAAACACATTCCTTAGAACAAAGCTATTCCAGCCTGTTCTGTTGGGAAACTTTTCTTTTTGAGGGCTGTGGTGAATGGAATGAACATACATAATAAAACTGACAAAATATTTTTTAAAACTATAAAATACAAAATGAAAATACAGTCGCTGGTCAGTCTTAGTGTTCTACAGTATTTGGGAAAAAAAAAAAACAGCTGTTACAGTTTTATTGCTGTGAGTAACTGACAAAGCAGAAACGATTTCGTTTTTGTAGTAAAGGCGTCACATGCAAACAAACAAAATGAATGAATAAGTCGAATGGTTTTGCCTCATTCTCCAAGAGCCACAACTCAAGCTGAACTGTGAAAGTGGTTTAACACTGTATCCTAGGCGATCTTGTTTTTTATTCCTCCTCCTGTTTTTTGTTTTATTTATAGTCTGATTTAAAACAATCAGATTCCAGTTGGTTAATTTAGTTATGTAACAACCTGACATGAGGGAGGAAAACAACCTTTAAAGGGATTGTGTCTATGGTTTGATTCACTTAGAAATTTTATTTTCTTATAACTTAAGTGCAATAAAATGTGTTTTTTCATGTTAGCATGGCTGTTTCTTCCTTGAGGCAGTACTGCTTCATTGCAAATAGTTCCTTTTTTTCTTCTAAAATTTAAAACAAGAAAGCTTCTTCAGTTCACATTGTCTTTGGTTTGAAATGGGCATCAATATCTTCTAAGTCCATTTTACACAACTGAAATTCTATAAGAAAAACAAAAAAACAAAACTGCTTTATCATTTCTGTTGTCTGATAAGAGTAGAGGATGAAATTCATCATCTTTTATGTTACATTGGTGTGTATTATTAGCTATTTTTCAGCAAGTTACTTACCCATGCCTCATTTTTCCTCATTTGCAGAAAAAAAGAAATTGAACTAGATAATCTCTTTTAGTTCTAATGCCTCTAGCATGTATAATACACAAATATAAAGACATTTCATTTTCAAAGAATCACTACACCCCATTGGCCTTTAAAAAAGAAATTTCTAGAATTCCTAATAATCAATAGTTCCTACACTTTTGACTTATTTAAGAGTTCATTTAACAAGCTAAATTAAAACAAGATCAAAAGCAGAATTTAAGGTTCTTGCATCTCCAGGGATCATTCTATTAGCTAAATAAAGCTTTTATGCAGATATTTTGTACTGAAATCCACAATTGTTGATTATTGATTAAAATTGGGCGATTTCGATCAATATTCAGCAATTTAAGCTATCTAGATCAAACTTCCAAATTTGGAATCAAGCACAAAAGTAAAAAAAGCCCTAGATAAAATGCTTTGCAAACCTGAAAGCACTATGCAAATACTGTTATTGAGTTGTTGTTGTTGTTCTTCTTCTTCTTACTGATAGGAGGAGAACCCCTTAAGTTCTCAATCAGAATCTATTTACTTTGACTTTTGATACAGACATTACAAATTTGGTTATCTGGATTCCCTGCCCATTGCAGCTTGAAGGCAGCAAATTAGAATCAATATAAGTTATTCCAGGCAAACACTGAAAACAGTCTGAAATGACAAGTGATAGAAAGGGAGAAAATTAAAACTAGAAAAATTTAATTATGAGAACTCAAAAAACACAGTAGCCTAGGACCAATTAAATTAAAGGCAAATAGCCTACATATCTCGGTAACCCCTGAGAATTTCACTTTAGAACACAGTCTAATAATTAATTTTTCCCATTAATAATTCTGAGTCATCAAGGAAAAGATAGATTTGTTCAGGATTCCCTTTAGGAAGGTAGGGAAGACACTTCAAATAGATGACCATGGAAAAAGGGATTGCCATTTGAAAAAAGCATATAAATACAAACATTTCACTTATCTGGGAAAATTCACTTTTATAAAAGAAGTACTATTTCTTGGGCCTTGCATATACGTATCTAATAATTGCTTATTAGATTGATATTGGATATTGGATAGAGGGCTTCTATCCAATAATAATATTATCAATAGAAAAATAGGCTCTTTTATTGGAGTCATTTTTTAAATGAGGCAGTTTTTAAAACATTAACTTCCAATTGTAAAATTTAAAGATGTGACTGAAGATGGTCTATTGCAAATATGGAAATATGAGATGATCCAAATTTTAAAATCAAAATGTTTGTAAACTTTTCAGGTACATGAGAGCTCATGCCATATATGTGTGTGTGTGTTTTGTTCGTGTGTGTATGTGTATATACACATATGTATATATGGAACTGATAGCATAAATGCATATTAATAGTTTGTCAGTAGGATTATTTTTAATACTTCATTATGTGCCTTGTGATACATAATTTTTAATGAGGATAATCCTCTCTTGTAAATTGAGTTTCTTTTAAAATGATATTGCAAGACGTCCCTTTCAAATTCTGTTCTGAAGATTCTATATTGTTGAAGACCAAATATAGCTTGTTTTTGAGCTATTATCTTTATTCATTCAGATGTTAGAAAACTGTTGATTGAATAAGTAATGATTGACAAGAACTAGAGTCAAAGAGCCTTATACCCTAGAGAACTGTATGTTCCTTTACTTAGAAATTTGAGGTTCCAAGTTTTTATATTAGCTTCATAAATTGAAGTAGAATGTTAAAAGTGTATACTTTTGTTAGTGAGTTTCTCTGATTTATTCTTGGAATGACTGGCTACTCGCTACAAGATGATGGCTTCTTGTAACAGCTAATTTCCATTCCATGACCACAAAGTTAACACAGGGCAAAATCTGTTGGCCTATCAGGTTTTTAAAAGATAAGACAGAAAAGCCTGTCAATTGTTATTACTCTTTTATTATGCTTAGAATGATCGTGTTGGAGGAGGAGAATACTTTGTTCCAGGGATGTAAGCAAAACAGCATATTTCTTTGAGCAAATCCCAAGGGAAAAAATTTCTTTGTAGTTCAATTATTTTCTTGCAAATCCTGTCCTACATTAATATAAAGGTTAAAGCTCAGAATGGTTTTGACCTTTCAGCTAGAATTCTTTAAATTAGTGTTCTTGAAGTGGCAAATTTCTCTGTTCCAAAGGTAAAATTATAATACAGAGCAGTGATCCACAGAGACACATTGCAAAATTGTATAATTGTGAGAACAGTGTACTAGGCATGGGGAGAAATCTTTGTTCAAATCACAAGTCAGACTATACCTATATAACCATTAGCAAGTCATGTCACAGACTTAATTTGTTCATCTGTAAAATGGGAGTAATTATTCTTACCCTACTTTCTCTCAAAAGTGAATGTGAGCAAAAATACTCTATAAATTGTAAAGCTCTTCATAAATGTGAACTATTACTATTAGTAGACAGAATACTGATCTGAAAAATTAGACTTACTTGAGTCAGTTTTAAGTAGCTGTGTGATGTTGAGCAAGTTATTAACTGTCTCTGGGTATCAGATTTTGATCAAATGAAAGCATTGGCTACATAATGTCTAATGTCCGAAATGGCCTGTGATTTTATGTAGCCATCAGATGCTACCTACTGAAATAAGAGAAGGTGATAGACCAGCTCATTTGTGCTATGTGAGGATTGCTTAAGATGCTAACATTTTTTTTTAAACCTTCCTCCCTCTTACTTTAATGTCATTTGCTACTGGCGCTTACTATTCAGAAACAATGGTTGTCGTGAGTGGTCAGCACTAAGTGAATGAGTCCCTTTGAACTATTTGTTTGATTCCATCTCCCCACCTCAAAACTGAGTCTTAGTTTTTTTCTTAGTCTTTTACAAATCATTTTCTGTTTCCCCTACCATCATTATAACAATAACAGCATTCATATAGGACTTATCGTGTGCCAAGTACTCTGCTAAATGCTTTGCAAATACTTATAACCATTTGAATCTCTCAATAACCCTGGGGAGAGGGGAGAGTAGGCGCTATTATTTTCATAGTGAAGAAACTGGAGGGAGCTAAGTTACTTGGTCAAGGTCCCCCATTGAGTGTCTGAAGCAGGACTTGAACAGCAGAATATGGCTGGAGGGTGTTCCTTTAGCACTAAATTGAGAAACTCCCAGAATAAATCCAAAGACGTGTGTATATATATATATATATATATATATATATATCCCTTCTGTTGTAGAGAGGAAGGTGGATGGGGATGATCAACAAATGATCAAGAAATGCCTAAGAGTCCCAAGAAGAGATTCAGCAGTGGCTGCAACCAAGGGTACAGATTAGGGCTGTTAAACTACCATCTCCTCTCATTCATCTGAGATTAAGTATGTTTCTTGACTGTCATTTTAGGGAGTCAAGAGAAGGATTTAGGGCCAATCCTTCCTCATTTTGCAGATGAGTAAACTGAGATCCGGAGAAACGATGAGCAATATATCTTAGAACATATAATTAGGTTAGGTTATAACCCTAATCTTGGGCTATAGATCTTCTATCTTCCGCCTTTCCCCTACTTTGTCCTGCCTCCTTTAGAGAGAAGCTTCTGAAGATCACCCTGCTCACACTTCTCCGTCTTATTTTTTTCCTTGCCATTCAACCAACCATTGCCAAACATTTGTCAAAGGTCAACTTTTTTCTTTGCACTTATTAGATTGTTCATCAGATGCTAGGCTAAAGTCAGAGATTCATGTAGGTGAGACACTGATCACTTCCAAGATGCCTGCAAGCTCTTTCCAAAGCTATGGTCCTGTGATTCACAAGACCCACAGGAATTCCTATACTGAGGGAGCAGGGATAAAGTTTTCATATTGATTTAGCAGTGTAAAACAAATGCTTAACCAGTTAAGTCATTGAAATGCTTTACTTCTTTTCAAAGCCATATTTTCTTTAAAACTCATGCTGAATCCTAGAAGCAATGGGACAAGATGGCCTTTTTTCCTGAGTCATCATAGTAGCTGCTTCCTTTTACTTCTTCTCTCCTCCCCCTTTCTCAGAAACAAAATTTGGGTCAATGAAGAGAAGTAACTTAACACTTCTTGAACTTGAAGGTGATTTTTTTAAAGGTTTGTTTGGTTTCTATGAGTTATATAAATATATACATATACAAATGTATATGTATGGTATGTCTGTAAAATGTGTGTATCTATTTTGGGGTCGTGGGATTGTAATCCTAGAAGGGACCAGCTAATCCAACATCCTCATATGGAAGAGAAAATGGAGTCTCAGAGAGATGAAGGTACTCAAGGTCACACAGCTAGAGTGTAGCACAGCTAGAATTCTATAATTATCATTGAAATTTTATATTATGCATCTAGACATTGAATTTGCAGAGTAAATCAATAGCTTTTTGTTTCAGTATCTTCCTGCATCCCCGAGGAGATGATTTTAAATTTGCTTTAAGGTGGCGGAGCCCAGTAACACTTCATATCAAGAGAGGTGGCTTAGTCATTGATTTGAGCTGAAAACAAACTCAGCAAATGTTCTAGTATTGATGAGTCACCCATCTCTCCCACTGTTCATTCTGTTCAAGGCCAGTGATTGCCAGCTTCATCCCTGTGCCGCCACCTCTATTTTTACAGTGTGCCAGAGACGAACATTCATAAGATGCTGCCCTTCAGGGGAAAGGAAAATTCCTGAGCAATGAAAGGACTCATGAGGAGGAGGGGGACTCTTCCAGACTTAGCAATCTCATTCAGAAATCTTGAGTGGAAGAAGCAATGATAGATGTCTGGCCTTACAGTCAGGAAGACCTGAATTGGGGCCTTTCTTGAACTCTTTATGACTTGTATGATCCTAGATAATTTATTTAACCTTTCAGTGCCCACTATGGTTTACCAGATAGTTTTCCAAGGCTATAAGTTGCAGAGAAGATGCTGATCCATATTGGTAGAAGGAATTCCTCATCAATGAAATCACAGTTCTTGTTCCTCGTCCTCTTACCCATTCTACCTCTCACCACTCCCACCCCCCCAAAAGGAAAGAAATATTCTGTCTGGCTTGTCTTACGGATGTTCTAAGAAAAAAAAAATATCAAGTGGATCTTTAGAGTCTTCACAGCTTCCTTTAAAAAGTCTGGTTATAGAAACTATGAAAAATGGAATGATAAAGTTTTCTAATTGAAATGTGTATGGACATATACATATTGTATTTTTAGCGTTTTGATTGTTAACATTTTGATGAACTGGATAAAATCATAAATTTTCTGCATAACATATTTGCAGATAACACAAAGCTGGAAGTAATAGTGGCTAAATAAGACTTTTAAAAAACTTAATAGGCTAAGTCATCAGATCAAAAGACCAAGATGATTTTTCATAGGGATAAATGTATTAAGTCTTACACTTGGGTTCAAAAATCAACTTTGCAAGATGTCTCTAAAGATCTGGTTGAGAGGGGCAATCAGCATTGCCAGATGGCACCAAAAAGATGAAATTTTAGGCTATATTAAATACTTAATAAGTACTTGATTTTTTTTTTTTAAAGCATAGTATTCAAAACTGGGGGAATGGTACGTTCACTGTAGACCATATCTGATATGTTGTGTTCATTTATGGACATATTTTAAGTAAGGATATTGATAAGCTAGGGTGTGTCCAGTGAATGATTAGGTTGGAGATGAGACTTGAATTCAAGTCATATGAAGTCTAGCTATATAAAGACTGGACTAGAAATATTTAGCCAGAGGAGAAGACTGGGGCAAGAGATGGGGTAGGAATAAACAGTTTTTAAGAATTTAAAGAGGATATATACTTATTTTGCTTGGACCCAAAAGGAGTCTCTAGTGTGTGTGTGTGTGTGTGTGTGTGTGTGTGACACAGAGAGAAATAGATAACTATTTCAATGCAATTGCTTTGCTTTTGTAATCCCATACATTGTATTTTCATTCATTTAAAAATATTGTTGTGGAAAGGGGGCCACAAGCATCACCATATTGCCAAAGTGGCCCATGACATGAAAAATGTTAACATGTTAAAATCTAATCTGTGACTAGGATCCCCTCTCCCTCATACCTAACAAGTTGTCATGCATCCTTTGAAGACCAGTGAACAAGGAGATTCCACTGCTTCCCAAGACA
This sequence comes from Antechinus flavipes, assembly GCF_016432865.1. Taxonomy (NCBI): domain Eukaryota; kingdom Metazoa; phylum Chordata; class Mammalia; order Dasyuromorphia; family Dasyuridae; genus Antechinus; species Antechinus flavipes. The sequence continues at coordinate 79,464,156 of NC_067403.1, read as the reverse complement.
AGTTATTCCTCCTGGAAGAAAGAAAGTTTTTGTTTTTTTTCTGACATCACAACTAAATTAATCATTTTTCTGCTTCTATTTGTGTCTTTAAAAAAAATAACTTTTTATTTTCAAAATACATGCAAAGATATTTTTCAACATTTACCCTTGCAAAACCTTGTATTCCAAATTTTTCTCCCTTCCTTCTTTCCATCCCTCCCCAGACAGCAAGTAATCTAATATGTGTTAAACACATGCAATTCTTCTATACATATTTCCACATTTATCACGTTGCACAAGAAAAATCAGATCAAAGATGAAAAAGAAAACAAAATGCAAGCAAACAACAAAAAAGTGAAAATACTATGCTGTGATCCACACTCAGTCCTCTCTGGGTGCAGATGGCTCTCTCCATCATAAGACCATTAGAACTGGCCTGAAACACCTTTCTGTTGAAAAGAGCCACATCCATCAGAATTGATCATTACATAATCTTGCTGTTGCCATGTATAATGATCTCCTGGTTCTGCTCATTTCACTTATCAGTTCATGTAAGTTTCTCCAGGCTTTTCTGAAATCATCTTGCTGATCGTTTCTTACAGAACAATAATATTCCATAATGTTCATATCCCATAACTTATTCAGCCATTCTCTAACTGATGGGCATCCACTCAGCTTCCAGTTTCTTGCCACTACAAAAAGGGGTGCCACAAGCATTTTTGCACATGTCTACCGGTGTCTTTTTAATTTTCTTCTCTGAAACCAAATAAAACAGGCCTAATCCTTCATCCATATGAGAACGCTTTAATTTGCTGAACAAAGTTGTCATCCCTTCATCATCTTACCTCAGGCTAAGCATCCTCAGTTTCTTGAATGGATCTTCATAGAGTATAAACTCTAGTTCCTTTTAGCTCTTGCATGCTGTCCTGTAGGTTCTGTTCCTGTTATTAATGTTTTTTCTACATTGTGTTGCCAAGTATTAAATTTAATATCAGAGTATGGAAGTATACAATAGAACTGCTATTTCTCTATTCTAAAAGATGATGCATCTCTCTCTTTTTTAAAATAATATTTTATTTCCCCCAGTTATGTGGAAAAACAAGTTTTTAACATTAAAAAAAATGAGTTCCAATTCTCTCCCTCAAACAACATGATATAGATGATACATGTGTAATCATGGAAAACATTTCCATAAAAGTCATTTTGTGGAAGAAAACTTTAAGAGAAAGAAAGTGAAAAATAATATGCTGTAGTTTACATTAGTTCGTACTCTGGAGTTCTTTGGTATTGTCTTAGATCATTGTATTGCTAAGGGTAGCTAAGTCATTCACTATTGATCTTTGTATAATATTGCTGTTATCATGTAACAGCATATTCCGGTACTGTTCACTTTACTGTATCAGTTCAAATAAGTCTTAAGTTTTTGTTTTTTTTTCTTGAAATAATCCTGCTCATTTCTTATCCCATTGTAGTATTCCATCACAGCTTTTTTCTGCCATTCCTCAATTGATGATATCCCCTCAATTCCCAATTCTTTGTCACTAAAAAAAGAACTGCTATCAATATTTTTTGTACAAACAGGTTTTCTTCCTCTTTTTCTCCTTCCTCCTTCCCTCCCTCCCTACCTCCCTTCCTTCCTTCCTTCCTTCCTTCTTTCCTTCTTTCCTTTTTTCCTGCCTTCCTTCCTTCCCCTCCCCCCCATATCATCTCATCTCATCTCTGAGATACAGACCAAGTAATATTATTGCTGGATCAAAGAGTATGCATATTTCATTGCCCTTTGTGTATCACTCTAAATTGATCTCCAGAATGGTTGGAGATAATGCATCTCTTAATGTAGCTTAAAATTGTAATAGACTATTTTTGTCTGATTTTGATTTTACAGCCCTATCACAGTTGTTTCACATTGATATTATTTAATAATGTAATTAGTGGATAGAAGAGACCTTAGAGATCATGTAATACACGCCCTTCATTTTAGAGCTGAGGAAACTCAGTGACTTACTTTGGATACTTACAAGTTGTGTGATCCTAGGCAAATCACTTAACCTCCGTCTGCCTTAGCTTCCTTGAGTGTAAAAAAGGATAATAATAGCACCTATCTCCCATGGTGCTTGTGAAGATCAAATGAGATAATAGTGCCTGGTGGGGTCTGGGGAGAAGGAGAGATGTGTGGAGATAGGATGGCAAGGACTCAACTGAGCTCTCCCAAAATCCCCTCCAAATAATTTTAAATCCTCAAAACAGCAAAATCCACAAAAGGATGAGATAAAACAGGTTGGCAGGAAAAATCTATCACACTGGAGTGAGCATAGTCTAATTCAGGCTGCATTAGTATAGGTAGCACCACAAGGAACCAGCAGCAGGCCCTGAAAGTGATTTAATCAGCAGTGGCAGTGGCTGTTTTCGCAGCTCTCAACCCACAGAGAATAAGGGAGTTAGACAACTGGTCACAAGATTATAGGGATCCCTTTGCTGTTACTGGGATTAGGACTCTTTCGCATTGTCCAATACATGAATCCCAATGCAGTCTTGGGTCTCAGTTTCAGGATAAGGAGGAATATTAGCATACCAGAACTTGTGGCTACAGGGAAAGAAAGGAAAGAGAAAGGAAGTGGAAAATAACATTCTGTGGTCTTTATTTATACTCCACTAGTTCATGTTATGGAACATTTTTCATTATGAGTCCTTTGGGACTGTCTTAGATCATTGTATTGCTAAATAACTCATTCACATGATCTTTGCATAATGCATAATATCGCTGTTATGTACACTGTTCTGATACTTTTCATTTCATTGTATCAGTTCATTTAAGTCTTTTTATTTTTTTCTGAAATAATCCTGCTCATTTCTTATACCATAGTAGTATTCCATCACAATCATATATCACAGCTTTTTCTGTCATTCCTCAATTGTTGGGCATCCCCTCAATTCGCAGTTCTTTGCCAATACAAAAAGAATTGTTACCAATATTTTTGTTTAAATGGATCCTTTCTTTTTTCGTCTCTTTGGGATACAGACTAAATAATGGCATTGTTGGATCAGAGGGCATGTACAATTTCATTGCCCTTTGAACTTCAGAGGAGCAGGAACACTGGTCATAGTTTCAGGAAAGAAAATTATGCCTATGGTCACTCACAGAACAAGTCCCCAATGGTGGAGAAGGGAAGAGTAAGAAGCTTGATAAAGGAGATACAAAAAAGACTGAAGGAAAAACTTAAAAAACAGAATGGATCAAGTGGTAAAAAAAAGGCACAAAATTCAATGAAGAGAAGAATGTTGAAAAGGATCATGAAAAAAATAATTCCTTAAAAATTAGAATTGGGCATGCGGAAGCTAATGACTTTATGGGACATCAAGAAACAATCAAACAAAATCAAAAGAATGGGAAAAAAATGTGAAATATCTCACTGGAAAATCAACCGACCTGGAAAATTGATCCAGGAGAGATAATTTAAGAATTATTGGACTACTTCAAAGTCATGATCAAAAAAAGAGCCTAAACATTTTCTTATAAGAAATTATCAAGGAAAACTGCACTGATATTGTAGAACTAGAAGATAAAATAGAAATTGAAAGACTCCATTGATCACCTGCTGAGCTGAAATGAAAATTCCCAGGATTTTTATAACCAAATTTTAGACCTTCCGGATAAAGGAGAAAACACAGCAAGCAGCTAAAAAGAAATGATTTGAATTTAGCAGCTTCTACAATATGATATCCCAGAGGACAAAAGAGTTTCTCAAAATAACCTCAGCAAAACTGAGTATAATCCTTCAGAGCAAAAGAAAGGTGAGAGGTGAGGGGTGTGTGTGTTTGTGTGTGTGTGTGTGTGTGTGTGTGTGTGTGCACAGATGGACCTTAAATGAAATAGAAGACTTTCAAGCATTCTTTATGAAAAGACCAGAATTGAATAGAAAATTTGACTTTCAAATACAAGATGCAAAAGAAACAAAGAGGTAAACTGGAGAGAAGAATCATAGGGATTCACAAATTTAAATTTTATATTCCTACAACTTTCTTATTATTAGGGTAGTAGAGAAGACAGAAGGCATAGATGTTAGCTGAATGTAATGGTATGATTATTAAAAAAATTAAGGGATGAGAAAAAATTAAATGGGACAAAAGGAAAAGAAGAATTAGAATGGGATAGATTATTTGATATGAAAGAGATTTTACAGTAGAGGAGAAAATTGGGGATATGGGGCGAGAAACACATGAATCTTAGTATTATCACAATTGGCTCAAAGAGAGGATAATATACACATTTAATTTGGTATGTTGATCTATTTAACCATACAGGAAAGTAGACAGAGAAGGAGATAAGACAAGGTAGGAGAGAGCTGAAAGGAAGAGCAGTTTAGGGGAGGTAAAGATAAGAAGCAAAATACTTTTGAGGATGGACATGGTAAAAGGAGATTGAATAGGATAAACAAGGAGGAAGAGGATAGAGGAAAATATATAATAAGTAATCATTACTGAAAAAAATGTTTGCAATGAGTTTCTCTGATAAAGACTTCACTTCTCAAACATGAAAAATGGAGTCAAATTTATAGAAATAAAACCCATTCCTTGATTGGTAAATTGTCAAAGAAAATGAACTGACAATTTTCAGACAAAGTAATCAAAATTATTTATAATTATATGGGGAGAAGCTCTAAAACTATTGATGAGAGAAATGTACATTTAAACAACCCTGAGGTATAACCTCATACCCATCAGATTGGTTAATATGACAGAAAAGGAAAATGACAAATTTAGAGGAGATGTAGGAAAATTAAAAGACGAATGCACTATTAGTGAAGTTGTATACCAATTACAACTATTCTGGAGAGCAAATACCCTTTGATCAAGCAACACTACTACTAGGTATTTATCTTAAGTGGATAAAAAAAAAAGGAAAAGGGTCAACATGTACAAAATACTTACAGCAGCTCTTCTTATGATAGGAAAGTAAAGGGAAGTCCATCAATTGAAGAATGGCTGAACAAGCTGTTATATATGAAATATGATGAAATACTAATTTACTTTAAGAAATGATAAATAGGATGCTCTTGGAAAAACATGGAAAGACTTACATGAACTGATGCAAAGTGAAATGAGCAGAACCAAAAGAGAACATTGTATACAGTAATAGCAAAACTGTATGATCATCCACTATGAATAATTTAGCTATTTCAGCAATTCAGTGATCCAAGACAATTTTGTAGGACTTACAATAAAAGCTGTTGCCCACCTTTAGAGAAAGAATAGGTAGAGCCTGAATGCAGAGCAGAGATACTTTTTCTTTACTCTTGCTTTTTTTTTTTTTTTTTTTTTTTGGTTATTTTTTGTCTGTATTTTCTTTCTCAAAATGACTTACGTGGAAATGTGTTTTGCATGACCACAAATGTAGAACCTACATCAAACTGCTTGCCTTCTCAATGGAAGAGAAGGGAGAGGAAAGAGAGGAAGAGAATTTGAAACTGAAAATTTGAAAAAAATAGAATTCTTTTTGCATGTAATTTGAAAAAAACAGAAAATATTAACTAAGAAAAAATAAATAGAAAAAAGATAAACAGAAAAGAGAAATCACAAGGAATTTAATAAGGTTAAATTATTTACATTCCTACATGGGAAGATGATACTTGTAACTCCTAAGAACTTTTTCATTATTGAGCAGTTTAAAGAAGTATACATAGGCAGAGGGCATGGGCATAACTTAAATATGATGGGATGATATCTAAAAATATATATAAAATTAAGGGATGAGAAAGAGGGAGAAGGGGAAAGGGAAAAATAGAATGAGGTAAACTAACTTACATAAAAGAAGCACAAAAGAGCTTTTGTGGTAGGGAGGAAAATGGAGAAGGTAGGCGGGAGCACTTGGACCTTACTCTTATTGGTATTGGCTTGCTGAGGGAATAATATACACATTCAGTTGGATATAAAGATTTATCTTTACTTACAGGTAAGTAGTAGGAGAAAAGGATATGAGAAGACAGATGAGATTGATAAGAAGGAAGAGTGGGTTGGGGAAAGTGGTAGTTAGAAGTACAGGGCCTGGTACATGATAGGCGCTGTCCAAATGTTTCTTCCTTCTCTTCCCCTTTCTCTAAGATTATATATTTAATGAGTTGATAGGGCAGGACTCCAACTTAGTGCTCTTTTTGCTGCACCCATTTACCTCTGAAATGCGTAGCCAGGAGTTGAAGTTCCCTCCTAGCATGAAGAAGCACCCGTTGTGCCTCTTTTTGGTGGAAGTTTATCCCATTCTACTTCTGCCTTCTCCCAATGTATTCCTTTTTCTCATCCCTTAATTTTATTCTTTTGGATATCATCCCATCATAAAAGGATATATCTGCCAACAGAAATAGTATTCTCAATCCATTCTTTTCCCATCCAAGAAAAGAAAGCAGCATTGTTTACTGAGCTACCACTTACCCTACAGATGAAATCTGGTTAGTTCCTTCATTTTCTAAGAGAACCAAGGACCACATTTAGAACTAGAATGAACCTTCAAGTCCTTTGACTCTTTTATTTCCCAAATGAGGATATTTGTGTTGGGTGGGTTTAAGTAACTTGTCCTAGCTTGTATATCTATTTAGTATTTAGTATTTAGTGAAGTCTCACTCTCTCTCCAAAGCTGAAAACTCATTGCTTTCACTCCCAATTCAGTGTTTTCCCCACTGTTTCTTTCCATTGTTACAAAGCTTTTTTCAAGTTATCTCAGGAGTTAAAGAAATCCCAAAGGCCATCAAGTTCAACCCATAGCTAAACCAGAACCCTCCCTACATTATTCTTGATAAATGGTTATCTGGCTTTTACTAATAAGTCTTCAGTGAGAAGGGAACTCACTAATTTCCAAGGCAACTCATCCTAATTTTAGATGCCTCCAATTGTCTGGAAATTTTTCTTTACCTTAAGCAAAAATTTCCCCTTTTGTAATTTCCACCAGTTGGTACTATTGCTACTTTCTGAGACCAAACAGAACAAGTATACATCTTCTTCGAATTCTTACAGACAGCTTATTCCTTCCATATCTCTTGCCCCAGTCTTCTTTTCCTCAGGCTAAATATCCATAGTTCCTTTAGTTAATCTTTATATGGCATGAATTCTAGGATCTTTTCCATTTTGATCATCCTCAGGACACATTCAAGCTCATAAAAGTCCTTTATAAAATGTTCACAGCAAGAAACAATATTTCAGAGATAGTCTGCAGTGGGACTATACTTCCCCAATTTTTAATATTATGCTTCTTTTGAAGAATTTATTAAGCAATTAATGCCACATGACATTATTGGCACCCTTTGAACTTAAAAAAAAATCCACTAAAATCTCTAGAGCTTTCTCAAATGAGCTATTTTCTAGGCACGTCTTACCCATGCCTTTGTGAATTTGATTTTTTTTTAACCTAAGTGTAAGTCTTTACATTTATCCCTTGTTCTTATCCTTTTATCATCATGTTCTTTTTGTCTAATAATCTAACCTATTAAGATCTTTTTATTAAAGTCCAGATTGTCTTTGTTATCTATTACTTCTGGCTTTATGTCACTGGCAAATTTGTTCAGCATAGAGTTTATGCCTTTATCTAAGTCCCTGATAAAAATATAAAACAATACAAGTCAAGCATATCTCTGGGACAATGCTCTGACTACCTGTTTGATGACCTTGAATGATTAATGATTTGGGTCTGACCATTCAACCAGTTTCAAATCCACCTAACTGTATAATTACTTAGTCCAGATTACTTTATATTTTCTATAAGAATATCATAAAAGACTTTACCAGATTCTTTGTTAAAATCCATGTATATTATATCTCTAAAATTTCTTTGTTATATCAGTTGAGTAACCCTGCTTTTTAAAAAAGGAGGAGGGAGGAAAATATGCATAATCAATTTTTGATAAAATCACATTGACTCTCTTTAGGATCACCACTCATGTTTTTAGATGTTCACTAATATCCCTTTGATGTTAGGTTATAGAACTTGTCAGAAATAAAAATCAGTTTCAGAGGTCTACAAATGGTAGACTCTGTTCTCTTTCCTTTTCTGATTATCAGGGCATTTGCCATTTATTAAGAATGCAATATGGTCTCCCATTCTCTATAATCTTGAGCCTCAAAAGGGAAAAAATGGATTTTCCATTATATGTACATGAATGCCTAGAAGAAATAAAGTAACAGATTAAAATTAAATAAACTTAATAAATTAAATTCAACAAAAGCTCCAGAAGAAATAATTGGAAGGAGAAGAAATAGTTTAAAAAGAAAATAGCAAACTTTATTCAAGTAATGGACTCCCTGAAAATTGAATTAAGTAGAAATCAATGATTACACAAAACAGCAAGAAATATTAGAAAAAAATAAACAAAAGATTGAAAAAGAAAAGAGAGATAAAGTGTCTACCATGAAAAACAACTGACCTGAAAAATAGGTCAAGAAGAATCATTTGAAAATTATTGGATTTCCTGAAATTGTGATTTAAAAATAACAAGCCTGGCCTACATTTCAAAAAAAAAAAAAAAATAAGTGGAAACTTCCCTGATCTATTAGGGCCAGATGGCAAAATAAAAAGAGAATGAATTCTATTGAAAAAACCCTCTCGAAAACTGAGACACTATTCTTGGTGAAATTGTGAATGGATCCAGGCATTCTGGAGAGCAATTTGGAACTGTGCTCAAAAAATTATCAAACTTTGCATACCCTTTGATCCAGCAGTGTTTCTTCTCAGTTTGTATCCCAAAGAGATCTTAAAGGAGGGAAAGAGATCCACATGTGCAAAAATGTTTGTGGTAATCCTTTTTGTAGTAGCAAGAAATTGAAAATTGAGTGCCCATCAATTGGAGAATGGCTGAATAAGTTATGGTATATGAATATTATGGAATATTATTGTTCTATAAGAAGCAATCACCAAGATGATTTCAGAGAGGCTTGGGGAGACTTACATGAACTGATGCTAGGTGAAATGAGCAGAATCAGGAGATCATTGTACATTTTAACAACAAGATTATATGATGATTAATTCTGATGGAAATGGCTTTTTCCAACAATAAAATGATTGATATATTGCATTTAACATATACTTTAATATACTTAACATGTTTTGAACTAGGGGAGGAGATGGGAGAGGAAGGGGAAAATTTGGAACACAAGGTTTTGCAAGGGTCAATGTTGAAAGATTACCCATGCATATGCTTTGTAAATAAAAAGCTTTAATAAAAAAAGGAAGAAACCCTTAAAGAAAAATCCCCAGGAAAATCATAGCCAGAATACCGAATTTCTATGTCAAAGAAAAAATATTGCAAGCAATTAGAAAGGGAGTGGTCAAGTGGAATATATTAGTTCTGGAAACTAATAATAGAAATGAATATGGATATTCCAAAAGGTAAAATGTTATGGGCCAGAACTTGAAACAAAGTGTTAAGTCAGTAGAGTTAATAGAAACAATGCTTATGTAGCTGGTTCACACATTGGAATTCACACCTTTGGAGAGCATATATAAGCTAGGAGCCTCAACTAGGATTGACTTCGGGAGATTCACAAGTCCAGGAGATTCACAAGTTCAATGGAGGAGACTCACAAGTCACAGCTCCCACAATCCCACTCTCAGAGGAGGAGTCAACCTTTGAGTTCACACCTTTAAGTGATCATATATAAGGAGCTCCCACAAGCCTACTAGAGACTTTTGGGAGATTGAGAGCCAGGATTCGGAGAAAACGAGAGGCTGAAGCTGGCAAAGGCAAAAGACTAGCAGCAAGAGCAGGGGCATTTCATGGAATGAGGAACTTTCAAGTATTCCTATTGAAAAGGTCAGAACTGAGTAGGAACTTCAAAATGTAAACACAAGTTAAAAAAAAACTTTGAAAAATAAATTAATTTGAACAATTAGAAGTGGATATGATGGTGATGAAAGGCTTACATTCAAATAGGGTCAAAAGAAATGTGTGGTTCATTAAGAAAAAGAGGATCTGAAGGTGCAATGAGGTTTATTCCTAAGATTTCTTTTTTTTTTTTTTTTTTTTTTTTTTTTTTTTTTACTGATTATCAAATGCTATTTTTTTAAATTTTTATTTAATAATTACTTTATATTGGCAGAATCCATGTCAGGGTAATTTTTTTACAACATTATCCCTTGCACTCATTTCTGTTCCGATTTTTCCCCCCCCCCCCTTCACCCCCTCCCCTAGATGGCAAGCAGTCCTATATATGTTGGATATGTTGCAGTAATATCCTAGATACAATATATGTTTGCAGAACCGAACAGTTCTCTTGTTGCACAGGGAGAATTGGATTCAGAAGGTATAAATAACCTGGGAAGAAAAACTAAACTGCAGATAGTTCACATTCGTTTCCCAGTGTTCTTTCTTTGGGTGTAGCTGCTTCTGTCCGTCATTTATCAATTGAAACTCAGGTCTCTTTGTCAAAGAAATCCACTTCCATCAAAATAAGTCCTCATACAATATCGTTGTCAAAGTGTATAATGATCTCCTGGTTCTGCTCATTTCACTCAGCATCAGTTCATGTAAGTCTCGCCAGTCCTCTCTGTATTCATCCTGCTGGTTATTCCTTACAGAACAATAATATTCCATAACATTCATATACCATAATTTACCCAGCCATTCTCCAATTGATGGGCATCCATTCATTTTCCAGTTTCTAGCCACTACAAACAGGGCTGCCACAAACATTTTAGCACAAACAGGTCCCTTTCCCTTCTTTAGTATCTCTTTGGGGTATAAGCCCAATAGAAACACTGCTGGATCAAAGGGTATGCACAGTTTGATAACTTTTTGGGCATAATTCCAGATTGCTCTCCAGAATGGTTGGATTCGTTCACAACTCCACCAACAATGCATTAGTGTCCCAATTTTCCCGCATCCCCTCCAACATTCATCATTATTTTTTCCTGTCATCTTAGTCAATCTGACAGGTGTGTAGTGGTATCTCAGAGTTGTCTTAATTTGCATTTCTCTGATCAATAATGATTTGGATATTCCTAAGATTTCAAGAGGGAAACCAGCTGGATAAATGTAGAAAGGAGGAAAAAAGGGAGTAGCTTTTCTTATTGTTCTTAATTGGGGAATGACAAGAGTATATTGACATGGAGGGAAGATTGGGGTGAATGAACATCAGATGGACTTCACTTATTTGAATTGGATAAAGGAAAGTTGTCCACACACATGCACTTATAAGAAAAGAATTTTGTATTCAACTCAACAGAAAAACAAATTCAACATGTAGAAAAAAGGAAAGAAGGGAATAGGGGAAAGATAATGGAAGAAAGGAAAGGATGGGAGCAAAATAACTTTCCTCATCCTGAAGAGGTGATTAAAAGAAGAAAACTAATGAAATGGAAAAAAAAAAAACCTGAATTCTAAGAGATTGTCCATTTATTGGTAAATGGATGGGGGGAAATGTAATACATGAATGAAGTGATACAAGGGATCATTTTGGAGAATCATGGAAAATAGGAACTCATTGAAGAGAGAATTGGGGAGAAGTAGAACAATTTGTATAGTGACTACAATAATGTAAAGAAAAACAATTTAGGAAAATAAGATCTTGGATCCAAAAAATGACTAGACATGTCTCTAGTGATCCTGTGATGAAACATACTGCCCACCTGATAGAGAAGTAATAGATTGAAATCATGGAAAGAGATATACATTTGTGGATAAGTAGATTTATTTTATTTGACTGTTTTTATTGGTACAAGGGTTTTTTTCCTTTTTTTGTTCTTTTCAATTAGTGGGAGGAGGAAGACAACAATGATGATGAAAGGAAGGAAAGAAGGAAGAGAAGGAGGGAGGAAGAAAGGAGGGAAGGAAGGAATGAAGAGAGGAAGAGAGGGAGGGAGGAAGGAAGGAAGGAAAGTGGTGAGGGAGGGAGGAAGGGAGGAAGAAAAAAGAAAGATGGAGAGGGGGAGAAACAAAGGGGGAGAGACAGAAAGAGAGAGAGAAAGAGAGAGAGAGAGAGAGAGAGAAACACACAGAGAGACAGAGAAACAGAGAGAGAGAGAGAGAGAGAGAGAGAGAGAGAGAGAGAGAGAGAGAGAGAGAGAGAGAGAGAGAGAGAATAAAAGAGGGAAGGAAGGAAGGGAAAGAAGGGAATGAGGGAAAAAATTTCTGATTAGGGTAAAAGTGGAGCTCAGTTTAGTGCAGCCATGAATCACTGGCAGCAGGAGTGGTTTCAGAACTCTCTCCTCACAGAACCCAAAGATACCTGAGAAGTTCAAAAGGAAGAGTTTGTGGCACCTGGATGAGGAAGGGGCACAGTCCAGTGAAAACTGCACAGTCTCAGCTGTAGCTGTAGCCCCATCCTCAGCAAACCAGTAACAGTCCTGGGAAGCTACAGAATCATCTGTAACAGCTACTGGTTCTGGAATTCTCAGCCCACAGATGGCAGCAGGGTCAGAAAAAGATCTCAGGGGTCTCTTTTGCTAGTACTAAGGCAGGACTCTGTTTCTTTGATTAAAGTCCTGAATGACAGTCTCAGGGAGAGGAGAAGCACTAACACACTAGAACTTGCGGCCATAGTAAAGGAAGGATTCTTCCCTCCCTTCCTCCCCTCTTACAATTCCAGGGAGTGATTGTGGTTCTTCACAGACCAGGGCATGGAGCAGGAGAGGAAGAAATAGCTTTCTTTATGTGATACCACCTTTAAGAAATGAAAACGTACAAGTTGATAGAAGTATCTTTGAAAACAGCAGTACAAGACCCCTGAAGCTTGGGAGAGTACATTCTCCACTCTGAAAGTAGAGCTTATTTTACCAAAAAAGGTAAAAGGCAAGTAATAGCCCGGAAAAATGAACAAACAACACAAAAAATTCTGACCATAGAAAGTTACTATAATGACTAAGGAAGATCAAAACACACACTTAAAAGAAGATAACTAAGTCAAAAATCCTACATCCAAAGCCTTCAAAAATATGAGTTGGTCTCAGGTTATGAAAGAGTTCAAAATGGACTTTGAAAATCAAGTAAGAGAGGTAGAGGAAAAATTGGAAAGATAAATGAGAATGATGCAAGAAAAACATGAAAAATGAGTCAACAGCTTAGTCAAGAAAACCAAAAAAAAAAATTACTGAAGAAAATAATACCTTAAAGAACAGACTAAACCACATGGTGAAGGGGGCACAAAAAGCTAATGAGGAAAAGAATGCCTTAAAAAGCATAATTGGCCAAATGGAAAGAGAGACACAAAAATTTTACCGAAGAAAACAACTTTAAAAAGTAAAATTGGACAAATGAAAAAGAAGGTACAAAAGCTCATTGAAGAATTCCTTAAAATTAGAATTGAGCAAATGGAAACTAATGATTTTATGAAAAATCAAGACATAATTAAAAAGAATGAAAAAAGAGAAGACAATGTGAAATATTTCACTGGAAAAAAAACTGACCTGGAAATACATGCAGAAGAGGTAATTTTAAAATTATTGGGCTACCTGAAAGCCATGATAAAAAAAAAGGGGGGGGCGGGGCTAGACATCATCTTGTAAGGATCAGGGAAATCTGCCATGATATTTTAGAACTAAAATAAAATAAAATAAAAATGGAATGAATCTACCGATCACCTCCTGAAAGAAATCACAAAATGAAAACTCCCAGGAATTTTTAAATCAAATTCCCAACCTTCTAGACCAAAGAGAAAATCTGCAAGCAGTAAAAAAAAGAAACAATTCAAATATCATGGATCCAGTCAGGCTAACACAAGACTTAGTAGCTTCTATAATATAAAGAAATGGAAGGTTTGGAATATGATATTCTAGAGGGCAAACAAGCTAGGATTACAACCAATAATCCCCTTCTAAGCAAAACTGAGTATAATCCTTGGGGGGTGGGGTATGGGAAGGGCAATTTAATGAAATGAGAATTTTCTTGCATTCTTGATGGAAAGAGCAGAGCTGAATTGAAATTTTGACTTTCAAATACAAGACTCAAGAGAAATATAAAAAGATATACAGGAAAGGGAGATCATAAGGGACTTAATATAGTTAAATTGTTTACAGTACTACATGGGAAGATAATAAATATAGCTCATAAGAACCTTTTCATTATTAGGACAGTTGGGAGTATATATAGCCAGAGGGCACAGGTGTGAATTAAATATGAAGAGATGATATATAAAAATAAAATTAAGGGGCGAGGGAGGAATGTAATGGAAAAAAGGGAAAGGTAGACTGAGATGAATTATCTCACATAAAGGAAATAAGAAAAAGCTTTTACAGTGAAGGGGAAGAGGAAAATTGATAGAGAGTGGGTGAATCCTACTGTCATCATAATTTACTCAAAAAAGAAATAAAATACATACTTAATTGAGTAAAAGAGTATCTTACCCTACAGGAAAGTAGAAGGGAAAAGGATAAGAAAATGTGATAGAAAAAAGGGCATATTGGGGGAGGGGTAGTCAGAAGCAAGTGGGGTGGGACAGGGTAAAAGAATAGAATAAACAGGTGTGAAGAATAGGATAGAGGGAAATAGTTAGCAAAAGTAACTATAAAAAATATTTTGAAGTTTCACTGATATTCTAATTCAGTCTCTGTGTACCCTACCATCCAGAAACATCAGCCTGCTTGTAGTTTCTTGCATATCACACTCCATTAAATGCTTGATAAAAATATGTTACTTGACCACCTAAGGGTATAAAAACTTTGCAACCCTTAAAAAACTATGTAAATGTCAATTGTTGTTATTGTTGTTAAAATGTCTCATTCCTCAGAAACATGACTTGGTATTAGAGACAATTTTCATAATTCATCGAATGCTAGATTTAAGACTTTTAAGTCTTATTAAATTAAGTCTAATTTTATTAACTATGTCATTGGACAAGTCAATTAATTCTTTTCAACCTCAATTTTCTCATCTATAAAATGGGGATGATAATAGCACCTTCAGAATTATTAAAAGAGACAATGAAAACTTAAGTCTTAAATTGTGAACCTTAAACCATATAGATATGTGAGCTATGATGATGTATCATACTCCCTTAAACCCATTAAGTGGGTTGTTTTAGGAACAAGATAATGCTTGTGGGAGACAAGTGTTGTCTCTCAGATTATGGTATCTCAGATCTGAAGCTTGAATGGACCTCAGAGATAATCTAATTCAACCATCTCATTTCACAGAACTCTAAGGACATCGTGAGGACATTTTCCAAGCTTTATATAATTAGTGGATAAGATGAGCTCACTGCTAAAATATCCAGTGAAAGTCGATATGTGGTATCAAGATGTATTTCCCTTAGAGATCTTTTTACTTCAAAAGAGATTCTTTACCATAGAGTCTATATCTCCTACCATATTAGCAACAGCCTCTTGCCTCAAGCCACAATATGATGGTGTGCTCTAGAGAGACTCATGAATTTTAATGAGAAAACAGTAATCTTTGTATCACTCTTCTAGAACGCATCTCAATGAAGGGTTTACCTTTGGTACATAAAGTGGAGCTCACTGTGAATTTATTCTAGCTTTGGTAGATGAATATATGCACTGCCAAGCTAAAGACTTTGTTGATGTATTTTTTGTTTGTTTATTTTTGTTTTTGAATAGTACTTTATTTTTCCAAATACATGTAAAGATAGTTTTTTTCCCAATTTTTCTCCTTCTCTTCCTTATCTCTTCCCCCACAAGCCAGCGAGTAATCTGATTTAGGTTAAATATGTGCAATTCCTTCAAACATATTTTCATATTTGTCATTGTGCAAAAAAAATTAGATCAAAATGGAAAAAAGTCACCAAAAAAAAAAGCAAAAAAACAAACAAATAACAACAATAAATGGTAAAAAATTCTATTCTTTGATCCTCATTAAATCACCATAATTTTTTCCCTGGATGCAGATGTCACTTTTCATCCCTAGTCTATTGGAATTGCTTTGAATCACCAAATTGCTGAAGAGAGCCAAGTCCAAGTCCATCACAGTTGATAATTATACAATCTTGTATTTGCTGTGTATAATGTTCTCTTGGTTCTGCTCACTTCATTCAAAATCAGTTCATTTAAGTCTCTCCAGGCTTTTCTGACATCATCTCATTCGTCGTTTCTTATAGAATAATAATATTCCATTTCCTTCATATACCAACATTTATTCAGCTATTTCCCAACTGATTGGCATCCATTCAATTTCCAGTTTCTTGCCACTACAAAAAAAGACTACCAATTGACTTTTTTTCTTTTTGAAGAGCTGCTTAGATCCCAGGATCCTAGACTAGAGTTAAAAGAGACCTCAGAGGTTCTCTTGCTCAACAAGGAACTGAGGCCCAGAAAGATTTAAGCGACATGGAAGGTACTATAAACATTAAACATTAAACATGGGATCTGTACAAAGATCCTCTGATTTTAGAGCTTATTCTCTTTTTTTTTAAACCTCCATTTTCATTTGACCAATTGTACTTTTAAAGGAGTTGTTCAATGGATTTTTTTTTCATTTTGCCAATTCTATTTTTAAGTAGTTGTTTTCTTCAAAACATTTTTCACCACTTCATCAATTTTATTTTTTTTAAGGAGTTGTTTTCTTCAGTCAAGTGCTTTTTCTTTTCTAAGGAGTTAGCTTTTCCTCCCAAACTTTGATGAAGTCTACTGCAATGCTCTCATTTCCTCTCCATTTTTTTCCACTTGTCTTTTTATATTCTTTTTAAACTCTTCCAATAAAACATTTAGAGACCAGTTTATATTCCCCTTTGAATTTTCATCTTCAGGCATTTTGCATTTACTGTCCCCTTCTGGGTTTGTGTTCTGGTTTTCCTTATTTCTATAATAGCTTTCTATGATCAGAGCTCTTTGGTTTTTTTTTTTTTTTTTTTTTTGCTTCTCTTTAAAGGTTGAGTTCTACTGTTAGGGCAAGGTGGAAATTGTCCTGAGCTTCTCTGCAGGGCTACAGGGATTTCTCACTGAATGTTCTGGGGCCAGTTCTTCAGATATCCCCACTGCCCTGAATAGCCTGGTCAAGTCCTGCCTATTATGTCTTCTGTGATTGCCCCAGAGGTCTCACATCTGGTCTGCTGATCTGACCTTCTAGACCAGGATAGAATAACAAACACTGCTGTATTTTGGTTAGGAGCCTCCCACTGTATTCTCTGCTCTGGGCTTCTCCCACTGGATTTCCCCATGCCCTGCTGCATTGCACCTGCACTGGGCCACATATCCTTTGACCAATTGAGACAGACCTTTTCTGAAGTCTTTCCAAGGTATCTTAAGCTGAAAAATTATTATACTCTGAATGCTTGTGGGTTCTGTCACTCCTAAATTCATTCAATGGCTTGATATAGTGTTGATTTTGAGGGAAGCCAGGAAAAGCACGGGCAATGTCCTGTCTACTCTCTATCATCTTGCCTCTTCCTTTCCTTCCCCTCCTCCCAGATTATTCTCTTTTTTGATTTAAATAATTTGGAAACAATTTCAGAGACAAGATCATCTAACCTTTTAGCCTAGTCAAGAGAGAAATAAATTTGACTACTTATACTTAGTGGCCAAAGAAACCGGTTTTCACCTCTATTCTTCATTCTGGAATCAATTTGGAACTATGTAAAGTTACTAAATTTTGATTCAGAAATACCAATGTTAGGCCTATTCCCCAAAGAAATAAAAAAAAAAGAAAAACAATCTATATTTGTTGCAGTTCTTGGGGTGAGGGAGAGGGATTGTGTGCAAAAAATTGAAAGCTAGCAGAAAGATGCCCATCAATTAAAGAAGGGCCAAACAATGCCATTGTGCCAGATTGTTATTGTTGTTATTGTTGTTGTTGGGTCAATTTGGGTCAATTCAATTGGGTCTGACCTCATTTGGGCATTTCTTGGCAAAGATACTGTAATGGTTTACCTTTTCCTTCCCCATCTCATTTACAAATGAGAAAAGTGAGGCAGACTTAATCGATTTGTTCAAGGACATAAAGCTAGTATATGTTTCAACTCAGATTTGAACTCAGGAAGATAAGTTTTCCTGACCCCAAGGCCACCCAACTGCCCTCCATAAGAAATGACAATAGAGATAGTGTCAGGGAAACTTGGGAAGGCTTATGTGAATTGATGAAGAATGAAATAAGCAGAACCAGGAGAATGATGTCTACAATAAGAGTAACAGCATTGTCAAGACAAATAATTTCAAAAGACTTACCAAACCAATCAATACAATGACCAACCATAAGAAGCATGCTACCCACCTTCCAGTGGAGAGAAGCAATAAACTCAAGATGTAGAATAAGACATATATTTTTGGACATAACTGAAGTGGGAATTTGTTTTCTTTGACTATGTTTATGTGTTACATGTTTTTTTTTTTTTTCCTCTTCAATAGGGAGAGGGAAGTTGGAGAAAAAAGAAAAAAAAATTCTTTGAAAACAACAAAAATAGAAACACAGTAGTAAAGCGATTCCTTCCCAAACAACAAGCTAAAGGAGAAAAAACCAGTTGTTAAAATTGGCTTTTAAAGACATTTAGGGAATGGGGGCATTCAAAAAGCAGAAATATGCAATTTCCCCCACTGCTACTGTCAACCCAGCTACCATGTCTCTATAAAGTAATACTGGCTCAGATAACAGAGAGGTGATGTGAGAGTTAAAGTTAGAAATGTACATATCTAGCTTTCAGTTATACATATTGGACACAACTGATCAAGAAATCTCTTTGGATAAACCACAGTTTCTCTAAAAGCTTTGGTTCTTATTTAAAGATAGATTCTAATGGCTAGATTAGCCAAAGGATTCAAGACTTCTAATGGACTGTTTCATTCATTCGGCACCCTGAGTCCATCTCTTTCAGCAGGTGAGAGACAGGATTGATCCTCAGCTGCCATGATTTCTAGTCAGTCATTGTTTTGAACATTTATTAAGGCTTCCAAAATTGTTCTTTATCAGTGTTATCATTTTTGTATAAATTGTTCTTCAGACTCTATATTCACGTCACTCTGTATCAATTTATACAAGTCTTCCCAGGTTCTTTGGAGACCGTCCCTTTTGTCATTTCTTATTGCACAAGGGCATTCGCTTATATTTATCTACCATAATGTGTCCAGCTATTCCCCAATTGATGGGTAAATTCTTTTAAGTAAAGGTTCATAATGAAAAACAAAATGGCAACTTTAGAAATAAAGGGAGGTGGAGGGAGGGGAAAATCTCTCTTCCAATGACTATTCTCCATTTTTACCCTGAGCCAGGAACTTGACCTCATTATCTCATTGATTACAACAGGTCTTTTCTCCTCATTCTCCTGACACTGGCTTCAGGATATGCAGAAAGGAGACTTGTATAATGAATTAAGTCCTGGAATTGGAACCCAGAAAAGCTGGGTTCAAATTTCATTTCTGACATTTATTAGGATATGCTAACAAATAAGTCTTTTAACCCCTCACAGTCTGCTTTGCCCTATTATAAAATGTGGAAAGTAAGACTTTTGCAACCTCATTCAAATGATGACAGTTGTGAGGAAAATGTTTTGTCAACCATAACACACTATAGAATGTAAGATATAAATCATACCCAATATATTATAAGTGTATATTATATATAGGCATATAATTATAATGAGTGTATATTATATAATATATAGCAAGTATATATATGATATATACATATACATGTTTATTGTATTAGAATATTTATTTTCTATTTAATTTTAAAAATGAAAAGTACCTATACATACTCATATCTACACATATATAATATCTACCCAAGTCTCTGTTGACAGATATCCAAGCTAAAGTAGGACGGGCTGTTAACATGCATTAGAAATAGTCTACCCAATCTATCTCAAATGGCACATGCATGCTGTTTGCTAATTCTTAATCTGCATTGAGAGTGCTCTGTAATGTTTCTAGGACCTGGGTAGACTACCAATTCATGAGTCTCCTGCTGTCAGTCTAACTATGCTTTGGAAACCCTGAAGCATAAGAGAAATGTGAATTGTTAAGATTACTCTACAGGGTAATTTCCAAGGTCTAAATGATAGAGAAAAGTCAATATTTCCATGAGAATTTTTGCCAGATTCACATTAGAGATAAGTATGTGTGTGTGTTTGTGTGTGTGTGTGTTTGTTAGCAAATCGACATGGTACAATGGAAAATATTTTGGAGATAGGACTTATTTTGCTACCTTAGACAGGTCTCTTGATGTCCCTGAGCATCAATTCTACTTCTGTACAAGAAGAGAGGTGAACATGATGACCCTTAAGATCTCATTCCAGTTTAATCCATGAGCTTATGAAATCTTAATCTAAAAGACAGCAATGAAACTATGTCTAAGTTAAGATGCTTAACTTTGCTCATTTAGTGAGATTT
The DNA here is from genome assembly GCF_016432865.1 of Antechinus flavipes. Classification (NCBI taxonomy): domain Eukaryota; kingdom Metazoa; phylum Chordata; class Mammalia; order Dasyuromorphia; family Dasyuridae; genus Antechinus; species Antechinus flavipes. Next base: position 79,443,932 of record NC_067403.1, on the reverse strand, counting down.
TTCTCAATAGACTTCTGACTTTCTGTTTATACTGGAATGGGTTTTCTGATTGTAACCAAGATTCTTTTCATGCAAGGCATGAAACAGATAGCTACCTGTTCTGTTAGGGTTCTTCTATCCATCCTGATTAATCTATTTTTTGTTGTTGTTGTTGTTGTTGTAAACCACACTCAGTCCCCACAATCCTCTCTCTGAGTGTAGATGGCTTTCTTTTTTTTTTTTTTTAATAATAACTTTTTATTGACAGAACCCATGTCAGGGTAATTTTTTTTACAACATTATCCCTTGCCCTCGCTTCTGTTCCGATTTTTTCCCTCCCTCCCTCCACCCCCTCCCCTAGATGGCAAGCAGTTTTATATATGTTAGATATGTTGCAGTATATCCTAGATACAATATATGTTTGCAGAACCGAAGAGTTCTCTTGTTGCACAGGGAGAATTGGATTCCATCCTGATTAATCTAGAATGGTACCTGGAAACTTTTGCAGGAATGAGGAAGCAGTTTGGGTTTGGAACTTGGATTTCTTTCACAGGTATCCCTGTGAAGCATCTTTCTCTCCTTCTAATAAAGCAGATCGGAAACAATTTTGCAATTTATACTCTTAGACAAATGCTTGAGGGTACTAAGAAGCTAAGTGATTTGACCAGAATCCTCTAGCTAGTATGTGTCAGAGATAAGATTAGAACATCCTAACTCAGATGCCACATTACCTCTCATAATTAATAAATGCTTATTGAATTGAATTGAATTAATTCAATTTTAAATATTTATTAAATATTCACTATGAGCAGAGAGCTATGGAAGGCTTCAGGGAGACTGAAAATTTAGATAAGATGCAGACCCTGTTTCCATGGAATTTATAGTTTAGTGAGAAGGATGGGAAATATACAACAATACACAAGTATGCATACAAGGAACTGACAAAATATTATGGGAAATTTGGAAGAGGAGAGTGAAGGTTTCATGGAGGTATGAGTATTTTAATATGAAGGAATAAGTATTTGTGGATAAAGGATAAGTACATTCCAAGTGTGGGGAATGACATGTTGCCATTGGCATTAGTTGCCAAATCTTGTTGGTCTTCCCTTCAAAACCAACTTCAGTTGACCATAGAATACAGAGAAAATAGTATCATACAAATTTGGATGTTTAGGAATATGTAATCACAGGATATGGAAAACCTTGAATGCCATCTTGGCAATTGAACTTTATCTGGTAGGCAATAGGGAATCACTGAAGATGTTTGAGCAGAAGAGAACTAAATTCATTTGTTTGTTAAATGAAAGTCTCCTGAAAAGACTGAAGTCATTGCTACTTATTGGTTAGAGAGACTAGGCAAGGATTTCAGAGATATATGTGAATATTCCAGGCCCACCACATATTACCTTCAATGTCTTTTTTCCTAAAGGGAATATTTCTGAAGGCCTCAGTTTTTAGTTAATAAATGATTATTGTTCAAGATAAAACTATTCAGAATGCTAATTGTCTAGAGTTATTTTTCCTGTTTCTGAGCCCTAATATTATCAGAAAATAAATACTAAGAAGAGACAAATTTTCATTCCATTTTTTCAAGTAGCTCTTCCTTTGTGTTCTAGAGAAGAGTTTTATACTTTTTTTTGCTCATGAGAAGCTTGAATCTAGAAACATATCAGTATTGCTGTTTATCTTTGCTTGGCTAAAAATCTCATTGCATTGGGAAAATAAATTAGAACTCAATTAGATTGAGATGCAGAATCCAAGAAGCATGAATACAGATAAGCATTATTGGATGTTTTATATCTCTACAGCCTGAGGATGAGCAGGGTATGTGTGTATGTGAATTCCTCTATTAGTATGATCTGGCTAATAAACCCCAGGGAATGGAAATCTGGACAGGATCCAAATCTGGTAGGCTAAATATTGAGTTGACCCAAGGTGGGTCTTGTCAAAAAAATCCACTCACAATAATTTCATTCCCAAATTGTTAAAATATCAGTTTTTGTTCATTTTCTTCCCCTACCCTAGAGAAATCCAAATGTGAAAACTCTCTTCAAAATGATCAACAGAGGAGAACAACTTGGCCTACTATCAGTAGCAGAGAAGACCAATTAACAAATTCATGATTCCTGAGGTTAATTATATTCCAATAATAGCTTCTGTCTTAATTACTGGGCTCTTAGTAAATGAAAATGTGTTTGCATTTCACAAATATGTTTAAATTTCAGTATCTTGCATTTTTTTAAACCGGGATCTAGGCTCAGCCAATACTTTCTAAGTCTAGGAGACAAAAGATCTTGTTTTAAATAATTATCCTTAAGAATAGAAGTTTTAAAAGAAGCTTAATTAAGGAGTTTCTTAACATATAAGATCTCATTTTTTCTCTTCTTTGAAGGGATGAGAATTGCTTTTACTTTCTTTGGTTCTATCCAAGCATCATGTTCCTCCTTGTGCAGCAGTATTTTTCTTTCTTTCTTTTTTTTTTTTTTTAACATTTGTTTTTAAGATTTTTGAGTTCTAGGTTCTCTCCCTTATCCCCACCCTTAATTAAGAAACCACATGAAGTTATGCAAAACATTTCCATAAAAGTCAAGTTGTGAAAGAAAGCATAGATCTTCTACCCTAATGAAAATAAAAATCTTCAAGAAAAATTAAATTAAAAAGAGAGAGAAAAAGAGAATGCTTCAATCTGTATTCAGATACAACCAGTTCCTTCTCTGGGTATGGATAGGATTTTTCATCATAAGTCCTTCAGAGTAGTCTAGTCATGGATGGTTGTACTACTGAGAATAACAAAGTCATTTACCAATGGTGATTCCAGAATATTGCTATTACTTTAACTACAGTGTATTTCACTTTGTCCATGGAGAACTTGCCAGGTTTTCTTTTTTCCTGAAAGCATCCTGCTCATCATTTCTCAGAAAATGATAATATTCCATCAAAAACACATACCACAGTTTGCTGAGCCGTTCTCCAATTGATGGGCATCTCCTCAATTTCCATTTTTTGCCCTGAGAAGAGAGCTGCTCCGAATATTTTTGTAGATATAAGTTGTTTTCCTTTTTGGATTTTTTTTTCCCCCGCAGCAGTATGTAACTGCCTGCATATTGTTGTCTATTGTGGGTATTATTCTCCCAGGCCCAATATCCATGTCACTTCATAAGTTTCTTGGTGCACTCTTCTTTATTTCCCCCCTCCCTAATTCCTTAATGAGCTATGTCCTCCCTTGTTAGGATGTAAACTCCTTTAGGGAGGATGATTTTAGTTCCTGATTTTTTACATTCCCAGTCTTCAGTTCAATACCTGCACGTAGTAAACACTTAATAAATACTCTATATTAATGCATTTTTCTGTCATCCAAATACATATCATCTCCTTTTATCTATCATCTATCAATAATTATGACATTTCAACATTATGACATTCAAACATTTCTGAACCTTACAGAGAAAACATCATCCACAATTAGAGGCAAGATGTAATTCCCTGTTAGGAATGGATGATGGTGGAGAGACAGATTAGACAGAATCTGAGAGAATAGGAATACCAGTACAGCTTATTCCTGCAAAATGTGGAACAAGATCATCTTATTTTAGTGGGTATCAAACTCATTCATTGATATAGCCCAAAATGCTATATCACTAGTGCACTGTTGCATATAGTACACACACACACACACACACACACACACACACACACAGTATACATTATATACTGCTGAGCATAATTCAATTTTTTTCCTGTGAAGGGAGTTCCTGGCGAGAAAATCCTCAATATAGGTCAGAAATTGCCTTAGAGAATTGACTAAGGTACTGAAAAGTTAAATAAATTTATTGCCCAGAGTTACCCAGAAGTAAAACTTGAATCCAAGTCTTCTTGACTTTGAAGTGGGCTTTCTAATTAATATGTTACACACTTTTCATTAGATTTAAAGGTAGAAAGGAGAACTGGAGAAGAATACCTGGGGCTGAAGTCACTGGAAAGCAAATACTTTCATCTAAACGGCCCAAAGCGATTTGTATTTTTGATCAGAGGATTTTTCCCATCACTTCCATCTTTTTCCTTGACATAATCAATGCCTATCAGGCACACGGTAGGTGCTATAAAATATCTAAGAATGTTACCTTATATATCTATAGCTATACCTATATCTAAATAACGTCAGGATCTGAACACCTAGATTTATGAAACAGTAACAAGGAACTTAAAATTGGAAGATACCACTATAGTTCCTTGGTCTAATTCATAATCTGAAAAAATTTTCCACAATACTTTTGTTTAGTTATATCTGACTCTCCATGACCCCATTTGGGGTTTTCTTGGCAGAGATACAGGGATGGTTTTGCCATTCTTTCTCCAGATCAGGAAACTGAGGCAAACAGGATCTTCCCCAGGGTCAAACAACTAGTAAATATCTGAAATCAGATTTGAACTTCACTCTTCCAAACTCCAGACCCAGCACTCTATCTGCTGAGCCACCTGGCTGCTACAATAATATACCTGACAAATGGTTACCCATCTTTTGTTTTTATAATTTCCTATAGGGGAGGGAGGCAGGGACCACTGCTCTTATGCTCCATTTCATTTCATTTTGTTACAACTCTAAACAAAAAAATAATCATCCTTCATAATATTCTTTTAAGTAGCAAATTCTCTAGGATTCATTTGATGAGGAGGGTGGGGATGATGTATTTGACAAGCATTTATATTAACTAACAAGAAACTCTTGTTAGACTTGAGAATTTTCTTGAATATGGACCCAAGAATTCTTTTACAGAGGGAGCTCCCAATGAAGAAATTCCCACTACTAATCCAGGTAGCAACTATTCTCAGATTTATGACCTAAAGAAAACTGCCAGGAGAATTGAGAGCTTGTGACTTGCCCAAGATAACATAGTATGTGTCAAAGGCAGCTCTTGAATCCAGCTCTTCCTGACTTCTAGGTCTATTCTATATTCATTACTGAATATTAATTTTCAGCTACCAAACTACAAGAATGATACCATTCCAATCCTCAAGGTTGAGCTTCAATGATTAAGATTCAGTTTTTTAAAAATTTTAAATAAAATTAAACATATCAAGTTCAAAAACATTATCCCATTGATCAGCTGTGATGGACTTGGATCTCTTCAACAATGAGATGATTCAAGGCAATTCCAATAGACTTGTGATTTAAAAAGCCATTCCCATCCAGAGGAAGAACTATGGCGACTGAATGTGAATCACAGCATAGTATTTTCACCTTTTGTTGTTGTTGTTTGTTTGTTTTTTCTTTCTTTCTTATTTCTTTTCTCTTTTGATTTGATTTTTTTGTGCGGCATGACAAATATAGAAATATGTTTAGAAGAATTGAATGCATTGAACCTACGTCTGCTTGCTGTCTTGGGGAGGAGAGCGGGGTGGCAGAGAGGGAGAAAAATTTGAAATACAATTTTGCAGAAGTGACAATTGAAAACTATTTTTGCATGTATTGGGGAAATAAAAGGCTATTAAAGAAACACCAAAAACCTTATCACATCAAATAAGATACAATTCTAACCAATGCAAACTGACTTCAGTCCCCTAAAGTGGGGATGGGAGCGGCTCTGAAACGTCAGACATTGAAAATGGACAGAACTCCGGATCATAGCTTCCAGTTCTCCCCTCTGCCTCTCCCTGCTTTCATTTTACTGTCTCCTGTTAGAGAAGCATCCGAGTCTTCGGATGAGAGCGATCCAGCCTCACAAGGGATAGATTGTTGGATAGACCCGAAGGCCAGAAAAATAACCGGCCATAAAGTTTATGGCTCTCACATCAGATGAAGATAGAAACTGGCAGTTCATCCCTCATCTCTAAACAAGGAAAGCCTTTTTTTAGCGCTGCCTGAAGTCTCTTGCCAGATCATGGCTTTTAATTTAAGCGTATGGTTACTGCTGCCCGAAAGTGGTTGGCTTGCCTTGAAGAGCCTCTCCACTCCAAAGTCAAGTCGATTGGTGAATGAGCTCTCTTCAGATGAGCACTGGGCAGTATGAGTTTTGGACTGGCCCACTTGTCCGTCTCCCACGTACTTGATTTTTCTACGGCACCCTTTTACGGTACCAAAGTGATGTTCATTAAACTGTGAACAAATCAGAGTTCAGTTTCATGATGGAAAAGATCTAATTAGCCCATGCATGGTGGTTAGACTTCCCTTAGGTGGGGGCAGAAGTCTGATACCTCTGCGTTCATTCTGAGTACAAAAGGAAATGACAGAGGAGCTTTTTGTGGGCTGCCTTTGCATTCAACTGGCAAGGAAATTTAGCAAAAGTCTGTCTGTACCCCTGCGTTAAGAATGTAATTTTCTTTTGGGGTTCTGCCACTATTTTGTCTTTAGAGAAACCAAAAGTAGTTTAGAGAAATAGGATGCTTGGGTCGTTGATAAATACAAGACTATTTTAAAAAATCAAGCTCAAGCAGAGTATCGGGTCAAGAGAACCTTCTCTGAGCTTTGGAGATCACTATGGTCCAATGGAAAAGAGCTGGGTTTGGAGTCATAGGCCCTGGATTCAAATTTAATCTCTGCCATTTATTATTTGAGTGCCATTCGGTATCTCCCTTAATGAAAGTGAAACTGAAACTCAGTTTCCTCTTCTGTAAAATGCAGGGATTGGACTAGAATATTTTTGAGGTCTCTTCCCACATGAAATCTGTGAAAGTATGAGATGGCCCAGCCACATGATATTATTCCTCATCAAAATGGATTGGGGAGGGGGGAATAAATAGACCAAATTTGCATCCTGTCCTAAAACAACCTTCTAAATGAATGTGGCTTCCAGGAGGTGCTGGTATAGCCTGGTATCTGCTTTATAGTCCACTCCATGTTCTGAACCCAACTGGAGGGGATACAAGGGATGAAAAGAAATGAAACCCCAATGGAAACTGAATCTTGTCAGACATATTGTAGCACGGAACTACAATCTCCGGAGGATATTTGTAAATAATGAAATGCCCACTGTTGAGACCTCTCTGTTGAGATTTCTATTTTCAGGGAGGCTGAACTCAAATCCTTTTGGGACTGTGTTTGAGTTAGCAAAGCTGATATGTGCCTTGCTTCTTTTCCCATCCACCTATCTCCATCCCACTGTCCTTCTCCTGTTGTTCTGCACTGGCCAGCGTGAAAGTTAAGGCCAAGAGAAAATAATAATGCCTTGGCTCTGTTTGGAACAGTGGTGCTCAGTGGTTCTCAATGTGGTGATCTTACAGGTCAGCTCCATTAACGGTACTCAGGACATCATCCTTACCTCCTCCCAGCTGTCAAGTTAGACTCTACCCTTGGAACCACCCTGGGCTTGGATTGGGGAGTTTTCATCTTATCTTGGCAGGATCCAGGCTTCTGCACTGTTTCCTGGTTATCTCTGATACCTTCATCCACTACTCATTTTCCATCATCCCTTTACTTTCATATCTTCTTCCCCTATTATGTAAATTCTTTGAAGGCAGAGACTCAATGCTTACATTATTATTCTTGACATTTAGCGCACATTGCCTGGCGCATAATAAATGCTTTAAAAATGTATTCTCTTTTTCTCTGCCTCTGTCTGTCTTTGTTTCTTTCATCTATCTTATCATGTCAAGAGTTCAGTTTTTTATGAGGAAAAAACCCACAACTTCTTAAATACTCTTCTTTGATCACTTCCTATATAATCTAACAAATGTTTGTTAAGAGCCTACAAGTTATCAGGCACATATTAGGTTCTAGGATATACATATAACATAGTTACTTATGAAGCTTAAATTTTAGGGTCTCTCTGTGTGTATGTGTAACATGTAAGCAGATGAAATGTGAATGATACTTTTTTAAACCATTTGAAACAGATGAGTTTATTTCCTTTTTAATTTATTTTTAAAGCTTTTCATTTTCAAAATATTTGCATGGATAATTTTTCAACATTGACCTTTGCATAGCCTTGTATTTCAGATTTTCCCTTCCTTCTCCCCACCCCCTCTGCTAGATGGCAAGCAATCCAATATATGTTATACATGGTAAAATATATGTTAAATCCAATATGTGTAAACATATTTATACAATTCTCTTGCTATGTGCATGATAATTTGAAGAAGAGAGAGTGAGAGTACTGCTAGCTAAAGAATCAGGAAAGGCTTCCTGTAAGTTTTGGCATATAATAGAATGCAGGAGATGAATCTCAAAGGAAGATGAGGCGGGCAGCTAGTTGGTGCAGTAGGTAAAGCACCAGCCCTGAAGTCAGGAGGACTTGAATTCAAATCTGGCCTCAAACACCTAACATGTCCTGGACATGTGACCCTGGGCAAGTCACTTAACCCCAATTGCCTCAGCAAAAAAAAAAAAAAAAAAAAGGAAGATGAAGACATTAAAAACAGCATTGAGAAAAAAAAAATACATCCCAGAAGATAGCCTATAAAAAGCATAAAGTTAAAAGATGCAATATTGCATATAAAAATGACAAATAATCCCCTTTGACTGGAACAGTGAAGGATTTCCTCAAGGAGCTTATATTTTGCACACCAAATGTGACCATAGTTTAAAGTCAATCTGGGAAGGGCTTTAAACTCCAGTGAGGAACATGTGTTTTATCCTAAAGGCAAAAGGGAGCCATGAAATCTCTTGAGATAGTGGTCTTAACATATTTTGATGGAAGTGGATTTCTTTGACAAAGAGACCTAACTGAGTTTCAATTGATAAATGACAGACAGAAGCAGCTACACCCAAAGAAAGAACACTGGGAAACGAATGTGAACTATCTGCATTTTTGTTTTTCTTCCCGGGTTATTTTTACCTTCTGAATCCAATTCTCCCTGTGCAACAAGAGAACTGTTTGGTTCTGCACACATATATTGTATCTAGGATATACTGCAACATATCTAACATATATAAAACTGCTTGCCATCTAGGGGAAGGGGTGGAGGGACGGAGGGGAAAAATCGTAACAGAAACGAGTGCAAGGGATAATGTTGTAAAAAAATTACCTTGGCATGGATTCTGTCAATATAAAATTATTATTAAATAAAATTAAAAAAAAAGAGATAGTGGTCTTAAATTTGTGCATTTGGAAGATTATATTTCCCATCTAAAAGATGGATTGGAGAAGACAAGAATTGAAGCATGGGACAATTGGAAAGGGATTTCCTCCTAAGAGCACGTACTGGAAGTCCTTTCACAAGGTACCCAAAACTCCAGGTGATAATGATGACTCAAGAAAACTTCATCCTTTCTGAAGTCCTACTTAAAGTTAGTCAGTGTCTTGAACCCGGGACATTTTTGCGAGTGGGGACTTTACACTTTGGCCACAACCCTGTTAAGAGATCATATCACAAGCATGCATTTCAACCAAAGCAATAGAAGAGGGAAGGATCACTCTGGTAGGAATCTTACATTTGACCACTAGATTCTAGCCCCAAAAGAAAGGACAGATTCAAATCTTCTGCTCACTTGAAAGCGTTCTCTTTCATCTCAGTTTTCCAGAGCACTTCATCTGAGTCTCCAGCTTGCCCCCAACACTCATTGCTTTGTTTAATATGTAAATGTAACATCTGCTGCATCAGAAATTAAGTTCCTTGAGTGCAAGAATGGGTCATTTTTAATCTGTGTCTCCCAGCACCTATTTCTTGTTGTACCAAGTAGATGCATAATAGAAATAGAGAATTCTATTATAAATAGCTGGATATAGAATTGAAGAGTTCTATATCTATATGTAGATTGAGATTCATAAACATGGAACTGGAAGTGCCATCAGAGACCAATTTTATAGATCTTGTTAATATCATAGATATTGCTGATAATAGTTACTACAAATAATTTCCTAATTTTATAGATGGACAGACTGAGACATGGAAAAATCAAATAACTTATCCAGTCACATCAGTAATAAATGACAGAGATAAAAATAAATTTTTTTACTTCAGGTATGGTGCTCTTATTTGTATCTGCACCTCCAGTACCTAGGACATAGCAGGCACTTAATAAATGCTTATTATTATTGCTTCATCGGAGTCTGTAAGCTGCTCAACATGTAGCCAGAGGTGGGCACCCACTCATGCTACTAGAACAAATTTTCCCAAGTCATGAATAGCTGAACCATCCAATCAAGCTCTTTACCATGTGAGCTTGTCTTCTCTGATCCACCGTCCCCTTGCTGTCACTTTCCAGAGTGCTGATTAAAGAGTCTGATACTCTCAGAGACAAGACTTAAGAAGTGAGCCAGAAGTTCAGGCTACACCTAGTTCTTGTAAAGGGTCTGCTAAGTGACCTTATGACCTCCTTGTACCTTAGTTTTTCTACTAATACATTAGGGAATCAAAGCACTTACTCCCATCACAGGCAAGAATCATAAGAATGATAGCCAAGCATTTTGCAAGCTGTAAAGTATAATGCATATTTTAAATATTTATAGGGTGAGAGTGAATTGACTTCTTTGCCATTCCTTGGTATTAGATTTTTATATTAACTCTACTGCAATGGGGAAAATGATATATCCCATTTCTTGTTGTCCCCTTCCTGGCTCATGTACCATATTAAGCATGTGCAAGCTTGTATCTCGGGCATCAGTAAAATAGTCTCTGTCACTGGTGTACAGCAGGGTAGAGGGTTCCCCACTTCCCTTCATCTCTTTGCTCATTATTATCATCTAGCCTTCTTCTTCTTTTCTGGGCAAAATCACAGAAAGCTTTTATATATGGATGTTCTAGCCTGGCAAGCTTTGTGGCAATAGTGAGCTGTCCTCAGATGTGCTGGGCTCAAGTCCCACCTCAAACAAATAATAGTGGGTCAGCACTCTGGAGAGCCACAAAGCTCTGTCTTGTATTAGTTTTCCACACTCACTTTTGCAAGATTTTGATTTCCATTTTTTCTCCTTCCCTCTCCTGCCCCTTCCCCAAGAGAGCAAGCAATCTGATGTAGGTTATACATGTACAATTACATTAAACATATTTCCTCATCAGTCATGTTGTGAAAGAAGAACAAAAGGAGAAACCATGAGAAAGAAAAGAAAACAACAACAAAAAAAGTGAAAATAGTCTGCTTCCATCTGCAGTCAGAATCCATAGTTCTTTCTCTGGATGTGAAGGGCATTTTCCATTATGCATCTTTTGGAATTGTCTTAGGTCATTTTATTACTGAGAAGAGCAAAGTGTCTCAAAGTTAATCATCTACACAATGTTGCTGTTACTGTGCACAATGTTCTCTGAAAACTTCTTAGATCAAGGAAATGTGAGTCTGGTCCTCAATCCCTATTACTACTCTTCATCACAGTTGAGGGATCCTCCTGACCCATTCCTTTTTATTTCTTTATAGGAAATGCTTGATGTTGTGGATAGAAGTGAGAGGTCTCAAGTAGAAAGATTGGAGCAGGGGTTTGCTGGAGTCCACTCTATCCTTCTAGAGAGAGCTGATTGTTAAAATTTCAGCTTGAGCATTCACCTCAAAAATTGTCCAGCATTGCAAACCAGAGATTGATTTATTGTTTTGTTGATTGTCTAGACTAATGGTGTCAAAATCAAAGAGAAATGAGCCCAGTAAACTGTACCCTGCTGGTACATATTGACTTAGAAAACCACATATTAAACATGTTCTATTGTATTTTTATTTATTTTGTTAAATATTTCTCAATTACATTTTAATCTGATCGGCTAGAATATTGTAGGTAAATTGCCTTTTTGACAGGTCTGGCATTGATTTAAGGAAATGATAGAAAAAATGTTAACAGCATAAATTAAGCTTAAAAGTGTCAGATACATTTTCCCCTTAATTCTTAAACATTTGCCTGAACACTACTGGCTTGGAGGACCATAAATCTAGGAGTGGAAGGGACCTGAAAGGCTTTCATCTTAAATATGAGGAAACTGAGGTTCAGAGAAATGATCTGCTCTAAGTGCCACACGTAGTGGGTATCGGAGGAGAATTTGAATTCAGCTATATTACTGTTTCCACTGTATTGCACTATCTCCTAAGCCCAAGATTTTTAGAGCAAGCAAATTTGAGGGAAGGATTTCCAACACCTTATAATAGACTCACTTAACCCATGCTTGAACTGCTCCAGAGTTGTGGGAGGTTTTTTAATTTACATTTTTTTCTCAATATCTCTGAAGTTATCAGAAACACCCTATCTAGTCACAACCCCCAGACTGAGAATTTATCCTAAAGTTCATTTGTTGGATATTTTTAAAATAGAGAAACAGCAGTTAACCTAAATTACTTCAAAAACCCTTTCAAAGAAGCACTAAGTCTTAAGACAGATTCTTCTATCACATAATGAATGTTTCCCTTCTATAATCTTATCAGAGTAGAGAATAATAGATCTTTGAAGACATCTAGTCCAACATCTTATTTTGCAGATGAGAAAACTGAGATTCGGCAAGTTGAATCACTTTCTCTGAGTGAGCATCAATAGTAAGCATCAGAAGTGGGCTTAGAACCCATATCCTCTAATTACAGAACCAATGCTCCTTATCCCACACCAGGCTCAATATCAACTTACATTGGCTGAGCAGTGTGTATGTGTGTGTGTGTGTGTGTGTGTGTGTGTGTGTGTGTGTTAAGTATGGTATGTTAAGTATGCTCAATGTATTTCAAAAGGATCAACCAAGCAGCTAATCTATGATGGTATTTTCCAAAAGAAAACCATTCCTCAGCTTTTGCTGAAGACAGCCCAGGAAGGAACATGAGGCAATCCCAATAGAATTTAGCTGAAAAACAAATATCCTGGAAACAGTAGTCAACCATCAGGACAAGCAGAATCCTTGTCAGGTAGATAATAAGAGGAATCTTCTGAGATGATCTAAGTTAATTGGCTGGCCACAAAGAAATGGAGCATGGGATAAATCAGACATTATAGGATGAAACCAGATCCTCCCCATAGTCCATCAAATTGTCCCAGGAAGAAAGGGATATTGACAACTGGGGAAATGTGCATGTTTCTGCCATTATTAGAATAAGGTGACCATGGAAATCCTTCAGTATTACAGTTGGAAGAAATCATGGAGACCTTTGAGTCCAAGGGTTCTTAAACTGGGTGTCCCTGACTTTTAGATAGATAGATAGGTAGATAGATAGATAGATAGATAGATACTATTTCAATGTTACTGATTTTCTTTCTAATCCTATTTCGTTTTATTTTATGCATTTGGAAAGTCTCTGAGAAGGTATCCATAGGCTTCCTCAGACTCCCAAGGTGGGCCATGACACACACACAAAAGATTCAGAATGTCTAGTCTTGTCAAATTGCCTCATTTTATAGATAAGAAAACTAAGACCAACTCAAGTCAATGTTTACCTAGCCAAGGAGTTGATCATTCAGCATTTTTTAAATGCTGGCTAAGCACCAGGAACTGTCCAAGGCACTGGTGGAACAAAAACTGAAAAGAAGCCATTCCTGCCCTCAAGGAACTTACATGCCATTGGAAGCTATGTCCCACGGTTTTGTTGGAGAAAATATTGATAATAGTTAGGGGTATCAGAATTGGCTTTATGTAGAAGATTGCACTTGAGCTGAATTTTGAGGGAAATTAAAGAAATTTTACAAAATAGAATTAAAAATGGGTCTCATTCCAAAACAGCTTGATCTGAGCCTCTGCTGTAATATGACCATACAAGTTAAAAATGACTATGTGTGATAATAATGATGATGGTCCGAGGTGTAATGGTAACATGTAGCCTCAATGATCTCCTTTACTAGGTCTAGAGGATGACGTTCTATACGTTTTCTCTCATGGGGACACCTTCTAGGTCTTCCTTTCTTTCTTAGCTTCCACTGAGATGGGAACTGTCTCCATTTCTTAAAGAGTTCAGTCTCCTCACTCTTCTTCCAGTACTGCTCCAAGCCCCATCATTTACATTAGTCAGGATCTGGTGGCCACCAGCTTTTCTTTTTTATTAAAAAGAACATATTTAAAACAATGAAAAGGCAGTAGCCATTTGGGGAGTGGTTTATTTGTAAGGCCAGCTGGCTGCTTAGATAGCAATACGGAACAGAATAGTCTTCTCTCCTTCTACTTTTTGTGCAATACAAAAGGGAGGAGAAGCAGAAAGTAAATATTTGGACAGCCCTTGAATGGAAATTTAGTTACCAGGAGTTATGAAGGAAGAAAGTGTCATGAATTCTACATGTGTACAGTTAACTAGCCCACTGGTATTTTTTACAGATCTGAATTTCTATTCCCAATAGTGATGGGGGTGAACTCAGAAACTGTTCAAACTCTCCTCTGAAAGAGACCCAAGTGGGGAATGACATAAATTGAGATCTTTTGGGGTGACTGGATGTGTATCCCCATCTGGGGAGCTCTCAGACCCTGGGAAAATCCTGCAAACTCTGAGTTAAGTGGTTTCATTCATTTGGAGATCTTGGTCAATCACCCTCCATCAAATTGCCACAAACAACTTTGAGTGGCTGGAAACTCCCAGTTAAGTAATTGCATTCAATTTTAAATTGAATTGAAAATTATTCTCTCAGGAATTGGCCCTTGTTTCCGGGCCAAAGGTTAAAGCAAACTCCAATATATCTAGATGTCTTTTGCAGATGTCCTGAAACAAGACCTTGCCCACTGTTAAGATATCTTCTTCTCAGTGTTAACCTTTGCTACCTTTCTAACAGGACCTTGCCACTAAGGAGCCTGTCTTCTAGCAAGCTGGTTTCTCAGTGCAATAAATCCTTTTTGCCATACAGATTTTGGGTTTGCGAATTCTTTTGCATTGGACCTTCTCTGACCAGAGGGGATTTCCCACCCCAATCCTGGCTCTACACTAATACCACTAACCTCATCATCTGTACCTCATCAATAGCATTCTCCAAGAGTACAGACCTACAGGGGCAGGTCACCTGGGCACAGATTATATCTCTATGACTCCCTTCTCCTCAGTCTTCCCTGAATCCTTCACAAAGTTCAATCAAGTTGGTTTCCTTCATGACCTCAGCATCTCCAGTGCCAAGGTCAATGTGAGAAGTTCTGTGAATTCTGGATAAAAACTGCTTAGTTGTCAACATTATTTCCAGCATCCTGTTTCTCTCTGGAAAAGCTTTCTAGACTAACAAGCTGTGAGCAGCTCTGCTTCCTACAACAATTTCTCTTCAGCTATAGCCTCCCTCAGTGATTCTTTCCACTTCTGAACTCCTGTAGCAAAGAGGGTCTATATCCCTGTAGATTATCAGTAAAGTCTTGATAGTTAATCTGGGGTTCCTTGGCCGTGAGTCCTTGTATCAGCAACTAGTCTTTCCTTTTATCATGGATTCTTAGATCACAGCATTTTTGCAGACACCATGGACCCAACTTTGCCTGACTTTTCCACTTATGCTTGATATCTGACCATCTCAGATCTAAACTCCTTGGTCCCAGGCAACAATGGCTTAATCACTGGCAATTTTAGTTCGGCTTCCCTGATAGACAAAGATTAGTGGCCTCTAACACACAGTTATATTGGCTCACACATTTAAATATTGATTTAAAGTGATATATAATTAATGATTTACTTGTTAATTAAATTATTAAATTAAATAAATATAAAATATTAAAATTAATTTAAGTATGAAATTGTAAGACATTTGTGGGCAGGAACCACATCACGAAAAGCATACAAGTTGAATTGATCAAGATAGAAGCAAATACACCACAAAGAGAGGGACTTCAAATCTTGACTGTTTCTAACTCACTATTCTATCCTTTCCTTCCCTATGGACAACCCAGTGCTGGGAGAGGCCATACCCAGTAGGTTTCTGTTCATCTGTGACCTGAGATCAAATTCTAGCTAATTTGTGTGACCTAAAGTATTGGGAACACGACATACAACTTTGCTTTACCTCTGGTAGACTTTTCACTCCAGTTTGATATAATGATATAATCACTCTGGATTGGTTATATCATTATATCAAACTAAAGAGATTATATCATTATATCATACTAGATATAAGTGAACTAGAGAAGCATCATCTCATCAATTCCACTGAGTTAACACCTTGTTTCAAGTATACTTCTCCAGAGTTCTGGCTCTCTACTCTAGGGCAACTCAATCTGGGTCCAAATTTCTTTTTCTGTCACATAAAGAAACTAGATGGCTTCCCAGGTCCTTTCTGGTAATAAATTGATGATACAATGATCCCAAAGATAATAGGATGGTACCTTGTGGCTATCCTGCTATAGTCAAATGATGAATTGTTTAATCATTTAAATTATTAAATAAATAATCAATTAAATGATGAATTAATTGTTTAATTCCCACTTACCTGCAGCACTGAATTTCCCAGATGGCAACAGAATTGGTGACGTAAAGACCAAAAGATCAGAAGGAATAAAAAACCAGGAATGTCAGATCATTGGGATGACCATTCCACAGCCATGATATCACTCATAATCTATGTCCTGCATTGGAACAATTGGCAATGAAAGCATTAACATAATGCAAATGAACAAATAACATGATTTTACAATAAAAAAGAGGTTTTCAATATTCTAGGGCTTAGTACTACTACAAGCAAAATGTCATCTCTAAAAAACAAAAACCAAAAACAACAACAAAAAACTCCTGGAGAAACTCACTGTAGGAAATCCCTCTCCATTGAGACTTCATTCAGTATTATTGTTCGGTAAGAAATGACCAACAGGAGGATTTCAGAAAGGCCTGGAGAGACTTACACGAACTGATGCTGAGTGAAATGAGCAGGACCAGGAGATCATTATATACTTCAACAACAATACTATATTATGATCAGTTCTGATGGACCTGGCCATCTTCAACAATGAGATGAACCAAATCAGTTCCAATGGAGCAGTAATGAACTGAACCAGCTGCACCCAGCGAAAGCACTCTGGGAGATGACTAAGAACCATTACATTGAATTCCCAACCTCTATATTTTTGCACACCTGCATTTTTTATTTCCTTCTCAGGCTAATTGTACAATATTTCAGAGTCCTATTCTTTTTGTACAACAAAATAGTGGTTTGGTCATGTATACTTATTGTGTATCTAATTTATATTTTAATATATTTAACATCTACTGGTCATGCTGCCATCTGGGGGAGGGGGTGGGGGGAAGGAGGGGAAAAATTGGAACAAGAGGTTTGGCAATTGTAAATGCTGTAAAGTTACCCATACATATAACCTGTAAATAAAAGACTATTAAAATTTAAAAAAATTTATATATATATATATACAGAGAGAGAGAGAGAGAGAGAGAGAGAGAGAGAGAGACTTTATTCAGGCAGCCTCAATGATGGAGACAAATACTCATAACTTTTCCCTCCCTGTTTGAAGTCTATTTTTAATGGTGGTGACAAGACAAACCCATCCCATTGATTGAATCTATCATAAAAAAAACCCCAGAAAAAAACCCTATGCTTTTAACATGTTCAGGGGAAGCACCTTGTTGGAAGAGATCTTTTAAGGCCATTGCTTGGGCTATTGAATCAAATTTTTGTTTGGTTTTACTTTATTTTGATTCGATCAATAGCTAACAAACACAGGATTTATAGATATAGATATAGATATAGATTCTATCTATATCTATCTATCTATCGATAGTGCTTTTAATAAACTGTGGCCTGTTGTTAAAAAAAAAAATGATTGAAAGTCCAACCATTCCCTTCTTATATTTTCATCTAGGATACTCTTAATCTGCATGTAGATTATTGTTGTAGAAATTTTGAAATAACTTTTTATTAATATGATTTCTTTTTAAATTATCAAAAATTTATCATAAAGGTTTACGCAAATGAGAGTAGATATCTGAGTAAGTAGCTGTTTCCTGATTCCCCCCAGTTGCTAAAACTTTTCTTCCCCAAATTATTTTGAATCTATTTTATGTGTATGTGGATATTCCCTATTATAAGTTCCTTGAAGACAGGGACTATTTCAGTGGAATCTGGGACACAATAGTTACTTAAAACACTGTTATTGACTACTTAATTAAAAAGATGCTCATGTCAATCAATCAATCAATCAGCATACATTAAGCAACTGTAAGTAACTTTCTTTTTTCTATTGAGATATAGTGACTTTGGGGCAATCACAGTGATTAGAGTAACAGCCCTGAAGTCAGAAGGATCTGAGTTCAAATGTGACCTCAGACACTTAACACTTCCTAGCTGTGTGACCCTGGGCAGGTCACTTAACCCCAATTTCCTCAGGGGGAAAAAAAAAAGATATAATGAACTTCATTTGAAGAGGGATGATACCATCAGTGACTATACCCAGTGATTTCTAATTCTCTTCTTGAAGAAACTTTTCACGCCATTACATCTCTTTTCTTAAACTTTATTCTAAATATTGATGATTTTTATTGTTATAATGGAAAATCTTTACACTATGAACTTAATAATTATTCACAAAGACCATATGTAGTAATTAGTAATTGGTAATTTCTACAAAATAAAGAAATTTACATAAAACCCTGATAGCAGAAGCAAACAACTTAATAGAAAACAAATAAACAAGAAATGCATTTGTTTTCTGTCATCAAGGCTCCACATTCCCTCTGTCTTTGTTCACTTTTTCTTGTATAGTACCCTTTTAGAAATGCGTGGATAAGGAGTCCCCCACATATACTTCAGAGCAGGCACAGGTTTGCCTCCTTTCTGCCATGAGGAATTGGCTAATTAATTAATTGGCTAATTGGGTCCTGAGCTGGGGTTTTATTTGAAGGAGAGTGGCCCCGCCCCGAGGTCTCTCCTTGCTGGCACAAGCTGTAAGGGCTCTCTGAGCTCCCAAGGGCCAGTGGGTGAATGCCAGACAGTGAGCACGTGGGCTCTTGGGCAATCTTTTGCTTGAATAGGACTGCCTCCTGTTTGTACCTTCTTTTTTGGGGTACAGGATCTTGGGAGAGCTCAAAAGGTAATCGTTGTCTCTCCTTTCTCCTTCTCTGCTTTCTGGGCACCTGAGTAGTTGGGTATTAGCCTCTGCAGCAGTCATAGTGGCAGAAATAGTGACAGCTGGCAACTAGAAGGGATAAGAGAGACAAAGGCGCCCACTGAGAGAAAAACCTCCCAGAAGAGAAGAGCCCCTTTGGCGTTAATTAGGCTGCATTCAGGGGAGGTGAAATGCAGCCCTTGAGCAATGAACTTAAGTATAACTGCAAGGTCAAGTAAAGGACAGGAATTAGTGAAGGTTGGCAGATTGCTCTCAGTGCCTAGCTAGGAACAGTTGGAGCACAGTCTACTATTCTGCTCCACCTATTTATATGGGTCTTGCTATCTTTTTCTCCCTTCCTTCCTTCCTTCCTTCCTTCCTTCCTTCCTTCCTTCCTTCCTTCCTTCCTTCCTTCCTTCCTTCCTTCCTTCCTTCCTTCCTTCTTTCCTTTTGGCAAGGGGAGCTCCAAAACCCTCTCTAAATCTCCTTAAAGGAGAGATTCTCCTTGAATCCTGGCCTCTGTAAAAGACCCGGCCCAAGGAAAACAGGAAAACAGCTTTGTTCTGTTATCTAGGTGGAGCTAATTGAATCCAGAGCTGGAGAATTACAACCTTATCGAATTAAAAGATTAGCCCAGAGACTCATTCAATTCCAAGATTTTCCAGCTCAACCACATCCAGCCCCCATCAAGAGCAACCCCCAGCTTTTAGCCAAGACTTATAAAATGAGCCAACTTGGGGCTCAGTCCTTGCAGAGGACCTAATATGCCAAGGACCTCTTCCTGGTATAGCAGCAACCTCTGCCCGCTGAAATGATATTCTCTTTCAGTGTTACCCTCTCTTTATTTTCCTCACCTATTCCCTTAACAAGACTTTATACCTTTCTGAGGGGATTTCTCTGCTAGAAACTTTACTTCTTTGTCAGACCTTGCCACTAGGCAATTCAGTCTTTCTATTCATGCATAGCAAAGGCTGACTTCCCAATGCCTATAATAAACTTTTCCCCAGTCTAGCTTTTCAGATTCATAAATTCCTTTACAAAGGACCTCTGTGCCACCAGAAGGGGGTTTCCAGAACTCCCTGCCATGTGCTGAATCCTAAGGGGATTTGGGGGAGCCAAACCTCTTCATTTGGTTCCCTGAACCCCGAATCTGCCACTAATCTTATTATCTAACTCCCTGACAACCTAGAACCCTAACCTCATCAATTCCTTCCTTCCTTCCTTCTTTCCTTCCTTCCTTCCTTCCTTCCTTCCTTCCTTCCTTCCTTTCTTATTCTTTCTTTTTTTTCTCTTTCCTTCTCTTTCTTCCTTTTCCCCTTCCTTCCTTTTCTTCTTCCCTCTATTCTCCCTTCCCTCCTTCCCCCATCCTGCCTTGTTCTCCTCCTTTCTTCTTTCTCTTTCCTACTCTTCCTTCCTTCCTTTTTTCTTTCTTTCTTCTTTTTCTTTCCTTCTCTTCCTTCCTTCCTTCCTTTTTTCTTTCTTTCTTTTTCTTTTCCCTTTTCTCCTCTCTTTCTCTCTCTGTCTGTCTGTCTCCCTCCCTCTCCCTCTCTCTCTCTCTGTCTGTCTCTCCCTGTGTGTCTGTCTCTGTCTGTCTCTTTCTCTGTCTCTCTCTCTGTCTCTCTCTCTCTCCCCCCCCCCTTTCTCCCTCCCTCCTTCCCTCTCTCTCTCTTCTCAGATCTGTGATTTAATTGGGGATAGGAAACCTTACAATAAGAAAAAGCCCTCTACTTATTCTAAGAACACAAATCAGCATTTCTTTTGCAATTTATTATATTCCTAAATATTTGCCAAAGGGTACTGAGAAGTTAAATGCCCAGGGTCAAATAGTCCCTATCTATAGAGACAATTTCAAAATAAAAATCTTTCTGGTTCCTGATACCTATTCTTACTCTTACATTTTGTAAACTATCATCAAATGAGACTAAATGATATATTCTAATTCATTCAACCACTCTCAAATCATTATGCATATAAGTTATGATTAATTCCTAGCATAAACACATTTTTGCAATTAAAATATGAATATGAATGTATGTTTTCATTTTTGTGGAATTTTAAAAATAAAAATTGTATGATATCTCTTTTTTTCCATCACCCAAATTTCTCCCAATGTCCTCATTCCCTTGTCTCCTCGGAGATCTGAAACCTGAAATTTTGTATTTTAAGTATTAAAAGAAAGAAGAGGGGAAAAACAGCAAAACTAATCAAAACATAGAAAAAATCTGAAAATACTATGTACCATAACTCTGAACCTCTCGCTCTGCAAAGGGATGTCTTCCTATATCTCTTCTTTGGGCAGATTTCCTCATTGCAATTTTGCAGTCTTCATTTTGAATTGCTTTGTGGTTCTTTCCATTTACATTGTTGTAATCATTATGTATATCATGTTCTTGGCTCTGCTTATTTTCACTCTGCATCAAAACAATAAATCTTTCCATGCTTTTCTGTAGTCATCAGATTCCCTGTTTCTCTACAGCACAGTAATACAGCATTATATTCATGTACCAGAATTTGCTTAGCCATTTCCCAGTCAATGGACAACTACTTTGTTTGCAATTTTTTTCTCTAGCTTTTAATGGAAATTTTAAAAATAAAATCCTAGTAAAGGAATTGCTGCATCAAAAGATATGATCAGACTCTCATTGTAAATTGTCATATTAATTGTTCTACAAAATGGATACATTAATCTATAATTCCACCACTGTTAAATTGATTTTATTTGGCATTTAAAGCTTTTTGTAGCATGATCCCACTCTATCTTTTAAGCATTATGACATAATCTCTACTATAAATTCTTCAGTCCAGCTAGATTACCCTTCTTATTACAAAGAATATGTCATATTACTTCTCCTGCCTCCATGTATTTGCATAGGTTGTCCTCCAAACCTGAAATCTTTCTCCTCAGCTCATCCTCATAGAATTTCTAGTTTCCTTCAAAACTTAGCTTTGACAGCTCCAATAGAGCAGTAATGAACTGAACCAGCTACACCCAGTGAAAGAACTCTGGGAGATGACTATGAACCATTACATAGAATTCCCAATCCCTATATTTTTGCCTGCCTGCATTTTTGATTTTCTTCACAGGTTAATTGTACACTATTTCAAACTCCGCTTTTTTTGGTACAGCAAAATAACTGCCAGGACATATTTGCTTATATTGTATTTAATTTATACTTTAACATACTTAATATGTATTGGTCAACCTGCCATCCAGAGGAGGGGATGGGGGGGGGAGGGGAAAAATTGGAACAAAAGGTTTGGCAATTGTCAATGCTGTAAAATTACCCATGCAGATAACTTGTAAATAAAAAAAAAACTATTAAAAAACACACACACACACAACACACACACACACACACACACACACACACACCAAAAACTTAGCTTTCAGAATTCCTTTAATGGGAAGTCTTTCCTGATCTCTTAAGTTGCTATTATTTCCTCTCACAAATTATCTTTATTTTGTATATATTCAGCTGTCATTCAATGTATCACAGTTTATTGAAACTGTTCCCCTATTTTTGGAAATTTAGATTGCTTTTTTTTTTTTTTTTAGTTAGCTATAATGCTGTGATGAAAATTTTTGACCAGATATCTTTTTCTGCTATACTTGTCTTTAATAACACTTCCAGGGTATGTTTCTAAGAATGGAATTTTGTCTCCAAAGGTATGATTATTTCTGTAACTATTACTGTATACCACCAGATTGTTCTCCAGAAATTTTTATACATTTTCAGTCCCACCTGCAATAAATGAGTGCCACAATCATGTTAGCATGGTTTCATTGCTTTTATTTTATCCATTTTGATGGCAGTGAGGACCTATATTAAAATGGTTTTAATTCAAATCTCTTTTACTATTAGTGAGGGTGAACATTTTATTCAAGTTTTTTTTAAGTTGCCTGATCATATTCTTTTGACTTTTTTTCATGAACTTGAAGTTACCTTTGTAAAATATCAAGTGCTTATATATTTTAGAAGTAAAATTTCTACCTGTAATTTTTGTGATAAAAATTTTCCCAATTTAGAAAAAAAATTCCTCAATTACATTATTTTTATAAATATCTTTCATTTTAATTCAGTGTTTCTCTCCTTCCCTAATAATGCTTTTTATTTGTTCAACAGAAATACAACCTTCTCCTACATATGCCATTCCAATATTGTTCATATTTTAATAGTTTTCTAATATTAAAAAAAATTATCTTCTTCTTTACTGCCTTTCTCTATCCTACCCTCTGTACTACAAAGTATGCTCTGGAGACTTAATCCTTTCAGTTCTGGAACTATCACTTTGGCATCTAGTGCTGTCCTGATGGTAAGTGACTCACATTGCCCACTATAGCTACATAGCCCCAAGCATGCTTCTTCACTTTATATTCCCACTATTTTATCACAGCTTTCCAGCTTTGAAACTATAATCAATGGTTGAAGTGGCTATTGATCCTGGAAGGGTGCCAATCTATTTGTATATCACCCCATTCATTATCTTTAGTACTTTCTAAATCAAAAACCTTTCGGTGACCATCATATGTTATCTTTCTCTTTGAGAGTGTAAATTCCTGAAGGGTAGAGACCATCTTTTTTGTATTTTTATCCTCATTATGTACATAGTAGCTGGCATATGGTAATCATTTATTAAGTGCTTTTTCATGTATTCATTAAGTCTTCCATCCAACTAGAATCCATTGTGGAATATGCTATGAGACCTAAGTCTGAATCTCTTGCTTAATAAATTGCTAAAGAATTTCTCCAAGGACATTTGTTAAGTAATAAGTTCTTTCCCTAGGTTTTTTTTTTTTCCTCCAAGTTTGTCAAACATTAATCTTTTGTACACAGTTGTTTGAGTGTCTGTTATCTCTATTCTAGAGACTTAACTAGTAAGTGGCAAATAGAGCTTTGGCCCAGGACCCCAACACTGAAGGGGAATAGGGCACAGGAAGATGAGCTTGCTCTCCATAGAGCCCAACTGTTGTTCTTGTGTCTTGCCTTGAGCCAATAGTATGTCTCCATCAGTACACATCCAACTATTTCCCCTGCCTTACCACTCTCCCCCCCTCCCACCCCAATGAAATGATTCCTTGTCATGACCATTGCAGTCTGATTCATGGATCTCTTACTCTATTTTTCCATTTTAGATAGTTTGGTAAGTGATTTGTAATACGTTTTAAAACAAGACCATTCATTAGCTCTTTCTTTTCACTAAACCATGATCCAGGTCTATTAAGAACTCTTTGTTATTTTTAGTGGTATTCTTTTACAGTAATTTTCATTATTTCCTTCCAATAATTTTTAAAACATCTTTTCATTCTATCTTGATTTCCTCTTAGGATATTTTTTATATTTCTTCAAACATCTTTTTACAGTCATTTGGTTTTGTCTTATAATTTTCCTAGTAGTATTCATTCTTAATTTCTTTGAATGTGTATTTAGCCATTTGAAAGATACTCTGGTGATATCTTTGTGTGGTTTCTTTTTCTGTCCATCGCATAGTGGGAAAAGAGATAGATTAGGAAAGCAAGAAATCTGAATATACATCCTCATCAAATATTTCCTTACTACATTGTGGTAGGCAAATCATGTAATCTCTCAGGGTCACATCTCAGTTTCTTATATATAAAATGGAGAGAATCAAACTTACATTACCTGCCTTTCAGTGTTGTAAGAAAAACACTTCAGAAATCTTAAAACATTATTTAAATGTGATTTGTTATAATTACTTTTTAATTTAAGTTACTTCTAAAATTTTAGTTGGTTCAGTTGCTTTTAGTATTCCTTTTTCATAACAGCTCTTTGCTTCTTTTTAATCTTCATTGATTTTTGTTTTTTTAAAAAGCATTTTTTCTTCTTTTTGACATTTCTATTTTTTTTTTTTTTTCAGGGATAAATGAGTAGCCTGACTTCTTTCAACATTCCCTGTACATTTTAATTCCTCTTTCATTTCTTAACTCCCAAATATATATTTATCATCTTATTTTTCATTGCTTATTTATGTTCCCTCTAAGAGTTTACTGAAGTCACCAAGAGTCAGGATGCATTTTGACTTGGTTCTGGGGGTGTAGGCAAGTTCTTAGAATTCTACTTTTTTTTGATCTGCAACAGATGTTGGCACATCTGCAATTATCTTCATGGTTTTCTTGGTCATGAGCAACATCAGCACTCCAAGGCAAAATGACAATGCATCCCATTATATGATGGCACATAATCATTTTGGGATATACAATAAAATACCTATACTTCCCTCTCCAAGGAGAACCTGTCAACCATCTTTCCATCGAACTGCATACTCTTTACATCATCTGATTTCATTTTGGAGAATACAGGAAAGGTGACATTTTATAATTCATGATATGCTGGATCTTGAGTCAGAAAGGTCAGGGTTCAAATCCAGTCTCATGCTTCCTGGCTGTGTGACTGGGGCAAATAATTTAATTTCTCTCTGCTTTAATATTCTCATTTGTAAGATGAGAATTTTAACATTATATATCACATTACAAAATTATTGTGAAGATCGAATGAGAAAGTGTGAAGATCAGCTTGTTATTATTGTTGTTAAATTATGTCAAGATGAATCAATACTTCAAATACTTCGTTCTCATCTTTGTGCCTGAGATGCACTGGGTAACTCATGCTTAGAATGAACTTTTCTCTTTTCTCTATCTAATAGAGTCCCTCTCTTTCTTTAAGATTATGCTCAAGTGCCATCTTCTCCATGACTTAAGGAAAGAAGTCTTTCTTGATTCATCAATCACTAGTGACCTCCCTGACTAAGTACCTCATATATAACTAGTAGCTTCATATTTGTTAAATCTCTGTACTATATTCTTATAGATGTACTTTTTGTCTCCTCATTAGAATGTACAGTTGTTGCAAGTAGGGATGATTTTATTCTTGGTACTTGGGTTCACAGTACCAAGCACAATGCTTGGGACATAGTAGGAGCTTAATAATACTTGTTGATTGGTTCCTTTTGTGTTATAATCAACTTGTTGGTCATTGGACAATAATTTCACATTTATAATGCCCATGATAAAATTAAATATTTTAAAAGAGAAAATATTCTTCTAGTTCCTATCAGCTTTTGCCTCTTTTTTTATACTTTACAAATGTCATTGTGAGTGCAGAAGTAGGTTAATTAAGATAACTTGCATTTTTTCTTTGTATGAAACAAAGAATTGACCATCTTCCATCCAGCCTACTGGCAATGAATCCCTTTCTATTTATCTAGACTGACTCTTGGGCAGCTCTTTGGTGGCCAGGATTATCTTCAAAGTCCTCAAGAAGATTAAAGCAACTTCCATCCTAGGTCAATCATAATTCAATAAATGATTTTAACAAAGCAGGGTTCCTAGTGCTCTTTTTGTTTTGGGTTTGGACATTCTCCCTTTTGTGACAAAGAAATATTAAAAATTTAATACAATCCTCTAAACATAGTTTCCTTGGGGTAGATCTCTAAATCGTATTTCTCTCTAGATGCAGCATAAAAGTATGATGGCTTTTTAAAATGCTACTATGTCATATTACTGACCCTATGTTGAGCTTTTCCATCAAATAAAATCTTAATCTTTTCTTCATAATCTCTTGTCCTCCCATTTATCCCAAGGATTCCTAGACTGTTTCTGATTTTTCTCCTCCTCTCAGCATAGCTTATTTTCTAAAGTCTTTATTATCATTATCATTCATCATCAGTTTTATCTTTGTCTTTTGCATGGAATTTAGAACTCCTTACTTTCTTTATACAAAGCCATGCCAAACTTGCATTTTCTTTCTCTTACTCAACTTTGTACCCATTTTCTATACATCTTTTGAGAATGTAAGTTTATTGATGCATATATTGTACAGTCCTTTAGACAGCATCCCCCTTTTTATTCCTCACATATGTGTATTTCCTAAGCATTTCCTGGTCGAAACTTTTTTGTGTCTCTTGAGCTTATTTCTTGTGTATAATTGTGTGAATAACAATTTTATTTCTGAAGAGGAAAAAAAAGTTGTTCTATTCAACTGGACCAAAGCTATCAGAGGAACCACCATTGGGTGCAGCTGTGAGGTCTCATGGTGCCGAAGGCCATGGTTCACTGAGCAACATTACATATAGGTAGAAAATGAGAGCTTGTTGGCATTGTAGGAAGACCACAGAAATTTGGGATTATCTGAATGAAATACAAAATTATCTACAAGTTTATTTCAGGCAGATATGAACAATAAAAGCAAGAATAGGGATCCTATTTCATTGATCTTTTATTATTTTACTTAGTTCATTTGCATGCCAATCAGGGAGGATACCGGGAACAAGACAGATCAGTTTGGCCCAGCCTACTACATAGTACCCTGTGGGCAATTGAAGGAGGGAGCTAGAATCCCAGCTTCTTTGAATACACGCTCACATTAAAGGGCTTAACGTTTGTTACAGAGAATTTTCTAACTCCAAGTGATACTTGTCTCTAAAAGATGAGGACTAGATGAAACCATCCAAAAGAATAGACTTAATCTTAGCATGGGGTATTATTCTGTTGGCTTTTGTTGGTTCCTTTCCTAAGTATAGTGGTTCCTGGTCTCCACTGAGCGCAAAAAAGAGCATCAGTCTGCCTTTTTCAGGGAGAGGTTTTCTAGTCACTCAACTCTGTAGATAGGAATAGAAAGTGCCAGATTGTCGGAAGAGCTGAAACCCAAAACATGGTGACAAACAATAGCTCCACAAACAAATAGATCAGTAGGAAAGCCCAGCAGGAAAAAAATGTTCACAGCAGAAAAGAGATGTGGTAGCCAATAGGTAGTACTGATGAGGTTCAGCACAGGGCAAAGTTGTGGGAACCCCTTCTGGTTGGTGCAGGTCCTCCATAAAATAATTTACAAACCTGAAAAGTTAGACTGGCAAAAGAAGTTTATTGTTGGAACTGAGAAGCCAGCCTTTGCTAGGAAGACTGGCTTCCTTAGTGGCAAGGTAAAGTTCCTAGCAGAAATCCTGACAGAGAGGTAAAGGGGGTGTGGTCCTGTTAGAGAAAAAGGTGAGAGAGATAAAGAGGGGTTAATGCTGAACAGATAATGCCTTCTCAGTGGGCAGAAGGTCCTCACAGGCAGCTATGCCAAGGAGAGAGAGAGAGAGAAAGAGAGAGAGAGAGAGACTGAGAGAGCAAGAAAGAGAGAGAGAGAGAGAGACTGAGAGAAAGAGACAGAGAGAGAGAGAGAAACTGAGAGAGAGAGAGAGAAGAGAGAAAGGTGGGGAGGGGTTTCCTTGGCATGGAATGTTGCTGCTTTGGGCTTCTGCAAAGAATTGAGCTTCAAATGCCTATTTTATATTGACTGGACGCTGGGAGCAGTTTAAGTTGAAATCCAACCAAAATCTTCGAATTGAATAGAAATTTTCCAATGGAATGAATAGTCCTAGATTAATCTCCAACTCAATAGAGGTCAATAGAAATCTAGCTCTCTCCAGCTCAGGCTAAGTAGGAGTGGTCCTGGACTCAATCAGTCCCACCCAGATAACAGAATGAAACCACTTTATCTTGATTCCCTGGGGCGGGTCTCTCCCAGGAGAGTTCAAGGAGTTTCTTCCCTTCAAGGAGTTCTCAAGCATTTACCCCAAAGTCAGGGCAGTTTCAAGGTTCCCCACATCAGTATCATGATGATTCTAGTATCTCTAGTGT
Source organism: Antechinus flavipes (assembly GCF_016432865.1). Taxonomy (NCBI): domain Eukaryota; kingdom Metazoa; phylum Chordata; class Mammalia; order Dasyuromorphia; family Dasyuridae; genus Antechinus; species Antechinus flavipes. Next base: position 79,415,491 of record NC_067403.1, on the reverse strand, counting down.
TGCAAATATGAATTGGCTGGCTCCATGCATCTACAACTGACCACATATGTCCTTGTGTGCTCTCCATACGTGTACCCTGATCACATCCTGGCCATGTCATAGTGTGTGTCCCTTAAAGCACATACCCTGATCACAATTGCCACTTTCCCCAATGGTGATGTGCTCTATTATGAGAGAGTGTATTCCCTCTGTCCATAAGAAGATTTTCTCATGTCACCTTTTTTGCTTTTCTGTTTATTAAATTTCTTTGCTTTGAACTAATATATCTTTGGCAAATGCATAGGATTGTAAAGTTTGGTTTTGAGTAGTGAATGGAATAAATGAAGATTTCTCAGAGACTCAGGATAGAGTAGGTGAGACCTCGAGCCTAAATTTCAGGAAGGCACATGATCCCCAGGAAGTAGAAAGCATTGTTGGTCCATTGATCAATAACCATTTCCTTGTTTCTGAAGAATTCAATCCATCCAATGAATTTAAAAATCAACAGGAAGAGGGTAGACATGCTATTTAACCCAGATTCCACTTCTGCACTGCCTAGTTGATATGTTGGCCATACCAGCCATTTTCCATCAAATAAAGAACTAATTAAATGCTTTCTGTTTGAATCTGAAGACTCCTCTGAGTAGTCAATTTGGGTAAGGTGGGGTCTAGCATCCCATCCCACAACGTAGGTACCAAGCCACAGAGGTGTTTGGGCATGGGAAAATTTTTCTGAGGGTGCACAAATCCCAGGTGCTATAATATTAAGATAATCATTAGTCGGAAAGTAAATATAGATGTTTTTAAGGATTATATACAAAGGCCAATTCCACATGTTTAGAGCAGGGGTGGGGAATGTGCAGCCTGTGGGCTGATCCATGAAATCAATTGCTAAGGCAACTGCAGTCAATAATGAGCTGAAAGCTAGGTACAACACCTGCCCACTCCTCAAATTTTCAAGTAGATAATTTTGTATAATCCATGAATATTTTATAAATATCCAAATGGCCCTTGGCAGAAAAAAGTTCTCCAACCCTGATTTAGAGGAAGAGATTGACATAGATTTAGACATGGACAAGGCCTTAGAGATGAAGTCTAAGACTAAGATCCAGAGAGATTGAGTGACTTATTTAGTGTTATATAGCTAGGAAGTGAGGTTAGATTTGAACCCAGATTTTCCTCACTTCAAGTCCAGATCTCTATGCATTATTCTTTGCTGCCTTTCTCCTTACATCCCCTGTTTTTCAGAACAGAAAAAGAATTGTTTCCTTTGTGTTTCCTTCTTTCCTTCCTTCCTTCCTTCTTTCCTTCCTTCCTTCCTTCCTTCCTTCCTTCCTTCCTTCCTTCCTTCCTTCCTTCCTTCCTTCCTTCCTTCCTTCCTTTCTTTCTTTCTTTCTTTCTTTCTTCCTTCCTTCCTTCCTTCCTTCCTTCCTTCCTTCCTTCCTTCCTTCCTTCCTTCCTTCCTTCCTTCCTTCCTTCCTTTCTTTCTTTCTTTCTTTCTTTCTTTCTTTCTTTCTTTCTTTCTTTCTTTCTTTCTTTCTTTCTTTCTTTCTTTCTTTCTTTCTTTCTTTCTCTCTTTTCTCTCTCTCTCTTTCTTTCTCTCTCTTTCTGTCTTTTTCTCTTTTTCTTTTTTCTTTTTCTCTCTCTCTCTTTTTCCTTTCTTCCTTTGTTTTTCTTTTATTTTTTCTTTGTTCCTTTTTCCTTTCTTATTTACTTTGTTTTTCCATTATTTCCCTTTTCTCTTCCTTTTTCTTCCTTCCTTTTTTCTTATGTTTTTCTTTCCTTCATTTCTTTCCTTTCTTTCCTTCTTGCTTTATTGTTTCTTTGTTTCTTGCTCCCTTTGTTCCTTTTTCTTTCCTTCCTTTCTCCCCTTGTTTTGTGAATATGTCTCTATTGCTTTATCTCTCTATTTTTCTGTCTCTGTGTTTGTCTCTCTGTCCACTTCTTTCCTCCATCTTTACTCTCTACCTTCTGAAGGGGTTAAAATGACCAAAATAGTATTATTATGGAGGGGTTGTGATCTGTACCTGCACTGGTAGAATAAATAATAACTATAAATCACAGATATTTTGAAATGTTAAAAGATCTTATACACAAGATCACCTGAAATCTTTATCAGACTAAAACATCATTCCTAATGATCACAAGTCAGCCAATTACTGGTGTCCTTCCTGTTCTAACAGCTGTCACTTATGAAGGAAAATATAAAGTTGTCCCAGAGACTCATCAAAGGCTAATGAGGATCCAAGCACTTGGGTATAATAAACTACAGCAGACTTTTGAATAACTAGATTTCATTTGCTGACCCTTCCTTTGTTCCTGTGTCTAGGTCAGAGGAAAGAAGTATTGAAATGAAAGTTTATCTACATTTGGTGTTGGTGTATCACTGTCAAACCAGCTCATTTTTTGTGGAGTTCTCAGTTCACTATGAAGAGTGGTGAGAACACATGGCAGCGAATGCCTAGGTAAGAATCTGGGAAGCTTGCAGTGGCTTATCTGTAACAGTTTGAGGTTTCCTTCCCATTTTCCTCTCTTTTTATTTTGTATGTCACTAGCTATTGATAAACTGGGAAGGGCAATAAGGAATTCTTGTGATTCTCCAGGTATCCATGGTTGGTCTATGCTTGAATTCTCTGCTTTTCCTAAGCAAGAACATAAAATATATTAAAGAATAAATCTGAATAAGGATAAAATATTCTGAAGATTAGCCCAGGATCAGATAGCATGATATAGCTCAAAACTAGTAGAAAGATTGATTGGAGAAAATGTAGAAGTTCCTTTCACTTATTTTTGGTTTTGCATTACATTATTCTTTTGGTTCCCTCCTTCCCTTTTTTTCATTTGTTTATTCATTTGCTTGTTTGGTTTTTTTTTTGCACTGAATATTGCCATATTCACACAGCCTTCATTGGTAGGCCCAGCCATGGGTGACTACACCTGAGTTCTTCACAGGAAAAGGAACTAAAAATGCCAGAATCAGGCATGAAGATGATAAAGTGGTTGTCTGAGTATAAGGTCAAACTTCATGGAAGAATAGTGAGTGGTAGTCACTATGCCAAAGGAAATAAATAACTGAATAGAACACTCTAGTCTAGAATATAGAAAGGGCTGGAGCTAGGGCAAAGCATTATCAGATTGTGCAAGAATGGTTAATGGTCAGGGAAACCAGATGAAGGAAAGAACTTGGAACCATCAGTTACTGATGTCCTTAGGGTAAGCCTTGGTCTAGCATCATAATATCCAATGTCACTGCTGACCCCCATTACAAATTAGCCACAGCTACTGTGAATGATGCAGCCTCCTTTCCCCATTCTTTTTCCTACCTCCTCTCCTCCCACCATTGTTCTGTATGTGCTCCTACCCTCTCAGTCCATGTAAAACAGAACTGGACTTTTAGAACTATGCTAAACAGAAAACAATTGATCAATAAGCATTTATTGATTGCCATGTGCCAAGTGCTGTAGTAAGCATTGGGGTTAAAAAGAAAGGCAAAAAACACAATCCCTTCCCTCAAGGAGCTCATATTCTCATGGAGGAGATAATGTGCAAACGTGTTATATGCATAGGATATGTATGACGTAAGGGGAAGGAAATCTCAGAGAGAAGATACTATCAATAGGTGTAACTAGACCACCAGAAGGTGATTTTTGAACCTGAAGAAATCCTGGAAAGTTAAGAGACCAAAGGAGGAAGGAGGGAGAGCATTTCAGGAATGGGAGGACGGTCAGCATGAAAGCTTGTGTCTTCAAGAGATAGAACGTCTGCAAAATAACAGTTTGGACATGTATACTTATATTGTATTTAATTTATACTTTAACATATTTAACATGTATTGGTCATCCTGCCATCTAGAAGGAGGGGAAAAATTGGAACAAAAGGTTTGGCAATTGTCAATGCCATGAAATTACCCATACATATAACTTGTAAATAAAAAGATATAATAATAATAATAATAATAATAATAATAATGAAAGAATGTTTGCTAGAATGTCAGGTGCAGGGAATATTAAAATTTGTTACATACATGAAAAGAAATCATGAACAAAAAACTTGGAAATGTAGGGAAGGTCGGGCTGTGAAGGCCTTTAGAAGCCAGAGGATTTTATATTTGATTCTGGAGATAAGAAAGAGCTCCTAGAATTTAATGAGTATATTGGGGGTGGGGAAGGGTGACATGGTCAGACCTGCATTTGAGGAAAATTACATTGGCAGCTGAGTGAAGATGGATTGCAGTGAGGAGAAACTTGAGGTGAGGAAAATAACCAGCAGCTATGGCAATAGTCCACGAGTGAGGAGATGGAAGTCTGCACCAAGAGAGAGGTTTTGCAAGTGAGAAGAGTATATGAAAATGTAGGAAGGGCAGAAATGACAAGACTTGGCAATAGATTGGTTTATATATGATAAAATTGACAACATTTGTCAATTGACAATTGTCTATTGACAATTGACACTAATTCAGATTCTCTCAGCTTTCGCCAAGTATCTTGAACAAACGATTCATTCTCTCGTTTGTACTCTCAAAATCTGTTATGTCCTTCATGAGTCAGGGTGTGACTTCCAGTTATCTACTGGACCAGTGACCAGCGTCAAAGAAATGTACTGACACATCTCTCATGGCCTGCAGAGAGGAGGTGCTGAGCAGTCATCACATCAGGCAGCAACAGCTTTTCTCTACCTTATGACAGAACCACTTGCCATGTTTCCCCCACCAGCATCAGACACTAGATTGACAGACCTAGAAATTACCTGAGAGATCATTTAATCGAAATTCTTTCATTATACAGAGAAGAAGACTGAGACAGCTGAAAGAATTTATGTAAATGTTTTGTTAGCTTAAATTTCAGGATTGAGGGAAGAAAAAAGAGAGGGAGAAAAAGAGGGAATAAAGAAGGAAGGAGGGAGGAGGAAAAGACACAAAAGGAGGGAGAGATTCAAAGGTAGAAAAAGAGAAAGAGAAAGATAGCAAGAAGAGGCGGGGAGAAGGAAAAAGAGGGAGAGGGAAAAAGAAGGAGAGGACAGGGAGAGAGACAGACAGACAGACAGAAAGAGACAGACAAAGAGATCATTTCTAGGTGGTACAGTTGGTTGAGAACTGGGCCTGCAATCAATAAAACCTGAAATCAAATCCTGCCTCAGATACTCATTAATGTGATCCTGGGTAGGTCAATTAACCGCTATCTTGCTGTCCTCATCTATAAAATGGAGGTAATGATTTCCTTACCTCCCAGGCTTATTCTGAGAATCAAACATGATAAAGGTACAGTTCCTGGCACATAGTAACCTCTATACAAATGTTAGCTTCTATTGATTTTGGTGGTATTGAAGAGGGAACCCCAAAACTCTGAAAATCCTTAAAGGAGAAAATCTCCTTCAACTCTGCCTCAATGAGGGGACTCTGCCCCAAAACACAGTTTCATCTTTGTTATCTGGGTGGGGTGGCCTCAGTCCTGAAATCCATTGAATTCAATTCAAATTCTAGCCCTAACTGAAACCCAGCAAGGAGCCAACCTGGGGCTCCACCCACAAGCCCCCTTCAGCTTGTAGCCAAAGCCCCCTATTATAAAAAGAGCCAAACTAAAACCTTCTCTTTACAGAGGTTCCAAAAATGCCAGCCATGCCATGCTTGGCACCCCAAGGAGCTTCTGCCCACTGGAATACTCTTTTCTAGTGCCCTCTTCTCTTTACCCTCACCTATTTCCTTAACTTGGCTTTAACCTTACTTCCAATCCCCATAATAAACCTCTTTTATCAATCTAGGTTTTTGGGTCTGTAAATTCTTTTACAGAGAACCTATGCTTGTGCTGAATCCCAGAAGGTTGCAGGGGAGACAAACCCCTCAATTTGATTCCCTGAACCCCTAACCTGCCACTAGACCTTATTTAACTCCCTGACACCAGAAACCCTAATTTCATTTGGGTTCCCCAAATCTAAACCTCATCAGCATCAATACCTAGCCCCCAGTAGGTGATTAATAATTACTTGTTGGCTGATTATCAGTGTGCTCCTCTTTGGGTGGGTGGGCAGGTTGGAAATTGGGGCAGGGATGGGGGGAACTACAGTCTAAAGGAACCTGTTTAAAAAAAAAAAAAAAAAAACCTCCTTTATTCCCAGATTTGTCATCTTGCTTTTTCTCTTTAACCAATCATTCTTTGTGTCTTTCCTTTTATTACATCTCATTTCCTATCAAGGAAAAAAGCCCCAAAGTGCATATTTAAAAGTGTTTTATTATCAAAACCACACAACTTTATCCCTTGACCCTCCCTCCCAAGATGCACTTCCCTCCCACTCCCCAAATCCCTTATTTGCTCAGCCCCAAACATGGGCTGTGATGATCTAACTGCAGGCAGAGAATAACATTGCAGATTTTCAGATGTTCTGTGATAAACATGAAGGAGAGCTCTACCCTAACACGCATTTCAAAGGTTTCTTTTTACGCAAATATGACCCGTCAAAGGGCCCCAGAACCAGTGGATTAGAGCTAGTTATTGTGAAATAGATTCTCGCTCTCTCTTTTTTTCTTCCTGTGATCATGTGTAAAACAAAACTGGAGCCGTGTTGTCCCAGAGGCTGAATGATTGATGGGATAATGAAATGCAAGCAGGAACAGAAGCTCTGTAGCTAGAGGGGAAAGGAGGGCTTTAGTGTCTCTTTATAATGAGGAGCAAATGGAAGGGGCTTGAGAGCGAGTCACCCACGTATGGGCTGTTAGCTCCTCCTCTCTTTCTGAGCCCCTTCCCAGGTACCCCTGTGGATTCAAAGGGAAGTAGCAGCCACTCCCAGAGTCAGCAGTTTCTTTCCTGGTAGCTCACTTGGGTCTCCTGATGCAGTCATTTCCCCTTGTAATGTCTGCACTTACAACTTGCCCTTAATCATTCTCAGTTTAGGGCTCCCGGGATACAGGATGGCACATAAGTGTGCATTATTCACGATCCTATTAGTATTTGCATCCTTCCAGGGACACCCATTTAAAATGGACCTATTAAAAGGCCTGTTGCATTTTGAGAGGGCCTGATTTATCCGGGTACCCTCTGCATAATCACCTCTGCTTCCCGAGGACTTAACGGACAGCAAGGCACTCATCCTTCAGAGAGGAATATGGCCTTGACTCTCCCCAAATCGGAGCTCTCCATTGCTTGATTCATTCTTGCCGCACCAAGGATCGGGTGTTTCAGCAATTTGCAGGGAACTCTCCCTAGTGATCTCAGCTCTTGGTGCCCGGATTGGTGTGGAGAAAACAAAGCCCAGAAGCTCAAAGGCTTCCCCGCTTCATCCCACAATTCGGTTTACCTCTGAGAATGCAAATCCTTTGGGAGACAGCTGACTTTGGATAAATCACTTCAATTTTATGGACTTCAGTGTTCCCTTTGACCTGGAGTGTGAAGGCAAAGGTTTAACTACTGGTAGGATGACCCACTTTTAAGTCTAATTTGCTAGATTCACATTTTCTCCATCCCTTTCTTAAGTCTAGACAATCAACAAAACAACAAATCAAGCCTCAATTTCTAAGGTGCAAACACTCACCGAAAATTTAACCAGAATCAGTTAGGGCTGCTCGGGCACACTCTGCTGAGAAGAGACAAGGTTCCCCCACCCCCCACCCCAACTCCTGTCTTTTGGCCAATGATATACATTTCTCAAAGCCCAGCTTCAGGAGCCACTTCTAGGAAGTAACTGATTTCCCTTTTCCTCAACACAAGTAATTATTCTTTCTCTCTGTGTCCTTGTCTGTTTGTCTGACTTTCTGTCTCTGTCTCTCTCTGCCTGCCTCTCTTCCTTCTTTCCTCCCTCCCCTCCTCTCTCTCCCCCTCTCTTTCTCGCTCCCTCCCTCCTTTCCTTTCTCTCTTCTCTCTGTCTCTCTGTCTTTCTGTCTCTGCCTCCCTCCGTTCCTTCTTTTCTTTCTCGCCCTCTCTCTGTGTCTCTTTTTCTCTTCCTCTCCCCTTTCTCCCTCCCTCCTTTCCTTCCTCTCTTCTCTCTCTCTGTCTTTATCTCTCTCTCTGTGCCTCCCTCCTTAACTTCTTTCCTTCATCTCTTTTTTCCCTTCCTCCCCCCTCTCCCTGCCCCTTTCCTTTCTCTCTTCCCTCTTTCTCTTCTCTTCTTCTTCTTCTTCTTCTTCTTCTTCTTCTTCTTCTTCTTCTTCTTCTTCTTCTTCTTCTTCTTCTTCTTCTTCTTCTTCTTCTTCTTCTCTTCTTCTTCTTCTTCTTCTCTCTCTCTTCTCTTCTCTTCTCTTTCTTTCTCTCTCTCTCTCTCTCTCTCTCTCTCTCTCTGTTTCTCTGTCCCTCTCTCTCTCTTTCAAGGGGATTTGTATCTTCCCTCTGGACATACAATGATCTACAGTAATTCAGGATGGCCTGGAGGTGAACCTGTGCTTATAAATGGCCCCATCAAGGGAGGACAGGAACAAGTAAAGCCTATCCAACTGGAAATTCTTCACATATAGACTTGGTCATGGATGGTGCATATGTCATCTTAGGACTCATTGGCTAAACTTAGTCTGTTACTCTACTTCATCCACTCCACGTTCAGCCAAACTGGCATCTTTGTTATACCTCATGTATCATATTCACTTTCCTACTTTTAACCCTTGGTATGGGCTGTCCCCCATGCTTGGAGGTAATATTCTCCTTTCTCACGTCTTCCTTCTTTGAAATTTAGCTTCTGTGCCATCCCCCAGTCACTTTAATCATTCATGTTTTCTTCTTCTTCCTCTTCAAACCTATTTATATTTATCTGTTAATATATATTATAAATTATAAATTAATGTTATATATTATATATTATATTTAAAATATATTATAAATTTAAACATTTACCTATTTCTATGAAGTATCTCCTCTCCAGCCAATAGATTATAAGCTTCTTAGGAGAAGGGACAGTTAATTTTTTCTTTATATAGTTGACTGGGATTGATGGCTAGTAGTCAATCAACTATCATCTATTAAAGGCTGACTACATACTGTAGTGATTCTTCATTTCCTTCTCCAATCCATTTTATATATGTGGAAACTGAGGTAAACAGGGTTAAATGATTTGCCCAGAGGTCAGGTTTGAACTCATGAAGATGCATCTTCTGGTTCCAAATCTAGTACTTCACCTACTGAACCACCTAGCTATGTGTAATGAATTTGCTAAGCCAAGATAATTTTTGGAGACTTTCCACAAAGTCATAGAAGAATTGTGATTTGAATGGGGAGAGGAAATGCCCACAAAATCATTTTAAATGATTTATTTCCTCTGGTAGAGATTGTTAAGTTCCTTAAGACAGGGAATATGTTATTTTTCTTTTTTGTACTTTTACCAGCACCTAGCAAAGAATCTTGCCCTTAGTGGGTACTCATAAAATGTTCATTCATTTGTTGAATAGAACTATTCTTTTTTTTTTTTTTTTTTTTTTTTTGCAGCCCAAATCCCTCCAGAAATCCCTAGATTCATCTAGATGGCCTGGGAGATAGAGCGCTATCCTGGAAGGCAGGAAGATCTGAGTTTAAATGTTATTTCTGTTACTTACTACTTGTGTGATCCTATGCAAGTCACTTGATCTCTCTCAACCTCAGCTTCTTTATTTATTTAAAAAAAATTGTAATCTAAAATCTCTTTCAAATTCTAAGTCCATGATTCTTTTCCAAAATGCCTAATTGGTAAGAACTTGCCCTCTTGAACCATATAACATGGCACTTTTGGAAGACACATTTCAAATCCGCTTATATATTGTAAATTATCATTATGTGTATTTGTATTATCAGCTTATTAAACTATAAGATGTGTGATGACAAGGAAGGTGGCTCCCTGAAGCTCTGACCATTCCAGGACCTTGCAGAGTACTGTCCACAAACACTCATGAATGTCTTTTATTAAACCAGATGGTGATGGGTTCTGGGGATACAAAGACAGAAGCAAAACAGTAATTTTTTTAGGAAAAATATAATACATTTAAATACACATAGCTTATATAAATACAAAGTAATTCATGGGATGGCTGCTGAGTTGAAAAGTCTCATATAGAGATAGTGCTACAAAATAAGGTTGGTAAGCAACTAATTCTTTGAGGGAGCTGAGAGGAAGGAGTGAATTCCAGGCATGGAGGAAAACCAGTGCAATATGGAGGTGGAATGAGTCTTTTAGAAACAGCAAGGACAGTATGGCTGCAAGAGAGAGTTCATTAAGGAAAGTAATGTGTAATAAGACTAAAAGGGAAAGCCTGAACTCAGAGGTTACCAACTTAGGGAAGTTAGAAAGAGAGATGGATGTTGGTCCAAAAGGTTTGGACAAGTTGACTTTGAGGTGCCTTAAAGGACATTTAGTAGGAAGTGTTTATTAGGCAGTTGGTAACGTTGGAACACACATGCATACATTCACATCTCTCTGTCTCACTGTCTCTGTCTCTGTTCCTTTCTGTCTGTCTGTTTTTCTTTCTATTTCTGTATCTCTTTTTTTCTCTGTCTCTGTCTCTCTTTTTTCATTCTTTCTTCCTCCTTCCCTCTTTCCTTCCTTCCTTCCTTCCTTCCTTTCCTTTCCTTTCTCTTCTTTCCTTTCTTCCTTCCTTCCTTCCTTCCTCCTTCCTTCCTTCCTTCCTTCCTTCCTTCCTTCCTTCCTTCCTTCCTTCCTTCCTCCTTCCTTCCTTCCTTCCTTCCTTCCTTCCTTCCTTCTTTCCCTCTTTCTTTCTCTCTGTTTGTTTCTGCCTTTCTGTGTGTCAGCTTCTGTTTCTCTTTCTCTTTTTTGTTTCTATCTCTGTCTTCCTGTTGTTGGTTTGAATTTTTTCAAAAATTTAAATGCCTACAATGTCAGACTTCTAGAGTCAGCTATCTCCTCATATTTCTAGAACTCCCTGTCTAGCTTTCTCTTTTATTCTTATTATTCTTGAGTTGATTTTCCATTCTCTCTTCTCTCCTCCCTTCCCCTCACTCCACCCCACTGCCATTCCTATCCCAGAGACTTTTTGAATTTTTGTTTTTTTATATATCCCTAGCATGTTGCTCAGTGCCTTATGAACATTAGACACTTAATAAATGTTTATTGAATGAATGAAAGGCTGTTTAGAGAGAAAGAGTGGGACAATGGAGATGACAGAATTTTCAAATGGGAAAAATTAGTAATAGGAGGATGACTAGCGGCAGAGGGAAGAAAAATGAGAAGAAAGAAAAAGCAGTTCGAGTTTTGATGGTGAAATGAGAGGCCAAGATAAATTGGTCCCAATTTCCACCTTAAAGATTGATTATCCCATTAATCTTAAATTTTATTCAGATGAGCCCATGGCTTCATGGTGCATTCAATAAAATATCCTTGTGGTTCTGGATACTAAAAAGAACAAAGGCAGGATACAGATGCAACCAGCCAAATGCACAATAAACTACGCTCATAGAAATGCCAGCCAATCTTTAAACCTTATTCCCTCCTCTCAAAAAAGATCTTTTTGCTACCACTCCCAAACTGCCCCTTTGTAAGCAAGATTACAATGGAACCTTTAATTTTCTCCCACTTGGTCATTCACCCTTTAAATGAGATTCACCCTTATTTTCTCCTTCTTTTCTGAAGTTTCCCTCTTTTTATTTGGGGGGAGTTTCATTGTTAATCTAAAAAATAACAGATCTTTTAGATAAGAACAGATAGAAGAAATATCTTTATTCTTTTCTCATTTGTTAGCTGTGCATACATACATCTACTATTCTTGTATCTCTCTCAAAATATCATGCTTATCTATTTTTGAAAGTTACTTAGTAACTGCATTGCTTTTCTCTTCCAAAACTTACTTTTCAAAAGGATCAAAGTAAGATTTTGGACAGCACTTGGCCATAGATATCAGTCAATCAATGATGAGGGACTTACTTCTCCAAACAAAGTAGAAACAGGGGTTGCATCAAATGTGCAGTCTCCAACAAGTAGTAATAAGCCTAGTGGTTATTTTCACTATTACTGACCAAATGCTGAAGATCTCAATCTCACCACAGGAATAATGGTGGTGGTGGTAGTTCTAGGATTATATTAGTAGGGATGGTGGTGGTGGTAATAATAGTACTAATAATAGCAGTGATAATAGTAATAAATTAAAACTTATACAGCATTTAGAGATTTAAAAATTTCCCCCTGTATGTATTAACCTATTTATACATCTGTGGATATGTTTGTATATACATTAGGTTGTTTAATTGTAGGTTGTTTGATTCTCATAACAACACTATGAGGAAGATACTATTATTATTTCAGTTTTTGTTGTTGTTGTTGTTGTTGATGGGGAAATTGAAAAAAGTTAAGTGGCTAACTTAAGCAACGTAACAGAGCTAGTAAGTGTGATTCCAGGCAAACATTCTTACATGAATACCCATATTCTCTGGTAAGGGTTCTTGGACTTCTGACCCAAATGGATAATTTTTGAAGGGACAGAACCTTTTATAAATAAATAGAAGAGAAGGATTCCCAATACTATGGGCACAAAGCTCCATAATTCCATGTTCTTCTTCATCTTCTTCATTCCTGTCCAGAGTTCTCTCTTAATTGTTTGAACTTTCCTTCCATGACACACAAACCTTTTTACTCTGGAAATTCACTCTGTTCCTAGTCTTTCCATTCTGGAATCTTATACTAATCTTATGGCCCCTCCCTCTAATTGATATATTTCTACCAGAATCTTTATTTTCAGAAAACTGCTCAGGACCAGACATTTTCACATTTCTTCAAGCCCCACTCTTGACCCTCTGTGGTTTTCCCTCCATGCCACAGAAAGTCGCTGATGGGTCAGTTCTTACTAGACCCACCCCCCCACCCCCATTTTAAGAAGTCCAACACAACCATCTCTTCATCCTACTTTTTTCCCTCTCCTCAAATACATTCCCACCAACTTTCTGCTTCCTCTTGTGTAAAGGGTTGAAATTCTGAGTTAATATATAAACTGCTTGCATTTTTGTTTTTCTTCCCTGGTTATTTATACTTTCTAAATCCAATTCTCCCTGTGCAACAAGAGAACTGTTTGGTTCTGCACACATATATTGTATCTAGGATATACTGTAACCTATTTAACATGTATAGGACTGTTTGCCATCTTGGGGAGGGAGTGGAAGGAGGGAGGGGAAAAACTGGAACAGAAGAGAGTGCAAGGGATAATGTTGTAAAAAAATTACCCTGGCATGGATTCTGTAAATAAAAAGTTATTAAAAAAAGAAAAAAAGGAAAAAAAAGAAACTCTGAGTTAATGCACTGAGGTCAGACAATGGAGTACTTAAGGCTAACTACCAATTGGCCAATACTCTATTAGCATATTCTTGGAAAATGGCCCTTCCCACTATTCTGTGCTGGTTCAATCTTTTGGTGTATACAGAGAATTGTAGGAAGGATTAGGGAGTGGAGTAAGACATGCCAAGGTCACTTTGGTGGTAGAGGAAGAGAAGGAAGGTCCAGCGTCCATCCTATTTACTTCTACCCCTAAAGACCAAGTATAAAGACCAAGGACTTTTGCTTATCCTGACTCAGGCTGATTCTAAGGTATCCAGGGTGCTAACTGGGTCTTCACACTCTTGGTGTTATCTTCCCTCATTAGAGTGTAAACTTCTTGATGTCAAGAACTACATATTTCTGCTTTGTATTTTTGTTCTTAGGTTTAGCAAAGTGCCTGGTATATAGAAAACACTTAACAAATGCTTGTTGACTTGTTGATTTATTCTGTAACTGCTTCTCTTAAGGAGTTCCACCATTTAAATGCAATTGAATAAACACTTTTTAGAGCCTACTGAATGCAAGGCACTGAGAATGCACAAATAAAAATGTAATAGTTTCTGGCCTCATGATATTTATATTATACTAAGAAATACAACCTTCACAGACAAGTAAAAACCAGGTCATTTGAATAGGGGAAAAGTACTAAAAACTACATTCTTCCAAAACTAACTTGTTCTCAGTGATCAGAGATGCATGGTAAAGTCATCCCCCAGATTCGGCCACAATTCCTTTTAGGGAGCAGAGGGAGATGAGATTTCCATCCAATTTGTCCTTGTTTCAGTAAGTGATTATCATGACTTCTGTAAGCATGTCCAGCCGTTTATACTTCCCTTCTGGTTTGACATTTCATAGCTAGTCAGTTTCTCTGGGGAGGTGGGGGGTAGGGGGGGTGGGAGGGAGGGTAGGGGGAGAGATAGCTTTTCTAGCCTTGGCAACTTTTTCTATTAGACCTGAGGGATAGTGGCTAAGTTGTTGCTCTCCCCAATAGGCTGATTCTGAGGCTGTAGTGGGGAGTGTTCAATAACACCAGCCAGGAATGAGGTACCATGGGAAGAATTCTTACCTCATCCTTGAATACCTCTGAATCATCTGACTTGGGAGACAGAAAAGATGAAAAGAAAAGGTAAGGTTCTTTATAAAAATTCCATTTTATTTTTTTTATAATAGCTTTTTTTTTTCTTGCTGAGGCAATTGGGGTTAAGTGACTTGCCCAGGGTCACATAGCTAGGAAGTTTTAAGTGCTTAAGACTGGATTTGAAATCAGGTCCTCCTGACTTCAGGGTCAGTGCTCTATCCATTGTGCCATTTAGCTGCCTCAAGCTTTTTATTTTCAAAATACATGTCATTTTCAACATTTACCCTTGCAAAACCTTGTGTTCCAGATTTTCTTCCCTTTTTTCCTCCCACCCCTCCCCAGATAGCAAGTAATCCATTATAGGTTAAATATATGCAATTCTTCTAAACATATTTCCACATTTATCATCCTGAACAAGAAAAATCAGATCAAAAAAGAAAAAAAATGAGAAAGAAAAAAAAAGCAAGCAAACAATAGCAAAAAAGGTGAAAATACTATAATGTGATTCACACTCCGTTCCCACAATTCTCTCTCTGGGTGCAGATGGCTCTCTCCATCACAAGTCTATTGGAGTTGGCCTGAATCACCTCATTGTTGAAAAGAACCATGTCTATCACAGTTGATCATCACATGATCTTGTTGTTGCTATGACAATGTTTCCTTGGTTTTACTCATTTCACTCAGCATCAGTTCATGTAAGTCTCTCTTTTCTGAAATCCTGCTCATCGTTTCTTAAAGAACCATAATATCCCATTATATTTATATACCATAACTTATTCAGCCATTCTCCAACTGATGGACATCCATGCAATTTCCACTACAAAAATGGCTGCCACAAACAAAAAAATTCATTTCAAAGAAAGAATTTTCTCTCTCTCTGTCTGACTTTGTCTCTATCTCTCTGTCTCTGTCTCTCTGCTGGCATATGGCACATTTAATATCTATACTCATGTTTCCCTAAGAGATAGTGAAGAGAATAAAGAGCAGATTTCACCGCTCAGAATACATGGGTTCAAATCTCATTTCTGATCTATACTGTCTAGGTGACCTTGGTATTGCTTCTCTACAGGTTTTTTTCTGGCTGCCCCTGTGTCTGACTGGAACACTCTTTGTTCTCATTTCTGTTTCCTGGCTTCCTCTAAGTCTTAATCAAAATCCATTCTTGCACAGGAAACCTTTTTGAAGCCCTCTTAATTCTAGTGCTTTCCCTCTATTATGATTTCCTATTTAACTTATGTCTAGTTCATTTACATATATAGGTATATATGTATATATACATTTGTTTATATGTTGTCTCACTCCTTAGATTATGACCTCCTTGAGGGAAGATTTGTATATTTAATACTTAGGGAAGTGCTGGACACATAGTAGATGTTTAATAAATGTTCATTGATTGAGTTATTGATCTTGAACTCCCTCTTTCTCAGTCCTCATTATCTGTCTCTGGGGTATAAAATGAATTCATAACATTCTCTAATTCTTCATTCTAATTTATTTATTTATTTACTATACCTGTGATTTCATTGGAAGAAGAACTCTTTGTGATTAAGGAAACTCCTTTTATCAAGGTATATCAGTACCCTGCTTTGCAATTGATAGACTTCAAGAATTGCCCAGAAGCACAAAAATGGGTCTTTCAATTTGTACGTGCCAGAGACTGGGCCTTGAATCCAGATCTTCTTGATTGTATCCATTCTGCCAAACTTTCCTTCATGTCCCTACTTCTTTGTTGCTCTTGTTCAGTCATTTCTGTCTTGTATGATACTATGTGATTCCATTTGGGGTTTTCTTGGTAAAGATATTGAAGTGGTTTGCTATTTCCTTTTTTACCTCCTTTTACAGATGAGGAAACTGAGACAAGCAGGGTTAAGTGACTTGCCCAGGGTCACGTAGCTAAAAAGTGTCTCAGGTTAGATTTGAACTCAGGAAGAGGAGTCTTCCTGATTCCAGGGTAAGGACTGTATCAACCACATTGCCTATAAAGGACACAACTTTTCTCATATTTTACTGGTCTCATGATGTGAGTTTTGTATGCATGGCTCCAGGTAGGAAGACTTCTAAGATTTTTTAGTGGTCCAGGAGCCTTCCCTTTATGAGCCCATTCAAAACAAAACACAAATGTTCAAATATAAATTTCCCATAAAAAACAATCACTCTTGAAAACAGGCCACCATTAGCTATCCCGTGGCATAAGTGTTTCTTATAGTGGGTTACAACAATACAATAGGAGCTAAATTGACAGCTCTTTAGAGTAGGCAGAGAAGAACAAATTGGCATCTCACTATTTATACCTCACTTTGAACATTTTTCCCCCAAGTAGTTTCCCAAGAGAATTAGTACATTTTGGGAGTGGCTGGTTCGAACATTTTCTGCTATTTTTCTGCTATTTTCCTGCCTCTTCAAGCTTGCAGAAAGGTAATTCATGGGCTGGCAGACAATTCCTCTTCCTCTCTTGCTAATTGCCTGATTACTTCCTAGTATAGGAAAATGGCAAGGAATGAATTTTTCCAGAAACTTATAATGGCTATTATTTCCTGATTTTTGTCCGGTTTCAGGGAAAGTAGAAGGTCATGCTCAGAGGGGCGGCTGGGTTAAATTATATAAAGGTATAATTTGCATGTTTTATTGATCTCCTCTTGCTAATATACAGTTTTCACTAGAAGAGAGGGCATCAGTTCTTTACTATACAACCATGTAAACCCTTCAAAATGATCAAGAAACCCCTTGGGAGGGATACCAGGAGATTTCAGAGCAAACATCATCTATTAAAACCTGGAAGTTGTGTTTACTTACAGCTTCCTTGACTGATTTGCTTCCCTTCCTCCTTCTTTGGATCCCTAAAGACTGGCACACAATCTGGAACACAGTAGGTGCTTAATAAATGCTTGTGGATTAATTGTTTTTGGAATGGCCAGATCCCCAAACTCACTAGGTGCTTAATAAATGCTTGTTGATTAATTGTCTTTGGAATGGCCAGATCCCCAAACTCACTAGGTGGTTAATAAATGCTTGTTGATTAATTGTCTTTGGAATGGCCAGATCCCCAAACTCACTAGGTGCTTAATAAATGCTTGTTGATTAATTGTCTTTGGAATGGCCAGATCCCCAAACTCACAGGGTAAATATCTATCTCATATTCATGAACGTTCAGAGACAGAGCGTCCCATTACACAAATTATTTCAAGCTCAAGCCAGTTCTGAGTCCTTGCAAGAGTCCGTGAAAACTGAGCAGAAGGGAACAGACAGGAGGGATAGAGTGCATTTCAATTTCCTTTTGGCCTATTGCCCAATTTTCTTCAGACATGCTGTCTGAGAGCAGGTAGGTACTAATTAGAATCACTGACCTGAACCGTCCTGGCCAGGTGGCTATTTATTCTATTATTAAAACTATTTGGGAAAGGCACTCCCTGGATGACCCGTGCCACTCATCAGCTACCTTGCTGCTGTGGCCCTCTTCATAAATCCCTCTGGTGATGATTTATGTACATTTCTGTTTTGTCTCTTTTGCTCTCAGGGGAGGTGCAAACCAGCCAGCCTTCCACTGTTGTCTATACAATAATCTTTTGTGTATGGAATTCGTTTATGAGGCTATCCTCTAATCTTTTCCTCCACCCTTCCTAAAACGATCTTAGTTACTTGACCTTCCCTCCTGTGATTTCTCTCCATTCTCTCTCTCTCTCTCTCTCTCTCTCTCTCTCTCTCTCTCTCTCTCTCTCTCTCTTTCTCTTTCTCTCTGTCTCTCTGTGTCTTTCTTTTTCTCTCTCTGTCTCTCCCTGTATGTTTCTGTCTCTCTCCCTTTTATCTTTTTAAGCATTTACTAGAACTACTGATGTTTTGGATCATAGAGCTGGAGCTAGGATGAAATGTGAAGGAAACTGAGTCCAGTTCCTTCATTTTATAGATAAGGAAATTAGACCTCCCCTCTCACCTTCCCCTCTTCTTTCTCTTCTTAAGTGATCAAGTTCACATGGATACTAAGTAGAAGGGCTGTGGTCTGAACCACAGTACTCATTACTTTGTGTTCGGTTGTTCTGCCATGTTTGATTTTTCATGACCATTTTTTTTTTTTTTTTTTTTTTTTTAGTATAGCATGATAGATCCTTGTCCGTGGGGTTTAAGTGGCAAAGATACAAAGATTCTTGTTCATTTATTCCCAAACATTTCCTTAAAGCTGTCTTCATTATCACTCATAATTACATTTATTTACATTAATCCCACAGTCACATATAGTACATGAATGCAGTGGAGTGGGGAGCATATTATAGTTGGAGTCAGAGTCAGTAAGGGCTGCATATTTCTTTGCTCTCTAAGTTGTCCATGTTTCACTCATTTGGAGTCACAGGCAGTCCTCTTATAAGGGTGGATCTAACTGAGAACTCAACAGAATACAGAAATTATCTTTCCTAGGTATGATCTTAGTTTCATTATTATTGTAGTAATGCTGCTGATTCATGTTCAACTCATGGGCCTTAGGTTCTATTCAGTCTTAATGACATAGAAGCACTTATTTCCTCCCTCTACTCAAAAGTCTCATCAATCCTTCAAGATCCAAAGCAAGCGCCTCCTGCTTCATAATGCTTTTCCTGGTACCAGACTTGTAGGGAACAATCTTGGGGTCTAGAAAAGCAATAGGAAGTGTGCCCTCCAATCATACTATGGTGAGAAATGTTAAACAATTCTCTTTCCCAGAAGAAAAAAATGTACATACAGTTGCCTTCAATATGTCCCTGCCTCTAAATTTGCAATTCATGACATTAAAAAGTAATTCAGACAAATTCAATTGAAGGGGAGGGACTAGCACATAAAACAGGAGAGAGACCTTGATATTGGCTGCTTCCACTTAGATACCTGAGGACATATTAATCAATTAACAAACATTTATTAGGTTGTTAACCATATACCAAGGACTGTGCTATTCACAGGGGATTCAAAGGTACATTAGAATAGCACATGACTTGATTTTAAGAGCCTCACATTGTAATGAGATTGTACAGAGAGTGGACATCTGGGCTTTAGACAGGGGTTTCAGTGAATTGAGGGTGAGTCTGCCTGAGGTAGAGCCATGGAAGAAGGAATATACCAATGGGTAGTTTCTTATTTTAACTTTCTTGGTAAGTAGGCACTAAACTTACTAATTTCTACACTGCAAAAATAGCACAAGAGCTATTGAAATATAAATATGACAAACTTTTAAAATCCTCAACCTCTTAAAATAATTAAGCAAATTTTAAAAAATATCACTTAAAATTTGGGACTCTGGGACAAAGCTCTAGTTACCCCTTTTCTATCTGATACCTATGAATAGACATGATCTCTACTTATTTTGTAGCCATACAACACTTTTTTTTGGGGGGGGGAGAGCTTTCTTTTGCTTAGTTATTACATTGTCTTCCATCATAATATTTATATTCTGTTTTATGTACCTTACTAGATTTTAAGGTTTTGTATAAATTTGATCCTACTTTATTAATTTCATGTAAGGCTTTGTCACATTGCAGTCATTTAATGTGGTGAAATGAATTAAATTCTACATAAATTTTCAGTGAGCATTTCCTTTTTAAGTATTTCACTTTTGCATCTCATTCCTGGTTTTTGTTTCATTCATTTCTTATGCTTCCCAGTATCACTTTTTGATTAATTGTGGGATAGATCTTTTAGCTAAAATAGATTCCTAAATCCATTTGTTGATTGTGACTTTCCTTTTAGCAAATCACCCAGGCTGGGCATTATCTTGTACCCTTTCCCTCTGGGGGCTTGTTCAATCACATTCTGACATTGTCACCAGTA
Source organism: Antechinus flavipes (assembly GCF_016432865.1). Taxonomy (NCBI): domain Eukaryota; kingdom Metazoa; phylum Chordata; class Mammalia; order Dasyuromorphia; family Dasyuridae; genus Antechinus; species Antechinus flavipes. The sequence goes on along the minus strand of NC_067403.1, from coordinate 79,395,447 downwards.
CCCAAAAGTTCACCAAAGCTAGTTCATTCTAGGACTTTGGTATAGGAGACATGACTGCCTTTTGAAATTAGGAACGATGTGTGAACATCGTAGATAAAATATATCCAATGGGTCAAAATTCTCTCTCAAAAACAGTCTTATGAAATGCCAATTAAAAAGGGAATAGGAAGAACAGGAAGCATTTTTTCAATTTCTAGACTTTATTTAAAATGAGATAATGGGATATTCTCATAAAAACAAAGACTTGAAAAAAAATTCTCTGACTCTTTAGTCCTAGAAAACAAAAGGTCAGCAGAATGGGTATGATTTAAATCAATAAAAAATGAGAAGACTTTACACAGAGTGAAGAAGATCTCTTTCACCAAATCCTATAACGCCAGATATTGGTACTATCCCTTGAAGTTTAAAATACTTGAGTTCTTTTAAATAAATGCATATTATGTAACAATTATGTGCAAGGTAACATGCTGCATGCTGGAGATGCTTCTACTCTTAGAGGACTTACAGAGGTTTGGATGGTGTCTTAGAGCCAGCTTGAATAGCTCATAAACCAAGTGGTAAATTTTAGTGTGAGCGCTGACACCTCAGATTTGGCAAATGCTCCAGTTCAGGGCTTGATTTATTGTTTTGTTGATTGTCTAGACTTAAGAAAAGGATGGCAAAAATGTGAATGATGCAAATTAAACTTAAAAATGTGTTGTATGTACGTTTTTTTTCTTTAGAGCGCTGGTTATTAATCATTTATAAAAAATACCGCTGTGACTTATTAAAACTTCCAAGGAGTTTTGCACATATGCAAATACATATTATATAAGGCAGAATGTGAAATGAGTAAAGGTTGAGTACCATATTAAAAGAATTGCTGAATTTGAATTCAGGATATCTAGATTTACAATATTAATACTTCCATAGTTTTTATAACATATTAAGGTTTACAAAATGTTTTGTATGTTACAATTCTATAACAAAGTATTTAGTACTATTCTCGTTTTATAAATGTGGAAACAAGCTGAAATGTCAAGCAATTTGCTCCAAGTCACAAATCAAGAAAAAGCCAGAGGCAGAATTTGAATTTTCCATTTTCTTATCTGTAAAGTGAGGGGACTAGATTTTATATGATTCCATTCCAGTGTACAAATCTTTTGGTCTTCCAGGTTTGGGGAGGTCCAGATAAAGTGCTATGAGAAATCTCACTTTCAGTTGAGGCACTAATGTTAGCTTCATGAAAGAGATGGCACTCAAGATTTTGAAGGACTTTGAAGAAAGACAAGGAATTCAACAAGCAGTTATATTGGAGAGAGTATGCTCAGACATAGGGCTACTGAACAGGATGGAAAAGGCATAGGAAAAATCTTGTAGTTGTCTAATGTGATGGGAACTTAGAGTGTATGAAATAAAATTAGAAAGGTTAAGTTGCACCCAGATTGAAAAGAATCTTAAAATTCAAAGTAAGGAATTTGTTCTTTAGTGTACAGGCAATGATGAACTTCTAAAAAATAAGAACAAGAAAATAAAATAGTGAAATCTGTGTATTAGGAAGATTATTTTTGGGGGGGCATAAAAATTGCTGATTTTTATATTTATATCACTTTCATTTCTAAATATATCATTTCCTACTGCTTATCAATTGAGGAATTACTGAACAAGTTGTGGTATAAGATTGTGATGGAATACTATTGTGCTATAAGAAATGGGCACAATATCATATTGAATTGTTTATCCATACCTGTTGGCTAAACATCATGTCATATTATAACATTGTTTTGTTACATTCTATTTGTTCTATTATACTTCAAGAAATATAAGATTAAAAAAGCAGGATGAGTTCAGAAAAATCTTGAAACACTTACATGAACTGATGTAAAGTGAAATGAACAGAACTTTGATAATAGCAGCCTTATTATAAAATGATGATATATAAAATAATGATTTAACTATTCTCAGTAATACAATGATCTAAGACAATTCCAATGAACTCATGTTGAAAAATGCTATCCACCTGCTGAGAAAGAATCAATGGAATCTGAATGTAGATCAAAGCATACTTTTAAAAAAATCCTCTATTTTCTAGCATTTTTGTCAATTTTCTTTCTCAACATGACTAATATGGAAATATGTTTTGCATAATTGCACATGTATAATCTATAGAAAATTGTTTGCCTTCTCAAAGAAAGGCAGGGGAAGGAGAAAAGAAAAAAATGGAATTCAAAATTTTTTTAAACAAATGTTAAAAAATTTTACATATAGTTGAGAAAATAAAAAATAAAACAAATATGCCCACTCTTTCCATGCCTCCAAAGCCATTTTTTGTAACAAAGAACAAAATTTAAAAGTTGAGTAAAACCAATCAATACATCAATTGAATCTCAAAGTATCTATGATATTCCATACTTTTGCAATGCAGGGAGAGAGATTAATTTTCTCAACTCCTTTCTTAGACCAAAATTATTACAATTATAATAATATAATACTCACAGGGATTGATTGGTGATATTGTGTTTTCCACTCATATTATTATACATACATACATATATATGTATATGTATATATATATATACATATATATATGTATATATATATACGTATATATATATATACATATAGCTACAGAAAGATGATTTTTGGGAACAGATTAGGACTGGGAAAGACCTAAGATAGAGACAAATTAAAAGATTTTACTCCAAACTAGAAGTGATGAAGACATGAATCAAATGGTTACTACAAAAGAATGGGAGAAGAGATAGATGTAAAAAATTATTATAGAGATAAAGTTGACAAGGCTTGGCAACTGATTGGCAACAGGATGGGAAAAGTCCATGATCACAGGATTAACAATTTAAAGCTGGCAGGAACTACAGAGACTATTTTGTTTGATTAAGTTTAGGCAGGTTAGGTTGCCCAGGGTCATATAACCAGTGTCACAGACAAGATTTGAACCTTGATGTTTATTCTTTCTGATTTTATCCCTTTAGATTGTGATTTTGAGGTTGTAAGCCTAGATGTGTGGGAAAATGGAACACATTTCCATTAACAGGAGGATGAGAGTTGGAAGAAGGGATAGACTATAATAATTTCACTTTGAGGCATGTTGAGTTTAAGAAGGAAATTTTCAGCAGGTGCTGGTGATTCTAGACTGGAGTTCAGGAAAGAGATCAGGACTGGAAATGTAGACTAAGTCTGTTACTTGGAGGTAATCGTAGAAACCATTGTAGTCATTAATTCAAAGAGAAGTCCTGCTTTATACAGCCAGAAATAGACTTATCCTAATACTTACATACTTAGGAGTGATAAAGACCCAGAATATAAATGATGAAAATGGCAGCTACTTAGAGAGTTTGCAATAGCTTTATGATATAAAATCTCATGATCCATGATCTTATCTCTTATGACATGAGTCTCACGAAAGCCCTGCAAAGTTCATACTTAATCTATTATTTTCTCAATTTTTCAGATGAGAAAAACTAAGAGCAAGTCAATGACTTGTCCAGGGTTATATAGCTAATAAGAGTCAGAGGTAAGATGTTGGACCTTTCTGGCTCCAAGCCCAGTGCCCTTTTCATCCCACCATATTACCATTATGTGGAAAAAGAGTTTAGATCTGCGTGGATGATATTTTTCCTCTCAGAAACCATTTACACACAGAAACAAATCCATTTCAAGCCCTACAAAAGTAAAAAGCAATAATCGGTAGCCACAAAGAAGATTCAAAAATTAGTCCCGGTTGCCATGCCAATGCAAACATTAACCAACTACCTCCTCCACCATCCCCACATTTGAATAAGGAATGATGTTAATAGCATGCACTCACAATGCCATTAGAACTTTCAATGTGCTTGTGTCAGAAGTCAGCGTTTTAGAAATAATTGCTGGAGGCCAGATAAAAATAAGCACAGATTTCCCACAATCAGTTTAGCTAGATTCAGGCATGAGAGATGCAAAACAGGCAACTAAGAGAAACTAGAGATGTCGCAAAACATTTTTGGCCTGTATCCAGTGCCTACCTACCAAATGGTTCTGGATCTCTCCATCAGAGACATAATTCTAGAGTGTCAGGGGTGTGACAATGTGAGGTTGTGAAAGGAACATTAGGGTTGGAAATCAAGAGACTTGAGTTCAAATCCTGGCTGGGACATATCCTACCATCAGCAAGAACCTTTTTCAAGCTTTAAGTCATTTCTCTTTAGAAAACAAAAAGTATATTAAATGCCCTCTCTGAATGAGAATAGTAATACTTATACTCCATATTTCACAGGGTTGTTGTGAGATAAGTAATTTCTAGAAGTAGCCTTATTTTGCTGAACCACAGGAGACAATTCTAGAAATAATGGGTAGAAACTGCAGAGAGGCTGCTTTTACTTATACAAGAAAAAAAAAAAAGACAAGGAAACAAAAACCAAATCCTTCTAACAATTAAAGTTCTCTAACAGTGAAAGGGAGGCTACTCTTAAATATATCTTCTCCTTGGAAGTCCTCAGACAGAAGTTGGACAGCTACTTGTTGGGGATATTGTAGATATTAGATAGGGATTGGACTAGATGAATTCTGAGGTCTTTTAAGTAATAATTGGACTAATATTTGTAAAGTACTTAACATAGTGCATGGCACATAGTAAGCAATTAATAAATCTTTCCTCTCAACTTCACTTATATCTTTCATCTCTCCTTTCCTTCCTTCCTCTTTCCTTCCTTCCTTCCCTGCTTTCTTCCTTCCTTATTCCCTCCTTCCTTCTGTGTGGGACATAAAAAGACCCCTACCCCAAAATGACTATTCAGAGATCACTCATGGAAAGCAGAATTATTTATTAGAATCTCTAGAAGCGGATCATCCTATTCTGTGAGCGGAAGCTCATAGCAGGAGGGCCACTCCCTTGAGAGTGGTCACAGTTTTTATACATTTCAGACAAAGAACCCCCCAAAATCCCACCCTCTATATGTTGTGATTGGTTACATAAGTCTCTATTCCTCTATTTGGCCAGTGGAATGAAGTAGATGAGATAATGGTATAGTTCCTTACTTTTAATCCCTTCTTTGGACAATGGAATATAGTCCAGGCCTTATCTAAAGGCTTCAGCTAATTTAACAGTTACTGATCAATATGTGCTTGATCTGTAAGTTCTTCACTTTTTCCACACACTTCCCTCTTTCCCTACTCCTTCCTTCCTTCCTTCCTTCCTTCCTTCCTTCCTTCCTTCCTTCCTTCCTTCCAAGATGAGATTTAGATAGACACCAAAGGATGACACTGGTAAAGGCACACCAAATGATGAGGTTGAGTAGCAATTCACATTTGAAGAATTCAGAAGAACCTTTTTCTTGCCAAAAGAAACATTTATATATGAGAAGAGGTTTCAAACAAAATGAAGAAATAAAATAGACATCAGGAGTGATAAATATGAAACAGATTTGGGAGGATATATAGTTAGAAAGGAAAGGATTTTTTTTGAACAATTAGCAATGGAAAAGACAAGTGGAATTCATAATTAACCAGTAGGAAAGAAATACACCATGTGGTAGGAGTATATCATTGACTGGCAGGCTAAATCAATGGAGTTTAGTACCCTAAAAGAAATAGTTAACTATAACAAGAAGAAAAACACCATGGGCGTGGGGGAGGAGGTGAGAGGGAAGACACTATGAACTAACCCAAAAGGGATTCAGCAAAGATGGAATACTCATGGACAGTTTTATAGGGGAAATTTAACCTTGGGGATTTGACATCATAATTTGACTTGCTGATTATATACACTAAGATGGGGTTACCCAAGTCCTCCACAGGAGATGGGTCTGTAAATTGATCAGTATTAGTGATTTTTCCTGCTTGCCTTAGGGCACAATCTACAATCTACTCAGTACTTTGGACTTTCTCTGCCAATCCCACCTAGTTATCCAGGATTTCCTCTCTCTCTCTCTCTCTCTCTTTCTCTCTCTCTCCTTTTTCAAGCTTCTTTCCTCCTTTCCATCCCTCCCTCCCTTCTTTTCTTCCTTCTTTCTTTTCCTCCTTTCTTTCAAGCCTTCAAATTTTATATAAATATGTATAATTATTATGGTGATTCATAGCAGTCAGGAATGCTATTCATTCACATATTCATTCATTATTTCAATGCTCAAGCTCTCTTATGTACCAGGTACACACAATGATGGTGGACTATAGTCCTAGCTTTTTTTAGGTCTTTTGCAGGCTGACCCAATATTAACTTGGTACTAAGCATGCAATTTGCATCTTTCTAGAGACTCAACAAAAAAGACTGAATTCACCTCTAATTAGAGTTTCAATGACTCTGTTTTGTCTGTGGCTTCCAAAGGGCATTTGAATTTCTTAAGAAGTCCCAGAACCTTGGAGGTTTTGCTCTGGGGAGGTGATTGCCTCACTGTTTTTCTAAAGAAACTTTTTTTGGGGAGGGAAGTCTTATAACTGGACTTGTGAAAACCTGGTGCAGGCTTTTATGCCAGTGCCCCAGGGCACATCATCAGAGAACTTTTATCTGTGTGCCTATGATTGCTAATGCTGTCTGTCTCTCATTTTAGGTAGGAATAGACAATGAGGGACTATTTCCAAAAGGTCAGAATAGGATGGGGGAAATTGAGAGGGACACAGGTAAACTCTGACAGGAAGGACAAAGGGGAAAAAGGGGAAAGAGAGGGAAAGAGAAGGGTTTGAGGGAAAGAGAAAAGGCAAGTGAAGAAGCACTGAGGAGCAGGGCAAAGTTCTGGGTAGGCCCGTTGTTGTTTACTCATCTCCATCAATTTGGACCCTGTGGATTGTAGCTCACCAATACAGTCTGTGGCATTTGTTGGAAAAGCTATAGGAATGGCTTGCCAATTCCTTCTCCAGTGGAATAAGATGAACAGAGGATAAATTTCTTGGCTAGGGACACACAGCTAGCTACTGATGATCTAAAGTACAATTTGAATTCAGGTCTTCTTCACTCTAAATCCAGTATTCTATCTACTGTCCTATCTGTTAGCTTGCTGTGGAGTTCAGCTCTATCATTTGCTAGCTGTTTGGCTTTGTTCATTACAGAGCTTCAGTTTCTCTCATCTGAAAATTAGGAATAGTAACAATTGTGTGTGATATGCTTGACCTTGAGAAATCACAACCCATCTGAACCTCATTTTCTTCACCCACAAAATGGATATTCTCTAGATCAATTGGGAAGATAGAAGTTTCAAATTTTTAATAAATTTCAGGCTTAGAAGAGTCTAAATGTGTGGTGAGGTGGGCAGAGAAGAAGAAGTACCAGGCAGGAGAAGGGATGGCTAGAATATGGGCTCCATGGACACGTCCCCAAAACTGTTCTTGTTCGGTCTTCATTCTTGAAGAGAACCAATGATGTTTTGAAGATGCTGTCTTGACTTGCAAGTGAATTGGGTTTAGATATTCCCCATTCAAATAGGTGGTACAATGGATAGAGCACCAGCCCTGAAATCAGGAGGACCTGAGTTCAAATATGACCTTAGACATTTAACACTTCCTAGCTGTGTGACCCTGGGCAAGTCATTTAATCCCAATTGCCTCAACAACAACAATAACAACAAATTCCTCATTGGGAAAAAGGTTTACCTGGCAATCATCTCAGCAAAATAACTATAGAGTTTTTTCTTTAAGAGCTCCAGGGAGGAAATTTTCCTTTAATTACTTTCAGTAATTCTAGACACTCAATATTTATAGTATTTGGGAAGCACAGAAAAATCATGAACTTAGCTAAAAGACCTGGGTTCTGTAAGAAAGGGAATGAACTCCAAATCTGGGCAACATCCTCTATTTCCAGCATATAACTGCTTTTAGTGACTCAAGGTATAACTCCCCTTTGAGCTTCCCTCTCATCCATATGATGGGGATAATCGTGTTTGCACCAGCTCTCTCTCCCAGTTTGTAAGCTTTCAGGTGCTCTGGGAGTCTTAAAAGACTATGAAAATGGGAATTTTCAATGTAGTCAGGAAGTTGTTCTGAATGGATAATCAAAATCTCTCGGTGCAATGTAAATGGCACTCCTTTCCCCAAACTCTGGGAACTCTAACATTTTCTTATTGTCAAGCTTGAAAAACAGACAAGAACATTGCTGTTGTGTCCCATTTTCTTCTCATCTGAGTGTTTTCTTCTTCTATCAAAACCTATTTCCCAAACATCCTCCATCTACAATACATCATAATAGATGTTTATCTCCAGTTATGATGTATTACTTTGAGCCAATCGTTTTTAAAGCCATGTTTGGACTCCCTGCCTCCTGCCCGTCTCAGATATATTTGCAGACAGACCAATTCAATGAACTGGCTATCCGACTACATGATATAGTCTCAGCAAAAATCTATGATTTGTAATTTTCATCCATTTAGTTTTTCCTCAATGGGATATAAAGAGAAGGAAAGGAAAAGAATAAGCATTTAATAACTGCCACTTTGTGCCTGGTACTGTACTAAAGGTTTTATAAATATTATCTCATTTGATCCATATAATAACCATGCAAGGTGGCACTGAGATTGTTGCCATTTTATAGACAAAGACACTGAGATGAAGTGATTTATCCAAAGTTACATTGCTAGACAGAGTGAGGACCAATTGGTATTCAGATCTGCCTGCTTTCAGGACAGAGAAAGAAAGAGAGAGAGAGAGAGAGAGAGAGAGAGAGAGAGAGAGAGAGAGAGAGAGAGAGAGAGAGAGAGAGAGAGAGAAATAGAGAGAGACATAGAGAGACAGAGAGAGAGAGACAGAGAGAGACAGAGACACACACAGAGTGAGGGAAGTAGGGAGGCATAGGAGGGAGAAAGAAATATAAAGAAATACAGAGAGAAACACAATCACAAAGACATACAGAGGGACAGAGGAAAAGGATGTTATTAGGGAGACACACAGAAAGAGAGAGAGAGAGAGAGAGAGAGAGAGAAGAGAGAGAGAGAGAGAGAGAGAAAGAGAGAGAGAGAGAGAGAGAGAGAGAGAGAGAGAGAGAGAGAGAGAGAGAGAGAGAGAGAGAGAAATAGAAAGAAGGAAGAGGGAGAGAGACAGAAAGAAATAAAGAGAGAAAGCAGAAAAACAAAGAGAAATAGAGAGAGAGGGGGGAGGAGAGTGACATTAGTCCTGCAATTTTATTAGGGGAGTGCTGGTCACTATCTCTCTGCAACTTGATAGTCTGGAAAAGTTGCCTGGAGAACTAAGAGGGTAAGTGGTTTGTTCAGGGTCACACAGCCCTTATGTGTCAGAGGAGAGACTAGAACCCAGGGCTTCCCAGTTCAGAAATCAGCTCTTTCTGATCCTATATGTGCATGTATACACACATACACATGTATATATGCTTATGTTTGTATCACCCAGACCCATGGATGTTAAGGAGATGCTTTTGTACTTCTCCTTGAGGCTATAGCAACACAATCAATTCTTTCAAACATTGAGCTTGACCCATCTGTTGACAAGGTTCTTTCAATTTATCAACTCTATTAGGGCACCACCTGAGTAAATGCTTAGTGCTAGACTCTAGCCAATTAATTTCTGGTGACGAAGGAAGAATTCCTGTATGGAATTTTCCCCACTGGATATTTGAATGTTACGAGTACTTATAGCAATCAAATGTAAGCACTGAGCGTGCTGCAAACCCAGTTTTGTCTTTCCAATACAGAAGCTTTGCCTGGAAAAGAAAATCCATAGTGGGAGTTGAGAGCTCTCATCAAGTATTTGCCATATGGAAGAAGGATTCATTTCTTAATCTATGTTTTCTATTAATGATCTTATCAGCTCCCATCCACAATCAACTATCAGATCTCTACAAGTTGTCCCAAAAGTCTTAGTTCAGTTTAATGTGTCAAATGCTTAAAACTGCATTGTGACTCTTGAGAAACCCTTTATGTCCAGTTCTGTCTTCTCTCCTGAGCTCCGAGTCTGCATCACCAATTGTCCATTGGAAATCTACAATAGTATGTCTCCAAAGCATCTCAAACTAAAGCAGAACTTGTTATCTTCTATCTAAAAACCAATCTTCCAAATTTCACTATTTCTGTTGAAGATATATCCCTTTTCCAGTCATCCATAATCATATGCTCAGAGCCATCTTTTCCTTATTGATTTCATCCACCACTCACATAGAATCAGTTGACAAGTTCTGTTGGTTCAGATTCTACACTATCTCTTGCATCTATCCTACTGTATATTCTCACATGGCCATAGTTCAAGCATCCTCAAACCCTTTCTAGATTATTGGTCTTCCTGACTCAAGTCTGTCCTTTCCCTAAGCCATCCACTACATAGCTAAATTGATACTCTTAAAGCATAGGTCTAACTATGCTATTCTTCTCAAGACTCTCCAATAGCCTCATTATCTCTATGATAAAATTCAAACTCCTCTGTCTCTTAAAGCTTTCCCAAACCTAGCTTACCTTTCTAGATTTCCCAACACATTATTCTCCTTCACACATTCTAACTTCTATCCAACCTCCTAGTTACTATTCTTAACACACAACATTACATCTCTTGTTTTTATGCCTTTGCACAGGCCATTCTCAATGATGGGAATGCCCTCCCTTCTCAGTTCTACATCATAGACTCTCCATCCTTCACAGCACAGCTTCCTAAAGGAAGATTATCTCTTAGGTACTAGGGCTGTCTCTCCTCAGAAGAGATATTTGGTATCTACTTTCTATCTATTTTATATTGACTTTTCTGTGTACACATTATCTCTTCTGTGCAATGGAACAGAAAGCTCCTTATTTGTGGACAGAATTTTTTTCCTTGATATTCCTTTCATTAAGCAACTAGTAGGTATTTGAGAAATGTGTATTACATGAATGAACAGATGACTAATTCTACTTGACCCTAGAGGACAAAATAAGGAGCAGTGAGTAGAAATTATAAAGATTTCAGAATGATATAATGAAAAAGTCTCAATAATTAGAGCCATCCAAAAGAGAAATGGCCTGTATTACAAGGTAGTTAATTCCATCACACTGGAAGCTTTCAGGTGAAGGTCAGATGACCATCAATTGGAGATGATGTAGAGGATATTGTTACCCAACTAGAAGCACTGAAGTGGCCTCTGTGGTTTCTTCCAATTCTGAGATTCCATTATTTTATGACATTAATATGGGTACTTCTTTTAATGGATTTCCTCTTCCTGCCTTAAAATGTTTCCTCTACCATCTTTCTTCTTGCCTTCCATCTCACATTAGATTTTAGGTTGTGCTTTCCTTCAAGTCATCACTGATTGAAAGGTAACACTCCCAAGATTGAATTTTAAAGAAGGAACAGGAGGATGCTCTTCATGAGGTCATACAATCAGGGCAGAACTAAAAGGGCGGAGACTCAGGTAAACAACTTAGAGGCTTTAGGGCTATTAGATTCTATTAACTAGTCAGTCAACAACCACTTATTAAAGCATTATGTACAGTGAGTTCAAACACAAATAAAAAGAAAGATAGTCCTTGCTCTTAAGAAGCTTATATTCTAATGGAGGAAAGTAGGGCAAAAAGGGAGCTAAAAGGAGTGGGGAGAGAAGGAAGCATACAAATGCCTGATGTCTCAGTTCAGAGAGTGAAGAATGGCTGGGCTGGCACTTTTCCCCCAAACAGAAGTTCTGGGAAGAACTCACCAGTGAGAGAAAGAGCAAGGTCAAAGGAAAGTCAAAGCATGGTAATATGGTCAAGAGAATGAGTCATGGATATATCTTTCATTTAAAACCCATACCCTTTCAAACTTCATTATTTCTGTTGAGGATGCATCGGTCTTTCTAGTCATCCAAAATCATATACTTGATGCCATCTTGACTTCATCCAATATTTATGTGGAACCAGTTGTCAAGTCTTGTTGCTTCTATTCTCACAGCATCTTTTGTATCTATCTCTCCTTCCCACTGTCCCCAAAATGCATCTGACAAGATTTCAGGGTGGTCTAGTAAATTTGTAGATATTTTCCCATGCTCTAAATATGATTGCCCCTTTCTGCTAGGCTGGGAATATTCCCATAATGCCAGAATGATGAACTGGATTTGAAGAACAGAGCTTCTAGGGATCAGTAGTGAGTGTCCTGATACCACAAAGAAGCAGAGAGGCAGTTTGGTGCAATGGATAGAACACTGGGTTTGGAGTCAGGAAGATTTGAATCTTTAATCAAATCACTTCACTTCTTCTCTGGGTCTCAGTTTCCTCCTCTGTAAAATGAAAGGTTTCAACTAGATAATTTTTGAGCTCTCTTCTACCCCTAAAGATATCATCCAATTCCCATGAGAATGGGAGCAGAGTGATGGTAGATGGAACATGCTTACTTTTTTCTCAGGATCTGCTAGAGAGCAGTGAGAGTTATTGAGTTGTTGCTGTCTTTTGTTCTTGAAGAGGACCAATGACATCAGAAGGGTGATGTTGTGACTTTCAAATGAATTGAATTTAAGGGAGGCAGAAGTGGGCAAAATCAACTGCCCAGTTCTTCCAATCATTGTGTCCAATGGCAAGATTTAGGCCAGGATGATTAGAGATAACCCCAGATACAATGGGGAACATTGGCTTTTTTAATCTAAAGTCTTCCCCAAACCTAAGATATTTTGTGAGGTTTAAGTGATCAAATTTTATGTTCCTTTGGGCAGAGAAACCATATATAAGGGTATGATTTTCTCATATAGACAGAGAGAGAAACAAAAAGGAAAGATGGAGGGACAGATGGAAGGACAGACCAATATTGTCCAACTGGAACTGACTAGTTGGCTCCCTCATGAGGCAGTTAGCAAGAGGACATCAAACAAAGGACTTGTCCAGCTGCACTTAAAGGAGCTAACTGGTGCATCGGATAGAACACCAAGCTTGGAGGCAGCAAGACTCATCTTCCTGAGTTTAAATATGACCTCAGATATTTACTAGTTGTGTAACTTTGGGCAAGTAACTTAATCCTGCTTGTCTCAGTTTCTTCATCTGTAAAATGAGTTTGGAGAAGGAAATGGTGAACTACTCCAGTAGCTTTGCCAAGAAAAGTCCAAATGGGGTCATGAAGAGTTGGAAACGACTCTTGACTTGACAACAAGCTAGGTTTTGTGTTTGGGTCTCCAGTAGGCTTTGGTCACAGGTCATGTCATGTCATGTACATAAAATCATTGGAGGGTCTTTGCATATACTCAAATATGATTTGCATATGATTTGCACATGAATAGCTGGCACAAGCTGTTTTCTGGCAATTTTCAAGTTAAATTTTTATCGTTACTGCCCTTAGGGTTCTTATTTTTCAATTCTCTCTCTATTCCTGCTCACCCACTCCCTGTCAATGACTCAGATCTTTGTACAACAAAGGAGGTGGTGGAGGGGGAAGCAGGAGGGAGAGATACAGAGTCTGGAGAAGAGGGAGCTAGGACACCGATGGCCAATCACTCATTCCTCAAACGAGCATTTGGGGCTCTCAAGTGCAAACACTGTACTTTGTATCAGGAGGGGAATTACCAAAAAAGCAGAGCCCAGGGGTATGGGATAAAGAGTTTAAATTTAGTTAGAGAGCCTCAGTATGTACATGAAAGATTGGGGGTGCATATATAAACACATATGAGCAGCATATCAGCGAGGGATTCTTAAAGGCATCTATAATCTGGCTCCAGCATTTCTTGCTCTCCTTATTTCACATTATCTACTTCATACATTGCCTGCATTGATCCAATTTGGTCTATTAAGAATTCATTTAAAATGATAACCTTTGCAACTGACTATTTGTGTGACTTAGGTTGCGTCCCGACCTCCCTGGGACTCAATTTTCTCATTTGAAAAACAAGAGAGTTGAACTAAATGGCCTCCAGACCTAGATTTTTGAGTCTAGAAGAAGACCAGCTGATTTCTTAACTCTCCATTGAACCCTTTGTTCCTACACCTCTGTCTCTTAGAATCAGAGTTTGGGTTAATCAGCAATAGGCAGCCCATGGCACTGTCTCTTCTGAGGGGGGGATGGCGGCACTTCAGAAGACCCACCATTTCATCAGTGTGTGCCTTCCCTCTACCCACATGGCTGGACATCTTTCCACATTAATAGGTGACTTCACAAGTGGTCACAGTCAAAACAATTCATTACCTGGTGGCCAACCTTCCGGGGAAAAGGATCCATGAACTTCTCAAGACTGATTCTCAATAAGACCACTCATTTCCTTTTGTGTGATCTTTACTTCACTGACTGATAGCTGCCAAGAACACAGGATCATTCTACACCATGGTCAGGTACCTCAGGAGGACTTGATGAAAGTTAAGGAGTAGATGAGAAATTTTTGACTGTATATTTGGATTGCATATAAGTTCACATCTTGGTTCTATTTCCTGCATGACCTTGAGCTAGCAATTTAAACTCTCTAGTCTTCAGTTTCCTCAAATATAAAAGGAATGGGATAGAAGAGGTGATTTGTAAAGGTCCTTTCCAAATCTTAAGTTCTATGACTTATAGGATCCTCTTTTCTTTCCCATTATTATTTTCTGGATGGACCGTTCCTATTCTTAGCTTTTTCTTTTTCTTCCTTCTTCCCCACTGTGCCTCAGGTCTGCCAGTGGCACCCTTAGGGACTGCTTAGCCCCAGTGACAGTACCCAAGCTAAAGAGATTGCTGACTCTTGAGCTAGATAAATCTAGGTCTATTCTCCAAAAATATTTCCAGTAAATGATCCACAGTACATTCGAGATGGCTGATTGGGCTTCCTTCATGAATGAGTAGGGTGGGGCTGGTCAGAAGGGTCATTATTTCTTGAATTTATTGTCTCTTTTACGTGAGATACAGTGTCATTATGGCTGGGAGAAATGCCTCTTAATGTCCTAGATCATTAAAACCCAATAATCCCTTTGAAATGGCTTTAATGCTTTTTGCAAAGAGATAAAGTAAATAAAGCTGTCCTCTCTGGATCCTTTGTCTCTGATACACAATTTATTTATTTATTTATTTGTTTTTAATAACCGTAACTGCTTAATTTCAGAACAATGCATTTATACCACACTGGTGGTATATAAATTTGGTAATTAAATTCTGTTATCTCAACATTTTGGACCCAATAAAAGCTCAGCTTTGAAGATGTATGTAGAGTTTGGGATACTTTAGAGAAGACAGATACTTTAACAGTGGGATCTGGGCTTAAGGGAATTATTTGTATGAGTTTATTTGTTTTGAGACTAGCTGAGTCGGTTATCAGTCTCCATCGGTTGACTGATTGACTCCAGAGACATTTTTGTCTGGGGATTTCGACTTCTATTAAATGAAATTAAATAATCTCCCTGTTGTGTAATATTCCCTTAGTAGGAATAGGAGGTCAGAGCTTGAAGGTAGAAGGTACTTTGGAAGTCATTTAGTGAAACTCGTTTTATACAGATGAGGAAACTGAGCCAAAGGATGTCTTCATCATCTGACTCATGCATCCTGACTCCTCCAAAGCCAGTGTTTTTTTTTTTTTTTAAACTCTACCAAGCACAGATAAGGTGCTTGCCTATCACAGCTGTGTCGAGTCCTTTTCTTCCTATAAGTTGGCCACAGGATGACTGCCAAACATGTTGGGGTTCAACCTTGCTTACTCTTGACAAGGATATCTGTGGTCTATGATGGTTGGTGGAGAGCCACTAATCCATCCTCCTTTTAACTCATGCATTTCTTTGATGACATCTTTTACTCTGGTTTGCTCTCTGGAAAGAAGTCCATATGAAAGTCCTCAAATCAGTCTATTTCTGTGTTAAGATGTTAATTCTTTTATTAGCTTTTGAGGAGGAAAAAAACCCCAGTTTCCACCAAAGTCTGATGCTATGTCACTGGTGAAGGTGGTCCTGAAAGGCACGTCCCTGGAACTCAAATTCTGTCTGGTACCATCAAGATAAAAGCTTCAAATGATAGTTTAGCATCTGAGGAAGAACCTAAATTCAGAAAAGTTCAATACCAGAAAGCTGGTCACCAGGTACTGAAGTTTGGGGACCAAAGTAACTCATAAAGTCTGTCTACTAGTTTGTAAAGGGGATGAATTCCACATCAGTAAAATTAATCATGTATATTCTGAAGTATCAAAGTGAGACCCTGACCTTGCGAAGGTCACTACCACCAAAAAGGGATTATTTCAGAGCATCTAATTTTATTCAGCTGCCCAGGAGTTTCAACATGCCTTAGATAATTAATAACAAAACAGTGAGCTGTGTGTTTGTGACTGTAATGGATAAAGGCCAGCATCAAGCCCACATGAAAGAAATGTTCCCTGGAGATGGTAAGGTCCTCCAGATGTTTGTAGATGACTTCAGGCTAATTATATTAAGCCATGGGATATTGCAGAGCCTCCTAGAAAGAGCTGCGACTGACAAAATATGCATAGTTTAAAAACCCTTCTAGGTGCTTTTTGTGAGTGAGGGATATTTAATGTGTTATTAAAAGATTCTGGGGGTCTTTGAAGACATCTTTAACCTTGGATATTGATGGCACAGAGAATGGCCATGACTTCTTATAACACACACAACATGGTGGTGCTGCTGTGGGTTGGATGATAGGTTTGATACAATAAAGATGGCTTATATGGGTCTTTTAGGGGAGGACTAGGGTGGTTGTGATATTTTTAGGGAGAAAGGAATGGAAATGAGAGATGATAGAGAATTAAAACTAAAGTCTTGGCAGCTGATGGAATATGGGAGATAAATGACAGTGAAGAATCAAGGGGAAAAAAAGCATTTTTAAAGGTTTGCTAGAACACTGGAATGCATTCATCACAGGGAGTGGAATATGGATGATAACTTTTCAGAGGAAGCTGAGAATTGGTAAAACATGTAAGAAGAGTAATATTAGGGAAAATCCAAGAAGATGGAAATAACCAAAAGTGGTGGCCAACACTGTTCCATACTCCAGACAAGTGATGAAGGACTCGAGTGCTAGATTTAGCAATGAGATCATGAATGACCTTGGAGAGAGCAGTTTCAGTCAAGTGTTGGGGACAGGAACCAGATGGTAAAGGGACGAGAAGTGAGTGGGAGGAGGTGGCAGAGAGTGTGCAGTTTTTTTTTTTTTTTTTTAGGACTTTTGCTATGATTGACATTACTTGAGAAATTAGAAGAATCAAATGAAAGATTTTTTTTTTAAGGGTGGAGGAGACCTGGGCTTTTTTATAGGCAACAGAGAAGGAACAAAGAGATATGAAAAGATTAAAGATTAGGGGAAAGGGGACACAAATTGAAGTGGATATGTGCTGAAGTATATGAGAAAGAATGACATCAAGCTGATAAGAAGAGGGGTTGGCTTTGGCAAGAAGGGTCTCATCTTCTGATACCGGGACAAAGTAAGAGAGAATAGAAGTTGACATTGGATGAATTTAATATAATAAGGATTGAGCAGCCATTCAACCATTCAGACATTCATTCAAATTATTGTTTTTTGAATAGAATGTAAACTCCTTCAGGATATGGACTGTTTTTGCCAACTATAATGTCTTGCACCTAGAAGTAGAGAAGAATTGCAGTGGATAGAGAACCAGACCTAGAGTTGGAAAGACGTGAATACACATACAGCCTCAGATTCTTACTAGCTGTGTGTTCCTGGGCAAATCATTTAAACTCTGCCTCAGTTTCTTCAACTGTGAAATGGAAATAATAAGAGTACTTTCCTCAAAGAGTTGTTGTGAGGCTCAAATGAAATCATATTTATAAAGCATTGAGCTCAGTGCCTGGCACATAGTAGATGCTTTTAAAAATGTTTATTCCCCTTCCCCTTTAAAGGACTTTTTTTGTTTTTCAATCACTTCATTCATGCCCAACTTTCCATGGGATTTTGCTTTTGGTCTTTTTTTTCTTATTATTTTTGGCAAAGATACTGGAGTGGTTGGCCATTTCCTTCTCCAGCTCATTTTACAGATAAGGAATTGAGGCAAATAGGGTTAAGTGACTTGCTTAGGGTCACCACAGTTAGTAAGTGTCTGAGATATTTGAACTCAAGTCCTCTTGAGTTGAGCCAGTGTTCTATCCATTATGGCACCACCTAGTTGCCTTATAAGGGGCTTCACAAATACTCATTAGATGGAATTGATACCTATGTGCAATAACTGATATTTAACTTTCTAAAGTTTGCAGAGCTCTTTAGATTCATGTCTTATGTAAGCCTCAGAGCAGTCCTAGAAGGTAGATACAAAAGTCCTGAGGGAATATCTGCAAAGCACTTAGCAGAGTGCCTGGCACTGTAGAAATACTAGTTATTATTCTTCATTATTATTATCCCCACTTGGCATTTTCGGAGACTAGGACTGAAGAGCTAAAGGACTTGTTCATGTTCACAGAGCTGGGGAATGTCAGAGGCAGAATTCAAACACAGGTCTCCAAATCAATGTTCCTTCTTCTATACCATGCAGGACAGCCAGATTCAATACCTGCCCATACCACTCTCCCTCTTTTTGGGTTTTCTGGCATTCTGTGCATCCTGGTTTTGTTCCATATATAGACTCACTTTTTATTGTTATTCTCTGCAATTCCCAGGGGCTCCAGCTCTGTCCTAAAGATTCCATTCTGGTTTACTGACATCTTTAGAACCAGAATATTCCTGTATTTTGTTTCATCAATTAACAAAAAATTATTTCCCCTTTATAATTTTGTTTCCCCTCCCATCACCCCCCTTCTTCCAAATTTAAAAGAAAGACAAAATACTTATAACAAATAGGAGTAATTAAGCAAAACAAATGCCCTCATTAATTGTGGGAATCCAAACATGTCTATTTCATTCTGTGTCATGGGTTGAGTACCTCTCTGCCAGGAAGAGGGCAACATTCTCCATCCCTGGTCCTCTGGGACAATGGATGGCCATTGTACTGATCGATGTTCTAACGCCTTTTAAAGTCATTGGTCTATACAGTGTTGTTGTTATGATATATGCTATTCTCCTGGTTCTGGTCATTTCCCTCTGATTCAGAATCAGAACATTTTAAAACTGGGAAGACCTCATGATCATAGGATCATAGATTGAGAACTGAAAGGAGCCCCTTATTTTATATGAGATAATTGAGCCCCATAAAAATCGACTGACCCAAGATTTTCACAAATGGTAGAATTGAACCCAGGTCTTTTGACTCCAAATTCAGTCTCCTTTCCAATTCCCTTTATTTTACAGCTGAGGAAATCAAGACTCATAGATAAAGTTATTTACCCACGGTCACATAGTGGCAGACTGACCGGACTTTTGGACTTTTGTCTCCCAGTCAAAAACTCTTCTAATAGACCAATAGATCTCAAACTTTTGGGGTGTCAGGACCCCTTGATACTTTTCAAAATTACTGAGCATCCCTCAAGAGCCTTCATTTATGCGAGTTACATCTATCAATACTTACTATGCTAGAAATGAAAATGTTTTAATATAATTATGAAAATAAGATGAAAATAAGATATCTGAGAACCTTAGCCCCTCCGAATCATATTTTGAGAATCACTGCATTAGACTTTCCCATGTTTGTCTAATCATGTATTCTCCACTTTACTAGGGAACTTTTCCCCCTTTTGCAAGAGAAATTTAAGTGACTCTGGAATGACTTCTTTACATGTTAAGCTAAAGTACAAATTTTTAAATTTCAGATAATTTTCTCCAAAGGGGAATACCAGCTCGTGTCAGTACCAGGACAGCACATGGAATCAGTGAGGTTTAAAACTCACTTACAAGACTGCCTGCAGAGCCCTGGGCACTCATGCAAAATCCAAAACTCTATTCTTGCTCCTACTTAGCCTGGCAACCCAAAGGACATTGTGTACAAGCATGGGCTCTCTTTTCCCCTCGCAGTCCCTTATTTCAGAAGCTGGTATGAGGAAATTTCCCTTTAGTTCTTGAGAATTTAGCTCAATTTCCTCAGGAAACATTTTCTCATTAACACTAAGTTATGAGAATGTTACCCAAACATCCCCAAGTCACTCCTCATATGTATATGTCTATAGCATATAAACTCAAAGCATATCAATCAGTGGTTCTTGAATATTTTTGCTCCTGCCATAGTGTTCTCTATCATGAGGAATCAAGGCATATCGAATCTTTAAGTTAGTAATTCTATAGGAAGGTTGGACACAAAGGTATCCTGGCTTCTTCTAACTTACTCAAGAGAGCCTATTGTCAAATTTTCATCTTTATCACTTACACTTTGGAAATCAGGTATTTCCAAATGCTACAAATCAGGGATTGATTTATTGTTGAAACAATTTTTTCTACCAGTGGAGGTTGATATTTTTCTGAAACTTCCAGTCTCAAGTGAAAAATCTAGGGTATTGAGAGGTTAAGTGCTTTGCCTAGGATCACATAGATAATATATATCAGAAACTGGACTTGAAACTGGATCCATTATGCCAAGAGGCTATTGAGACTAGAAGTCAGCAGGGATCCACTATGCCATGATGGCTATTCTGTAATAACATGATATCTAAACACTCTTTGAGATCCTGATGTGAATACTATTGTACTTAGTACATTATCTTATGGAATCAATATATTATTTGTTTATTGGATAATAGAATATCTTTAATCTTTTCTTGAATGCTGGCTACTCCCTACTGCCTACAAACATGCTCTTGTCTCTATATTCTAAAAAAAAAAAAAAAAAGCTCATTTGATTCATCAATCATTGTTAGCTATTGTCCCACTTCCTTCCTCCTTTTGTATGTGAACTCTTTGAGATCATCTACATTGGATGTCTCCAGTTCCTTCTCTTTCCCTCTTTGCCAAATTCTTCATAATCTGACTTTCAACTCATCAGTTCAACCAAAATTGCTCTCTGAACAAGAAATAGTTTACCTATCAGATCTTTGGAGAAGGGAGGAGTTTATGGCCAATGAAGAACTAGAGAACATTATGAAATACAAAATGGACAACTTTGATTACATTATATTAAAAAGGTTTTGTACAACAAAACCAACATAGCCAAGATTAGAAGAGAAACACAAAGCTGAGAAAAAAAATTTTTATAGCCATTGTTTTTGAGAAAGGCCTCATTTCTAAAATATATAAAGAAGTGTGTCAAATTTATAAGGATACAAGTCATTGCTCAACTGATAAATGATCAAAGGATATGAACAGACAATTTTCAGATGAAGAAATCAAAGACATCTATAGTCATATGAAAAAATACTCAAAATTACTATCGATTAGAGAAAAGCAAATTAAAATATCCCTGAAGTACCAGTTCACATTTTTCAGTTTGGCTAAGTTGACAGGGAAAAAATAATGATAAATGTTGAAAGGGATGTGAGAAAACTGGAACATTAATGCATTGTTGGTGGAGTTTGAACTGATCCAACCATTCTGGAGAGCAATTTGGAACTATGCTTAAAGGGCTATAAAACTGTGCATGCCGTTTGATACAGCAGTGCCACTACTAGGTCTGTATCTCAAAAAAATCATAAAAGAGGGAAAAGAACCCATATGTGCAAAAATGCTTATAAAAGCTCTTTTTGTGTGTCAAAGAATTGGAAAATAAGTAGATGCTCATCAATTGGGGAATGGCTGAATAAGTTAAGATACATTAGAGTAATGGAATATTATTGGTCCATAAAAAATGATGTACAGGCTGATTTTAGAAATGCCTGGAAAGATTTTCCTTAACTGATGCTGAGTGAAGCATCCAGAACCAGTAATACATTTTACAGAGTAACAGCAAGATTTTATGATAATTAGCTATGCTTGGTTCTTCTTGGTAATTTAGTGATTCAAGGCAATTCCAATAAACTTTGGATGGAAAACACCATCCACATCCAGATAGAGAACTATGGACACTGAATGTAAATCAACACATGTTAAGTTCGTTTTGTTTTTCTTTTTCTTCTGTTTCTTTTTCTTTCATGATTTTCCCCTTTTGTTCTGATTTTTTCCCCCAACATGATTCATAAGGAAATATGTAAAAAAAAAATGAATGTACATGTATAACCAAAAAAGGGTTTTTTTTCCCCCAACATGTAACTGGGGAAAAAAATAAAAATTGAAAGGAAAATTTAAAAAATAAAATGCAAAAAAAAAGTTCTCTGGAAAAATTTTCAATGATATCTTAATTGTTGAATTCTCATCCTTCTTGACCTCTGACCATGTTTATCCCTCTCTTCTTCTTAACTCTTTTGACATTTCCCCATCCTGGTACTCCTTCTACTTATATAAGTATCACTCCTCCTCAGTCTATTTTGCTGAATTTTCACCAGAAAATTCACCTGAATTTTCACCTAGGTAATATCCACTAACCATGGATATACCATGGGAAGCTGTCCTGCACCTTCTTCCTCTTCTGTACTATTTTATTTTGTGATCTCATCAGTTCCCCTGGTTTCAATGATCATCTCAATACTGATGATTCTTAAATCTACTTACACAGAACCAACTAATTATGCAAACCAACTTTTTTGCTGACCTCTAGCCTTTATTTCCAATTGCCAATTGAACTTCTCAAACTGGATTTCTTGTAGACTTCTTAAACTCAACCTGTTTAAAACTGAGCTCAATGTCTTACTCCCCAAACTCTCTGCCTTTCCAAACATCCCTGTTACTGTCAAGGATACTATCATTCTCCGAGTCACCAAGGCTCACAATTATCTTAAAATCTTCACACTCTCTCCCCATTCCCCCCATATCTAATCTGTTGCTAAGATCTTTTGCTTTTATCTCTGTACCATCTCTTGATTATGTCCTTCTCTTCTCTTATACCACCAGCATCTTGATCTTGACCCTTATCAATATCTTGCTGGTTGGTCTTCCTTCTACAAACTTCTCAAGCTACTCTATTCTTTGTTCAACTATAATAATGATCTTGAAGCCCAGGTCTGACCATAGTGGTCCCCACACTTAATAAATTCCAGTGGTTCTCTATCTCCTACATGGTCAAATAAAATCCTCTGACTTAAGGTCACTCATTTTCTAGCATTCCCCCATCCTCCCCTCTATTATGAGTCATATATATATATATATATATATATATATATATATATCTTATCCCTCCATTGGCCTCCTTCTTCCTTGAACAAGATATTCCATCTCCCAAATCTGGACATTTTCACTGGCCATCATCTATGGTTAGAATGTTCTTCTGTATGCCTGGCTTTCTTTAGGTATCAGCTAAACACTGCTTTCTCCAGGAAGCCTTTCCTAATCATCCTTAATGATCACCCCTTCCCTTTCCTGATTACTTCCTGTTTATCCTATCTATAGCTTGTTTGCACAGAGTTGTTTGGGTGGTGGCTCCCACACATACTGTTAAGTCCATGAGGAATCAGTGTCAGTCTTTTTCATTTCTTTGTTCCCACTGAGCTTAGTCCAATCTCTGGCACATGGCAGACAATTAATGCATGTTTATAGGTCGATTAACCTTGTCAATCATCTCTAGTTTTACATTCTTTATTCAAGAATCAGCTTTGAATGGACAACAACATAAATGCTCCATGGTCGTAGTTCACATTTTGCTGACGCTTTGCAATCTACCCAACACTTCTTTCATAATGGCCCTCTCTGATAGGCAGAGTGAGGATTATTAATGATTTCTAGGATGAATAAATTAGCAATTATTAGCTATCCTCATTTTACAGAAAAGAAAATGGATTCTCAGGGAGAAGTGAAGTGACTTACTTAAGTCCTACAGGTGATAAGTTACAAGCATCTGAACTTGAACCCAGCTCATGCTTGTGATGTTTTCTGCTTTCCTATACCCTCTTTATAGCTGTGAGCATTTTAATCTGGGTCAGTAATTGACTACCAAGGAGTGGAATAAGCCATTTTGCCTATTAGGATATACTTAAACCTGACAGCAAATCCTAGTATTTGTGGAGCTTGAGTTAGTCTGGGTCTGACATCATAACTATCATATCTGGGCAGAGCTCATCCTCCAAACCTGCTTCAGGGCTCCTTGCTCAGCAATGTTACCATTTTGACAGTTGAGGGGAGTCAGCCTCCAAAATGCCTTATTAATTTCTGAAGGAAAATAGCAAGATTGACACTTGTGGTGATTTTGCTCAATAAGGCCATTGAAATGGCACTAGTGAAGGGACTGAACGGAAATGGGTTCTGATGTCTTTAAGGCCTGATGATGGTGTGACATGTTTAATAAGCATTTTGTATCTGTCTCTGTGGACCTGTTTAGGGAGGTGCTTATTTTAAGAAGTGGTCTGATTAATATCAGGAGGAAAAATGGATGCAGAGGGGGAAATCAGTCCTCTGTCTCACAGCATGAGGCAGCCCTGTGATTGGGTTTGGGAGAGGGCCTTGGGGATGGAATCATAAAATCGAGGTGTGACAAACAAATTCATGGTCCAAGTTTTTTATTCCTACTGCCAGTTTTTAGAACCCATTTCTTACTAATGACCTGTTCCCCAGTTCCCAATACTACGCCCAATTACCTTCTATTTACTTTGTTCAAATTGTATATTCACTTTTCTGTGCAACTTATAATCTTAGGGAATTGTCTGAAACATTGAAACATGAAGGGAATTCCCTGTGGTCACATAGCTACTCTGTGTCAAAAGCAAGACTTGAATCCAACTCTTCTTACCTCCAAGACTGGTTCTCTATCTATTGTCATGCTGCTCCTTAGCTTAAAGCCATACCCTTACCTTTTAGTGAAATTGTACAGTATGTGAATTGTTGAATAACTCACTCTCTTTCAATGAAAGATTTTTTTTTAAATCAACTCATATCATGGCCTAGTGGATAGTGCATTGGAACAGAGGATCTTTGTGTGTTAATTTGATTAAGTTATCATAAAATGTGTGGGTAGAATTAGATCAATCATTAAATCTGTATTAGGCACCTACTATGTGCCAAATACTGTGCTAAGAGCTAAGGTTACAAAAAGAGGCAAACTACAGTGTTTGTCCTTAAGGAGCTTACATTCAAATGGAGATCCTATTTAAGGTCTCTTCTAGTTCTCAGTCTTATGATTATCTCTCTTTTCCCCTCCTCTCTCTCACTAAGGAAGTGAGGGAGGGACATATCTTTCTTTTTAAAAGTATAAAATCCTGTTATTGTCTGGTTGAAAGTGTAAATTCCTAAACCCTTTCTCCCTCCACCCCCACCCCCACAACCAATCTCTGTCCTTTTTGGATCACTTGAAGCTTTCTGCTATAATCAGTCTTACTTTTCATCTTTCATCCATTCCTTGCCAGTGACATATGGTGTTCCCTGCCAGGTTCCACTTCCTCTATCATCTATCTCTACCTGCCTATCTGTATATATCTCATCCTTTGTGATCAGAGATGACAAATGTTAGTGGGGCACATCAGAAAGAGTTCCCCAGAGTTTAAAGTACAATGGCTATGTCCTGAAGCATGCCTAAATTGGCACATGTCTTCTCTTGGGAATCATTTTATTTGATTTTATGGCAAGGATATTGGGGTCAGACACTCACCTGTCTCTAGAAATTGTCTAGGAATGTGGTGATGCTCTTCTCTTGAAGGACAGATGGTTTTTTTTAACCCCAAAGGAGCTTGGTCTGTAGCCAAGTAAGACTAGACACTTTAAAAGGTGATTGACTACCTCAATCTAGAAGAAATCACCAATATAGTAGCCACTGGGAATTTGGGTCGCTTGCTTGGGGCCCCAAAGTAAGTTTGCTAGATGG
Organism: Antechinus flavipes; assembly: GCF_016432865.1. Lineage (NCBI taxonomy): Eukaryota > Metazoa > Chordata > Mammalia > Dasyuromorphia > Dasyuridae > Antechinus > Antechinus flavipes. The sequence goes on along the minus strand of NC_067403.1, from coordinate 79,369,967 downwards.
CCTTCAAATATATTTTAGTATTGACTCTCTCTCTCTCTCTCTCTCTCTCTCTCTCTCTCTCTCTCTCTCTCTCTCTCTCTCTCTCTGTCTGTCTGTCTCTCTCTCTCATTGTATCCTCATGCTAGTATTCCAGTATTTCTTTTTCCCTGCCATGGGTCACTTTCTCATTGTCCACTTGCCTAGAAAGGGATTTTTGGTTATTACCACAGAAACAAAAATCTCCAGTTCCTTCTCTGATCACTGCTCTATCTTACATTGGCAAATCACTAACAAAGACAGCTTTAGACTAGAGTGTGGATGTTGTTGATAACTAGAGCAAAGGATGGTGATTGATGCAAGTTCTTTATCAGGGTCTTATTGATTTCCTGTCTCTGCTTCTATTTGAAGCTACTGAAGAATAATGAGTTATAAACAAATATATTCCCCTATCCATGGGTCCCTCCTCCCAATATTGTCTCCAAAGTAGCTTTTCCCCCCTCAAACTCTGAAGTTCATTTGAAGATTAGATGCCACAGGTTGGTCTATGTCCCTATGGGAAATTGCCTTGATAGATGAATAGCCCTTAACAACACCCACAATTTATAGATATTGAAAATGCCTGCTCTCTTTCACTGCCTTCCCTTTATAGATGTGCTTTAGGGCAAGTGAGATGCTTAGATAATGGGCAAAACCATGCTAATAAATCTTAGCGATGAAGACATCACCTATATCTTCCTTTTCAGATAAATTCAAAGTTTCCCTTGAAAGAATGGGTTTAAAGATCATTGGTATCGTTGCTCAGTGATTCCCCTCCGTTGAATTGAATGCCAAGCAATCTGTGTAAGCCTTAGGTGTGTAACCTTCAGACATAAACCGTTAACCCTAGAAAAACCTGTACAAACTATTTTGCAGGAAAATGAACTGTGTACACAAAAATACCATAACCCAAATTAAACAGCCTATTGGGCTGGTCAAAGATCTTCATGTGACTCTGCTGAGAAGAAGTCACAATTGTGACTACACTTGTGCAGCTGGGAGAAGCCTTGGTACCAGGTTCTATAAAACTGTGTGGGCTAAAGGTCTTCTAAAGCATGAAACACCCAAGTGACTCAACTGACATTAGAATAAGAGCAATTATTGTTTTATTTAGTACTGATACCTGCTATAAATAACTCACTGGCATTTATCTGCATGAAATATAGAGAAATAACAATAATGATGATATTGCTATTAATACTGAGACTACCACTACTATTACTACTACTACTAGCTTACATTAATATAATATTTTGAACCTTGCAAGTTGTATTATATACCTTAATCCATTTAAACCTCACTACAACTCCGTGAAATAGGTGGTGCCATTATTTGAATATTTTTAACAGGGAAAGTGAGGTTCTAAGAACCTAGATCTCTCTTGAGACCTAATATCTTCCTATGTCATTGTTCCTAACCAACAGAATGGGAAGCTCCTTGAGGAGGAAGCTTCTATATCATCTATAATCTGCAATAGGTGCCTCCACTTGCTGGAAATGCTTTAGTGCACATGGAATTGACTACTAAAGTAAAAAAAAATGCAGGCACATGAAATACAAGCATGGATACTTTCATTCTGCTCCATTTCTATATCATAAAATTGGAAATACATTTCTTTGACAAAGACTTTTCTGTCAGTGGTACCTTATCTCTTTGCTACTAAATGTTTCCCTACTGTCTACACACTTGCTCTTGTTCCCCACCTCCCATCTTCACAAAATCCTCACTTGATTTGCCCATTCCTGCTGGTTTTTATCCCACATCTTGTCCCACTTTATGAATGAATTCCTTGAGAATGCCATCTACAATCTGCAATAGATGCCTCCACTTGCTGGAAATGCTTTAGTGCAGATAGAATTGACTACTAAAGTAAAAAAAAAAAATGCAGGCACATGAAATGCAAGCATGAATGCTTTCATTCTGCTCCATTTCTGTATCATAAAATTGGAAATACATTTCTTTGGTAAAGACTTTTCTGTCAGTGGTACCTTAGTGCCAAGTCACAGAAAACGGTATTGCTGAGGCATTCAATGCAATCATAAGAAAAAAAAAATTTAAGAGATAAAATAGAGGAGGTCCTAAAATCTCAAGAGGAAAAGTAGAACAAGCTGAGGTCATTGATAACCTCATTTCACAAGAACTTCAGAAATCATATTTAATCAGGAATCACATAACAAAAAGATACTATCTTCAATGATTTTGAAAAGGAGACGGGCATACTTAAACTAGAAATTCAAAAAAATTCTTTTGAATCTGATGGTAAGAATACAACTATCAGACCAATTATATTTAAACTAATTTAAAAGAGTTGGCCTTTACTATGGCATTAAGAATGAATGCAGTCTTCTACAATAAATAAAATAATGTAGGAAAGTATATCTGGGTTTAATAGCATATGTAATGACTTTAACACAGTGAGAAGTATAGGAGGAAAAATTAAACTATCAAGGTATAAGGGTGAAGTGATTTATACCCCTTCCCAGTTAGCTTTGATATATTTATAAAGTATAATTGTGCTCAGATATTTCAAAACAGAGGTGTGAAGAAATCCTTAACATTTCTGGTCAAATAATGAAAGATTTTATTTAGAATCAAGTACAAAAAGTTCTTGGATGAAATGAAGTGACTCTTCTTCCTCCCTCCCTTCTTCCCTCCTTTCCTTCATCCTTCATATCTCTCTCTCTCTCTCTCTCTCTCTCTCTCTCTCTCTCTCCTCCTTCCATCCATGATCTTTGTGGCTCCACAGTCTAGCATTCTCTCTACTGTACCACCTAATTGCTGATCCATGCCTATTTGTTTTGTTTTTTAGGGGGCAATAGGGTAGGGTGGATATTTGAAAATGAATTTTTATTGATGTCTTCTGTTTTTATATCATCATAGTTATTCACATTATTCTTCCCCCTTCTTCCCCCAGAGAATCATCACATATAACAAGAAATTATTCTTAAGAGAAAAAAAGCTCCAGAACAACGGAACACTACATTGAAAAAGCTTGAAAACATGTGTAATAGATAATTCCTAAGGTCCTTCTACTTCCAAGAAGGGGTGGGATAAGGATTTCCTCTCATATCACCTCATGCTTGATCTTAATAATTTTGTTATATTCACTTTTTGTTTTTTTCAGGTGGCTGGCTTTTTTCCATTTATACTGTTATAATTGTTGAATATTTTGTTTTCTTGGCTCTGCTTACTTCATTATGCATCCATTCAAGCAATTTTTTTTCTATACTTCTTTATATTTATCACATATATAACTTCTTATAATCCAGTCATATTCCATTAAATTCATAAACCACAATTTGTTTAGCCATTCCCCAATTCATTGGCATCTACTTTTTTCCAATTCTTTGCTTTCACCAAAAAAAAAATTACTGCTATAGTATTTTTTTTTTTTTTTGGTGTATGTAGAGACTTTCTTCTTATTGATGGCTTATTTGGAGTACAAATTCAGTAATAGATTCTCTGGTTCAAAGAATATGGACATTTTAGTCATTTTTATTTTCACAATTATAAGATGCTTTCCAAAATGGGTCTTTACTATCTTAGAGTTCCAGCAATAATATTTTAAGGTGCATATCATTCCACTATCTGTCCAATGTTGACTACTACTATTTCATCATCTTTTCTAATTTCCACGATATGAGGTAAAACCTCAAAATTATTTTGATTAGAATTTTTTATTATTAGTGATTTGAATCATTCTTTCACATACTTATAAATACTTTGCAATTCCTTTAAGAATTGTTTGTTTGCATTCTTTGATTATTTATCTATTAGGGAATAGCTATTAGTAATCCATATATGTATATTACACATAACATCTATAAATATTATGTAACTCTATCATCTATCTATCTATCATCTCTCTCTCTATCTTGGATACAATATCTTTATCAGAGAAATTTATTACAAAGGTTTTTTTCCCCCTTCAGTTAACTGATTTTCTTCTTATCCTAAGTGTATTAATTTTGCCTATGAAGAAGTTTTTCAGTTTTATGTAGTTGTCTCTTGATTAGTCAAGAATACATCTGCTACCCATTGTTGTGAAGGTAAATGATCTGTTTCTCTTTTATAGTATGACCTTTGATATTAAAATTACATAGTCATTTGGAATACATTGTAGAATATACTGTAAGGTATTAGCCTAAACTTAATTTCTGCTAGACTTTGTTTTTCAATTGTCCCAGAAGTTTTTTTCTTTTTATCAAATAAGGAAGTTTTTTTCCCTAGATAATTCCTTTTTTTCATTTTATTAAGTTTATTGAGTTCCTTTGTTTCTAATTTTTGTCTAGTCTGTTTCATTGGTCTAGATGATTTTGATGACTGTTGCTATATAATATATATTATATATAATATATGTTATTTATAATATATAATATTTATAATATATTTAGCAGTTTTATTCTACATTCATCTCTTTTATTTTCATCATTTCCATTGATATTCTAGATTTTTTGTTTTTCAAAATTATTATTTTATCAAGTTATATGAAGGACATCCTTGGTAATTTGATTGATATAGCATTAAACAGTTTGATAGGATTGTCATTTTTATTATGTTGGCATGCCCTATCCATGAGCAACAAATATCCCTCCAGTTATTTAAAGTGTTTTAAAATTTTATTTAAGAGTCACTTTTGTAATTTAATCTATACAAACTTTTTGTGTGCTTCAGTAAGTTGATCTCATATATTTATGCATTTTGCATTAGAAGTGGGATTTCCCTATTTTTGCTTCATAAATTTTGTTCTTATTATATAGAAATATATATAAATTATATAGAAATGTCTTTGATTTTTGAGGACTTATTTTATTGCCTACAAGTTTGCTGAAGCTATTAATTGCCTCAGTTAGTAATTTTACTAATTTCCTGGGATTTTCTAAGTTAACCATAATATCAATAACAAATTGGGCCAGTTTTATATCTTTTACCCTATTTTTATGCCTTTATTTTCTTTCTCTTTTCCTATTGTTACTAGCATTTTCATTATTTGGAAATTATATAGAAAGAATGGACATCCTTGCTTTACTCCTATATTTATTGCAAAGGATTCTACTGTGCAACCATTGTATGTAATGCTTGCTTTTGGTTTTAAATGGATGCTCTTTATGATGTTTTTAAAAGGTCCCTCTTTGGTAGCATGACAGAGTATTTTGTCAAAGTGTTTTCCTGCATTTATTGAAATGAATTTGTGGTTTTAGACATTTTTTGTTTTAATTATATTATGTTGTTTCCCTCATTTTAAACCATTCTTGCATCATTGGCATAAATTCCAGTTGGTCATAATAAATGATTTCCTAAATAAATTACTCTTGTCTGACAGGATTTTGTTGAAAAATGTTGGGTCAATATTGATTACTGATATTGGTCTCTAGTTTTCTTTGTGTGTGCTTTTTAAGTTTCTCTGGTTTAGGTGTCAGTCCCATACTTGCTTTACAAAAGGATTATGATAGAGTGCTTTCTTTATCAATTTTTGAAAATTATTTGCAAATTTTTAAATAAATTTAGTAGACTTCTTCTCTGAATCTGTCAGGACCAGGGTTCTCCTTCCCCCTCACCCTCTCCACTTTGGTAGTCCCTTTACAACTAGATCTACTTCCTTTTCCAACTTTAGGTTATTTAAGATCTCCATCTGGTCTTCTGATAATTTGGGTAGTTTTATATTTTTGAAGGTATTCCTCTATTTCTTTTGTTAGCACAAAACTGTTCACAATATGTTCTGATTATTCTTTTTATGTCTTCTGGTTTTGTTGGGATTTCATCCATATTTTGTTCATGAAACTAGAAATTTATTATGGCATTTCAAGACCAAAGCAGAGCTACCAGAAATTACAGTGGTATCATCCTTGAAGAGTCTAAACTTTGTGATTAATTTAGATTATTCACAGAAACATTGGAAACGGCAAGGATTAGATAACACATTACAGTTACCTATTAAAAATAAGCACTTAGAAAATACCTTGAGAATGAAGAACAACCACCACTACTACAACAACACATGAACTGGTGACTAGAATTGGACATCAAAAACTTGTTATGTTTCATGATCTGGCAGACTACAAATTCTTCTATTAGAAACATGACCTCAAAATATTTTTGAGAAGTCAATCCATAATGGATGCAGACAATTGTCATAAACCAAACTTCTGCCCACAATTAGTTTGACAAAATACTGATTCATAAATTCTTAAGAACAATGTGTGTATGATACGTTTTAAATAGATGTCACCATTCTGAATATTCATAATCTTTAAGCTTTATGGAACCAAAAGTTCCATATAGTATAGATATCCAGAAGAACAGATCAAAATCACAAATGAGGCATATATTATCCCTAACAACTCAGTTGTTGAGAATTTGCATAATATAGCAAATGGAGAGCTAGACTTGAAGCCAGGAAGAGTCAGGTTTGTCTCACCTCTGACACTTACTGGCTATATATCCCTGGGTGACTCACTAAACCTCCTGATGATTTAGATAACTTTAAGATTATGGATTGTAGAGAAGATGCCAAAATGCAATGGTAGAGTATCCTCATCCAAGAGTCCCCTATGTCAACATAATCAAAGTCTAATCTGTTCTTCTTCTATCTGCTATTGGAATTGAACTAAAAAATGCTTTCAGTGACTTTTCAGAAGATATATTGTAATGCTTTTTAAAATGACTACTTCCTGATCATCTTTGTTAAATATGCCCATCTTTAACCCTGACCCAGAACTCAAGCTCCAATCCTGGGTTCCTGGACTTCTGATTGATGAGCACCCATTTTATCTTACTAGATTCAGACCTGCCACACTATTTCCTGGTCATCTTTCTCTGTTTTACACTCCCCCAGCCCTTTCCAATTGATTATTCCATGACTCCAATGATGGTCCCTCTGAATTCCCTATTGAAACACTCTACTTGTTCATTTCCAGCTCGCTGTGGTATTCTCCCTCTTAGAATGTAAACTACTTTAGCACTATCATGCTTGCTTCTATTTGTAACCCCAGTGCTCAATACAAAAAGGCTTTTTCATTAATTCATCCATTTAACTTCACTAGTTATTTCATCCACCTGTGCTACGGTCCACTGAACATTAAATACAGGAGAACAATAGTAAGATAATGACTCATTCTAAGACTATTCTTATCTGAGCCCATGGAAAAAATTTAACTATAACAACAATTGACATTTATATAGTGATTTTGATTTCGCATACGTATATTATCACATTTGAGCCTCACAGAAACTTTGTGGGTTGGGCACTGAGGAATTGTCTCCATTTTTAAGATGAGGAAATGAAGGCCGAATGACTTTTCTATGTTCACCTAGATAATTTGAGAGGAATGATTTGAACTCAGGACTTTCTCACAGCAAGTCCAGTTCTCCATGGATAGTAAAATGCTGTTCCAATCAAGGTCTGAAAGAGTTTCCAGTAATCCCTATATTCAAGGCACTGGAGAAAAGCCCTAATTGCCCCACCCTAGCTATGATTCTGGCAATGGGGGGAATTGTCTGACTCATTTCCACCCTGCCTTAACTTGTAAATTCAAACTATTATAGCTGTATCACATGCTCTAGCTATTAGTGGCAGCATTATTTATCTCTCATAGTTTGCATTTACAGCAACACTCAGTCTACCCTGCCCAGATACAGCTTCTGTACAGTCAGCTCTATCACATACACTCACTATTTTTAACCATCATGAGGAGAGACCATAATATCTAATGTAATCTATGATTGCACTATAATTAAGGTGTCCCAAATAGAAAGGGCATTTGAATATAAATAAAGCTCAGAAAAATCTTAACTTTCAAAGGCAAACACATGTTAGAATTTATGTTGTCTTCAAGCCTTAGCCACTGTATCTTGGGAAACATGTACTTTTATACTTCCAAAGGCAATTGAGAAACTAGTAACATCCACTAAAACCATGGACAATATGATTAGGGACAGTCACTTGTGCATAGGACTTTGACAGGCTCTGGAAAATATAAAACATGATTTAGTTGAAAGGAACCTGAAACCTTAGTGCAATCAGGAAAGATAAAAGGAAAAGAGATGGAAGATTGAACTCCCCACTCCATTTCCAAGGCCAGCCACAATCTGAAGCAAATTCAGTGCCTCAGTGTGTCCCCATTGTAAATCTGATGAAACAGGCGTGGGCAGAGAAAAGTGTTTCCCTTTTTGCACTTCTCTCTCTCTTCCCACTTTAAATTTACACCTGGAAAGCAGATAAAGGCTTTGGTTTCCTCTAGCATCTCCTACACAAATCCTCTGGATGAAAAGAAAAAGACAGCTTCTCAGATCCCTAGACTATTCTTTAATTTTTTTAAAGAGAGAAAATCCAGGGGCCACTTTGGTTAGAACAAGCCCAGCAAATATGACTATGACATGCAATTCAAGAGGATGAGACCCTAGAACTGAGAGGGAATGTTTCCTTTTCTATAAGAGAGAGAAAAGGGAGAGTAGCATTGGAGACCAAGGAAATTTGGTAATGCCTATGGAGTCTCTGCTTTCCATTGGGTTTTTTGCAGAGTTTGTGTCTGTGACCCTTCAGAACATCAAACTCTCACACATGGCCACCCCAAAGCTTAACGATAGGGAGTTTTGTTCAAATAGGTTCTTACAAACCAAGGACAGGGGCTCCTTCAGCCATCTGTGGACTTCTTGATCATCTCTGGTGCCTAAAGAGTAGCATCTGGCTAACTTGCAAGTGGGTCTCCATGCAGAACTACTACAGAATAAAGAGGATTTTATTCTTTGTATCCATAGTCTTTGATTTCTAGTCAGTACAGTTGTTTTTACAGTCATGCCTGATTCTTCATGATCCCATTAGAGGATTTTCTTGGCAAAAATATTGGAGTAGTTTGTCATTTCCTTCTCCAGTTCATTTTACAGAGGAGGAAACTGAGGCAGAAGGGATTAATGATTTGCCTAGGATCACATAGCTGTAAATTCTGGATTTGAATTTAGGAAGATGAGATGAATCCAAGTCCAGTTCTCTATCTATTGCACTCCAGAGCTGCCCAGTTCACAATCAGTACTTATTAAATGTTTGCTGGTTGATGGAGATTCTCTGAAAATTATAGCTCATGATCACTGTGCATATTATATCCAACCAAAAAAATGCATCATTTCAAACAATGCCATTTAACATAGTAGCAAAGTGAGAAGAGCAACAAAAAAATACTTCTCTCATGAACATGAAACACACTTTTAAATTTTCTTTTTAATAATAACTTTTTTATTTTTCAAAAAATATGCAAAGATAGTTTTCAACATTCACACTTGCAAAACCTTGTGTTCCGAAATTTTCTCCCTCTCTCTCCACCTTCCCCTTTCCCTTGACAGCAAGTAATCCAATATAGGTTGAACATGTGCAATCCTTCTAAACATATTTCCACATTTATCATGTTGCGCAAGAAAAATCAGATCAAAAGGGAAAAAGTAAGAAAGAAAAAACAAGCAAACAAACCACAAAAAAGGTGAAAATATTATGTTTTGATCCACATTAGTCTCCATATCTCTCTCTCTGGATCTGGATGGCTTTTTATCTCACAAATCAATTGGAATTACCTTGAATCACCTCATTGTTGAAAAGTCACGTCCATTACAAGTTGTCCATCACAAAATCTGTATACGATGTGCTCTTGGTTCTATTCACTTAGCATCAGTTCATGTAAGTCTTTCCAGGTGAAATTTTTTCCACAAATACTCATCATTATCTCTGTACATAAAGGGACAAGAAGAGATTTAGCCATGCATAGATTAGTGTGCTACCAGTTGGGATAGCATACATTCAAGGAACCTGCCAGGGACCACACATGGAAGACATACATGAAGTGCATGTGTATGATGAGAGAATGTGTGGCTAAGACACATGTATAGAAGACATTCACATGAGGAGCTCATGTGAGCTAGTAACTCAAACCTTGGAAACCATCAAGCTGCTTAAAGGAGCTCAGACCCCAATTTCATTACATTCCATTTAATTCCAACAAACATTTAATAAACATTCTGGGAAGAACATTATGATTCTGGAAATATTACTAAATAGATTAGCACCCTAATGAGAATGAAAGTAAAAAAAAAAAAATAAAGGCATCAATCATGACAAAAGTGACTTGAGGGAGTTGTTGAAGATCTTCAAAAAGATGATAGAAGATTATGTCAGTAGATGCTATTGTGTTCAACTGAAAACATGAAGAAAATGTGAAAAAAATCTATCAGAAATTCTAAATTTCATTAATGACAATTGGAAGCAAAGTTGATTCGAGAGTTCAGACAGCACAAGTACCAAAATAAACAATTTAACAAAAATCAAAATTTTACTGCAGAGGCTGAGAAGTAAAGAGATCAGAGGAGACACATAATGTCAAAAGAAAAGTCCTAATCATCTGTGTAATCACAAGAAACCCAACACAACAACCTTACAAGATGGATTAAAGGCAAAAAAAAAGGCTTGTTGAACACATGATGAATGACAGATCAGTTATGTCAAAGGGAGAGACTGAGATTCTAGCCTCTTTGTTAAATTAGAAAGTGGCAGGGCATGATGTGATCCATAATTATTGACTTAAAGGTTTTCCAGTGGTCCATGAATTATCAGCAAGATATTATAATAGCTTTCTTTCCTTGATCCTACTTTTCTCAAGAGAAGGATTACCTCCCCATTATCAAAGAGTGAAAAAGTTAGTGATCCACCCAAACAGAGAAGAGGGAAGAGAAAAAACTATTCATGTTTTAAAAATATAACCATATTTATGTTTTATTTACATATAATAATTACATATTATAAATATGTACTATTTCTGCCTACTATATGCCAGATGTTGTGCTAAGAGCTTTGCAAATATTATGTCATTTGATCCTCACAACTAGCCTGTGATGTAGGTGTTGTATTTCCTCATTTTACAAATGAAGAGCCTGAAGCAAATGAAGTAACTTCACATAGCTAATAAGTATTTGTGGACAAATTTGAACTCAGGTCATCCTAACCCCTGGCCTAGTACTCTATTTACCATGCCAACTAGCAGGTCCAATTCAGGCTTATTATGCAATCATATATACAAAGCAATCATGGTATGTGTCACCAAAAAGCCAAATTCTAGAATAAGCCTATAAGAAAATAATATAATAGTCAAGAACAAAGCGAGTCCCAGAAAATGTAAAGAGTAAAGTAGTATCAATTTTAGAGCCTGGCTCTGAAAGCATTGCAATATACAATTAATCCTCAACAACTTTCATAGAGGAAACATTCCTAGAAAATGTTGTGAAAGTCAAAAATGCAAATATTGATACATTGAACCTACAGGAAATAGAGGGTTAAGTTCCCATGACCCACCAAAAATGTAGTCTTTTGCTAGGGACTGATAAAAATACACTTCTATGCACACAATTTTTTATAACAAAACATTAATTCTGATATTATGCACTTTTCCTAACACAGTAACCATGAAAAAGTCCATAAAATGCAGTATACCAGTACACAAAATAAAATTGGTAACATGAAAAACATTTTTTCTTGTTAGTAATTCCCTAGACTTTTATGACCTTTTGTGCTAATATCTCAATGAAAAAAAAAATGATTTCAGACAACATTTACTTTTCCTAACACATGAAATCTATAGTACTATAAAAAAATTTTCCTTCTTTTTGCAGATATAACAAATCATCAATTCATGAATATCAAACTTATGGCCAATAGCAGCTACTGACATTCTAGCACAAAGTTTATTTTCTAAGCCACAACACTAACTTTTTATGCTTAGAGACATAATTACAAAACAAAACTTGAGTTTTAAAGGCAAAAAAATGAAAATATAAAGTGATGCATGAGAGCTCTTTATAATAGGACTTCTTAAACTTTTTCCACTTGTGACCCTTTTTTGGCTGAGAAATTTTTATGTGACTCCATGTAGCTAGGTATAGGAAATAGATATACAAATCAAATATTTACTGATAATAAATCACAATTTTATTACCCCTGCATTCAGTTACATGACTCCATATGGAATCACGACCCAGAGTTTAAGAAGCTTTGTTTTATTACGGTAGGGTGAACAAGACCAGTGAAATAATTGACCTAGTAGAATACCAGCTGCTCCACAAACTTGCCTGAATTGTGCCTTTCATTGTTTTTTTCCTCTGCACATAGCCACAAGTACATTGTTGCCAGAACAAAACTAAAAATAAGGTTACTAATCAAGTCATGAGAATGCTTGAAGTTTTGAAATTTAATCATGAAATATTGAGGACTGAATGTAAAGGCTGTCTTTGTTGCATTCTGCATTCACATTTGATTACTATACTGTGATTAAAAAAAAAAAAAAAACCAAATATAGTGATAACATTATAGTGTCTGATGTCCAGAAAATAAACCCAAGTATAGTGGGTATAGTCTGATGTACACATTGAAAGGAACTCTCAATTTAAAACATGCATTAACCCAATAATGTCAAAAACAATTCACATAACATGTTGGATTCTTCAGGGACACTGTTTAAGAACATTAAAGTTCTACCTGCCCTTAAATTAAATCAAGTCACAAGTTTTTGTTAAACCATATATACATCAGGGTCTGTATTAATCATTGGAAATACAAAAACAATTAAAAAAAAAAAAGACAGTCCTGTTTTCAACAACCTTACTTTTTAATGGCAGAAAACAACATATGGATGGAAGCCAACCTGCTGGAAGGTGGGGAAAGGAGATGAGAAGTCAATCTTCATCTCTCTCTCTCTCTCTCTCTCTCTCTCTCTCTCTCTCTTTCATATACATACACACAACACACACACACACACACACACACACACACACACATTCAAGACTTATTTTATCAGAAGCAGACACTCAGTTCATCTCTCTTAAATGAAACTAAACATGGTTTCCAAATTAAAGAAAACAGTAAACATCTTATTAACCACTTGATGCAAAGGGATGACATCACATTGAATGTCTCTACTTCCACCCATCCCCACCCCTAAATTAACCAGCTTCTTCATCTTACAGAATCTTTCCCCAATGCTATAAAAATACCATTTGGACTTTTTATGTATTAAATTCTTCATGTTTGACAAGAAAGATAGGAGAAGAGAGGGTTTTATGATGTCAATTCAGTACCAGGTCATAGCCAGCAGAATTTACAGATGCATCATCATTAAGAAGCAAATACTTAGTGATCATTGTAGAGTATTTGAGGAAATGGTGGAGACTGCAAAGCATCTATGCAGCCTGTAAAAATTTAGTATCTGCAAAATTTTGAGCAGCATTAACTGGTAGCTAGAATTATATACCTGAAGTTCACTATCTTTCAGAAATAGACAGATATCATAGTCCCATCCTACAAATACAGACCTTAAAATATCTTGAAAAACTTGATCAATAAACAATATTGTAATGAGACCTAAGTGTTGTCTACAATTACCCAGAAATACCACTGATCCCAAAACACTTTGAACAATGCTTTTATTACATGCCCTTGTATCCCATACTCCTAATTTCCAAACTACATTAATTGAAAAGTTTAGAGACTTGGGTGAGATCAATATTAAGTGAGAAGAGAATGAGATAGGTATCACTCTTGTTATTCTCCCTTCTAATGGAGTTTTATTCTGTACTCTATGTCAAAAGTCCTCAGTGAACCCTGAGGACAGGGATTTGTAAACTAATATCTACAATCCATATACTTGGAGGGAAAGGACATTTTTCCCCCATCAATTTCAAACTGAAATTTAACATTTCCTTCAATGATGTATGTAAAACCCAAACATTAAGAAGGATCCATTGATTTTACCAGATTGTCTAAAAGTCCATAACACAAAAACTAGTGTATGATGAGTTTATAAACTAATACTTTTATTCAACCACAGAAAGTTAGTTTATTTACATGTACAATACTCCATAGAAAATTAAATATGAAAGAATAATACCAGAATAGTGACTTGCTCCATGACTAGTTCAACCTGAACAATCTTGAAAAAGAATGGAGAAGAACAAGATAAAAACAACTATAATTATAATTAGCATGTATATGGACTTTAAGCATTGTATTGTAATACATTACATTAGAATATATTATGGGGGCAGTTAGATGGCACTACAATGGATAGGATGCCGGAGAAGTCTCATCTTCCTGAGTTCAAGTCTGGACTTGATTGCCTCATACTCCATTACTAGCTATGTCACTTTACCCTGTTTGCCTCAGTTTCTTGAACTGTAAAATGAGCTGGAAAAGAAAATGGCAAACTACTCCAGCATCTTTGCCAAGAAAACTCCAGATGAGATCACAAAGAGTCAGACACGATTGAAAAATAACTGAACAACAACATATTATAATATATTATGGTACGTTATATTTTATTACATCCTGATATATTTATTATGTTATTGTATTAGAGCAATATGATTATATTATAACAATATAAATGTACTATAGCAATATATGTGCTTATAATATTATATTATTTTCACTATTATAGCACAGCATATATCATATCATAAAACATATTTATCACATTACACTATGTGATACACATTACAACTCTATGAAGTTGGTGCTGTCATTAACCCCATTTTACAGATGAGGAAACTGAGGCTGAGAGCAGATAAGTGTTACAGAGTTGCAGAGTTTTAGAGTTACATAGCTAAGTAAGGGTCTGAGACCAGATTTGAACTCAGATCTCTCGACTCCAAGTTAAGCACTTTATACACTGTGCCACCCAATTCACTATTCTGTAACACTTAAATGTATACAGTGCACTTCCCTGTCAACAATCCTGGGAGGTAGGTAGACAACACTCACTGATTGAAGTGTCTGACCCATTTGGCAGTTCTATTTCTCATCCTAAATGGCATTCTGGCTTATCAGTCCTTCCTGTGAGTTTCTTTTAGTGTGTCAGTTCACCAGAGCCTGATAAAATTGAGTTTCTGAGCCCGTAGCTCTGAGGATCAGGACCTTTGGTCTGAAGTGATCTGATCAGGAGGCTGCTGTAAGACCTGGCTTAGCGTGAGCAGCCACCAGGCTGGCCCCCTCCTTCCGTCTTTCAGCTTTGACCTGGTGCTTAGGGCCGACATCAGTCACACAATCTATACTGAATTAATGGTTTCCTCAGAAGGAAGCTTATATCCTTCTATTCTATTTAGAATTTGAAGGGACTTTAGTGATTATAGAATCCAATCCCTCTTTTACAGATAAGGCAATTAAGGCACAGGGACATGGGGAAGAAGGCAAGAAGTATTTATGAAAAACCTATTATGTGCCAGGCCCTTTGCTAAATCCTTTCTGAAAATTGTCTCATTTGATCCCTTACAACAACCCTAAGAGGTAGATGCACTGATTATCCCCATTACCCTTTGAACTTAAGTGACTTCTCCAAAGTCATTCAGTTAGTAAGTGCCCAAAGTGCAATTTGAACCCGTGTTCTTAACTCCAGCATTCTACCAACATTTTGCCTCTGTCGTGGATGGGGTGCTAGCTTTCAGCTAAACTTGGGTTGAAATCCTATCTTTGATATTAACTGAATGAATTTGAACAAGTCATTGAACCTTTTTATGGCTCAGTTTATTCAACTGTAAAATAAGGAGGTTGGATTAGATGGATTCCAAGATCCATTTTACAGGAGCTTAGGATTCTGTGGAATTTGCATAAAGTTCCATTTACTTCTCTTTAAAATGCCAACCACCTGAAAGGAGCCCACTTTTGCCCCACGCTGGTCTCCAAACCCTATCCAACAGAGAAACACAGAAAAACTGCTGGCTTATTGAAGCTTGTCAAGAACAACAGCAGATCAGCATGCCGGCTGAAGCCGAAATGCACTGCTGTTATTTGCAAAAGCTGAAGACTTGTAGAGATCTAAGGAAACTATTGGGGACAGTAAATAACAAAGCTTGAGAGGAGAAAAATGGCCAAACACTTCCAAAAAATGTCATATCAAATGCTAAAAATATAATCTCAATGTTGCACTTTTGGTCTGGTTCTTTCTAAATTCATCTTTTGGAGAGATGCAGCTTTAGTGCATGTAAATACATCATACTACAGCAAATATTTATGAAGTGCCTACTGTGTGAAGAGAGACCCACTGTACCCGTGACTTGGAACAACACAAGATTTAGATAAAATAGGATTCCTGCCTTCAGAGAACTTAAAGCTTATTAATGGCACAAGAACCACCTCCAATTGTAAGACATGACTTACTATGATAATCAAAGTAGAGAATTATTAAAGAAAGTACCAAGTCCCCATACTGGCATTCCATCCCAACCCCCCATGTCTTAACTGCCCCAGCCACTGATCTTCCTCTCTTCTGCCTCATAGAATCCTTTTCTTTCTTCCAATCGTGACTCAAGAATCACTTTCTAACCATAAGTCTTACTATTCTCCCAAAGTGCTAGTGCCCTCCCATTTAATTTCATTTTTATTTAATTACCTTTTCATTTTATTGATCATTTATGTTCTTATATATGTACTTGTCATCTCAATTAGAATGTAATTATTCTCCTTCATTGCATCTCCAATTCCTAGCATGGTACCTGGTACTCAGCTGATGCTTAAAACAATCTTGTTTATTGACCAAAAAAGAAAAGTCTTTTTTCATATGCAATTATGAAAGAGGAAGAGTGGAGAAGATTCCCTGGTAATTTGAGTTAAACTTCAGTATAATATTAAAAATTCAGGAAGAGAAGAACAGCAGTCAAGGAGTAATAGGATTTCTTTGGCCACAAAGTTCTCTGGACAAGTAACATTCTCTTTCTGAAGGTGACCTTGATAGGATTGTTGTTGTTGTTCATATTTGTTCTGGAAGAGAACCAATGATACCAGGAGAGTGATGTCTCCAAGTGAAACAGAAATGTACAGAGTCATCAGCCTCACTGTCTCCTCCAGAGTCATCAGAATCCAATGGCAAAACAGAGGTCAGGATGATGATGCAATAGCCTGCAAATGGGGGGTCTTGGACTTTTAGCTAAGGTCTTTCCCAGGTCTCAGTTGGGATTTTAAAGGTCTCCTGGGCTTCTGGAATTCACTCAGGGCACATTGAGCAGGTGGGCTTAGGATTTATTATGGGAGCACATCAGTCAGTTTCTTATGTTACCTTCTGTGGTTCTGGAAAGGTAGCATTGCTCAGTGGAAAGACCACTGAGGCAAAAAACCCGGATTAGAATTTTGGTCCCAGTTGCTTCACCCTTTCACCCCCTTATGTACCTCAAATGTCTTTATTTGAGTTGGATGATTTCCAGACCCCTTGCTCTTCATCCAATGACCTTGGGTCAGATGAGGAACTAAGGAATAGTCAGGACAAGTCGAGATGGATAAGAAACATGAAGATAAACCGAGCAGGCAGGAAGCAGACAGTGACAAGTAGAGTGTGACATGGGCAGCGTGGGGCATCCTGAGGGAAGAGGGGCAAGATCTGAGCCCTGGACTTACAAGGAGAAAGCTGTCAAATGCTGTTCAGGCTGAATACTTACAATGACATCCATTTATAAGGAGTTTTTTAGAAAGGGCTGAAATGTGCAATTTATTCTTAGATATGCCTCAAAGTATATAGGGCTCATTTTTTGAGGTTCTAGACCTAAGATTTCACTCTATGGAAGCCTATAATGAAAAAACTCCCTTTATCACTGTAGGTGGGCAACTATTCTGCAATGACTAATTTGAGATGATTGCCTGGGACCCTAGAAGGTCAAGGTCAGGGGCACATAGCTACTTTGTGAGAGGTAACAATTGAACCTAGCTTTTCCTGAGTCGGTGGCTGGTTTCTACCGTTTGGATCAAGCTGCCTCTGACATTAATATAAATAACCTGCACTATGTTTGTCGTGTTTTGTTGGTGCATACACTGGAGATACCCCACCCAATATCCTAGGATACTGCTCTGTGGCACTGTTTACAGTCAAGTAACATTTGTAGTCAGCATGAGATCATCTGACTGCTGAATGCACACTTAGAGGTACAGATTGCACTGAGGCAGCCCCTAAAGTCCAGGAAGATCGAGGAGCTGAGGAAAGGGGCAGTGGAAAAAGGGGAGAGCAAATCAAACTGAAGATATATTTATTTCACAATTATGAAATAAATTTCATAATAAAAAAGCAAGGGGATTTCATGTATTTCTGTTTGTTACCTTAGAAGGGTGATTGCTTATATTTGCCAGTTCAGTCATTTAATGTTCTACTCTACAAGCCACTGAGTAGGTACCTACCAACTCACCTAGCCCTTCCCCACTATTTTAAACTTTCTTTTATGTGTTTTCTTTTTCTATTTGATGCAGGCTCCTTAAGGTCAGGAACTAGGTGTTTTATTTTGTTTTGTTGACTTTGTTTTTATTGGTATCCATAGTACCTGGCACATAATGAGTATTTAACAGAGACAGCAAAATGAATAGAGTGCTAGACTGGGGTTCTGACCTTAGATACTTACTCGCCTTGTGACCCTAGACAAGTCACTTAACCTTGTTTGCCTCAGTTTCCTCATCATGTCAAATGAGCTAGAGAAGGAAATGACAAACTAGTTCAGTATCTTTTCCCAGAAAACCTCAAATGGGGTCTTGAAAAGTTAGACAGAGTTGAAAAATGATTGAACAACAAAGAACATCCAGATGGAGATGTCTAGCTGGCAATGGAAAGAAGAGAAACCAGAAAGAGAAATTTGGTAGAAATTTCTGCATAGAGGTGATAATGGAATTCAAAGGAGCAGATGAGGTCTTTAAGAGGGGAGAGAAGGAGGAAATGATCACTAGATCAGAGCCTGAAGGCACATTCAGACTTAGTTATCAAGGAAATAATGGTGAAGATGGTAATAGATAATGATGGTGAAGAAGAGACTGAGAAGATGGTCATGGAGAGTTTCTGCTAGTTTAGCTGGTCAATAGAATTGGACTATATCCAATTTGCTTCTTGAATGGGCTCATACTTGGAGGGAAGCAGAGTGGCTGACTTAGAACGGACTCTCTTCCTAGGAAGGCTCAGTCTATGTTAGGATCCAGATGAAACAAACAGACGACACGTCTATCCCTTCCTTTGCCTTCTTCTCTCAAGCTAGAGTCCAGCCAGATGGCATTTCCAGCTTATTCTCCCTCTGTGGAAAGAATTTCATGCTCTTTGTGGAGCAACCTGGGATGGGCCAGACCGTAAGAGCTGGGTCCTGTGATAAAGCATGGGGCACAGTGGCTGAATATTACCTATTGTCAATCCTAATATAGGGTTATATTGGATGTTCAGGAGGACTAGCACCCCTGGTGGGAAGGCCGGCTGAGGCATTCTCACCCAACTCCCACCTGTCTCTGTGGGAAGCTGTAGCAGGGGCAGGGACAACATCCTAGTAAAACTTTCTTGACAGGCAGAGGATAACCCAAAACTCTGTGGTGAGTTAGGGGGACAGCTGCCCCAAGTGTGAAGACTTCTCCTGGTGGAGTGAGTGGATGAGAACAATTGGTTCCAGTGACCATGAAGGTGGTTGAAGCGGGAATTGTAGAGTGCTTAGAACTTGGACAGACAGTCATCCGCTACATCCTTGGTCACAGCCAGTTATCTTGACTTTTGCCTTGCCACCCGACTTTAATCTGGAACAGAGGGAGGCTGACGACTTTGAGTCACTCTGTCTCACTTAAATCTAGTTCACCCTCAAGTCAAGACATCACCAGTGACGTCATTAGACCTCTTTGAGATGAAGTTTAAACAGTAACAGCTGTCAATCCTAATGCAGGATGATTGGGTTCTATCCTGTGTGGCCATGGCTTCTGGTCACCGAATCTCGTACCTGACGTAGGAGGAAAGCTGTAGCATCTACACCAAACAACGTTCATCATGGACATAGGGGTAATGTTCGGGCTGGCTTTCTGGAGGACCTCTGGACCAGTTCTGGTCTTAGTGCATGAAGCAGGAGGCAGGAGAGCCACCAGGAGGATCAAAACATGGAATGTCTCCTTTCCAGTCCTTCTCAGCCCTTCTATACCTTATCGTAATTACATCATTACAGCACACTGAATATGTGTGAACTGGAGAACCATGACATCACCATGCGAAATACTAAGTATATAAGTGAACTAGAGAACCTTTATCTCATCCATCCCACTGAGTTAACACCTTGTTTCAAGGATATTTGTTTCAAGTATACGTCTCCAGAGTTCCGGCCCTCTACACATATGAATGCTTATATCCTCCTAACATAATAATGGGAAAGAATCCTTTCGTTAGTGTCCAGATTGGGACCCAGGCTATGGAGCCATGGGAAAAGTTGCTTAATCTTTCTGATGCTGGGGTAATGTTCCTGCCATCTCTGCTACTGGGGAGGTTGAGGCGAGTAAATCTCTGGAGCTCAGGAGTTCTGGGCTGCACTGGGGCTAAAAATGGTATCCTATCATCTGTGCAAGAAATAACAACAATAACAATAGCTAACTTTTATATAAAGCTTACTATGACCTCATTTAACCCTCACAATAATAGGTACTATTATTATTCCCATTTTCCAGATAAGGAAACTGAGGCAAACAAAGGTTAAATGACTTAGCTAGTAAGTGTCTGGATCTGGATTTGAACTCAGGTCCTCTTTGCTCCAAGGTCATTGTTCTAAACACTGTGCTATCTGCTGCTTCAATTTTCAATAACATCAACGTATTGAGCCCCTACTAAGCATTAATAGAGTGAACACCCCATAGTGGGGTAGGGATACATGGTTGCCTAAGGCAGGCAGCCTAAGCAGGTCAAATCTCCCACAATCATCAGTGTGGCCATGAGTAGCCTCTGCCCTTCTATTCTGGATGAAATACAGAAACCCGTTCCCAAACCACACCAAAATCCATCCTCAGAAAGAGCTCTTCCCGAGCTACCTGAGTTTCTCTCCCTCTCCTGACCTACCTCGAGGGTGATGGGGAGGAAAACATTTGGAATCTGCAAGGTGAGATATAAATGTGAGTTATTATTGCTCTCCTTGCAATATGCATATGGAGTTGAATATGTATTTAAATAAATTAATGCCCGTGCATGGATTTACATGTTTTTCTCTCCTTTTTGTTCACTTCCTCTTATCTCTCTGGTGAGGGGACAGGCCCCTCCTTTCTCCCACTCTCTGTAATCCCTTAATCTCCAAAGTCCTGCACATCCTGGGTACCCTTAGTTCAGACAGTCATCCTGTGTGGAGAGAGGATGCTGTCACTCAAAGAAATGTGCTTGCATACTGTATGATCCACGCCCTGCACACCTTACAAAGTCAATCCCTCTGAAGATCCTCAGTTTCCACATCAGTAAAATGGGGGGAGCATTATACCACATGGTTTCTAAGATCCCTTCAAGCTCTAAAATCCTGTGCCCTTCCTCGCAAGGTAGTTATAGAGAAATGCATTGTAAACACTCTATAAATATGAGCTCAATGATTCCAGAATTCTGCAGACTCTTCTTAATGCTGGAGAATGCACACGGATTCATACTCATCTCTAGCTGGAACAGACCAAACAAACTATCTAGTCAAGGAATTTTTAGGTGTGTCCTGAATACCTACATACATACATATATATATACTTAGTTAATATTTCTTATCTATGATAATGCATTGTATGTTATATAATAGCATATTAAAGTATTATATGCATTTAGTTATATTATATATAATATTTATATTTATACATATAAACACATATACAGTGCATTTACATATATGTAAAAATATAAAAATATACATAAAATATACATAAACATGCATAAATCTGTAAAAATAAAAAATGTAATAAATAAATATAATTTATGTATAAATGTTTCAAATGCAATGCATATAAAGCATTTTCAGAATGTTTATAAATAAAACTCATAGAATTACAAAGGAAACCAATTATATATAAAAAGTTATCAAAATGTTTTTTAAACAAGTTCATCAATTCTAGCATAAAAATTCCTGATAATCCCCTCATTTTACAGAAGATGAGAGCCCCAGATCTTAGATGACTTGCTCAAACTAACATCTGTAATTTGCTGCAGAAATGAGACTTTAACTGAGCTCTTCTGCCTCCAGCCAGTATTCTTTCTGATGCTTACCAAAATGCCTCCTGAGTCTTCAGTCCTCAGAAAGGAGAGCAGCTTTCTAGTCCAAAGATACCAATTTTATATAACTGATACTGCTCCTTCCTACAGGGGGACTTATTTACAGATCCTGGGGCATTGGTAGCTGGAGGGAAATACACATTTTCTTTGTGAAGAGGCTCAGGCTCAGGGCATATATTGGAGGGAAGAGAAATAGTCTCTCGAAGTCATTTCTCCTGCCATTTTGCCAGCTGTTTTTCAGGATAGAATGGCTTATAGCAGGGGACTATTTTTTGCTGTGTTGGGAGCAGGGGAGACTGTGCCTTTGTTGGCTGCTCAGGCAGGTAAGATGAAGAAGGACTTCTGGCCCACCTAGGGATCCTCTCAAATGGAAGATCTTGGGATGGCGGAAGTAAAGTAAAATCTTGTGCTCCCTACTCCCAACAAAACTCAGTGGTCTTGGAAGGAAGTGGTACCTGATTAAGGTACCACTGTAATTATTGGCTAAAGATTCTGAGCTCTCTCTGTCCTGTTTTGTAAAAGCTGCCCTTGATGCATCCCTAGTGGGATAGTAAACAGTTGTCCTTAGCCAGCAAACAGGTACCACTTTTTATAGAAGAAGGTGTTTCTAGAGAGGAGATTATCTTGTTCTGAAAAATCTAACTGGAATCATCTATGCTCAACAAACCAAAAGGCGTGGGAGAGAAGAGGAAACTGACTCCCTGATGAAAAAAAAAATGCATTGTGAATATATTTCTAGTAGCAGTCCCATTACCCACTCATTGAACCCTAGGCTTTTCATCATAATAACTCAATCAATCAATGGCATTTATCAAGTGAGTACTATGTGCCAGATACTGCAAAAGACAATCCCTGCCCACAAAGTACTTACAATCTAATGGAGGAGACAACATGCAAACACATACAAACTCAGCTGGAAACAGAATAAACAGGAAATAATTAACAAATGGAAGGCACTGGAATTAAGAGGGATTGGGGAAGTTTTAAGCAAAAGATGAGATTTTAGTTGGGACTTAAAGGAAGCCAAGGATGTCAGTAGGTGGTGGAGGAAAATCTTAGAAAAGGGGCACAGCTGAGGGAGAGAACAGCCAAGAGGCCAGTGTCCATTGATCAAAGAGTATGTTGGTGGGTAGTAAAGCATAAGAAAATCAGAAAGGTAGGAGGTTATGAAGGATTTTGAATGTCAAATAGAACATTTTGTTTTTGATCCTGAAGGCAATAGAAAGCTGCTGGAGTTTATTGAATCGGGCTTGGAGTAGGGGTGGATGTGATATGGTTGGATCAGTATTTTAGGAAAATCATTTTAGTAGCTGAATGAAAAGGGGGATTGGAATGGGGAGAGAGTTGAAGCAGGAAGATTCGCTATCCAGCTGCAATGAAAGGCTGTAAGAGAGTGGTAACAATGCCAAAGGAGAGAAGGGGGGATATACTTGAGAAATGGGGCAAAGCTGAAATGGAGGTGCCTTGGCAATAGCTTGGATATGGGAAGCATGAGATAGTGATCAAGAATGACTGTTGGGTTGGGAACCTGAGGGACTAGGAGGATGGTGTTTCCCTCTACAGTAATAAGGAAATCAGGAGGGGCAAGGTTTAGGAGGAAAGATAATAAGCTCCCCTTTGAACATGATAAGTTTAAGAAGTCTACTGGGCATCCAGTTTGAATTGTCTGAAGAACGGGAGGAAGATGGAGGTCATTAGAGACATTAGGACAGGGCTAAGGTTTAGAATCAGCCTAGAGATGGCAATTAAATCAATGGGAGCTGAAGGCATCACCAAGTGAAATGATATAGAGGAAGAAGGCTTCCTGGGACACCTGTGGTTAAAGGATATGCTCTGGATAAGGATCCTGCAAAGCAAACTGAGAAGGAATAGTTCGATGTTATTGCTGTTTGTCCTTCATTTTTGATGACCATAACATGAGGAAAGTGATGTGGGATTTAAGTAAGGGAAGTTAGATAGTTAGGTAGGAGGAGAAGCTGACATTTCCATAGTACTTGATGACTGGGAATACACTCAACATCATGATATCATTGGATCCTTTGTGACAAACTTAATGAAGAGGGTACTATCAAAACTATACCTAGCAAAGGACAAATGGGGCTTTGCTCCTAGCTGCTGATATGGGTCCCACTTTCTTCCCTCATTGAAAGAAATTATTGTTTATTCTAACTTGTCTGACCCATTTCCTTTGATTTTGCAAAGTAAAGCAAAAGAAAATAAAAATTCCTCACCAAGTTAATTCCCATCACTCCACCAAAAAAGGCTGACTAGGGGGAGAGGATGGGAGCCAATGGGCACTAATCCTTTGAGCCCAGTCATAAGAGCATTCATATGTACCCTTTTGAGGGCTTGGGCTGCCCTGGAGATCACAAACATAAAGCTGATAGATGGCAGCCTGATTCTGAATCTCCTTCACCCCAATACTTGGAAGGAGGGTTGGATTGCTTCTTCTTCTTCTTGAAGAATGGTATCTGTGGTTTGGTTGGCTTCTGAGCTGCTTCTGCTGCTGCCTCAGTGCCCAAACTTCCCATCCTGCTCAAATGAATTTGGCTCAGGCTCAATATTTTCTACTTTATAAGTCTTGATACTATCATTACTCCGATTTTACAGATGAGGAAGTGGATGCTCAGAAAGATAAAGTGATTTCCATGATTACATAGCAACTAACTGTCAGCTCACTTTGTTTCGCATCATTTCATACAAATCTTCCTAAACTTCTCCAATTTTTTTTCATAGAGGCCATTTCTTATGTACAATAAAATTCTATCACAATCATATGTCAGGATTTGTTCAGTCATTCCCCTAATTATTGGAGAGCAATTTTGTTTCTATTGCTTTGCTATTATATAGGGCTGCTACACCTATTTCACTACTGTACATTCATGCTTATTTTTAAAAAATATTATCGGTGCCTTTTTAAAATACCACAGTCTTTTTTCTTGCTAGTATCTTTTCCATAGAACCTACTGATTTCCTGCTTCCTTTTTTTGTGTTGGTTCCCCTCTTTGGATGGTAAGTTTCTTGAGGATAGAAACTGTCTTTGTTTTTGTTAATTGTTATTTGTATTATTGGTATTATTGTTAATTGTATCCCCAACACTTCATGGCACAATGAATAGAATGTCCAGCCTAGAATCAAGAAGATTCATCTTCTTGAGCTCAAATCTGGCCTCAGACACTTACTATGTGACCCTGGACAAGTCACTTAACCTTGTTTGCCTCAGTTTCCTCATTTGTAAAATGAGCTGGAGAAGGAAACAGAAGACCACTTTGCCAAGATATCTTTGCCAAGATAACCTCAAATGGGGTCATGAAGAGTTGAGAACAACTAAAAACAAGGAAACAGCAGCACTTAGCACAGTGCTTGGCGCATAGTAGGTGGTTAATAAATGTTTATTGATTTAGAATGATTGATTATATTAGAACTCTTTTTCTAAGAGAAATGAAGTGTGCTTCATTTGTTCTTCATAGATCATATCTCCATTCAACTGAGAGGAATAGAGAATCTAAGATTCCACCATTTTAAACATTTTTTGATTACAAAAGTCTTCTAGAAACAAAACACAGACAACTCTAATACAAGTCAGTTATTCATATGTTAAGATTGATAATTGTGTGCTTCAAAATTTTTCCTAGGTTTTGGGCTGAAGCTTTCTAGAAAAAAGTGCCAGGAATGGAACAGAACAAGGATACGTGATAATGACCTTGTAATCTTTACTCAGCTTACCTCTGTGGCTTTTCTTTCACATGGAAAATAGACAAGACTTATCATTGGAACCTGGAGATTCTTGAACTCCAGTTGTTTATTGGACAAATAGCTCTTGTGTAGTTTATTGTGAAATCTTCAGAGCTAGAGAGAAGTTGTCCACAGAGACTTCAAACTCAATGAAAAAAAAGTTGAGTTTCAAGAAGAAATTCAGCCTATGGCCACTGGCTGGTTGGTGAGACCACGTTCTTTGCTTTGAGAAGTTTGTGTCCCTGATGGAGAATCTCCTGAAAGGCTTCCAATCCAAACTTCTGGTGGGAATGAGATAGGAGAGTACATAGGGAAACTTTTTGCTCTTTGTAAAGGTAGTCCTCCCATTCCCAAAACTTGATTGTTCTTGTTTAGTGGAGAGAACGTGATATCTCTGACAGGCACTGACATGCCCCATAAACCACCACAGGCAGTGGTTGGTATTAGCAACTTCCATTGGTCCTGATCCTAAAAGGCAGAGTTTTGATTATTTAGTACTATTCTCTCCTGGTCCATTTAGTTAAACCCATGGCCATGCTTTCAGAATCAGTAAAGATTGTAAACTCCTCGAGGGCAGGAACTGCATTTTGCTTCTTTTTATATTCTAAGTGCTTATCACAGTAGTAGGCACATAGTAGGCTATTAATAAATATTTATGTATTGATTGATTCTCTACACAATCTCTCCAGGCTCTCTCAAATGCCAGCCATACAGCTTTTGCATCATTTGATTGTGAGTTCTAGCCAGGACCCCCATTTACTAGAATATCCCCTATTTCTAGAAATTGAGGTCCAGATTGCCTCTCTTGCGAATGGAACTGATGTTTGGGATAGCAATTCCTACTTCTAAATGATGTGTTTGAGATTTAGCACCAAATGTTAAAGTTCAATTATGTGAAGAATTCACAATGGTCATTCTCTTTGGCAAAAGGTGCTTTATTTAAAAGAGATTACAGACAAAATGAAGAGAGAGAATAAATATGAACTAGAGTTGGAGAGCAAAGTGGTTTTAACAACTAACAATGGAAAAGACAAATTCCCTAGTGGAACTCACAATTAACCAGGAGAAAGGGAATACTATATTAGGTGAGAGAATGTCCTTAACTGATAGGTTAAATCCATAGGGGAGTTTAGCATCCTAAATGAGTTAATTATAAGGAGAAAAACACCATGAGGCATGGTGGTGGAGAATGAGAGGAGAAAGACACCAGGAAGTTAAATACCATGATAGAGTGACCCAAGGGATGCAACAAAGATGATGTGGACTATAGACAGATTTAAAGAGGAAATTTCTGACCAAACATAGCAGAAGGGGGAACTATAAAGTTAAACTGATCCCCATCAGTGGCCTTTCCTGCTTGCCTCAGGGAATAACTTTATCAGTATTTCAGCTTCTCTTTGCCATCCCCACCTAGAAACTCAGGACCTCATTGGAACCATCAGTAAACCAGGTAAAATAGTATCATTATATATAGGGGTCCATTGGCTTATTGGAAAAGTGAAGGATTGGACTGGATTTCTAAGTCTCTAGAATAGTAGAAACATGTTTGTGAAGGGCAACATTATAATAAGTTGGAAGTAGAATAATTTCAAGTATATATTCCTATTTAATGATGGAAGTTACTCATGTCCTATCTGTCTATTTGGGGAGGAGGAGAAAATCTTGCCTCATTTAACTCAGGTGATTGTATGACCTCCTATCTCTTCGGTAGTAATTTAGGGCCCCGGAATAAATGTACAAATACTTTTCAGCAGTGCTTAATAAATGCTTGCTTTCATTCCTTGACTATATCTCCCTGTTAGGGTGGTAACTAAGTCTAAGTAGCTAAGGGTCAGTAACAATAATAGGAAGTAAGTTTGCAAAACAGGTCCTTGAAAACTGTCCCATAAATTAGGAGATAGGGGCCAATGGCCACTACCTCAGAAATGAGCTAAAAGCCATATGTGCTCACTAGGGGAAGTCATCTAGGCCTTAATGTAATGTAAAGTAATGAAAAGTAATGATTCCTCTATCAGTTAATTGTCCTTAATCTATAAACTGAAGATAAGCTCCAGGAAGATTAGCAACATATTATGCAAATGAACTAACTCTAAAGGGTTAGAATTTGGTTAGGTTTAGAAGGAGTTAGAATTTGGAATTCAAAACTTAAAAAAAAATGTTAAAATTGCTTTTGCATGTAATTTGCATGAAATAGTATTTGAGAGCGAAAACTTGAATACTTCTTCTCATACTAGTTATGGTATTCTGAGCCTCGGTTTTTTTCATCTGAAAAATGGGACCAATATTATCCCTGATGAGGTCCTGGGTAGCAGAGAAAACCTTAAATATTATAAACAATCTGGAAGCCTAGCTACTACCTGACACAAGCAGGGAGGAGCACTGATAAGATTATTTTGGGCCTTATGTATGTTCTAGTGGACTTTTGATTACAGTCTCACCCCAGGTAGAAGTCTCTGTTACAGTATCCAATCAGAAAACCAAGTAATGATGTCAAAATCCCAAGATTATATTTTCCCTATAAAAGGACTTAATTGTACCTCACCAATTTGTTAATTTCTTTGGGGTTAGTTTTGCTAAACATCACAATTGTTAACTCTTTTTAGGATTAATTTACCTTGGATTACTTCTGCCTGGAGACATCTTTCTCTTTGTTATAACAAATAATGAATAAATTAATTAATAAAGCTAATTCTTTTTAGGGAGCTAAATCCCTTTTCGGATTAGGCCACCACTCAATTGCATAATCCTGCTTTATGATGTCTTTTCCTTCAATGGCTTCCTCCTTGTTACTGCTAGGAAACTTGTCTTTCCTCTTGTTAATTGTTAAAACCCCTTTCCTTACTCAAACCCATTATGGATTTAGTGCATCTGTTGCAGCATCATAAAATCTTTGCCCCTTGATTTGGAGGATGTCAAAGCCTAGAAGTTCTTTTGAGACAATCATCAACATTGGTCCATAAACCCAATATGCTTTTGGGGTATCACCCTCCAACCCGTCATTATAGTGGCCTGGTATGGGGAGGGTCTGACTACACCCCACAATCTCAAGAGATTACCTACACTATCTATATTACAAGATTTGTTCTGGATTTCAAATGAGATGATAAAAGTGATGTGAAAACTTCCAGAACTGTCTGTATGTTGAAATATTATTGCTGTTATTATAATTATTATTTTCATTATAGTTGTTTTTCTAAGGTTTCTGAGATCATTCTTCCACCAGGGCATGGAAGAGTAAACTTAATGGCTTCTGGATGTCTCTTAAGCCTTAAGCTTTTACTTATTTAAAACAAGTTTCTTGACAACATCCTGAGCTTGACAGGAAACAAGACAGCCTCTCATAGGCCCCAGCACTCCAATCCCAAGGGCAGAGAGTGATAATAAGAAACTTCCATTGCCACCCTGGGAAAATTATATTAATAGGTCACATTTGTATGGTGCTTTAAGAAGGCAAATTGCTTTGCATGCATGCAGGAAAAAGAAAAAAAACCTACTAACTCTTAGTTCTTGTGGGAAAAGGGCAGCTAATTCTTCTCCCTTTAATCCCTCTTCTTTTCTCCAAATCCCTCCTCCTCCAATCTGCATGAGAAGGGAAGACTAAAAGAAAAAAAAAAGACTAAAAAAACCCAGTGAAGTGAATCAGTCCTGCCCACCTGCTCAAAGCCCCGGGGGTGAAATTTCTGACTTTTAGATTAAAATGGAAAACACAAACCTCTTAGCTGGTCCTTCTTTGCCTTAGGGCATCAGTGTTCACAGGACATCAGACACCAGCCTGGTCTCCTGGACTCTGGGAAGTGCTAACAGAAAGGGAGCTGGAGGAATTGAAGGCTGCCACTGCTTTTAGTGTAATTTTGGGTTTCATTTTTAAGGTGTCTGTCCAGTTCATAGCTGGCTCACTAACAAGGTCAATCAGCCTTGCTAATAATAACCGGTTGTTATGGTGGGGGTAGGGATGACAGTCGCAAATAATGACCATTATTGATTTTTTTTTTGTATAATCATTGGATTTAGAGCTGAAAAGGCTGTTAAAGATCATCTAAATCATTGTTTAGGTTTGAAACAGAGAGAGAAAGAAAAAGAGATGGCAGGAAGAGTGGGAGAGAGAGAAAGCAAGAGAGACAGAGAGGATGGTGCTGATGGGGTGAATGGACTCCAGCAAAAGATCATGCCCTCGGAGCAGCTAGGTGATGCAGTGGATAGAGTAGCAGTCCTGAAGTCAGGAGGACCTGAGTTTGTAATGACGGAGAAACTGAGCAAGATAGAGATTAGAGAACAATTTAATAGTTTATTAAATGGAGAGATTTACTGGGACCAAATGGATCCATGGTTTGGTCCCAGGGCTGAATGAGGACTATCTCTCAAAGAATCCAGCCCTGAATGTCGAATGCAAGATTCTTTTATAGGGTTATAAGACCGATAATATAACGGGGGAGGTACCTGGATGGGGATGACCTAATTGGGGGAGGAACCTAGGATGAGGATGACATAATGGAGATAGACACCTAGGATGACATAATGGAGGGAGGTACTGGAGAGGCTCCTGATATGCTAATGATGTCTAAAATGGATAAAGACCTTTATCCTATCAAACAATAAGAGGGAATGGTTATAACCTGAGGCAGAGTCACTGAATAGAACAATTAGGGAAACTGGGTCAGGACATTAAAAGAGAACTGTGGCACAACAAGTTCAAATCTGGTCTCAGACACTTAACACTTCCTAGCTGTGTGACCCTTTGCAAGTCATTTAACCCCAATTGCCTCAGGAAAACAAAAACAAAAAACAAGAAAAAAAGAATATGCCCCTGATAGCAATCCAGTATCTGAGTGGGCCGCAGTGAGGAGCTTATCTTGTACAGATAGAGCTATCTTGTACTGATGCCCACTGTAACTTTATATAATCTGGAGGTTAAGCTAAAGACATCAACTCCTGAGGCTTTTTTTATGGATTATCATGACCATCCATTGATTTGCTAACATCCAAATTAGTATGGTTTGTATGCCTTCTTTAGGATCTTTTCCCATAAAGATTGCACCACCACTCTTGTTAATTGAGAATTCATTAGGAACCTTGCCCAACTTATGGCGTTATTAAAGGACTTTGTCCCTTGTTCTGGTTTGAGCATATGAATTCATTCCCAGTGACTCCCCCCCTTCATGCCTTGCTGTACCTCATTGTGTTTCCCATTGCATCAGTTGTCCTGATCTCTCTCTGGCCACTGGACCCAGATGGTTCCGGAGGGGAAAGTGAGGCAGATCCTTTCTCACTTCAATCCACTTCACTTGCAGTTATAGCATCACTTCCCTGATGTCATGGTCCTCTTTGAAAATGAAGGACAAACAATAACTGCCTCATCATGACTTGTTGGCTTCATTAGTGCCTGGAATTTGGTGAATATTTAGTAAATACTTATTGACTTGACTTTGCTTTTTATAAGGTCTTAGGAGGTTCACTCCAACTATGAGATTTAGAGATTCAAATCCAGGTGTTTTTTTTTTTTTTTTCACTACCTTCTCACCTGTAATGGGGACATAGACTATAGTACCTAAATATCCTTTCCAGAAGTTTTCATCTAAATGACTTCTAGAGATTGAAAATTCTAAAAAACTAAAATAAACCAAAAAAAAAAAAAACCCACAAAAAACAAAGCCACATCAGCTGGTAGAGATTTTATACAGTGGTATAATGGCAAAGGGTGTCAATTTGATTTCTATCTCTGGTTCCTACTGTGATCCATGGAAGTTCTAACACTTTTTGCTCTCCAGCAGAGGTGAGCATATTAGAATGTCATCAGTACCTCTGATACTGTCATTTTAAAAAAATGCATTTGGCTCTTCAGACTTGGGTTACAACAGTTAATAAGATCATAGATTTAGAGCCAAAAGGCCATAATGGTCCAGCCCTTCATTTTACAGATGAAAAAATGGAGGTGAAATGACTTGTCCAAGGTGACCCCTCCCCATCTTCCCACTCCTGGGACTGGTTCCAGTATATTTGTTTGCAAGACTGTGCTCAGTGATTGCTGGGAATTAGGTAGGAAGCAGGGTGAGAGGGCTGGAAGTCCCGAGTGTGAGCACTGAGCTGATCCGACATTATTACCTCAGACATCTGCTTCAGAAAGTAATTATTTCTACCTTTCCCACATTTCTGTTTTCGACATATAAACAAGGCCTAGGAAAGTTTTACCAGACAAAAAGCATTTAAGTTCTGTTTGTGGTATTGATGTTTTTGGGAATGCTTTCTGTTTTACAACCAGCAGCCTGTATCTTCTAGAAAAGGTCACCTGCATTTGGGGGAAGTTGGAGTTCACCTTTCCTAATTTCTCCTGAGTAATGTAATGGGAGGTGGTTGTGATTTGAGATATCAACTGACCTTGCCTGGAGGACACACAAAGGATTTCCTCTGGGAGTTTGCTTTGGATCAAAACAAACTCAAAGAAAAAAATAAAAGTTCCCTCCCTCTCCTCTTCTTCCCCTTTTCCTTCCTTTTTTTCTTTTATCTTTCCTCTCTCTCTCTCTCTGTCTATCTGTCTCTCTGTCTTTCCCTCCCTTCCTTCTTCCTTCCCTTCCTTTTTTCCTTTCTTCCATCCTCCTTTACCTCCTTCCCTCCCTCCTTCCTTCCTTCTTTTCTTCTTTACTTCTTTGACACATAGGCAAATTACTACATGAATCGTGTGTTTTGAAATTTCAGAGGAAAGATCATATTTAGCCATTTAGTTGTCAAGATCATGAAAAAGACAGCCAACGTGCTTAGACTTAGGACAGCTAGCCTGGAAAAGACCTTGACTAGGAAACTATGGAGTTTGCTTTTTTATTCTTTTGGCAGTGAAGAGTCAATGATATTTTTGAGCAAGAATATGGCATGATTAAAGTGCTGTTTTAGGAAACTTGCTTTTTTTTTTTTTTTTTTAAGGGACTAAAGTATATGTGTATGTGTATATGTGGTGGGTGATGAAGCATCAGATTGTGGGAGAGCGGTTTGGAATGTGAAAAATTCACAAGCAGTGGTTCATAGTCAGAAAGGCTCTTTATTGACAGATACATGGGCTAATTAAATGATCAAGCACATTGCTATAAGTGAAAGGAGTTATTTAAAAGTCAGAAGCAAGAGGGCAAGGAGAAGTAAAAGTGGGGTCTAGAGAATTAGAGAGGAATTAAGGAGAGTCCTAATGGAGAATAAACTCATATGTGCATTATGTCTACTCAATCAATTGCATGATGGGACAGGAAATGAGAAGTTGAGTATGCTTTAGATATCTTAACTAGACAGTCTCAGGAATTTGGCCTCCTTTTGTGTGTGACATGATTGACAATAGGAACAAGATGACCTTGGTTAAAGCTTACATAATTCCTGACAATGGAGAAAGGATGGACTGGTTAAAATTTATATCAGTGGAGAGAAAAGGAGATCACGTTGGCAATCTAGATAAGAAGATTACAAATTCCTGAACTCAAATCCATAGAATTTCATTGGTTTTAGAGTTCAAAGGGACCACAGAGATCAATTACTGCCTTAATTTTACATGAGAATTTAATGAGATTTGGGGCCTAAGATTACACAGATTTTAAAGGGCAAAGTAAAGTTTTATGGCATAAGAGCCTCAGCTCTAGAGCATGTATTATGCCACAGTTCCCTTTTAATGTCCTGACCCAGTTTCTCCATTGTCCTATTTAGTTACTCTGCCTCAGGTTATAACCTTTCCTTCTTAATGTTTGATGAGATAAAGGTTTTATATCTTTAGACTATAATCATTCCTTCTTAATGTTTGATAGGATAAAGGTTTATCCATTTTAGACATCATTAGAATATCAGTAACCTCTCCAGTACCTCCCTCCATTGTGTCATCCTAGGTGCCTCCCCCCATTAGGTTATCCCCATCCAGGTACCTCCCCCATTATGTCATTGTTCTGGTTATCCTGTAAAAGTCTTGCTGTCCCAATACTCAGGGCTGGATTCTTTGATACGATAGTCTTGTTCAGCCCTGGGACCAATCATGGATCCATTTGGTCCCAGTATATCTCTCCATTTAATAAATTATTAAATTGTTCTCTAATCTCTGTCTTGCTCAGTTTCTCTGGCATTACACTTGGGTCCAGAGACCAGGGGGCCCTGAATCCTTACCTTCTTCCTTGGCAGTAGGAATGGGAAAAAAGTCCAAACACAGGGAAAATTTAAAAAAAAAAAAAAACCTTATTTGAAACAAGCTCATTAGAGGTCAGTTGAAAATATCCCATGTACCTAAGGATAGATGAATGAGGAGATAATGTGAAGTCTAAATACTTGAATGATTCAGTAAAGGCATAATTCAACCTGGTGATTTGACATTGTGTAGAAAAGCAATCCTTAGATGGAATGAGTTTCTCATTTTTGATCTGGTTGCTTGAAGGTCATGTGTCAGAGTCTGCAATAGATGGGGCAAGGAAGTATCTAGCTCTGGTTCCTCTGTGGGTGGCTTTAAATTTATTCCTTCCTCTCCTCTGTTTCATCATCTCTTCCCTTTTCTCCCTCCTACTCTTCCTTTGCCAATTGCTCTTAGCACATGGTGGCCGTCAGCTGGTGAATTTCCTGGTTGTGGAGGAGTCAGAGGAGGTAGGTCAGGTATCATCTGGGGACTTTGTAGGCAGGGCTCAGGGGTAGGCTACCAAGCCTGGCATATGGCCAGAGACTAAATCTCAGGCTGGGGTTGAAGTCACAGCTGTGGGATAGGAAATGGAAGACACAGCAAACAATCTGTAGGGGGTGGCAGGGTTAGAGGAAGGTAAAACTTTGCAGTTGGGATATGGAGGTCCTGCAAGAGAGGGCTCTGGCTTTTCCTTTGTCCCAGCTGTGCCTTTATAAAGCCAGGTCTGTAGGAGTAGAATGATGAGTGTGGGTGAGAAAGAAGCACTTAGGGTGGGAGGGGCACATGGAGGTATCCATCTAATTCATCTCTGCCCTACTCTCTCCCATCTCTCCCAAGGTTCTTGGTAGATTCAGCCTCAATCAACCAACAACATTTATGGGCCATTTGCTGGCTGATTGTACTAATTGCTTACTATTCTGTCATCTACTTTGAAATCACATAAATGCCGAAGAGATAAGTGATTTCTACTTTCCAGTGACACATGAGGGACATGCTGCATCAGTTAGGATGTAGGAGGGTATTTTCTCTGGGGAAAGACTGATGAATTTTCCCTTTTCAGCAACTTGAAAATGACTGGAGAAATAAAGCTTTATTTAGGAAAATTACAATATCTTCTCAAGAGCATGTTATGAAACACAATGTGACAATTTTACTAAGGACCAAAAACCTGTAGCAGCCTTGCAGATAAACCACGTGCCTGAGGTCAATGTCACCTTACCACAGAACAATGGTAAAGGGTACTGATGTGATTCTATTCTCTGACACTCATGAGCTATGTAACCCTCATAGAAGGGGATTTTACCTTTTTTGGTATGTTCTGAAACCTATGGATCCAATCTCAGAATAAAGTTTTTAAATGAATAAATTATAATATATGAGATTATTAAAATTATATTGAAATATAATTATCTATATCTATATATTTAAGTTCTAGGATCCTGTATTAAGAACCCCTCTCTTAAAAGAAAAAAACTAATCGGTCTTATGGGCAGGTAATTTTTTGGTGCCAATCTGTGAAGTTTTTCTATGCAGGGATCCATGAACTTAATTTTTAAAAATATATAACTATCTAAAAATAATTGGCATTCTTTGTATGCATTTAAACATTGTAAAATTCATTCAAAACATCATTCTGAGAAGGGGATCCATAGAAATATAGGACATAGAAATACCAGAATGCCCAAGATCATGATAACAAAAGGCTATTTTGCTATTTGCCATGGAAAGAGTCTTGGGAAAGAAGATTCACATAGTGGCTCTAACACTTACTAGCCACCCTAACCTGGGCAAAGCACCATTTTGTGTTTCAGTTTCTTTATCTGTAAAATGGGCATGATATGCTCGCCTTTTTCCATACTACATGGCTATTATGAGGAAACACTTTATGAATTTCCTCAGTATGAGTATTTACTATTATTATTATTATTATTACAGGAAATCAAATGTCAGCATCAAGAAACAAGGATTTGTTTTGGTCTTTGTTTGAAATAAACTTAGTGGAATTCCTTCTTTCCCCTTGCTTCCATAAACCTGTCCATAGTGGTAAAGAGTAAATTTTCTAGATCCCAGGCAAATTCAGCACAATGGGCAGCCTGGATTTGCCATGTCATGTGATTTCTCCTAGTTCATTCCTGCAGGCGACTCATAAGCGCATTAAAAATGGAAAGAACATATAAAATGCCTCATGCTTCCCCACTTCAGGTGATCTCAGTCGAAACTCGGAAAACCATGACTCAATCTGGGGGTGTGGAGGCGGGGAGATGGGGCACAGCCCACCTGGATGATTTCACCAACAAGAGTTGAGGAAACTCCAGAATGGTTGTTCGTGGGCATATTCATCAATCTATTTAGATTGTTCAGCTTTGCTGTCTGTGACTCTCTTTTCTTTAGGGAATTTGAATGTACAAGTGCTTTAAAGTGGAGATAAAACGGCTTATGATTCATGTCCCTGCCTTTCTGAAGAGTTTCCCTGTATAGACTCCACCAACCTCTGGAGTCACCTGAAGGTTAAAACTATTCTTTCCCCAAAAGAAGAGAATTTCACTTTTCTGTTCATTGTGTTTCTCCTTCAAACACACATGAATAAAAAGGTGATTTTTTTTTTCCCCTTCCCCCTTCCCCCCCACCTCATTCTTAACAAGAGTATATCTGTCCTATTTTCATTTGCTCAGGCCCATTTTGATGTTTAAAATCAGGAATGAGGTTCTCCAGCTTCCCCTCAGCAGGTGACACAGGCTGTGATAGTCTTCGGGATTTTCACTGCTTATAAGAACTCCCTAGATTGGGAGTGGGGTGGGGCAGCTTGAGCAGCTCTGGAATTCTGTGATCCATTAAGAACATTCTTTGAGATGGAACGCTTCCTCCTCCAGCTCACAGATTTTTCTCAGGTTCACAGATTTTGTTCCTTGGGCTTAATCTTTTGTTGTTGTTATTGTTGTTCATTCCTGTTCTAAGACTCTGTTTTCAAGTCTCATGTTGGAATTGATTGAGAATCAATTAAAAGGGAGGAAGGTAGAAAGGGTGTCTGTTGGGGTGATACCCCTACTCACAGAGACAGATTCAGGCGCAGAGGCAAGTTCATTAAATACAATTTCAGATTTAGATTCATTAAATAGGGGACAGTGTCAGACTGGCACTATCTAAGGAATACCAATGTCATTTATGTTGGAATCGTAGGATTTAAAATGAGAAGTGACCTTAGAATCATTGGGTAATTTTACATGTTACCTGTGACCCAGCAAGGAAGTCCTTCCCATGAGGGGCCCAATAAGGGGAGAAACTGAACCCCAAAGACTGGGTATTAAATTCTCCCCATTCTCTGGCTCATTGCTCTCATTAGCAACAAATGGGAAAATCTCTTAAAGTTGAGACATGTTTCATGCCTAAGGTTTCTCCTAAGAGAAATTAGCTGGCGTTTTCTAGAAAAGGTACTAAATGAACAAAATAGATATCAGGTATGGGGCAGCTATTTAATTTCTTCTACCTTAATAGTCATTCATCTTTTATACTCTCCCAGAAGGTAAAGACAACATTTTAAATTGTTTAACAGATTTTTCACTCAGATTGTCTCTAAGTAAATGCTAAATCCAACTCTCCAGGAAAGTCAGGATACAGTTTAAACTTTCTTAAGCTTTTAAATTGCAGCTTTTTCCTGAATGGAGACATGGGGGGGTGGGATGGGGCATTTTATCTTCCAAGAATTTATAGAAATGATTTCTTGCTAGGTACCCAGCCACATTTTTGAATTTAGCAAACAAGGCTGAATGGGTACAGTTAGATGGAACATTGGGCCTGAAATCAGGAAGACTCATCTTGCTAAGTTCAAATCTAGTCTCAGACACTTGGCAGCTCTGTTATCTTGGACAAATCATATCACCCTGTTTGCCTCAATTTCCTCATCTGTAAAACTGAGCTAGAGAAGGAAATGGCAAACCATTCCAGGATCTTTGTCAGGAAAACCCCAAATGGATTCACAATGAAACAACAGAAAACAATAAAACAGGGCTAGGAGTGTCTATTTCTAAGGATCAATGTTTGGTCACTTGGATTTAGAGAAGGAATCCCCAAGTAAAAGACATACTCGAGGATTCAAGACTCAGCTTCAGGCTCATCTAAGCAATCACATGTTTTTGCTGCTATGTGTATGCAGCCACTATTGTTAGGGGAAGGATGGTGGGATGAGAAGTTTTTTTATCCCCTCGTTAGAGGTCCAAAAGAGATCCCAAAACATCTTTCCTTATTTCTTATAGACCACAAAGTGAGTAAATTTTCCTAAATCAGTGGCTAATCATCTTCAACAGAGTGTTTGTAGTGAACATAGATACTCATGGGAATTAAGCAAGAGTAGTTGGTCATATATGTGGAAAGAATAGGACTACATACAGTCCTGTCACTTTTGTTATGTACAGATGACAAAATCATAATCCAAGAGGCTCTGGGGCACACAAGTAAACAGATTTCAGTTTAGGTCCTTGCCTTTATTATTATTTTGTTTAAATCATAGGATTTAGAGCTTTAGAGTTTGGTCAAATCTCCTCATTTTACAAGTAAGGAAATGGAGGCTCAGGGAATCTAAGGAATTTGACCAAAACCATGTTACAGGGGTCCTCAAACTTTTTAAATAGGGGGCCAGTTCACTGTCTCTCAGACTGTTGAAGGGCCGGACTATAGTAAAAACAAAACCTTTGTTTTGTGGGCCTTTAAATAAAGAAACTTCATAGCCCTGGGGATAATCATCCTCAGCTGCTGCATCTGGCCCGCGGCCGTAGTTTGAGGGCCCCTGATGTAACACGTAAGTATCAGAGCTAGAAAATTAATGTTCTTCTGTTTCTAAGGGCAACTAGGTGGTGCTGCAGTGGATAAAGTGCCAGACTTGAAGTCAGGAATACTCATTTTCTTGAGTTCAAATCTAGTCAAATTTCAAACACACACCAGCTGACTGACCCAGCACAAGCCACTTAATCCTGCTTGCCTTACTTTCATCATCTGTCAAATGATCTGGAGAAGGAAATGGCAAACCATTGCAGTTTCTTCACCAAGGAAACCTCAAACGAGGTCACAAAGAGTTAGACATGATTGAATAATATCAACAACTTCTTTTTCTAAAACCCAGACCTTTTTAACAATACTGCCCTGTAGAATTAGAGAATTACTGTTAGAATAACCTTTAGAGATTATATAATAAAACTCTTCCATTTTACACACTAAAAAACAAACAAACAAAAAGAAAACCTGAAACCTAGGCAGGAAGAAATTATTAGTTAGTAAATGGGGAGGGGGTAGGGAGGAGGTCAGAATAAGATAGGGAGTAAAATCAACTTCTATTATTTGCTCTAGTAATTACCAAGACAGCCTGAGCCAATTGTTTGGCCAAGTTATGTGAATGATGTCTTTAAACCTTTTTTGTGTTTTGCTCACATGGTCAGGGAATGTCACTCCCATGGGAAGTGGAGCAGCAAAACTCAAAGAAATTTCAGTATGTACACTATAGGAAGCTGACTTACCTCTCTAAAAAATCTAATTTCTCCTCCTTCCCCGGAAGAGATCATCCACTTTTCCCACCAGTTATCTCCAAAGTGTAGGTGGATTGCTAAAGGGATTTCCAAGAATTCTGGTCTATCTGAGGGGATCAAAGCATACCCTGTAATAGCTCATCAGTCTTTCAAACACCCCTGAGGGTTAAGTAGGCAGTCTGGGAAAGGCAGGATAAGCCAGATGTTATTATAGTCTTTCTTTATTCCTTCTTCCTTCCCCCCATCTCATTTCTATTATAGTGTTTTAGACCTAGGAGGCACATGAGTGATCATCTAATCCAAAAGTTCCTTACTGAGGTTGTTTAAAACTGAAGTTGTTTAAAACATGTTTATAACTATATTTCAATATAATTAGTTTTCTTTGTAATTCTATGTATTTCATTATATGCATTAAAAAAAAAAAACAACATTCCCATTATAGGTCCATAAGCTTCACTAGACTGCCAAATGGGGGTCTAAGAATTTCTAATATTGTTCAATCTCCTCTTTCTACAGCTGGGGAAACAGCCATTTACCCAGACTCACATGTGCTTGGATCTGAGGCCTACATGTATTGTTTCTGATGTGGTTAGTGGCAGTGCAGAGAGTTGTGGAAATCTCCTCTGGTCAACATAAGTCCAACACGAAAGAATTCACAAATCCGAAAAGTCTGCCTGGCAAAAGGGAAGTTTATTGTTGGCTGAGAAGCCAGCTTTGCTAGGAAGACAGACTTCTGAGTGGCAAAGGGTCCTGGCAGAAAAATAACAAAAGGTTATCACTGAGAAGAGGGTCTCTTCACCGCGGGCAGGAGTCCTGGCAGGCAGATTGTCAAGAAGAAAGCTTTGTTGGCAAAACATAATTCCTACTTCGGACTTCTGCAAAAATATGGAGTTCAAAATCACTTAACTGCCCTGAAGGACGGGTCTCTGTCAGAGCAGAGTTTCAGAGCTCACCCCAAAAGTCAAGGAGCAAAGTTTCAGGGTTTACCCCCATCATTTCTTCTTCACTTAACTCTTTCTACTAGTATTATATTTCTGTGACATCTATCTCTGAGTGAATGCCTTAGTACCTGGGACTGAATTTAGGAGCCTAAAGAAATATCACAAGATCCCTTTCCATTTTTGTCTTCAATATTATCCTTTTCTAAGCAGTTTTTATTTTTGTGGTTTTTTAAAATCTCCATTCCTTGATAAATCATATTCTTCCAACTTTTCCATCTTTCACTTCTTTCTGTCCCATCATCCACCTCTGGTAATTTTCTCTCTATTTCTTCCATGCCATTCTTAGATTGATGGTAAGGAGAGAAGGCACAAAAGGAGAGAGAAAGAGAGAGAGACAGGGACACAGAGAGAGAGAGAGACGGAGACGGAGACGGAGAAGGAGAAGGAGAAGGAGAAGGAGAAGGAGAAGGAGACGGAGAAGGAGAAGGAGAAGGAGAAGGAGAAGAGAAGGAGAAGGAGAAGGAGAAGGAGAAGGAGAAGGAGAAGGAGAAGGAATCGGAGACGGAGACGGAGACGGAGACGGAGACGGAGACGGAGACGGAGACGGAGAAGGAGAAGGAGAAGGAGAAGGAGAAGGAGAAGGAGAAGGAGAAGGAAAGAAGGGAAAGAAGAAAAAGAAAGGTGGAAGGAAGAAGAGAAGGGAAGGAGGATGGAACAGAGCAGAAAAGAAGAGAAAGGAAGGAGAGACAAGGCCTCTGCCTTTAGAAAGGCATTGATCTTTTTGCAGTTCCTTGAACAAGACACCCCATCTTCTGACTGGGTATATTCACAGGGTTCCTCCATGAATGGAATTCTCCTCCTCATCTTCATCCTCCAGCTTCCCTGGCTTCCTTCAAGTGCCAGATAGAATCCCACCTTCTAATAGAAGTCTTTCTTAAACCTTCTTAATTCGAGTGCTTTCCTCTGCTGATTACTTCCCATTTATCCAGTCGAGAGCTTGTTTGTATATAACTATTTGCATCTTGTCTTCCTCATTAGATTGTGAACTCCTTCAGGGTGGGGCTGTTTTTTGCTTTTCTCTGTATCCCCAACTCTTAGTGCTGAGCCTGCCACTTAGCAGCCACTTAATCAATGTTAATTGACTAACAAAAATGGAAAGTAACTATTGACGGGACCTTTAACTGGCACAAAAATTTAAATGAAATTGCAAGGGCATTGAGAAATACTCTTCTGGAGCCTCAGTAACAGCAGAACCTGCAAGTTTTGCTTCCTCAAAACTGATAGTTGGTCTTCTTGTCTGGAGGATTTAAATTCTGTCTCTCCACCTCTTAGATCTTTCCCCTCCCTTCATGGAGTTGGGAGCTGACTAGAGATCATTTAGA
The DNA here is from genome assembly GCF_016432865.1 of Antechinus flavipes. Taxonomy (NCBI): domain Eukaryota; kingdom Metazoa; phylum Chordata; class Mammalia; order Dasyuromorphia; family Dasyuridae; genus Antechinus; species Antechinus flavipes. The sequence goes on along the minus strand of NC_067403.1, from coordinate 79,328,249 downwards.
CCTTTACCAGATGAGGAACCAGCTCTCCAGAGGACTTGCCCAATGTGATGTGTGATATAGCTTTGAAGAGGGGACCCCGAAACTCTGAAAATTCCTTGATGGAGAATTACTCCTTGAAGGAGTTTTCAGAGATTTACCAGAAGATGTGGGATTAGGGCCCAGATTTTCCCACCCCAAGACCTAGAATTAGGGCCCAGGTTTTCCCACTCCAAAATCTGGGATTAGGGCCAGGTCTTTCCACCCCAAGATTTGGGATTAGGATCCAGGTTTTTCCCATCTGGAGATTTGGAATTAGAGCCCAGGTTTTCCCACCCCAAGACCTGGGATTGGGGCCAGGTTTTTCCACCCCAAGATTTGGAATTAGGGCCTAGGTTTTCCTACTCTAAAACCTGGGATTGGGGTCAGGTTTCTCTACCCCAATTTTTGGGATTAGGGCCAGGTTTTTCCACCCCAAGATTTGGGATTAGGGCCTAGGTTTTCCCATCCCCAAATTTGGGATTAGGCACAGGTTTTTCCACCCTAAAATTTGGGATTAGGGTCCAAATTTTTCCACTCTAAGATTTGAAATTAGAGCCCAGGTTTTCCCACCCCAAGACCTGGGATTGGGGCCAGGTTTTTCCACCCCAAGATTTGCAATTGGGGCCAGGTTTTTCCACCCCAAAATTTGGGATTAGGGCCAGGTTTTTCCACCCCAAGATTTGGGATTAGGGCCAGGTTTTTCCACCCCAAGATTTGGGATTAGGGCCCAGGTTTTCCTAACCCAAATCTTTCCATGTTACCACCTTCCTCTTACTTTTCTTCCTTCTTGCTCTTCAGCTCTTTCAATTCCATTTCAAATAGTAACAATGATTAAAAGCAGTGAGTGTGTCTGGTGCAAGTAGACGTGCCCAGACTCTTAACTCTTCATTAAGTATTTGGCACTAGGCTACCACATTGTGGGATTGTGACGTAGAAAGAAAGCCACATTGCTGGCTTTTGGGATGTTCTGGGCCTGCCCAGGCCTCAGGTACTAATTCAGCCTGGCCCATTAGAAGGGGGGGGGAGACCCAGGTGATGATGGGAGTCCCCTGTGCCTCTGGGGCTATTGCTTGTCCCCCTTAAACCCACCTTTTCAAATTGTAGAGAAATTAACTAAACTTCAGCTAATGCAGTAATGATTTGTAGTGAACAGCCAAAATTCCCCTGTAATTATGCATGAATTGATGTGTGATTTCCTAATGAGCTTAAGTGAAGAAATCATGGTTTTGTGATAAATGCTTTATATCTTAAAATGCCAGCAACACATATCTAATAAATTCAATCAGCTACTCTCATTCATACAACATTTGCAATTATTATTTAACAGGCTGGCTTTCACTCCTGCTTCTCTGCTTTGGATGATTGCAGAGTATAAAAGTTCCCTTTTCATAAATAGGGCCATGAAAACTCATTATGTTGGAGTTTTTTTCCTTAATGCTCTCATGAATGAGTTCATTTTGAAAGGCATTTGCACTTGGAGAGGCCAAGGACCTTCTTGTCTGAAAAATGTTGTGTACAAGGAGGGCATTTGCCAGTTCAGGGACATTTGAACACGCGGTAAGCCAGGTCTCCCTCTCCGTGAGAACCATAACATCCCCAATGAACAATGTCCAAGCCCGTATTGTCGGCATAGTGGAGAGAATGTTACAGGAAGTAAAATCTGCCTAATTCCTTGAGAAAATAATAAGGACCAATGAAATCAAGTTACTAGTGGTCACTAGTAGGTAGTGGGGAAAAAAAAGACAGGCTAAGTAAGGGGGGGTAGATAATTATTCCATATAATGTTATTTACCCACTGGCAAAGCTGTAACTAAGGTGGAGCAAATGGGACCATGTCTAGAACAAAGATACAAAAATATGGAACGTATTGATAGCATGCATGCCCCTCTGGCTTATTGGCATTCTGTCCCTTTCCCTTGATACCAGTCTCCCCAATATAAGCCCAGGGGCATCTCAACGTCTCCTTCTTTCTTTCTGAATCACTCTTTCCCAGCGCGGGATTTTATGCCCCCAAACTAAGATTTTCTCTCCTTTAATTGAATTTGCCTTCAGTTTACTTGAAGATGCTCTCTTAGTTTCCTACTACCCTAGGAATAGAGTATAAAAGAGTAAGAAGAGTCATAAGGGTATGGAATCAGAAGATGCAAGAGCATATCATAACCCTCATACTTATTGAATCTTTTTCTAAAATAGTATTTTATTTTCCTAAATACATGTAAAGATGGTTTTCAACATATATATTTTTTTGCTTTTAACAGTATTTAATAATATTTTCAACATTCACTTTTAAAAAAAAATTATAGCTTTTTATTTACAAGTTATATGTATGGGTAATTTTACAGCATTGACAATTGCTAAACCTTTTGTTCCAATTTTTCCCCTCCTTCCCTCCACTCCCTTCCCTGCAAAGGCAGCTTGACCGATACATGTTAAATATGTTAAAATTAAATACAATATAAATATACATGTCCAAACAATTATTTTGCTGTACAAAAAGAATCAGACTTTGAAATAGTGTACAATTAAACTGTGAAGGAAATCAAAAATATAGGGATTGGGAATTCTATGTAATGGTTCATAGTCATCTCCCAGAGTTCTTTCGCTGGGTGTAGCTGGTTCAGTTCATTACTGCTCCATTGGAACTGATTTGTTTCATCTCATTGTTGAAGATGGCTAAGTCCATCAGAATTGATCATCATATAGTATTATTGTTGAAGTATATAATGATCTCCTGGTTCTGCTCATTTCACTCAGCATCAGTTCATGTAAGTCTCTCCAGGACTTTCTGAAATCTCTACATTCACTTTTGCAAAACCTTGTTTTCCAAATTTTTCTCCCTCTATCCCCTTTTCTCCTCCTCAAGAAAGTAAGCAATCTGATGTATGTTAAACATGTGAAATTCTTCTATACATATTTCCATATTTGTCATGTTGGCAAGGAAAAATCAGACCAAAAGAAAAAAAAAAAACAGCCACGAGAAAGAAAGAAAAAAGTCTCCCTAGCTCTCTCTCTGGATGAGGATGGCAGTTTCCATCCCAAATCTATGGGAATTGTCTTGAATCACTGCATTGTTGAGAAGAGCCAAGTCCATTGCAGTTGATCATCATATAATCTTGTTGCTGTACAATGTTCTCTTGCTTCTGCTCACTTCACTTAGCAGCAGTTCATGTAAGTCCAGACTTTTCTGAAATTAGCCTGCTCTTCATTTCTTATAGAACAACAGTATTCCATTACCTTCACGTACCATAACTTATATTGAATCCTTCTTTAAGCAGGAAGCTGGGAGAGTCAATAGAACCCTAGACCCGGAGTCAGGAAAAACTGAGATCAGAAGCGATCTTAAACACTTCCTAGCTGTGTGACTCTGGGAAAGTCTCTCAAATACTGTCCTCTTCAGTTTCCTCATTATTTTATAATGTCCTCATTAATTATAATGTCTACCTTGGAAGGCAGTGATAAGAATCAAAGGAAATATAATTTAGAACACTTATCATACTGGCTGGCACATAATGGGTTAATAAATGCCTGTTCCTTTCCTCCTTCACTCCCCTTCCTATATCACAATGTTGTAATGAAGATCCAACCTGATAATATAAATAAAACACTTTGCAAATTTAAAAACATTATATAAAATGCCAATGATCATCTTCTTCTTCCTCTTTTCAATGGACCAGGAAAAGTTGTTGCCCTTTTAGTATTCCTTGTTATTTAACATTATATGGACTTGCCCAGGTAGAAACAATAAATATCTTTTGTCATTCAGTGGAGGAATTTAGACTCATCTTCTATAGACTCACCCAAAGGAAGGTAGGTAGCCTAGTAGGTATGGTGTTGGATTAGGAATCATGAAGACCTGAGTTCAAATCCCACTTCAAACATTTACAAGCTGTATGATTCTGGGCAAATTACACAACCTCTCTGTGCCTCTGTTTTCTCATCTGTAAACTGAGGAGATTGAACTTAATGATCTCCAAGTCTCCTTCTGTACTGCTAGAGAAACTGAGGCAAGATAGAGATTAGAGGGTTTTTAATATTTTATTTGGATTTCTGAGAGGGAGAGATTTTCTGTCACCAAAAGGATCCATTTTTGGTCTCAGGGCTGAATCAGACTTTCATCTCAAAGAATCCAGCCTCCAGTATGAGGTTCCCATGAAATATATATGCACGTGGCTCTAAACTCAGGTAGACAAAGGTGGGGGGATGGGGGTGGAGTCCAAATTCTGGTGAGCAGGAATCTCTAAGAAGGGACCATCGATTCTGTTCTGACAGGTTGGGGGGGTAGGACCATAAATTCTTGATAACTTAGGAGGAGTAAGAAGCCAGGATGTTTGAACTTCCTCTTATCTTGAGTTTACACATTACAATTTATTACCTTAGATTATATCAGTTATAACTGATATAACAGATAAGTTATATATAAGTCCTAATGAACAGAAAAGGGTGGTTGCAACCAGGGGGATTGAGGCAGAACAATTCAAGGAACTGAAGCAGAACAGTTCAGGGAAATTGAGGCAGGACCATTAGGGAAACTGAGGCAGGACAATTAGAGAAACTGAGACAGGACCATTTAGGGAAACTGAGGCAGGCAATTAAAGAAACTGAAGTAGGACAATTAAAGGGAACTGTGGCACAATACCTCCTTTTCTAATTCTATGACTAAAATCTATGTAGTGTCTTCAGGACAGTGCCCACAGCAGACAGGATGATGGTGACGAGAGGTACCTTAGTTACTGTGTCTTTGATTTCTAGTAACGACTCTAGTTTTATGCTTAGTGATTATGAGCATTTATTATGGTGATACATATTAAAACGTCCTTCTTCAATTTTTATGGATCAGTGCTAGGTTGATGCAATTGTGGGCAACAGGTTTGCTGGTTCTAATACAATTTATGTGTTTAATTTTCCAAAATATTTTGCCTCCCGTATTTGTAGTCTGAAAATCCATCATGAGAATTTATGAAAGGTTATGAGCTCCTGATGCATTAGCATTGTTATTATTATCATTATTATGGTTGTTCCTAGTTCCTTGACTTTGGACAAGCCATTCAACCTCTCTCATGTTTCCTCATCAATAAAATATGGATATTAACATTTATACTCCCCACCTCATAGGACTCTTACAAAGCTTAAGCCTTCAAATGGTATATAAATGTGGGTTATTATCTAAAGAAGTACCTAAGCCTGAGTCATGTGCAAGGATCCAGAGTTGAACTCTTAGTGAGGCAAGGGACTATTGCTCGTTCTTTGTTCATAGCATCTGTAGCACGTCCATGGCCATTGCAACAATTTGTTCTCATCTGCTCGTTCTGCCAGGGAAGTATTCATGGGCTTAGGATGGACAGTCCCTCTAATTCAGTGGCAGAGCTGAGGCCTCTTGGTTACCTTCAACCTGCTTTAGTCCATTTGCCAAGATGATTTACTGAGGTGTGACTCCTGTCCACGCTATAGCTTCTTGGAACCACAGGGGAGTGTTGGGTGAATCAAGTGGACATCAAGGTGGATGAGCAGCCCTGAAAAGGGCTTGGAAAACCCTCCCACCAAAAGTTCTCATCCCCTCAAACACTCCCTACACCCCAATAGGGCAAGGTAAATATGGCAGAACTTCTGATCCCAACACTGGTTACCATGAATCTCATGGATGTAATAGGATTTTGTGTTCCTTAATTTAGCAATTAAAGCCTCCTGCTGTATGCAAGCTGTCATCTGTGTTCCTAGACTAATTTTATATTATTTCCCATCATATATTTCATATTCTAGTTGAACTGTCCTATCTGTTGTTTCTTAAATTTGACATTTCATCTCTTTCTTGAATCTTTATACAAGTTCCCCCTAACTTTAGAACAATTCTCTTCTCATAAAGACTCCATTGAATCCTTAACTTCCTTTAAAGTCAACTTCCTCTGGAAACCTTTCTTGATCCCCAGAGTTCTCTCTTCTTCCTCAAATTATCTCATATTTTCACATACATACACAAGCATATATGTAGACCGTGCAGAAATACATGTGTGTGTATATGTATATGTGTGTGTATGTATATAAGGGTTTACACAGAGAGAGAGAGAGAGACAGAAAAGGAGAGAGACAGAGAAAAAGAGAGAGAGAGCATGACCCTGCCGTAATCTAGGAAACTCCAAGAGGCCAGATACCATTTTCTGTTTTGTCTTCACATCTCAGCACCCAGCATTGTGTCTTGCCCACAGTACATAGCACTCAATGAAGTCTTCTTCCTATAGTAGTCATTTGAAGGAACTTTTAAGATTCTCTTATCCAACCTCATTTTATTTTGCAGATGAGGAGACTAAAGAGTGACTTGCCATAACTACAGTGGTAGAACTTGTCCTGATAGTTTTTGCCATGAGCCTTTGAGCTTTTCCCTAGAGTAGCATAACATATTTATACTATATACATATAGAAATATATAATATATTGAATTACCTATATAAATATTTTATATTCTATAGACTTAAGAAGTATATATCAAATTAAGTATATTATATAACATATATATATATATATTCTATATTCTACACACATGGAAAATATTTTAAAACAATAAATCAGAAGCCCTAGATTCAAGTTCCTGTTGTACCCTTCCCCTATCTAACTTAGTTTCTCTATACTTGTTTCCTATGTGAAACAAGTTTCCTTCCATATGTGGTTGAATCAGAGCTGTAACTAAAATTTTGTGCACCTGGAGGAAATCACAATGATGATGATAAAAGGGAACATTTATATAGTACTTCAAGGCTTTTAAAGTGCTTGACTTATATTACATCATTTAAGGCTCAAAAAACTTTGCGAGGTAGGTGCTATTATTTGCTGAACCACAAACTGCCTCAGGTAACCAGTATCCATTGAACCAGAGGTGAAAGGGACACAGTTAACACAGAAAGAAATTGGAGACGTTCCAGAAGACTATCATGATGCCATTTCTGGGAAATGGGAATTAGAAAATGGCAGAAAAGAAGCTCACTTTATATATTCATCTGATAACTTCCTAGTTTAATTAATGAAAATAGTGCCCTCAAAATTTCTTACTTTTTAAATATGTACCCTGAGGCAAACTCACCCTAGTTAATAACCCTGGTTGAAGATCCCTTTGCAGCTTTAAAGCTCTTAACTTCTTGATATATATATATTTTAGTAGCAATTGGGTTGGAGAAGTCAAAACTCTAAAGTTATTTATCCCAAGCAAAATTGTAGAATTGAGGGTGAAGTTTCCTTTGGTGCCCCCAATTTTTTTTAGTTACTTGTTGTCTTTGTTCTGTAGCTTTCATTCTTAAAAAAAAAATTCCTATTTAAATTTTGATTATTCTAATGTCTGTCTTCTCTCTAAAAAAGTTAATGCTACACCTTGTCTTTCAGGGCTTGCCACTATAGTACCTTCATCTGCATTCCAGGGTGGAATTGATGGGTACAATCTCTAGGGAAAATATAGCAGTGATTCTGAGGTCCCCTAACCTTAGAGTATGAACAATTAGTTTGAACAATTTGTCAGTCAATGCTTCTAAAGTCTTATGGTCTTAGGATCAGTGATCCTGAGATCCTCTGACCTTAGAGTGCTATTGTTGGAGCAACAAACATTATTGACTGTCAGATAGATAATCTGTTGCTCAGTAATAACCAAGTTTCTAAGACAATAGTGAATAGACCACCCCTCAAATTTACCAGTAAGCCATAAAATTATCAAATAAATAACATGAAGCTCTGATATCTCTAAGTTTGTCCTATAAATTTATTTTCTTTAACTTGCTTCTTTGCTAAATCCTTTTGGAACTTAGCCCACTTTAGTTGGTGTTACAATTACAATTGTAACTTGAAGATGGGTTCCAGCCTACAAATTCTTTTGAGATGTCTCACGATATTGATCTCCAACCTCAACCTTTTGGGGTCTCCTTTTGAACCTCAATAGAATCACTGGAAAAATTTCCAGAACTTTCTCTATTGTTTCCCTTCTTTTCTCTCTTCCTCACTCCTTAACTCACATATACCACACATTGATGACTTGGCTAGAAATGCTGGAGGGAATATGGAAAATAGGTGTACAAGTGAACTATTAGTAGAATTGTGAACTGGTTCAACCATTCTGAAGAACAATTTGGAACTGTGCCCAAAGAGCTATAAAACTGTGCATATCCTTTGACCCAGCAATACAATTACTTGTTATCCGTCCCAAAGAGATTAAAGAAAAGGGGAAAGGGCCAAGATGTATAGAATATTTGTAGCAGGTCTTTTTACAGTGGCAAAGAATTGGAGATTGAAGGGATATTTAATTGGGAAATGGCTGAAAAAATGGTGGCATGTGATTGTGATGGAATATTATTGTGCTATAAGAAATTACAAAGGGGATGGTTTCAGAAAAACCTGGAAGATTTATATGAACTGAAACAAAATGAAATGAGCAGAACCAGGAGTTCAGTGTACTCATTAACAGCAAAAAAGTAATGATGATCAACTGAAAGACTTAACTATTCTTGTCAATACAATGGTCTAAGATAATTCTGAAGAACTTACAATGCAGATTTCTATCCACTTCTAAAAAGAAAGAACTAATAATGCCGAGTGCAGATTGAAGTATAATTTTTTCTTTGTTTTTCTAGCTTTTTGTGACATGGTTAATATGGAATTATATTTCTCATGATGTCATATGTATAAAGGGTATCATTATTTGTGTTTTCAATAGATCGATGAAAGACTGGAGGGAAAGAGAGAATTAGGAACTTAAAAAATGTAAAAATAAAATAAAAACATTTGACTAAGACCTGTCTTTTGTCAAGATCCATCCTACAACTGCTTCCCAAACTGCTCACCAGCTAATCTGATCAACTAAATTCTGCTCTGCTATTAATGGACCCTTCTTCCCCTTTCAGATAACACCCTTGATTTTAAGGAGTGTGCTGAAGATAATATCACAGTCCTAACTTTAGAGGTGAGAGTTTCAGATTCTCTATGACAAGGGGGTGGAGAAAAGGGTCAGGGAAAAGAGAGGCAATGTGATATACTGTAACAGCTCTATAAGTGTTGAATAAAAGAAAGGAAATGAGCATTTACTGTGTCTTCTCTGTGCTAGGCGCTATGCTAAAATTTTTATAAATAATATCTCATTTGATCCTCACAACAATTGTGGAAGGTAGGGACTCTTAATATCTATATGTTACAGTGGGGGAAAAACTGAGGTAGACAGAATTTAAATGATTTCTACAAGATCACACAGCTAACAAACACCTGAAGCTAAATTTGAACTTCAGATCCATTCTTTATCACTCAGCCCATTTACTTTTATTCTGATTATTAGAGCCAGAAGATTTGGGTTCTAGCCACCATCTTTGTATGTATGACATAGGTATATAGATTTGGTGCTAGAAAGGACTTTAGAAATCTAATCCAATTTCCTCATTTTACAGACAGATTACAGATAATCTAACAGAGATTCATAGAGAATATATGACTTTTCCAAAATCATACAGATAATATAATCCCCTCATTTTACAAATAAGGAAACTGAGCCCCACAGAAGCTTAAATGATTTTCATGATTCTAGTCAAAAGAGTCAGGAGATGATGCAGGTCTCTGACTCCAGACTTAGCACTCAAATCTCATTTCTGCAAATGCAAAATGATGGGAATTAGATGGAAGGATTTTAATTACTAGACTTCTATATCTTTTGGGGGGCATAAGATTAGCCCTCAAATAACACTGTATAGTTTTCATCTATTGGGTTGCAACAAATCTTACTGCCATTAAGAAGAAGCAGAAGAAGAAAGTCCAAATCTGTTTACCCTCTAAAAACATTTAATGAAAGTCTCTAGATTTCCCCAAGCCTTGGCAGCTAGTTTGGCACACAAATCCTCTCTCACATCACCTATTGTGATGGGTGCTTGTGGGAACCATAGTCGTCTTCTGTTGGGTTTAAATCTACCCAGTGAGGGTTGGTTTCCAGCCTGCCATTCATACCAGCACTGCTTGCAGGTGACAAGGAGCCGGTTCAGAGAAAGAAACCACTGAAGCTTTATTTTTTCTTTTTCTGTGAACTTTCCAAACCCTCTCAAAGCCTTTGGTTTCTTTCCTCCCTTCTGAGCCTATGATGTAATTCATCCTGCAGCGCCCGCCATTATCAGACCTTCAGTAAGACAGTTGGTTTTGAGCCAGAAGTCTCTGAGGTCCCTCTCATTTTACAGATAAGGAAAATAAGACCCAGTGACTTCCAAATATTAAGTGAATAAGATGGATCTTGAACCTGGGCTGGCTCTCTGATTTTAAATCCAACCTTTCCCCCCACTATTCCACTCTGGAGAATCATACACTTGGAAGGCATTCAAGAAGTCTCTCAATCTCAACTTCCATTTCATAGAGGAAACTGAGTCTTGGAGAATTAAGATCAACTTGCTGAACATCACACAGCAAATAAGTGTCGAAGCTGAGACAGGAACTGAGGGTCTCTAACTCCAAACCCAGAACTTTTCCCCATTCTAGACAATAGAGTAATATGAAGTATTACTACTGAAAGGGAGTCTGAGGCCATGTAGTCCCCTCATTTTATGGAGGAGAAAACTTATTAAATAACTTGCTCAATTTGGTGAGAGTTACAGAATTGAGCTTGAATCCAGACCTCTTGTCTCCAAAACCAATTTTCTTACCATTATATCAAAATAATCCTTGTTCATCACCTCAGCTATACATTTTATGAATAACATTCTTCTCCTTAATCAAAATTGGGGAAAGACTCAGAACTCTCATTGAGGACCTAAACCATGATCACACTTCTATTCATAGCTTGATTATCATTCATTGAAGAAGGAATGATTTTGGAAAGCCACTTTATTTGGATATTCAGTTCACAATTGCACAAACTATACAACTATCTTTAACCTCAGAGTCCTTTGAAGAAAGCCTTGAAGAGAATTTTCTTGAAGAAAATCACTCTAATTTTTATCCTGTGCAAACACATCTAAACATCTACTTTTTTTCCTCTGTCCATTTTGCCTCCACTCCACTGTTCTGAATTCAGAGTCTGGCTAGGCTCCAAAGGACATCTGTGCCGGTGGCTGCATGCACCCGGCAGTTTGTAAGAACTGGCCCCAAAATAACCTTCTGCTTGAAGACTTTACCTGTCTAAATGAAACTCAAGAAAGGCTGGGAGCCCATTTTGAAATGACTAACACGGAAACAATTCCAAGGGGTATAATTTGGGATGCATCAAAGGGGGTGGTTAGAGAATACATTTGCTTCACTGGAAGTTTAAAGGAAATCAAAGATCAAAACAGGTTTGTGCTCAGGAAGAAAATTAAGGAATGAAAAGCACATCATAACTGCAGCAAATCCCAAATGACTTTTTTTTCTGAAAATTAATACATGGTAAAGTAAATCTCCTTCTTAATGGAAACGAATGTAGAATATTCCTGACTTTGTAAAGCAGACGAGTATGAAAAGAGAAAATTAAAAAGTAGCTCCTTAGGTTTATATTTAAAAAAAGGTACAAGGGAGCAAGGATTCTTTCCCAAAATAAGTACCCATCTGGGTAAGTGATAACACTATCCCACAGACGCAGGGTTTTCTTTCAAACACAGATGCTAAGGGCTGAGAGAAATGAAAGGAATCTCTGTTGCCTCCCTCTGCCTGGGCTCATCACAAGTTTTGAAAAAGTCAAGCAGATTCAGTGTAGAAGTAGCCACAGAAAGCAGCATTTCAGGAATGACTGGAGAGAAGAGAATTATGGGAAATGTCAGATGAAGATAAGCTTTTGTTGCTGTTGCTGTCTTCACTTCTGTGAGATCTTTATTCAGATACAGGAGAGAATTACTTAAGGAAAAATTCCATAATAGACTCCTCAGACAAGGAGAGAAACCGTTTCTAATTGATGGGATATAAACCGGATAAATAAATATTCAGTATGCCATTTTTCAGTTTTTAATATTTGGTCATAAAAACATGAGGACCCCAGTGGTCCAGGGAATACTAGGTGGGTGGTCCTATGGGGCAATTGCTTCTAACCTATGATGAGGATCCCTTACAGTGCAGGAAATGTCATCATTTTTGCTGTAGTTAAGATGTTTCTGGTGCTACTCCAACCCTTTTACTACATGAACTGCCAAGATCTGTTATCACCTACCACATGAATCTAATCATTTATTTCAGATCTTTATTCTTCTTGGACTCTCCCATATTCAGCTCTCCTTCAGGAAGCTGTTACATTGTTTCTTTTGTTTTCACTATGTTTCTGTTTCCAATTTTTCTTTTCTTTCTTTGTTAAGTTACTTTTCAGTTGTGTCCAACTCTTTTGGGATTTTGCTGGCAAAGATACTGGAGTGGTTTGCCATTTCCTTCCCTGGCTCATTTGACAGATGAGGAAACTGAGGTAAATAAGACTAAGACACCTGTCCAGGGCCTCACAGCTAGTAAGTATCTGAGGCAGGAAGATGAGACTTCTTGACTCCAGGATTGGCACTCCATACATTGTGCCATCTGGCTTTAATATTGTTCCTTCTTTAGTGTTTATTGCCTCTATTAGGTTTTCTGAATGCAAGAGGTCTGTTGAACAGCAACAATCTGAAAGGTCTTTTAAAGATAGGAGATCCTCTGAAGACTTGAAAGTCTTTAACACCAGGGAATGGAAAGTGGTAAGAGCAACAACTTAATTTCTATCTTCATGAAATTCAGGTTAGTTTTCCCCCAATTTCCTGTTTCCCCTTCTGGAAGAAATAAAAATTTCCCTTAGAGAAGGATGTGAAAAGAGCTCTGGAAATATCTATTTGGCCTCTCTTTGTTGTTCTTGTCCTTCCTTTTTAAAGAGGACCATAACATCAGAAAGGTGATGACATGACTTGCAAGTGATTTGGATTTGAATGAGAGAGGGCTGGGCAAGGTCATCTGCCTCATTTTCCCTTCTAGAGCCATCTGGGTCCAGTTGCCAGATATAGATAGGACTGGAAATGGCCCTGGATGCAGTGGGAGACCTTGACCTTTTTAAGCTAAGTCTTCAACAGGTCTCAACTTGACTGAGGTTGCACTCATTCAGTAATTAAGAATAGGTAAGAAATGAGGCAGAGAATAGTCTCTTTTACCTAGTCAAAAAAAATATCCAATCTGGGAGGGGAAGACCCTCAGGGTTTCTGACCAAAATAGAAATGATTGTTATTTACATTCACTATGAGCCAGTCAGGGACTGAGACACAAAAAGACAGCCTTCACCTTCTTTTTCTTTTTCTTTTTTTTTTCCTTTCTTAGAGGAGGAAAGATGTTTGTTTTTGTAAAATGGTATTTATATTGCCTTACATTATATATACATATATAGTGCCTTATATTATATTGACTTATAACCTAATAAAATGTACATCAAAATTAGCTGATTAAGGTGTTCTTAAAAAGTAATTTCAGGTCAGGATTTTTTAATATCTAACTCTTATCCCTGCAATTGATTAGACATTTTTGTTATATATTTGTCAGATTACTTATGATTATAGCTAGGATATACAAAAATTAATGTTTCATCAGCTAATAAGCTTTTCTTCTTTTAAACTATCTAGGCCACAAAAGTCTTGAATTCTTTAGATTTTATTTCTGTACACTAAATATAGCTGTTGAACCAGGCACTTCAGTCAAAAAGGATTGTCTTTTATCAGACTTATACTTAGTGGTCCAGAGATACTTTCTTGAGAAGGGGAACTTTTAAATCTTGGCACATTACTTCTGCACTCCCTGTTATTGGAAGAAATATTTGTGATTCACTCTTATATTTGGAGCATATGAAGCCACTCGTGATCTCCACTACATCAATGACTGGCAATTTCACTTTGTGACAAAAATTGATTTCTTGTTGAACATCCTGTAGTGATACTTCCTGAGGAGTGGTGATTATGACTGTTTCATCTATGTGTGTTGCACTGAGATATTAGACTATGGATAGATGTTTTTCTGAAGTACCAGGAGGGATATCTACAATGAGGTAGTCAATCTCTCCCCAATCCATATCATGAAGAAATTGCTTGATCCTTGCCGCTCAATTGGAGAATGTCTGAATAAGTTTTGGTATATGAATGGTATGGAATATCATTGTTCTGTAAGAAATAATCAGCAGGATGATTTCAGAGAAGCTTGGAGAGACTTACATGAACTACTGCTGAGTGAAATGAGTAGAACCAGGAGATCATTGTACACAGCCACAACAAGATTATACGATGATAAATTCTGATGAACATTACTCTTTCCAACAATGAGATGATTGAGGTCAGTTCCAATGATCTTGTGATGAAAAGAGCCATCTATACCCAGAGAGAGGACTGTGGGAATTGAGTGTGGATCACAATATAATATTCTCATTCTTTTTGTTCTTGTTCACTTTCATTTTGTTTTCTTACTCATTTTCTTTCCTTTTTGATCTGATTTTTCTTATGCAGAGAAGAGAATTGTATAAATATGTTTACATACATTAGATTTAACATATATTTTAACATGTAAAACATATATTGGATTGCTTGCCATCTAGGAGAGGGGGTGGAGGGAAGGAGGGGAAAATTTGGAACACAAGACTAGTCAAGGGTCAATGTTGAAAAATTATCCATGCATATATTTTGAAGAAAAAAAAAAGGAAACTACTCAATCCTACCATTTTTTTTTTTTTTTTGGTCCTCATCAAATGACAAAATTGTTAATTAAGACTGTCAAGCAAAAAGCTTACTGACATCACACCAAGATTTTCTTCAACATATCCTGGAGACCACTCAGAACCACTCTGATAAAACTGTTCTTTCTCTAATCCCATTATTTTGGGAATTGATGGCCCACAAATATCAATATCCAGCAAAGTAATCTGTTTACTTTCATCTCTACTAGTCCATGAACAAAATGAACACTGAAAGTATTTTTGCCAACACCACCTTTCCAAGATAGGATTAACATATTGTGTTTCTCATCTTTTCTTTGATTTCCTCTATTACTAGGTGGGGAGCAGTGTCAATCCTGAAGGCCCACAGGTACTGGTTCTGGAGGCCTTGACAGTAGGCCCCTTTGTCCCACTGGACACTGCTAGTTCTGGGGCAGTGTTGTGGAACCTCTTCCATTCCAACACCTCCCCAGCTCCCATCTTTCTACACAGGTCTCTTTCATCACACACACACATACACATACAGATACACCTAATGTAATAGGTGTGTGAGTAGAAGCATGCAGGAACAATTTTTTTTTTTTAAAGGCTTCATTAGGAGTTGGCCATTCAATTCAACTTTGAATGGATCTAGAAATTCTAATAAGTGGAGAAGAGGAGGAAGTTCAGTTTAGGCATGAGGAACAGACAATGCAAAGGCATGGATATGGGAAACCAAGAACTCTCCAGCACATGTAGGAGCTGAAAGATCCATCTGCTTAGGGTTGGTTTTTTTTTTTTTTTTTTTTTGGCTGAAAAAGATAAAAATGACAAAAGAGGGAGCCAGAGACAAGAGGTCCAATGCTGGCTCACCTAGGCAAACACCTATTTGCAAACCATAAGTAATATTGTTGCTAGGGGGGAAGTGTGAAGAAGGCATTTCTCTACTCCTTTCCCTTGTCATTTGCTGTAAATCCAAGAGAGAACTGGTCCTAGACTTATCCCATGAGAGAGAGTCTGTATTATAGAGAAGTCTCTCGATAACTTTTCTAGACTACTGGAGATAAGTCCTTCATGACCTTCAGTAATCAATCCTGAATCATAAAGATGCATGAGGACCAATCAGGAGCTGCTACATTATCTGAGCTATGCCCTGTCCCTCTGCAAGACACCAATGGGCCTGCCCACCCCAATGGATCTAGAATGTCTCCTCTATATGATTAGATCTGTCAAAGAGGCAGCATATGAAACATCTGAAAAGATCCACACAGATAATTAGTGCAACAGTGAGGGGAGATCCATGAAATGGGGTACAAGCTGTACCCTGAAAAATGAGTAGATTTTGAACAGGCAGAAAAGAAGGGGAAGTTATTTCAAAGAAGGGGGGGAAGTAGGAGGAAAAGAAGGCTTAGAATTGAGAACATGCTGAGTTAAACAGTCTGCTTAAAGTGTAGGGTTTAGGAATCAGGGTCATTGATGTTTTCCTAGCCAAGTGAAAAAAGAGTATAAAGGATTTTAATGTTGTATTGTGGTGTCCTATGTCTATCTGTGAACTTAATTTTTCTTTAATTGAAACTATTGCTTCTAAGAACCAAAAGTGCTCTCTCTGTCTCTGTCTCTGTCTCTGTCTGTCTCTGTCTGTCTGTCTGTCTGTCTGTCTCTTCCTCCCTCTCTCCATCTGCCTATCTCTGTCTCTGTCTCTGTCTCTCTCTGTGTCTCAGTCTCTGTCTCTCTGTCTCTCTCTCTCTTGGAAAGTAACCAGATTGCTGTTAGTTTCTTTTCAGCAATGGGCAGATTCCCAGAACTAAAGGAGAAATCCTAAAAGAATCAATACTATTGATGGATATAAAAATTCCATTTTTAAGCCAGTTGTCATTCTATTCATACTCTTGTCTATTTTCTCTGAACTTCATACTCATGCTAGCATGACTGAGATAGTTCTTCTCTGGATCTGAAGTCACTTGGATAGTTCTGAAGAGAATAATGAAGGGATGGGGAATAATACCTGGCTAGCACAACGGGAAATAACTAGTGAGTGTTCTTTAGATTCGACACTTCAGAAATCTGATTTGATCAGTGCAGATATTCCCTCTACTGTCCTATATAGTAAATCCTTTGAAATTTATGAATGGTCTTTGGGAATGACTGAGGTTAGGTTTCACATTACCTTCTGTCAGGAGAGCAGGGCACTGGGGGAAATGGGACTTAGGACAGTAGTTACCTTTGCATCCACTTCAGATTTAGCACAATACTTTGCACACATCAGGTTATTGGATGAAAAAGAAGACATACTTATATAGGCTGGTAGGTGACTGCACAGAAGAGCAAACTGGATTTAATATCAGGAGGACCCAAATTCAAATCCTGATTCAGGTAGTTATAAGTTGGGAGGCCCTGGGCAAGCTAACCTTTCTGAGTCTCAGTTTTCTCATCAGTAAAATAGAGTAATAATGGCATCTTCCTCACCAATATGTATGAGATAACTTATATAAATTGTTTTTATAAACCTTAAAATGCTATCTAGCTATTATTATTTTCTTAATTTCTATGTTTGGGCAAGGCAGCTTCTTTTGTGTGTGTGTGTGTGGGTAATACAAAGTATTACCTTGGGTTATACATAAGGTATTACAGAGTAATATATCTGCTCATTTGCTCAATGACTATGAGTTGATTGGTATAGATAACTTACTGTATTGCCATATCTCAGTTGTCTAGAAACTTTCTGCAGACAAGTGTCTCCCTGGTAATGCTGACAAGTTTTAAATTTGGTCTAAAAATAAGAATTTTCTGGGTAGGTTTTATAATACAGATCAATAATTGCTTTTTAATTTATATTCCTACAAATTGGAAAACTGAGAGCTTAAGAGTCCCTGCCCTGATTCATATAAATAGTCTGTATTAAAAAGCAAAATTTGAACATATGGTTTTTTTTTTTTTTTGCATCTAACTCTTTTCTTTCATCCATAATGTTTCCCTGTCCCTCAATATCTACATAAACTGTACTCATTTCAGGACCCATTTATGAAGAGCATTGCGCAGGGAGAGGCAGTGTATTCTCAGTCAACTGTGGATCATAGTGGGGAAGCTAGAAAGGTAGGGGTTAGGGCAACTAGGAGATACAGAGATAGAGTACTAGTTCTAGAATCAGGGGGATCTGAATTCAAATCTAGCTTCAGATATTTGCTAGCTATGTGACCCTGGACAAGTCACTTAATCTTATTGCCTCGAAAAAAAAAAAAATTGGTAGTGATTAGATTGTGAATGGCTCTGAAAGCCACACTAAGATGTCTGTCTTTTAGCTTTTTGTGTGTTTGTCATGGACTTCTTTGAGAATCTTGTGAAGAATGTGGAACTCTTCTCAGAAGAGTTTAAATATTAAAACAAAATAAAAACAAGTTATTGGATTCTATTTAAAAATTGAATAATTCAAAGAGATAAGGTGATATCATATTTATTATTGATTAGAATAGAGAAAATGGTTCAAAAGAACTAAACTGAGTTCTTTCTATAAAAAAGTATATATATATAAATCTTTAATATTCTCACTTCCAAACTGAGACAAATGCAATTATCATTGATTTTTTTAGATTCTCATCCCAATTTACTATATTATAGTGACTCATTTGAAGTTACACAGCAATCAGTGGCAAAGTTAATAAAGCTTTCCTAACATTACTTTAGCAATTACTTGATGCTTCAAGCAAAAAACTGTTTTAATCAAAGTCTCTGTTGTAGATGGGAAGAGTGACAAAGAAATGGAAAGGAAGTAATTTGCAAGCAATTGAAGGGTAGGACTCACAGAATATTTCTTTTTTTTTATGGGTAGCAAGTTTGAGTTATATGGGCTTTTGGTTGTAGAGATCAAGAGATAGCAAAAATTGCTTTCATATCCCTATGGTTAAGGTACCTTAGAAGGCTAATAACCCCAAACACCAAACTTGGGTGAGGCAGGAAGAAGAGGGAGAGAGACCCAGATAAGGAGGGAGCCTGGGGTAGTAGAAGAGTGACTTATTCTTTCCTGTCCCTGCCTTAGCCAGTGGCAAATAACTTCAATTAAAGTAGAGATCTCCAGACTTAATTATTCAGGCCCAATTAATAAAGTCAGAAGTAATCTAAAAACATGGATGCTCTCCAGCAAACCTGTATTTTACCTGGGATTTCCTACCCTTTACTCTGCCTAGGAAAGGCCCATAAAATAAATACTGTTAGTAATTTGAGCAATGGACTGGAAAAACTAAATGTCTAAGTCGGGCTGCCACTGGCAGTCTGGGAAAAATAGTGAGGATTGTGTTAGAAATTTCAAGTAAATGCAATGGGACTTTATGGTTGGGAATGGAGGGCAGATAGAGAGGGAAAAGAAAGCAAACACATAAACAGAGACAGACGTAGAGAGAGAAAGAGAGAGAGAGAGAGAGAGAGAGAGAGAGAGAGAGAGCACGCTAGAAAGAAGGAATGAAAGAGAGAGTCAGAGACAAAAAGGGAGAGAGAGGGAGATAGAGACAGACAGAGATTGAGATAGAGAGAGATTGGAATAGAGATAGAGACAGATATAGAGAGAGACAGAGATAGTGAGAAATAGGGAGAGAGACAGAAACAGAGAGATAGATAGAGAAATAGAGATGGAGAGGAGAAAGACAGAGAAAGAGGCAGAGAGATAGAGACAGAGATGGAGGTGGAGAGAGACAGAGAGTCAGAGAGACAGAGACATAGAGATGGAGACAGAGAAGGATAAAGAGACAGAGATGGAGAGAGGAAGGAAGCGACAGATAGAGACAGAAACATAGATTGAAATGGAGAGAGAGACAGAGAAAGAGAGAGGTAGAGACAAAAAGAGATTGAGACAGACAAACAGAGACAGAGATAGATAGATAGAGAGAGAGAGACAAAGATAGAGACCAAAACAGAAAGAGATAGAGACAGAGATAGAGACGTAGAGGAGAAAGACAGGAAAGACAGAGAAAGAGAAATAGAGATCGAGAGACAGAGAGAGAGGTACATTCTAAAAAGAAAGTGTTCTTTGGTAAAGTTTTATGGAAAAAGCCTTTAGTGCCTTTATTATAGAAAAGCAGACTTAGAAAAGTGAAGAAAAGGAAGCAGGCTTTAGGCAAGGAGAATGAAACAAGGAAGAGATAGAAACTGTTTATTGCACCAAAAAGAAAAATCTATGGAGTTCATTTATCTATTGGGCTTTCAGCATCCCCGTGGCCTCTGGCGGCATGTGGAATAGAAGCCCGCAGAAGCTCTCTCCTAGAGAAGGTCCCTGTAGAGGCAGGGCAGACCAAATAAAGCAGGGTGTTTCCTCCCTCAGTGTGACTGTCTCAGGAGACAAAGCTGGGTCTTTGCTGCTGTGATCCGATTACTTCCTAAGCTCATGTTCAGTCAGGTTCTGGCTTTCCCTATTATCCAGTCCCCATCCCCAAGCCCATGTGTGGGCTGAGTAGAAGAAAATGGTGACGGTTGCGGATTCTGAGAGCATCTCAACCTTTCTGGGAAGAGGCAGTGTAGGGTAGCAGAGAACAGATTAGGAGTCAGAAGTTGGTTGTGTGGATGGCAATGTACCAAATGGACATTGCGCTACTGCATGGTTTCTTGAAATTGCTCTTTGCTGTTAAGATCTTGCTGTTTTTCCTTCATTCTGGAAGAGGACCATGATCTCAGGGAGGGGATGCCATGACAGTAAGTGAATTGGATGTAAGTGAAGGGGGACTGGCAAGATCACCTGCCTCACCTTCCCCTCCGGAGCCATCTGTGTCCAGTGGCCAGAGAGAGATCAGAACATCTGACACAAGGCTTGTATAAAAGAGATCCACTAATGGCCGTGAGGATTAGAGCATTGCTAGATCAGTGCTGCCCACTTTAACCCCCCCCTCCCAAATTGTGAACAGGCCTGATGTTTCTCCAAAGTATATTTATGATCCTAAATCCAAGCAATTCAGGGTGGGTTAGCAGACAGAATTGGGTTTGCAGTCAGAGGACCTTATTCTGCTATCTGTGACCTATTCTGCTGTGAAGAGCAAGTTTCTCAGTCTCTGTCTCCCTCAGTCTCTCTCAACTATAAAATTAAGGACAAAAGATAATCTTTAAGGTTCCTTCCTTGCCTAATTTTTTTTGGTAATGATCCCTGGATACCTGTTGTTTTAGACCATTCACACTTTAGCTACCATTTATTGGTATGGATAATGGAGATGACATGGCTGACATTTATCTGTAATGTCTGTGATGTGATTATAAAGGAGGGTTATGGATTTCCATAAGCTGTATTGTGAAAATCCAGACCCAGTATCTGGTGGCTGAATCATGAACAGAATGTATGGGAAGGCAAGGGAGCTATGGCCACTAATTTTTCAGTCCATTTTAACTCATGTCACACTTTGTACTGTGAAGAATTAGTGATGGCTCATACTTTTTTCATATTATTTACATCTCAGAAGTAGAAACATTAAAGTACAAAGCAAAAGGGAGACATATATCGCTTCTGAGACAGAAGACAAGCTTGGTCAAAATATGAGGCTAGCATCTAGGGGAGAGAGTAGAGGGAAAGGAGGGAAAAATTTGGAACACAAGGTCTTGCAAGAATCATATTGAAAAATTATCCGTGCATATGTTTTGAAAATAAAAAGCTAACAAAAGAAAAAAATAAAGGAAACAAAAAATTATGAGGCTAAACTTAAGCAATGTGGTTTTAAGGAGAATCATCAGCATGAATCTGCTAATTACTTATTAATTACAAATAAGTGGAGAAGTAAGAGGAGTTCCCAGATATCGCAATGCCCAATCTGGGTTACTTTCTACCACAACATGGTGCCTCCTAATTCTCAACATCTTATAGATCAAGGGTCTGACACAACCAGGCATGAAGACCCACAGATAAAATGGTATTCATTCCCTGGAAGATTGCTAAGTACGTACCCAGATTAAAAGGCATACCAGTGCTGTAAAAACTAATAGTCCTATCTAGTAGGAAAACATATTTTAGTTAATCTTATATTAGTTCATTTTTTGAGTGCAGAATTGTTTCCCTGCTCAAAGAATACATCCCAATAGAATTAAGTCATCTTGATCCAATTCCAAAAGGTTCCCTACTATTTGTGGTTGTCTTTCTCTAATTGGAATTATTGGAAAGTGACATTTATATTCTTCTCTGTTGACATCTATTTTTTATTTAAATTAAATTTTCTTTTTTATTTTTATGAACTTGACAAACATCAATAAACATGAATATTCCCTTGTACAAAGAACAGGAAAAGAAAATTGTATATAAAACCATGATCTTTTTTATATGGCTTGTGTTTTAAAATAAGCATAATTTAATTTAACATAGTGGTTCTAATATTGTCCTACTTGTGTCCCCTTCTGAACTTTCTTTTTCTTCTTCTATATATTTAAAATATTTAATTGGCTTTTTTGTTCCTTTTCTGTTTCCCCCTTCCTTACCTTTCCCTACCCTTCCCTACCCTTCTTTTATTTTCATATCCCCATCCTTTCTCCCAGTAAAAGTTCTCCCTTATAACAGATAAGTATAATTGAACAAAACAAATTAAAAACTGCTCATATGTGTCTCACTTTGCAAACAAGAGTGAAGCATATTTTATCATCAGCCTTCTGGATTCCTGACTGGCCACTAGATTTCTTGACATTTAGCTCAATAATGAGACACTTGAGAAAGCAGCGAACCCATCCTGGAGACTTTTGCTTTGCAAACCACACACACACACACACACCTGATAATTTTCTGTGACACTTGATTAAAGAGTTTTACAGGCTAAGATGGTTTTGAGATTGAGGATGGCCAAGAGTCTGACATGAAACCTATGTTGTTTTTATTTCCTGTGAAGAAAAAACAGTATCTTGAAATGGCCACTTCTTAATTTCAGTTCCCTGGAAGATCACACAACTACTAGTGCCTAATTATAGTTGGGTAACTACTGGTTAATGATAGAGGCTATTGATTTCATGCTTGCTTTGAACTTAAATGTCTTTTTAGTAAGCCTAAGCCCTAGAGATGGGGAATATAAAAAAGATTTTCATTGTGAGATACAGTAATTCTGGACCAGATTAGCATTCAGAGTCTGGCATTGAACTTTTTTTCTGCCCCGCCACACATCTGTCTTTGTCTCTCTGTTTCTCTCTATGTGTCTGTCTCTCTCTTTCTTTTTCTCTGTCTCTATCTTTATCCTTCCCTCCTTCCCTCTCTTCCTCCCTCCTTCCCTTTTTCTCTCTCTTCTTCCCTCTCTCCCTTCCTCCTTCCTCCTCTCTCTCTCCTTCTCTCTCTCTCTCTCTCTCTCTCTCTCTCTCTTTCGCTCTCTCTCTCTCTCTCCTCTCTCCCTCTCTGTCTCTGTCTCTATCTCTATCCTTCCCTCTTTCCTTTTCTCCCTTCCTCCCTCCCTTTCTTCCTTTCTCCTTTTCCCCCCTTCCCCCTCTTCCTCTCCTTTCTCTCCTCCCCTCTCTCCCTCTCTCTCTGTCTCTGTCTCTGTCTCTATTTCTATCTTTCCCTCCCTCCCTCCCTCCCTCCTCCCCCCTCTCTCTGTCTCTCTGTCATTCTTTTTGTCACACACACACACACACACACACACACACACACACACCATTTCCCTTGGTAAACAGAGATCTGGACTAAAGCAGACACAATCCCATCTCTTTCTCAAATGTTCAGAGCCCAATCTCAAAGCAAAACTCTGGCCTCCCCTCCTTCTACCCTCCCTCCCTTTTCTTTGGACTAGACAATAGCTAGTTGTACAATTTGGTCCCTGGTTTGGGGTGTTGTTTCTTGCCCCGACAAGTCATTATCAAATGTCTTAAGGAGCAAACTCCAATGGGTTCCGCCATGAACTTTCTTGGCAGAGCCACAAATGTTATGGACAATCACGAGATTATACAATCTCTTGGAAAGCCAGAGTTTTGGTTTTTGTGGTTAATAGCTTCTTCTATTTCTTTTTCTAAAATGGTACTGTTTAGTCTATTTACTTCTTCCTCTGTTAATCTGGGCAAGCTATATTTTTGAAGGTATTCTTCCATTTCATTTAAGTTGTCGAATTTATTGGCATAAAGTTGGACAAAGTAAATCCTAATTATTGCTCTAATTTCCTCTTCATTACTGATGACTTCTCCCTTTTCATTTTTAAGTCTAACAATTTGATTTTCCTCTTTCCTTTTTTAAATCAGATTTATTGAGTTTGTCTATTTTGTTGTTTTTTTCATAGAACCAACTTATAGTTTTATTAATTAATTTAATAGTTTTTTTTTTACTTTCAATTTTACTGATCTCTCCTTTTATTTTTAGAATTTCAAGGTTAGTGTTTGACGGAGGGTTTTTAATTTGTTCTTTTTCTAGCATTTTTAGTTGCAAGCCCAATTCATTGACCTTCTCTAGAGTTTTGGCTTTTGTGGCCTCTTCTCTCTTGGCCCTCACCCCAGTCCTTTATTTCTCCATTAGATCTCACTGTTCTATTTAATCATGATTTGGAGTACAAATATAAAATTCTGATAAGATTGCAAGCCTTTGTTTTTTTTTTTTTCTGATCCTCTACTTCCACTCATTTCCTCACTTTTCCATAGCACCTTAAGACTGATAAAGCTATTTCCTCACAACAATCCTGGGGCTTAGGCAACATAGATATTTTCCCTCTTTGCAAACGACACTGAAGGCTAGATATGGGAAGTGATCACATAAGCTAATAAATATCAGAAAGGGGTCATGAAAGCAAATCTATTGACGCCAAGGCTGGTGCTCTTTCCATCATAGTGCTCCATCTCTCTAACAAAAGCCCATTATTTGACTTTGGGTGTGACTTGCCACTTGGCATTCCTCACGTCCTATCTCCTATCTCTATGCTTTTACACAGCCTGGAATTAGCTCCCTGCTCACCTGTATCTTTAGGAATTCCTTGTCTTTCAAATGACAAGTTCAAAAGCCATCTTCTTGTAGCTTTTTTTCATCCCCTCCCCATTCATCATTGTCTTTCCTCTTCCATTGCCTTGTATTCATTTGTCTATGTTCACACGGGTGCATGTTGTCTCTCCTGATGGAATGTAAGCTCTCTATGGGTAAGAACTACTTTATCTCTGTCTTTGTATGCCCAGTTTCTAAACAGTACTTGGTGCATAGGAGATAATTGATTTTTCATAGAATAATAAAGTTCTAAGGGATTTAGAGATTTTTGAGTCCTTCTGCTTTTGTTTCTCAGAAGAGGTCCAGAAACATGATTTGTCCTAACTCACCAAGTGATTTAGTGGCAGAAGGGGAGGGAAAAGAAATAAGCATTTATAATGGTACCTATTATATGTTAGGTAATATCATTTCATTTGGAACTCCAATATTCCAACTTCAACTAAGCCAACATTTCATATTGTTTCATGCAGTCATTGAGTTTGGCTTGTTCTATTATATTTTTTCAGGGAGTCCATTCGTTGGGCAAAGTTTTCTACCTTCTTTTCTAAACCATTTATTCTCCATTCCCTTTTTTTCTCTTGAACTATAATTTCATTTATATTTTCATTTCTTTCTTTCTTTTTTAAGTTTTTTTTTTTTTTATTCTCAAGATACATGCATAGATAGCTTCAACATTCACCCTTACAAAGCCTGGTGCTCCAAACATTTTTCTCCCTCCCTTTCCTCCATCCCTCCTCCAAATAAGCAAGTAATATGTTAAACATGCAATTCTTCTATACATATTTTCATAATTATCATGCTGCATAAGAAAAATCAGATAAAAAGAGAAATAAAAAGCAAACAAACAACAACAACAAAAAATAAATAACATTGTGTTGTGAAACACACTCAGTCCCCGCAGTCCTCTCTCTGGGTGCAGATGGCTCTCTCCATCACAAGACCAATGGGACTGGCCTGAATCACCTCATTGTTGAAAAGAGCCGAGTCCATCGGAATTAATCATTGTATAATCTTGCTGTTGTGTTGTACAATGATCTCTTGGTCCTGCTCATTTCACTCATCATCAGTTCCTATAAGTCTCTCCAGATCTCTCTGAAATCCTGCTGATCGTTTCTTATAGAACAATAAAATTCTATAACATTCATATGCCGTAATTTATCCAGCCATTCCCCAACTGATGGGCATCCACTCAGTTTCCAGTTCCTTGCCACTACAAACAGGGCTGCCACAAACATTTTTGCACATGTGGGTCCCTTTCCCTCCTTTAGGATCTTTTTGGAATATAAGCCCAGTAGAAACACTGCTGGATCAAAGGGTATGCACAGTTTGATAGCTCTTTGTGCATAGTTCCAAATCACTCTCCAGAATGGTTGGATTCGTTCACAACTCCACCAACAATGCATTAGTGTCCCAGTTTTCCCGCATCCCCTCCAACATTCATCATTATTTTTTCCTGTCATCTTAGCCAATCTGACAGGTGTGTAGTGGTATCTCAGAGTTGTCTTAATTTGCATTTCTCTGATCAATAATGATTTAGAGCATTTTTTTCATATGACTAGACATAGTTTTAATTTCTTCATCTGAAAATTATCTGATCATATCCTTTGACCATTTATCAATTGGAGAATAGCTTGTATTATTATTTGAATCAATTCCCTATGAGGCCTTTCAACAGCAAGCTTATATTATGATCAATTCAGATGAACGTGACTCTCTTCAACAGTGATATCATTTCTGTCTCCTTGAATAATCAAGAAATGACTCTCTCTCCTATTGTGATTCTTAGAGGCTCCACTGAAATGTTGGAAATCATGTTGGTCTCAGAACTGGTGAGATCAGGCTGGTGCCCACATGTTGTGGTGGTGCTCTTCTTGCTATGGTTCCCAGTTTTCTGAAAAGTACAAGTTCTCTGTTTCCCTGAGCAGTGCTCTGTGGGGCTGACTCCATCCCTTGTCTCTATTTTGACAGTCCAAAGCTAAAATCTTTATGTCCTCAAATGTTGGAGCTGCTATTGTCTCCTGTTCAGAATGCCAGTTATCTTCAGATCGATTTTAGGGACCTTGTTTTGGTTTTTGTGGTGTATCTCTTCTGCCTTCTTCCCCTGACTTATACCTATTTCTTTCAGTTCAAATTGATTTCACTGAAATATCCCTTTACCAGCCTCCACTGTGTGTTTTTGTGCATCTAGACTGACTTTACTGCTGTGTTTCTTTGGTTTTCTTTATCACTGTCCTTTCTGGGATATTTTTCTGATGAGTGTTGGGGTTTATGTGGAACATCTGAATTTCTCTTCAAACTTGTACATCCTAATCTTCTTTATTTTCTTCTTGAGACCTGGTCTCCCTCTGTGGTCCAAACTAGAAGGGCAGTGGATGGTCCTAAGTCCAACCTCCATGTTAAATGTCACAGAGACTTTGTCCTGCTCCATTCCTGACATGGCCCAATTTACCCCTTCTTGCATAGCTGGAGATCTCCCACACCTAGGAATTCACCATATTCATTCTGGACTTAATATTGCAGCCCAATACTCCAGCCCTCAAGAGATTCAGCAGCCTCAAGTCTCCCATACGCTTAGATTTTATAAACATTCATTCCTATACCTAGCTTATATCACTATCTTAACCAGAAGTCCACTTTATTTGATGGATGAGTTTCAAAAATAAGTCTTCCTTGGGGAAAAATACTTGGAAGATATTTAATTTCAATGACACGGGCCTTGATTCTACTCACATAAATCACCTCCCGTCAGGCTTAGTAGCTATTCTGTGAAAGATTCTTCAAGAATCTCAGTGTTGATGAGTTTCTCCATATTCCATGGGAGAGTTGTCTGATAATCAGCAAACATCATATCCTGATGTTGCCAGCTTCTGGACCAAATTCTTTGGTAAAGATACAGATACAGGAGTTTTGTGGGTATTATGTTGCTCATTTCAAATGGATAACTCATAGTCTATTTCTATCTACTTTTGACATTCATTGACAAATCAATGGGGTTCTGAAATTGAGGGGAGACCCAGGGAAGACAAGGAAAAGGACTTTTAAAAAATGTTTCTGTTTGTTCATTAAGTATTTTTTTTTGGCCCGCAGCCCTTCCTGGTGGTGACTTTTTCCTATGTAGCCTTTCAATGCTATCCCTTCCCCAGCTGGAAATTCTTCAAATGCTCAGTGATGCTCAGAAGATGAAGGTATTCTCAGACTAATTCCTGTCCCAGGGGACATTTCTTTTGGACATACTACCCTGTCTTATCAGAGTCACAAGGAATGTCTATATTTGGCCACCCAGCCCACCCTGGCACAGTAGAGTGGATATTTTTGGCCGGATCAACAGCTGGTTTCCATACAATCAATTGACTTTGCAGCCATTCAACTAAGTTGGTAAGGTAATAAAACAAATGGGCCAAATGTATTGTCTGTGCGTTCTTACAGTCAAATAGAGAAGTGAAGCC
Source organism: Antechinus flavipes (assembly GCF_016432865.1). NCBI lineage: Eukaryota > Metazoa > Chordata > Mammalia > Dasyuromorphia > Dasyuridae > Antechinus > Antechinus flavipes. The sequence goes on along the minus strand of NC_067403.1, from coordinate 79,300,318 downwards.
AGAGGATCCAAGCCACTGACTAGTGACCCTAGAAGCATGCAAAAGCAGTCAACAGACTGGGTTCTGGGACCGTTGTATTTAAAAACAAGCACATGATTGATGACTTTTGGAGGGAGAGGGAGGATATTATAATCATTTCCAAACATACATCTTTCTGCTTCTCCATCAATGAACCTTCCTTTGTAAGAAAGGAAAAACCAAAACAATATCCAATTATGCTGGTGACTAAATAGCTGGATGGCTGCGTTACTTAAACCCTGTGACTAAATTTCTTTGCAGACATATTTGAGCTAAAAATAGGATTGTCTTTTCTTTGTTGTATGTGTGTGTGTGTGTGTGTAAGTTTTTTAACTTTATGTTCAGCTAAAGGCCCAATCTGATGCCTCATCATGACTTAGAGTTGACACTGAGTATTCAAAGATGCTTCCCAATGTATCCTGCCAAAGCACAGGGCTGAGAACATCACTTTCCCCATTCAGTAAACTCCAATGGTTCTCTTTTGCCTCCAGGATCAAAGATAAAATTCTCTGGCATTCAAAGTCCTCCCTAATCTTTCTAGTCTTCTTACACCTTATACCTTGCCAAATTCCTCCCTACACATACTTTTTAATCCAATGATACTAGTTTCCTTACTGTTCCTTAGATAAGACACTTCATTTCTGGACTCAAGGTATTTTCACTCACTCTCCCCCATTTGTGAAATGCTATTCCTGTCTCCTGATCTTTGTCTAGTTTTCTTTATAAGTCAGAGCTAAAATCCTACCTTTTATTGGAAGCCTTTCCCAATCCTCCTTATTTCTCACATCTTCCTTCTATTGATTATCTCCAATTTATCCTGTATAGAGCTTATTTGTACATAGTTATTTGCATATTGACACTCCATTAGATTGCAAGCTCCTTGAGGTCAGGATCTGTCTTTTTTTTTTGTATCTACAATTCTCAGCCTGGCACATAGTGGATACTTAATACATGTTGACTGACTTGATTGATTACCATGATGAAGCAGTGGATTTGGAGTTAGAAATCATAATTTTGAGTCTAGATTCTATTTATTATTTATAAATAATAAAAAATAAATAAAAAATAAACTGGGTAAATCACTTTATCTTTCTGAGCCTTAAGCAAGGAAAATCTTTATCTATAAAATGAGGAAAATAATGTATATACTATCTAATCTCATAGGATTATAGTGAAGATTAAGTAAGATAATCAATCTGCAAGTATTTATTCTATTTTAATAGTATTTTATTTTTTCAAATATATGCAAAAATAGTTATCAAAAATCACCTTTTCAAAACTCTGTATTCCAAATTTTTCTCTCTCTTCCCCCACCCACCTCCCCAAGATAGCAATCTGAAATAGATTAACATGGACACTTCTTCCAAACATATTTCCATATTTGTCATGCTGCACAAGAAAAATCAAATCAAAAGGGAAAAAAAAAAACGTGAGAATCAAGAGGTATTTTTAAAGCACCTACTATGTATGTAACAGGAGGCAACTAAGTTGGCTCAGTGTATGAGCTTTGGGCCTGGAATCAGAAAAACCCAAGTTCAAATCCAGCCTCAGCCACTTATTAGCTGGGAAATCACTTAATCCACTGGAGAAAGAATTGGGAAACCACTCTAGAATCTTTGCCTGGAAAGCCCCACAAATAGTATGGCCCATGAGATCATCAAGAGTCACACTCAACAAGGACAAAAGCTATTTAATAGTCCAGAGGTTTGGAATACAAAAGCCTCCAGGAGCTTACATTCTCTGGATGTACCTAATTGTGCTTTGTAGCTGTTAAAAGGCAGTGCCATTGGACTAAGGACTTGCAGTGGTTCTCAAAGTGTGATGCAGTGAATCCCTGGAGGGTCTCTGAAATCCTTTCAGAGGGTCTACAAATTCAAAATTAGTTTTTTTTTCTATCTATGATAAATATCCATTATGTAATCCATATAAACAGAAACTCTTTGGACATATTCTCAATAGTTAATACCGTAAAGATTCTGAGAAAAAGAGTTTGAGAACCACTGACTTAGGGTCTCTGGGCTACACTTTCTCATATGTGAAACAGGGGATTGGACAACCCGTCTTGCATTCTAAATCTATCACCCTAAGTGTGCTTTCCATTAATAACAAGACTCCGATGACTTGACTTCCAAAACTAATTTCTACTACTTAATGTTAACCCCATTGCTTTGACTTTCACATGGGAAGGCTTGTTTCCCAGAGTAGGGAAGTCTCACCAAGCAAGCCTTAAGGAGCTGCTGGAGGCTCCACGACTTGTCCCAAATCACACAGATGATGTTCGAGAATCTGGACTACAGTCTGCCCAGCGCCCAGGCTACCCTCGGTCTGTTCTGCTGCCTTCTGCTCCTATAAGAGCCGGGGCTCTGGCTAGTCAGCCCCTCTCCATCACCTGGAGCTTCTTTGTTGCACAGAAAACCCTTTAGTACCTCCTTTAGTAACCTGCCTCCCTGCGTTCCTATGATGATCATGGGATGATGAATGCTTAGCATACTTTGAAAACTAGAAAATATGCTGCAGATGTCAGCTCACATTCTAATGGAGATTACTCTGGTTTACACTGTCTTGGCCTGATATAATCCCATAGAGTAGAATTTACAAACTCTTTAAAAGAGAGGGAGAATAAGACTTAATGGTCATAAAGTAAATGGGGAGGTGGGAGGAGAAGAAACCTTAAAAAAAAGAAAAAAAGAAACCCCAAATCTCAGAAACTTCTTAGCTCTTTTTTTTTTCATAAAAACTGGTATAGATGTTTCTTTATCCATATTTTATTTCTTTCCCCATCTAATATTTAAAGACTTTCCTTCGTATTGTGTGATGAAAAGCTGACATCGAAATAACTGGAACATTATTTCCCTAACTCCCACTGCTTGCTTCTCTCAGCTCACAGGCTAGCTTCCTATTTCCTAATGCAAATGAGCAGTAGTCAGAATCATTCTGTTGGGTTCTCATATGAAATATTTTAACAGAGCACAAAAACCACTAATTCAACTTCCCTCAACTTTAGACATTTACTGGTTCCTGAACCAAGCTGGATAAATGGGGAGCTCGGTGTCCTAATTCTGCCTCAGACAGGGGGGTGACCCTGGCTAAGTCACCTAATCCGTGTTTCTGTCTCTGTCACTGTCTGTCTCTCTCTGTGCCAGTCTGTTTCTTTCTCTCTGACTCTCTCTGTCTCTCTGTTTGTCTGTCTCTGTCTCTGTCCCTGTCATTCTCTGTATCTCTCTCTGTATCTCTTCTTCTGTCTCTCTTCATTTGTTATTCTCTCTGTCTCTGTTTCCTTCTCTCGCTTAGTCTCTCTGTCTTTCTGTCTGTCTTTGTCTCTCTGTCTGTTTCTTTCCTTGTCTTTCTCTGTATCACTCTCTCTCTCTGTCTCTTCTTCTCTGTCTTTGTGTGTCTGTTTGTCTCTGTCTCTGTGTCTTTTTCTCTGTCTCTGTATGTCTGTTTTTTCCTATCTCCGAGTCCCTTTCTCTCTCTCCTTCTCTCTGTCTTTCTGTCGCTGTCTGTCTCTGTTTCTGTATGTTTCTCTCTCTGTGTCTCTGTCTGTCTATCTTTCTCTTTCAGCTTCCAAGTAGGGATATTAATAGCAGTTACCATATAGTATTTTTGTTGTGAATATTAAATAAGATATGTATAAAGAACTTTGTAAATGTTAAAGTTAAATATAGAGATCAAGAGTTTTTTTAATTAATCTAATGAATAAGATTAGAAGAGCACTTGACTCCCCTGTGACAAGCAATCAATCCATGCAAACTATTCAATGCAACTGAGTCCCTGTTTTTTTTTTTTTAACAAAAGTTGTATTATTGTCTTTTGTTTTTATGCTATAATCATTTCCCCTTAAGCACTCTCCTCCACCCCCTCCCTACCATCTAAAGCTTCTTTGTGACAAAGAAAAACATTTAACCAAGACCAACCATCCGAGGGAACCACATATGGACTTATATATGGTCCTCCATGTTTCCATTATGAGCTAGAGGGTATATTTCAGAATCAATTCTTTGGAACTGAAACTGTTCACTATAATTCTGGAGGTAATCCATGTATTCCTTCAATTGGCATTTCATGTTTTGTGTTCAGAAATTCTGAGCAATTCTCTTATAATTTTTCTCGAATTATGACGTTAAGGTTTTTGACTTGTCATATTTAGGGAGACCTATGATTCTTTGTCTTTGAGATCAGTATTTTTGCCTGCATAAGAAGCACATTTTATTTAGTGTTATTGTTTTTGTTCACCCTCTTATAGATAGGTCTTCATTTTTGTGTACTTGCTTTCCCAATGTGTCATTGTCTCTTTTGTTTCTTTGGTGAGACTTACTATTGCAGATTCAAGCTTTTCCAGTCTGCCTAATTTGCTGTGAAAAACATAAATTCTGCTTTCACATTTCTCATTTCTCCTTGGAACCACTCAGGAACAATGTTTTGCAGTTACATATTCTTCTCACATTCTAACAGGGGTCCTCAGACTTTTTAAATAGGGGGCCAGTTCACTGTCCCTCAGACTGTTGGAGGGCCGGACTATAGTAAAAACAACAACTTTGTTTTGGGGCCTTTAAATAAAGAAACTTCATAGCCCTGGGTGAAAGGAATACAAGTCCTCAGCTGCTGCATCTGGCCCGCGGGCCGTAGTTTGAAGACCCCTATGAGGATCCTCTTTCTCATCAAATGTAGGATCTTTTCCCTTTGTTTTGAGGGCTTTACTTATAGATGCTTGGACTTCTTCACTAGATTTTGAGACCATATTTTCTTCTTCTTCTTCTTCTTCTTCTTCTTCTTCTTCTTTTTTTTTTTTTTGATAATTTGTCTACATATGTTTAAAGTTTTGGAGTTTTCTTCTTTTTGAGAAATTTCAATCTCTTCCTCTTTTCCCTTTATTTTCCCCTATTGCTCACTTTCTGATTCCCTCCCCTCTGATAGTGGTCTCTGGGACTAGATCTCAAAGCATTACCAGTATAGGTCTTTGCCCCATCTAATTTTTTGTGGGGACAAAACTGGACTCCGTTGGGTTTAGGGTTCTTTCAGACTTAATGGAGCACTGTACAACTACCTCCTCTCTTTTTCTCCCCCCTCCCCAAACTAGGATGTCCTGTCCCAGGGTCCTATTCCATTCCTTCTGTTCTTTAATACTCTAGCCTAGCATGGACAATTTAGATAGCTGATGCTAAAGGGTTGATGTCTGTAGTTGGGTTTCTAAGGTTCTGGGAGGAACGGGGCAGAAAGGGAAATTGAGCTGCATTTCAAGCCCAGACATGTGTCCTGCCCCTTTCTCGCCTCCATTGTCCCACAGAGATCTTTTATAGCACAGAAAACTGCTTTTGTAGCACAGACTATCTGTCATGGTCCAAGCCAACTTCTGTATCCTAGAGCTGAGAACTCTATAGCACTGGCAGGAAGGAAGAAGGATCTAATACTGGGTTGCGTTTTATTGGAGGCCAGTTTCTGTGTCCTCAGGTTTTGTGGCAATTTTGGGTCATTGGATTGTTGGATGCAACTTCAATGCCAGTAATGTTGTGGCAATAGAAGAAAAGGGGCTGAGTGAGCTCAGGGTAGGTGTTAGTTTCTATTTTGTTTTTACCTTTCTTATAGATTCCAAGTGTCCTAGAGTATGGAGATGATTAAAGCTGTTTTATCTAAGATACATTCTGTTTTGGAGAGATTTGAGAGGTCCTGGGAATCAAACAAAGTGTCTGATCCTCCATTCTCTTGGTCAGGTCTTTATTATAATATTATTATAGGTTCATTATAATACATCAAAATTTGACTGACTTCTCTTTCCCCCAACCAAGAATAGATCAATGGTTTGCATATACAATCAAAAAAGTCATGAATTGCATGAGGTTGTGGGTGAGTCCTTTCTTGGTACCTCAGTTTCCTTAAAGGTAAAATAAGAGGGTTTGAACTAAAAAATCTCACATTTTAATACTTTTTAAAATAGACCACACACTCTCTTTTTTCTTCACTTTGCCTCCAGTTAATTCACCTCACTGTTATTTTGCCTTAAGCTATGGCCCTTTCCAAGATGGAGCACTCTCCTAAGCCTTCTGCTATTCCCAGTATTATTCAAAAATGAAGTTAACTTTTAAATGAATGATTTTTTTAGTTGCTGCTATAGTTTAGACATTCTTTTGGCCTTTTTAAGAACAATCTTTTTCAAATTCGGGAGACATAAAAACATAGATGTCAATTAAAATATACTTTAAAAAAAGAAAATACTCTATAAATTATCCTCAAGGGACAACCTTTTCTATTATTTCTCCTCTTTTCTACTAGTAGTTTTACTATTTTTTTCTCTTTTCTACAATTATTCTTATCTGTAATATGGAATATTTGTGAAGGGTTTGTAATTTCTAAGGTGAGGAACTTCTGATGTGAGAAATCTTTCAACCAAAGAAATTGAATATGATTCAACAAACATTTGTTAAGCACCCACATGGCACTGGACTAGGGATATATTGGGGGAAAAGTAGGGCAATTCTTGATCCAGAAAGTTTACATTCTACGGGATCCACTATGATTTAATAGGGAGTTCTAGGGAGTTACATAAGAAAGCAACCAGCTTCTCCACTGGGCGCTGCTGCCTTTCATTTGGCATTAAAATAAAAATCCACACCTGGACTCTGGTGGATTGCAATATTTACTCTATTCATTGTCTCTGATAATTTGGATGAGGCTTTTTGGCTGGAAGTGTTTGTGTTTATGGGTGAGTAATGAGGGGAACTGGGGAGTCTGTGCCATTATTTAGGAGTCACATGGGCTGTGTGTGTGCTGTTGATTGCCAATATGACCGAACTGGGAGGAAGCCAGCCTAATCATCTTGGGGACTTATATGATTCCCTTTGGAGGAACTTCCAACCACTTTGCAGACCATTATCTCATTAATCTCACAATACCCTGGTGAACTGGGAGAAACTAAGATCCTAATGAACTCATTAGATGTTGCAAAACGCTCTGCTAATGTTATACACATTCTCCCTTCCCTACCACCCCCAACTCCAATCAAAGCAACTGAGGCAGAGAAAAATGAGGTCACATCATCTGGGAAGCCCTTTTTCATCTTCCTAATCAATAACAGTATTTCTCTATCCATCTATCTACCTGTTATAGTTTGTCCTTCTTTCTCTAAGAGGACCATGACATCGGGAAGGTGGTACCATGGCATGTGAGTTGGATTTAGTAAAGGAGGGCTGGACTAGGTCAGCTGCCCCACTTTCTCCTCTGAGCCATCTGTGACCAGATATGGATCAGGACAATGGGAGATGGCCCTGGATGCAGTGGGAAACCTTAACCTTTTTAAGCTCATGAATTTAGCAGGTTTCAGGTTAATTGAGGCAACACCCATTCAGTGTTTAAGACGAGGTAGTAAAATGCATATATATACTTATGTGTGTATCAATGTATATATTTTGTATTATGTAGAGAAGATTTGAACCCAGATCTTTATGTTTAGAAACTTACTTTCTATCCACAACACTCTGGAACTTCTTTTATGACCTAGGAATTTCTCACTCTGGAACATCAGTTAACTAATGCTGAAGATGGTACGATGGTTAGAGTCCTGGGCTGCAATCACAAAAATACCTGAGTTTAAATAGGACCTTAGACATTTGATAGCTGTGTGACCCTCTGTCTGCTTCAGTTTCCTTAACTGTAAAATGAGAATTAAAAGTAGCACCTGTTTCCCAGGAACAAATGGAAAACCTTTTGTAAAATGTTTAGCATATTGCCTTTTACAGAATAGTTGCTCTATAGATGCCAGCTCTACTAATGCTAATAATTATTATTATGTTGGCACTTTTCTTGGATTAGCCAGTTCCTGGGAACAGCTCAGACCTGCCATATTGTATTCCCCTCCTAACTCTTGGGATTCTCTGAATATCTCCATCAGACCCAGCTCCCCACTCCTGCTTCCCTGCCATTCCCCACCCTACCAAGGTCAACTTCCTCTCCCTTTCCAGTTTTGTGTCTTGTCTCCCCATTAAAATGTAAACTCCTGGAGGGCAGAAACTCTCCTTTGGCTTGTCTTTGTAATGTAACCTTCCTGCTTAGTCACTGGACCACCACTATTGCTTCTCTGCTGGACCTTAAGCTCTTTGAAGGCAGAGACTATGCTTTTTTTTTCCTTTTTCTTTTTCCTGAGGCAATTGGGGCTAAGTGACTTGCCCAGGGTCACACAGCTAGGAAGGATTAAGTGTCCGAGACCAGATTTGAACTCAGGTCCTCCTGACTTTAGAGCTGGTGCTCTATCCACTGCATCACCTAGTTGCCCTGAGACTATGCTTTAACTAGATATCATCTCTTCCCCAATGCTTAGCACAGTATCCGGCACATAAGAGACATGGAATAAATATTTGTTTTATTTTATTTTATTTTTAAGCTAGCAGCTTGCTGGCACAGTATATTTGGCTACCCTGTGAATCAGGAAAACCTGAGTTCAAATCCATCCTCAGACACTTACTTCCTGGGCAAGTTACTTAACTCTATTTGCCTCAATTTCCTCATCTGCAAAATGAGCTGAAGGAGGAAATGGCAAATAGCTCCAATATCTTTGCCAAGAAAACCCCAAATGGTGTTACAGAGTTGAACATGACAGAACAATAACAACTTATTTTTAATTCTTGTGTTAAAAGTTAATTTATTTCTTGGACTTTAAAATTTAGGGGAGGACTTTAGCAAAAATCTTGTCCACACCCATTTTTATAAATCAGGAAACTGAGGACCAGAAACATTAAATTAAATTAAATTTGTCCAAGATCATGAAGCTAGAGCTATCTTTGGACTTCAGTTTTCTAACTCCAAATAATAAATAGCAGCTATATAGTCTTTTTTTAAAATAACTTTTTATTGACAGAACCCATGCCAGGGTAATTTTTTTACAGCATTATCCCTTGCACTCACTTCTGTTCTGATTTTTCCTCTCCCTCCCTCTACCCCCTCCCCAGATGGCAAGCAGTCCTTTACATGCTAAATAGGTTACAGTATATCCTAGATACAATATATGTGTGCAGAACTGAACAGTTCTCTTGTTGCACAGGGAGAATTGGATTCAGAAGGTAGAAAAAATCCGGGAAGAAAAACAAAAATGCAAACAATTTATATTCATTTCCCAGTGTTCTTTCTTTGGGTGTAGCTGCTTCTGTCCATCCTTGATCAATTGAAACTGAATTAACTCTCTTTATCAAAGAGATCCGCTTCCATCAGAATACATTGTTGAGGTATATAATGATCTTCTGGTTCTGCTCGTTTCACTTAGCATCAGTTCATGTAAGTCTCGCCAGTCCTCTCTGTATTCATCCTGCTGGTCATTTCTTACAGAACAATAATATTCCATAACATTCATATACCACAGTTTACCCAGCCATTCTCCAATTGATGGGCATCCATTCATTTTCCAGTTTTTAGCCACTACAAACAGGGCTGCCACAAACATTCTTGCACATACAGGTCCCTTTCCCTTCTTTAGTATCTCTTTGGGGTATAAGCCCAGTAGAAACGCTGCTGGATCAAAGGGTATGCACAGCTTGATAACTTTTTGAGCATAGTTCCAAATTGCTCTCCAGAGTGGCTGGATGTATTCACAATTCCACCAACAATGTATCAGTGTCCCTGTTTTTCCACATCCCCTCCAACATTCCACAATATCTTTCCCTGTCACTCTAGTCAATCTGACAGGTGTGTAGTGGTATCTCAGAGTTGTCTTAATTTGCATTTCTCTGATTAATAATGACTTGGAGTATCTTTTCATATGGCTAAAAATAGTTTCAATTTCTTCGTCTGAGAATTGTCTGTTCATATCCTCTGACCATTTATCAGTTGGAGAATGGTTTGATTTCTTATAAATTAGAGTCAATTCTCTATATATTTTGGAAATGAGGCCTTTATCAAAACCTTTGACTATAAAAATGTTTTCCCAGTTTATTGTTTCCCTTCTAATCTTGTCTGCATTTGTTTTGTTTGTACAAAAGCTTTTAAATTTGATATAATCAAAATTTTCTATTTTGTGGTCAATAATGATTTCTAGTTCTTCTTTGGTCATAAATTCCTCCCTCTTTCACAGGCCTGAGAGGTAAACTATCCTATGCTCTTCCATATAATCTCATTCTTTATGCCTAGGTCATGAACCCATTTGACCTTATCTTGGTGTGTGGTGTTAAGTGTGGGTCAATGCCTAATTTCTGCCATACTAATTTCCAATTTTCCCAGCAATTTTTGTCAAATAATGCGTTCTTATCCCCAAAACTGGGGTCTTTGGGTTTGTCAAACACTAGATATTAAAGTTAAAGTTATTGGCTGTTTTGTCCTTTGAACCTAACCTATTCCATTGATCAACTAGTCTATTTCTTAGGCAATACCAGATGGTTTTAGTAACTGCAGCTATATAGTCTGACAAAAACTTCACTTATTTATTTTATTTGAACTTCACAATAATGAGTAGTATTAGTGTGATTTTCCTCCTACTTCCATTTTACAAGTCCATTATACCATCCACTCTAGTAATCTTTCTTTCTTTCTTTCTTTCTTTCTTTCTTTCTTTCTTTCTTTCTTTCTTTCTTTCTTTCTTTCTTTCTTTCTTTGAGGCAATTGGGGTTTAGTGACTTGCCCCCAGGGTCACACAGCCAGGAAGTGTTAAGTGTCTGAGACCAGATTTGAACTCAAGTCCTCCTGACTTCAGGGCCGGTGCTCTACCCACTGCACCACCTAGCTATCCCTAGTAATTTTTCTTTCAAAACCAAAGCTTTTCCCACTACAGTTTCATACATTTAAAAAAGCATTTATTGGGGACGGAGATGATATAAGAGGAAATTTAGATACATGCTTTACCACATGGATAACCTTTTGCTGCCCATCCTGTGTAGAGAGAAAGAATGAATATAGTCAGCCAATGAATAGTATTAAGGGTCTGTTAAGTGCTGGAGATACAAAAAAAGGCAAAAGACAAAGGATGAATATTTTCTTTTATTTCTATACCCCTCTCTGGCTTAGTACCCGAGTAATTATCCTCATTGGTGACATCCTTCCTTAAGCATCTTGAGAACCTGTACCTAATACAGAGTTCTGCACACAGTAGGAGTATAATACATGTTTGTTTTTTATATTGAATAGAATTTAAACCAGTAAGACATTTTAGTGTACTCAGCCTAAATTAGTTATCCTTATTGGTGATATCCTCCCTTAAGCATCCCTTAACCTAATACAGAGTTCTGCACACAGTAGGAGTATAATACATGTTTGTTGATTTATATTGAATAGAACTTAAAGCACTAAGATTTTTTCACCCAAATCTCATAATCTATTTTTATATCAGGTCAGGTAGGTGGGCCTGGAATTAGAAAGACTCATCTTCCTGAGTTCAAATACAGCTTCAGATACTTCCTAGCTATGTGATGCTGGTCAAGTCACTTAACCTTATTTGCTTCTGTTCCTCATTTGTAAAATGAGATGGCAAAGGAAATGGTGAACCATTATAGTATCATTGCCAGGAAAAATCCCCCAACTCCCCCAAATCTGGGGGGAGAGGTCATAAAGAGTTAGCCAGGATTGAAAAATGACTGAACAACAAACAATAACAAGGACTTTCAGGGTAGAAATGGGTTCATTTTATTTATATATTCTTATTACCAAACCCAGTGCCTCCTGGGTTACAGCACATCACAGTGCTGTAACACACTTTGGTGAATTTAATTGTTTTGTAGAGGAGATAGAACTGGGGTGGTGAGGGTGGATTTGCCCAAAGTCACATGTGTATTAAGTAGCAAACATATGTTTTGAGCTCAAGTCTTTGAGCTCTTTCTTACTGGTTCAAGACCCTGTGCATGGCATGTATAACCCAGGTCCCATTGTCGGTATCCTCAATGAGAGGTGTTGGAAAAGAGAAGGGAGAAAATCTGGAATTCCTAGTCTTAAAAACAAATGTTAAAGATTGTTTTTACATATAACTAGGTGGAAATAAAATACTCAAGAAAAAAAAAAAGATCTTGTGTATAGGATCAACAGCTCCAGCTATAAAAAGAAGGGGAGAAAAGTAAGATGTCACTGCTTAGCAAGATGATGGAATGGATTGTTTAAAGGGCTAAATAAGCGCTAAAGAGCTCACTTAAGATAACAGCATTTTATTTCTAAAATGGCACCAAATGTGTGGGGAGCTGGAAAGTCGAAAATATGCTTCAAAAAGGAACATCTGGCACAGGGCCAAGAGAAAGTAGCAGAAATGCTCTTCTGAGTGGTGACTTTGGGGTACAGCGGACCACTTTTTGCCAACTCAGTGCTTTACTTATAAGTGCAATTCAATTTTACTCACTTTTCCCCCTCAGGCATTCCCATACACATCTATTTATTTATTAGGTTGGCCCCATTTGGCTTAATTCCTCAGGTACTTGCCCAGGGTCTTGTGATTTTATTATTGTTATTTTTTTTTATCATTTTTTTTTTTTTTTTTTTTGCAGAGTTTTGCAGAGCCTTGATGAAGGCTCTGATTTAAAAGAGGCCGGGATGAGTCATATTTCCACACTGCTTCTGGACTGTCAGTCTGTTTCTTTTTGTTTTTGTTTTAATCTGAAGGGAAGTTTTATTAGGGCCCATAATTGTGCTCTGTACTCTTCATTTTAAGGTTATAGTTTGTCGACACCAGTAGGAAAGATTAACTATCAAGCATCCTTCAGTGTGAGCTCCTGTCCCTTACTTCAAGGGCCTCAGATATTCTGTATTATATCCCCCTTCTCATCATTTAAAAGCAAAAACTTCTCCTTTTATTAAAACCCATTTATACTCACGTATGAATGACTGCTAAGACTCAATCAATGTGATATGTATCTAGGACTTTCATATACAGGATGTTATTTTATTCTAATTAATATTAATACAAATATTTATTTAATAGATGAGGAAACTGAGTCTCAAAGAGATCAAATAGCTCACCCTTGATCACAAAGCTAGTTAAATGTTGGGCTAAGATCTGAAAACTTATCTCTTGTCCAGTGTCATTTTCATTATACCATCTACAGAAACTGGTAACTCAACTAAGAGTATTTGTGCTTTATCAGTAGACTGTTTGGGGCAAAATAAAATTTTAATGGTGACATTTTAAATATTGGAATAGTTGGGGAGGGAGTAGACCCACCTTTGGAGTACTCTTGAAATCATACTGTAAAGTTAACACTGACTGCTTGTAAGCTTGTCCTTGTAGATTGACTATAATGTCATTTCTTTTAAAAACTATATTTTATTTATTTCATTAAATATTTCCCAATAATTTTTAAAAATTTAACATTCAAGTTTTTAAAAATTTGAGTTTTAAATTCTGTCCCTGCTTCTTGTCTCTCTGCTAAACCTTTGAGAAGGCAAGCAGTATGATATCAATTACACATGTGAAATGCAAAACCTATTTCCATATTAGTCATATTGCACAAGAAAGCACAAAAAACTCAAGAAAATTAAAGAAAGTAAAAAAAGTATGCTTCAATCTCTACTTTATTCATCAGTTCTCTCTCTGGAAATGAATAGCATTTTTTTAAATCATAGGTTCTTTGGAATTGTCTTGGATCATTGTCTTGAGGAGCTAAAGCTTTCACATTTGATCACCTACAATGTCATTTCTTAATAAAATAAAATTTACCTTTGTGTAGACAGTGTGCTGAAAAATCAACCTCTTTACATCTTTGGACTGCAAAAGAGCTCTCTCTGAAGGTCAGTCTGACCCTATACGGTCTAGAATCTAGACTTCAAAGGAGGCATGGACAGGAAATAGTTTGACAAATCTAGCATTAATACCGCACTGTTCCTAGTCTGCTTTTTTCTGATAGTTCTCTGGGGCTAGAGAGTATGTGCTTGCTGATATGTGGATAAGAAAATCTGGGAGGCATATTTACATAGAGATGGTGCAGTTCATGAGTCCATGGAAGCTGACATCCTTCATATTAGTCAAAAATAAGTCTAGAGTAGTAACTTTCTTCATTGCTTTCTCTGCTTTCTGAGAACACTTCTTCAAGGGGGCTTTCCTGATCATTTTCCTCCCAATAAATTTGTAATCATTTTGCATATATCTTGCATTTTCTTCTCTGTGAATTTGCTGTATCATTCTGGGTAAAGGCAAGCTTCTTGAGCCCAGGAACCACCTTGCTTTTGTATTTGTATTCCTGATCCTCCCACAGTGCCTGGCACAGATTAGGTACTTAATTAATACTTATTGATTGAATTGTAATGCGGGAACAATTAGAACCTTGGGAAAAAGAGACTGTCATCTTGATTTATTTGTAGTTTTAAGAAGAATGCCCCTTCCAGAAATGGAAACCTCTAGCAGATTCAGTTTGTCCCAAACCTGGGATACTTGGCACCTGGGATGGGAGGAATGAACCAGAGGAGCAGTTCAGTATCTGATAGAAAGCAGGTGTTTGAAGAGCATCTGGTGGCAGGGTTGATGAAGTCATCATGACTGAGATTAAATGTTTGGAGATTTGGAGGTGGAAGAAGAGAAGAGAAAGATAAAGATATAGAAGGAGGGGGAGACAAATTGATGTGAAGAGAAGGGGCTCTCTCTGTGATGTCTCTTACTCCAACTGGTCTAGAACCTGGCTTCAGTTCCTCATCTATACAATGAGCTGGAGAAGGAAATGGTAAACACTCTGTTTGTCCAAGGAAACTCCAAATGGGATCATGAAGAGCCATTCACTAATGGAACAAAAATAACAGGGTTAGAGTGCATCAAAGACTGCTTCCGAAGTTCAGCAAAAAGCTGGGTGTGATCTAGTGGGCACTGATGGTAAAAAAGGATCTCAAAAGAGATGGGCTATTATCTTAATCAATTTAGGATAGTAAAAAACATGCTGGATCTGGAGGCAAGAGACTCAACATTCAAATCCTGATTGATTAGTTTTGTGACATGGACAAATCATTGATCTTCTCTGAACCTTCATTTCTTCTGTAATAATATTATGTATAAGCTTAAGCTCCAGGACTGTTGTCAGAATCGAGAGAGATGATATATGTAAAACACTTTGTAAACCTTTAGGAAATAGTTAAAAGCTTCCTTTTGTTATCATGTGGATATTCTATTTCTATTAATAATGCATGTTAAGATTATGTGAACATTTTAGCAGCTATGTTATGCTGGTGGCTCAAATTACACTCAAAGACAACTAAAATCTCCTGATTTTTTTCCCCCCAAAATCATTACTCTTTAGATAGGTCTTCCTCATTTTGTATTGGTGCATTTTGTTTTTGGACCTCAAGTACAAAACATCACACTTATTCTTCTTATGTTTCGTCCTGTTAGATGTGACTCTGTTCTAGCCTTTTGGATCACAAGCTATACTTTCTAGTGTTATGTCACTTGAAAATTTTAGAAATATGCCTTCCATATGTCCATGCAAGTATCTGAAAAAAATGTTAAAAAGAAGTGGGCTAAGGAGAAATTATAATAATACTGAATTGTAGACTGGCCCTTAGGTTGACATTGTTCCATTAAGCAAAACTCTCTGAGTTTGGTCATTTTGATGAGTGACTAATGCAATTGATTTTCCTATCATACACTAGAGGATCATGGGAATGCTGTCAAAAGCTTTGATGAAATCTGCATATTTGATGGTTATTACATTGCTCAGCAGTAGAAAAGGCAATAAATTTATCTTGACAATACTTCAAAATGAGAATGTGCCATGAGAATGGGGTACCTTTCAGGAGGTGATCAGTAGATCTTTCTATCTTTACTTGCTCTTTGGTTATACTAGATCTGAAGAGTTTTCATTTATTTCTTGAAATATAGTGTCTAGGTTTATTTGGTTTAATTGTGGTTATTTGGAAGTCCAATGATTCTTAAATAACCTCTCCTTTATTTATTTTCTCAGTCAACTGTTTTGTTTTTGTTTTTTGTTTTTTGCTGAGGCAATTGGGGTTAAGTGATTTGCCCAGAGTCACATAGCTAGGAAGTGTTAAGTGTCTATTTGAACTCAGGTCCTCCTGACTTCAGGGCTGGTATTCTATCCACTGAGCCACTGGGTCAACTCTTTTTGATCAAAATCTTACACTTTTTTTTTCTATTTTTCAAACTTTTGATTGTGTTCTAATATTTTTTGTTGTCTCATGGAGTTACTGACTTCTAGTTTTCAAGGAGTCCATTTTTTGCATTTTTGTTTTTCCTTCTAAGCTATTTATTCTTCTGCTAATTCTTTCCTCCAGAGGAAAGAAATTTTCATTTTCTTTCATTTTCTCACTTTAATTCATCTCTACATATTCATTAAATTCTTGCAGAAATATTTTTTCCTTTGAGTCACTGCTGTTATAAGATCATTTAATCTTTTTTTGTCAGATCTCTAGATCTAGAATCTTTAAATAATACTAATCGGTGATTTTTAAAAAAATCAGTCTCCAGTATTAGTTCCTAAATTGGAGTTTTGTGTCAGAGGTACCTGTACTCCCTGTTGTATTTTTGGATGGGGAAATCAGTCCTCCTTGATCTTGTTCTGGGTCCCCTGTGCTGATGCCTGTGCTGATCTCAGTCTCCAAGGAGTAAGCAAATCCTAAAGATCTCTGAGTTTTAGAACACGGGATTTTTGGTGTCCAGAATACCTGGATTCAAGTTCTGATTTTGCTATTTTATGTATGGCCATAGGCAAACTAATTAGCTTCTCAGCCTTGATTTCTCTATCTGAAAAATGTGGGCAACAATACCAGCATTACCTACTTCACAGGTTTTATTTTGTTTATATATTATATAAACATAAATAAAACATAGATTGATCTAAACATCTTGTTATATATATATATAAATCTTGTTAATGATAATATCCTTTTATCCTTAAGGGATGATACAAAATCAAACCAAATTCTGCTTTTAATTGACTCTTGAAAAAACAAAATTGTGAATAGAAAAAGATTCTTTTTTTCTGCCATCTTAGAAAAGAGAGTTAGGAAATCTCAGAATGTCTGAGCCTCTTTGTTCTGCATCAGGTCCATCTCTGGTCATGCTGGGAAGCTGTCCTATGAAAGCACTAGTTTTATTAACAGCCTCTTTTCCTATTACCCTTGGGCTTCTCACTGATCTCTTAGAACGTTTTGGGATGGAAGGAGGCATTTACTATAGCTTCTCATTAGATTTGTTAGTCATTATTCATTCTAGTGTGAACTTTAAGGTTTTATTGGAGTAGGTATGTGGGAGCTGGGCAATTTGCCCATTGGCTCCCATTCAGTCATCCATCTTGGCTGGAACTTCTGATGCTATAAGAAGAAAAAGATCAAAAACAGTTCTTTGAAAAAAAAGTGACTGAGAAGATACCATCAATTATCAACTCATATATGTAATTTCTCAATACTATAAAAATCTTTATGATAATGGTCTATGTGCACATATAAGGTATCCTTGATGGAAATATGAACAAAGAACAAAGAACCTTTCACAGATGATTCCTTATGGTGGAATGTATTTTCAGTCACATAAGTAATGTGTAGAGGATGTAAAATTCCACTGTTCCTGTAGTTCACTGATTTTTTTTTTAAAAGGCACTTAGCTCAGTAGAACAAAAGCCATTTTTAAAAGTTCCCCTTAAAGCAAGTATCTCTAACTTTTATATTAAAATCACATGTAAAATTTATGACAACTGTAATCGAAGAAAGCTTTCTTCAACAATCCACTGAATATTATCAAGCAAGGCATAAAAAAGGAACATGGATACTTTTCTAAGGTACACATCAGTGTCTCAGAGGTTGTTTTCTACAAAGTCCAAAAAAGAAAAGTTTTCCTATTGTTTGAAGGTATTGCTGCTATTCACACTTACACATTGTACTCATTGCATTGAGTCCCCTGAACAGTTCAGAGCCTCCTCAGAGAAATCTATGATCATTTTCCAAAGATGTGTATTAAAAAATGACACTGCAGAATCAAAATGCTTGAAAAATGTGTATTTCCCAGATTATAACACGCAGTTGGATAGGCAGCCCATTGAGTTAGTCCATAAAAGTGTTGATTCTGGATAAATAATATGGCTGAGTAATGAGATGGACCCAAAATTGAATAGGAAGAAATTGGACTGTGTAGCATCTGGTAAATTATGGGCTGATTTCAGTGATCTCAAGCTGTTCTCTGATACAAAAGCCCATTATCTTAGTACCACTAGGTATTCTCCTTATATCTTCTTGCAGCAATGAATTACGGACCACCTATATTTGAGAAGAATCAGAATCACAGAGACCAAAAGGGCAGTGGAAAGATGCAAAATGAATATGAGTAGGCTGTAGCAAATGGCCAACTATAGTTTTCATGAGAAGCAGCATAAAAGCCTGTGGAGACATGTTGTTTGTAAAAGTGGGAAGCTCAGACCATGGAAGTGAGAGGGTAATAGATGAAGTGTTTTTCTCATATCTTTAAAAGTCTTCTGGTGTACTTGGTGGCTCATCTAAGGAGGATTTCTTGAAAGACACGATAATCATCTAGGATGAGAAATAGGAGACAGATGTGATTTATTTCAGTGGAGGGAATAGCTATGTCAGTGAGATCAGTCATTAAACAAAATGCTTATTAAGCACCTACTGTGTTAGGGCTGGAGTATATAAAAAATAAAAGTAACCCTCATGGAATTTACATTCTAATGGAAAAGACAGGAGTGTTAAAGTATCCAAGCTTATAGACATCAGAGTTGTCCAGAAATGGAATGGATTGTTTGGAGGTGTATAGTGAGTCCCCTATTTCTAGACATCTTCAGGTGGAGTCTGCATGGAGTACAGGTGCTTCTTAGTGAACTGGATTAGAACAACCTCTGAAATCCTTGCACTTTTCTTAGATTTACTGATTCTATAATTGAAATCAGTTGGAATGAAGAACGTTGTCATTTTTGCATGCAAAGTTGAGCTGTCCAAATGGTTCTGAAAATCCCTGAAAACAACATGAATTTTTAAGAAAGATAAATATTACATACATAAAAAACCCTCAACACCAAGCTAGTGGCTATAATACTTTTAATGACCCTGAACTTCTCCTTGAAACAAAGGCCCATCTTTTTAACACAATATGCTTCCAGCAAGGTTGCCTATGTAGAAGTAATGGAAAACCATTAGCCTTTGAAGGGCTAATGTCAAAGATTTCCCAAAGGGTGATGGGAAGGAATTTCATTGCCCCGAGCAAGCTACCACACATTATAAAGAAGGGAAAAAATATGGTCAGTCCTGTGTCAGTTGCAAGGAATAACTGATGGACAGCCCATGGGAGCTGTTGGTATCCACACAGGTACTAAACCACTTCAGCAATTCATCTTTGTACAATAACCGAGCCGATCATTCTAAATGATTTCTCTGGTCCAATCATAGAATCTTAGAATTGGCAGAGACTTTAAATATTGTCTAATCTAACTCATGTCTGAAGAGGAATCATTTCTATGAAGTATTGGGGAGGTCCTCAGAAATGGGCTTTACAAGAGGCAGTAACAAGAGCACCGGGATGGGTAGGTATGGATAAATCCTGATTGGAGGGAATGCTAACACTGAACAGATACCAGATCTATTGAAGTTTTGGTGTTTTGATAATGTCAGTATTCCAACCCAGTGGGTGAAAGTGCTGGATGTGGAGTGAGGAAAATAGAAGTTAACATTCTACCTCAGAGGCTTACCTGCTAGGAAAACAATTTAGCCCCTCTCAGTCTCAATTTCCTTATCTGTAAAGTGGAGATATCCTTACAAAATAGTAAGGGTTAATTAAAATAAAACATAGTGCTTTGAAAATCTTAAAGAATTACATAAATACTAGCAATGATGATGATAATGATGAAGAAAACCTGAGCTAGCACAGGAAATCTCTACTAGTAGCATTGACCCTATCTAGTGAAATGGGATTAGAAAGGAAAGGGGCTTCACTGGATTATTGAAACATTTGAAAGCATTCACACTTCCATGAAGCAGCTTTCCTCAATAAGCTATCCTAGGTTCAAAGTACTTTGTAGATGTATAATTCAACTCAAAGCCTTAGCTCATGAACTTCCTTTGATGTATTTATATTTGCCAGTCAGAGGGCACATTCAGTTCAAGGTAAAAATATTTAATGAAATAGCACAGTAAGGAAAATAACGACAGAACATTTCTCTTCCATTTCCCCCTTTAAATAAAGGTCATAAGAATAGGAACTGGGTCTCCTCGGTGAGGAGATTCCCTCTGCCAATGTCGGTCAGCAAGTACTCTGCAACTTATAGCCTTGGAGAATCATCTAGGTTCTCAAAGTATGCTCCAGAGAATGCTGGGAGTTTTTGAAACCCTTTCAGAGAATTCTATAAATTCAAAATTTGTTTCTCTTTCTAATATGGTAAATATCTACAACTATAATTGACATAAACAAAAACTCTTAGATTCTCAATATTTTTTAATTGTGTAAAGATAGTGGAACAAAAGTTTGAGAACCCCTGACTAGAGTAATGAAGGGTTGTCTAGGATTTTACCACCCGCAACTGTCAGAAACTACTTGAAAGTTGGTATCCACCCTCTGCAAATACATCTGATACAACACAAGACACATACATAAGAAAGGCACACACACAGGAGCCCAGGATAAACGTATTGTGTGAAAAGGCAACTTTTGCCTCTGATACCCTAGGATTGCTGTTGTCTTCTGGTGATATCACGCTGCTCCCACTGTTGTTTTCCACTGGTCCTGTTATTAGTGCTTTGAGCTTCTCTGCTGGCTCTGGGCGAAGCTGCTGTGCATATGATTTCAGAGTTTCTCTCCACTACTAGTTGCTGGTTTCAGCAGGAGTTTTCAGTTGAGGTGCACTCTTCCCTACAATAAGAAGAATGGGATTTACTACCTCTCTTTTATCATGGGGCTTAGAGGATTAAACTTCAGTTCTTTCCATGAGAGGCAAACCCCTCATGAACCATCAACAGACGAGGAAGAAACATATAGCTGCTTTGTCTCAATAATAAAAGAAATATGTTTATTCTGAGACTCTTGGCTGGGTATAACTTTTCTCTCTAGCTGGAGAGTCTTAGTCTCCAGATGCTGAAGTTTGTTTAGAGACTGCAGGTCTATTTTTGAATCTATTTCTTGCTCATTAGAATCATCTTCTCTGTCCCAAGACTATATCTGACTTAGGGTTAAAAAGTCCTTGTAAAGACAGCTATTTCATTTATAATTACCAACCTATGTTTCCCTCAAATTATTTTAGGAACATTCTTCTGAAAAATCTCAAAGTGCTGTTGGATCTGATATTCTATATAATTTTTTCCCACACATCTCATTCCTCAATTTCCTTTCGTTCTCTCATGGAAAGGAGATGTACGTAGATAGAACAATGAGTGGTGGGGTGAGATGACAAAAAGAAAGAAGAACAAAAAAAAAAATCCCCTCAATCCTTCATTCCAAATTCCTTCTTTATGTACATATGGCTGAAAACAAGAGCCCTGGTCTTTCCTGCATTTTGCTTAGGCAACTCTGTCGTAATAGATTCCAACAAGCTCAATGCAATCAATGTTCCCTTCATTTCAATTACTACGAATTTCAGGTTAAAATAATGGGAGTTAAGGCTAGTAAGTTACCATAGAAGTCATTTAGTCCCTAAATGAGGAAACAGGCCCAGGAAGAAAAATTGACTTCTTTAACATCATCTAAGTGTGGAAAGTGAAGTTTGTTCGCTTGCGTGAAGGAGCTTCCTTTCCCCATATCCAAGATCTGAAATGGAGGAGAACAGAGGTGAGGTCCCTCTTGGTCTGGATAAACAAGGTAGCATTGAAGGAATTACAAAGTTTAGAGCTGCAATAGACCCTTTCTCTTACAGAGGAAGGAACTCAGGGGCGAGATGGGGAAGGAGCAGAAGCGAGGATGGCCAACTATATAAACTCCAGGCTTTCCATGGCCACTGCACCGTGGGGTCCTGGCAGGGGTGACGGCCCACAGTAGAGTTTGAATTAATGAGATTTCCTTCCATTTTCTCTGGTCGAGGGCTCTAGTCATAGCCTCATGGTAAACTAGGACCTCAGAAAGGCTATTACCTCCTAGGGAATAAGTGACTGGCCTGTGATAGAATCTGGTTCAGATCAGCAGCGGAGCAATTTTATTTCTAAGAAAGTATGATTTTAGGAGACCATGTATGTCACTGGCCATCAAGCCGGAGCAAAGTGGAGGGGGAGGGTCCTTTCTTTTTCTTTTTAAATACTGTACTAAGCTCAGTTCTCACATCAGCATTCTATGCCAAAATTCGCTTTGGCACAGCCAAGCTTGCCTTGGCAAACAATTTTAATTTCCCGAGAGCGACTTCCTGGTTCTTAATTAGTCCTTTCATTCTAACACTCGATGTCTATATTTAACTGCACTCTGTTAGTGGACTCCTCGGTCCTGCCAGGGCTTTCAGCAGCTGAGTCTGCATGGGATTAAGGCTAAGCAAAGAGAGACCGAAGGTGGTTCTGTCCAAAATCGAGCCCCCTTCTCCAGACCCCGAAATTCTGTTAATTGGAGAGTGCACGTGAGGAGCTGAACCATCCAGACTGTTTACTGTTGCTGCCCAGAGTTACTGTATCATTGTCAAAGGTCCCTTGCCAGTGAAGACAACAGGATCAGGGCAGACCTAAGATGCTCTCATCCTGAGCCTGACGGCATGGGAGGAGGGAGGAGAATCAGCCAAAGGGCAGGCTGCGCTCTGTGCGCTTGGGAAATAGTGAGAGAGAATGGACAGGGAACTAACTTTCCCTAAGTCTTGTATATGTATGTGTATGTGTATATGTATACATACATATATACATATGAACATATATATATATATATATTAGTTCTAGAACTTGAACACAGTTCTTGAGTTGAGAATCCAGAGCTCCTTCTATTATAACATCTTGTTCCTATAAAGAGAAATTTGAACTGAAAGGAGGAATAATTGGGAACTCTTTCGGGGAAGAAGTGAGAATTGGGGAATGGGAAGAACAGGGAGGGATATAATAGGAAGAATTCTGAATCTCATAAGCTCTAGGATCTGAAGAGACTTTAAAGATCATGAAGTGTCTCCTTCTCCCTCCTGAACAAGTCCTGCAGATGAAAGTTAGGGAAAGTGCCATACTCATTTTCCTATACCTGAATGATTCAATTAAATTTAAATCAACAATTATTTATTAAGCACCTACTGTATGCTAAGCTGTAGCCTAGTTGTTGATGACAGCAAATAAAATTAAATCCTCTGTCTTCAAGGAATCTTGTAATGATATCTAAGATATAGACAAGCCTGGTTGGTAGCAACTACTAACAAAAATAATAATGGATATTTATAGACTGTGTTAATATTAATAAAGTGCTTTAGATACATTAACTTATTTCACTATCACAAAAACCCATGAAGATTCGATATTGTGATCCCTATTTTCCAGGTTGAGGCTGAGAGAAGTCACATGATTTACCCAACCAGGGTTCCACAGTGGTAAGTGTACTTGAACATGGACCCCCTATTCCTCACTTGATATCTGTGATCAGAGGGTCATCAGCTGAGGTTATCTTTGCTCTTATATCTTCAAAGGATCTCATGTGATAATTATAGGACAATAGCATAAAACTACTAACTATATGGTTCTGGAATAAGGACCAGAGGTTGTCATAGCTGCCCTTCTTTCTCTCCTACAATAATAATGTATATAATTATTATTTAACAATTGTAATCTTCCAGTAGAATATAAGCTCTTTGAATTGCTGAGAGCTGGGTTTTTTTTTTTTTTTTTACTTTGGTATTCCTAGCACCTACCCAAGTGCCTAGTGTATAAAAAGTGCTTAATAAAGGCTTGCTCTTGATTTAGATTGGATTGCCGGATTGTGGAACTGCCTGATGAGGAAGATAATAACAGAATCTAAGAGTTAGAAGGGCCCTCCGATATTATGTCACCCTGAAGAAAAATCTAGCTAATGAATTATCATCTAGCCTTTGTTAGAGAGATCAGCACAGAAGAAAAAATGGCACTTGTGAACAGCTCTAATTGTTAGGAAGTTTTTCATACTTTACGGCAGAAATCTGCCTTTTTTGCAGCTTTTACCCAATGTGCCTAACTTTACTGTCTGGGACCAAGCAAATCAGATTTGTAATCAAAGGACCAGAGTTTAAATTGTGACTGACTTATTTTTTGTGTGACCTTAAGATCTCCACATGTTTAAGCCTTAGCTTCCTCCCCTTTAAAATGAGAGGTCTGGATTAAATGATCTCTAAGATTTATTCAAGATGATGCAGTCACAATTCCTCCAGTTTCTGGGGGAGTATTTCCTATCGCAGGGTAGCTACATGGCTCATCTGCAGTCAGCAAGACATATCTTCCTGAGTACAAATCTGGCCTCAGACCCTTACTAGCTGTGTGACCCTTGTCAAGTCACTAATCCTGTTTCCTCAGTTTCCTCATCTGTAATATGAGCTGGAAAGGAAATGGCCATTCACTCCAATAGCTTCACCAAGAAAAGTCCAAATGGGGTCACGGAGATTTGGACACTCTAAAAATAACCATAACAGTAAAAAAACAACAATAACAAAAAGGGTCTTGTGCCTCTCTCTTGCACAAAGACTGTTCTGATATCTCCCGCATTGATGGAGGTGACTGAGAGGAGAAAAAAATAGGATTGGGGAGACATGGAGGAGGGAAATACCCCAAATAAACTTTACCAGCTTTCCCATGTTGCTGAGGGTTAGTTAGCCCTGTAGAACAAGTGATGACTGAGCCCATAATATACTTCAATCTCCTGCTTCCATGCTATGTCCCCCAAGTGGAAAGTTCTTTCTATCCTCACTTCTGTCTCTTGGAACCCTTACTTCTTATCAAGACCCAGTTAAAGTGACATGGTATTTCCTGATTTCTATGTACCTCGCTCTCAATTTCAGGGACTTCCCTCCAAATTGCTGAGTATCTATATTTATATTTTTGTTTTATATTTATATTTTATATTTATTTCTGTGCATGTATCTAACAACAGTTGCTGCATTTAATACTGGTCTGGGGTGTTTACTAATCTGCCAGAAAATTATCCCTCAATTCTAGGTTCAATTGGATACTGGGTTCAGTCCTAAGAGAACCTGATCTCAAGAAGAGTGGTCATACTTTCCAATATAGAAATAGATTTTGCATGATAGCACGTGTATAATCTTTAAGAAATTGCTTTCTGTCATAGGAAGGAGGGAGAAAATTTGGAAATCAGAATTTTTATTAAAAATGAATGTTAAAATGGTTTTTATTTGTATTTAGAAAAATACTCTTATTAAAAAGTGGTCATGCTCTTTTTCATTACCTCTGGTTCTTTGTGTTCCATCCCTAGAGTTCCAGTAAAAATCATTTAGAATTTAGACATGAACAACTCATATTTAGGGAGTTCTCCAAACTAGAGTAAGATGCTACTTAGTATAGAATGTACATCAGGCATAAAAAAATTATTAATTTCCTCCCTATAAAAGAAATGTGTAAACCATAACAGGTTCATAAACATCCATTGATAAAGACATATCAAGTGAGGGAGGGATTGGGGAGTCATACTTGAAACATTAGAATCTGGGGTAGTTAGTGGGTCTGAAGAATAAGCATTTCACTTTCACCTCAGCTTTGTACTGTCTAAACAACTTTCTTAACTTTCATGTCTTCTGTCAGACAGACCAGAGATTAAGGTTTATTTTCTACTCTAAAAAGCATTGTGATAGGTGTATGGAGATCCTCCCTTAGTGCAATGAGTATTAATTGAAGAACTCAGGAGTTCTCAGATTGTTGCTAGTGACTATCTCTCCTGGGTCCCTTTCAGTCACTTATACTCAAGGAAAGAAACATAAAGCAGGAGAGGCTGCTAGGGTCTGAGTCTCAGCCCCAGGCATACGTGGGCAGCACATGCTCTCAGCTATCATGTGCAATTAACTGTCATAGACTTCAGGACTGGGGGAATTTGTGGGGGAGGGAAAGGAAAGCATCTCGCAAAAAGTTCCAGAGAGAATTCCACACTGAATACTCCCGAGAGAGAAAAAAGACAGGAAGAGCAGAAGTTGCTTTTTGTTCTGCCCAGTAAGTGGCTCTTTCTGGTTCAGTGGCTGATACAAGGATTGCCTTGTCATCTGGAATTATCAGATCCATTAGTGCTGAACCAGAACCCATGTGGCCCATCAAAAATGTTTATAAGGAAGTTCAGCCTAGCTCCACACACATACTCCCTCGTTCACACTCTAGCCATACCACATGGGGTTGAGGAAAAAGCATGAGAATTTGGAAATTATCCCCAATATACCTGTTTCTGTTAGTATTCCTCCTCCTCGAGGATGTAAGTTCCTTGAGGTTAAAAATTAGTTTTCATTTTTATCTTTGTTATCTCCAGCACCAATTGCATTTTGTTGAGTCCTTTCAATCTATCTGAATCTTTGTGACCCCATTTGGGGATTTTTCTTGGCAGACACACTGGAGTGGTCTGCTTTTTCCTTCTCTAGCTCATTTGACAGATGAGGAAACTGAGGTAAACAGGGTTAAGTGACTTGTCTAGGATCGCATAGCTAATAAGTGTTTGAGGCTGGATTTAAACTCAGGTAATGCTTAGTAAATGCATGTTATTAAACTGACACCTCTGTAATCTAAGTGATTTTTTAGGAGAGGGGCTATGAGTATGGCTTTGCCTTGTGGAACTTAGTTGTGAAGAATATGACTACAGATATAGAATTTTTAATCTTGGTCCTTTGGCCCTTTGAGGGAGGATATATTTCAGGGGATTCATAAATTTATCTGGGGAAAAATTGCATTTTTATTTTCACTGACCTCTAACTGAAATTTGGCATCTGTTTCATTTATAAATGGAGTCAACATAACACAATAATATCAGTTTTATCATATTGCCAAAGGGGTAGATGATACACCCATAAAATGTGAAGAAGCTTTGCTATAGATGAAGGGCAATCATCCCTTTCCCCAGTAATTGTGGGTAAGACTGAATCTTTTGCATTTTTCAGGAGAATTCCACATTTGTCTTAGTGGCCAGTCCCCAGACTGGACTCTGTGCTTTGTCTTTCTTGTACTGCTGTGACTCAGCTGGATTTTCTGTGCTGTACTTTCAAATGCTAGCAAGTGAGAGAGGTAAATGGTAATAGAGACAAATCTACACCTATTCTCCTCAGATT